>NC_137900.1:21199215-21799215 GCF_963455335.1 Martes martes
TATAACAGGAAGGAAGAGGAAAATGAAGAATGGGAGATTTTTGGGGAAGGATTTTGTTTTGTTTTGTGAGAAGCTCTATCACTGCTTTCTTGCTCCTCTGTGAGCTGTGGTTCAGCACATCTGCTGGACAAGTGAAGATGGCCTAAGTTTGAGGAAAGTTGAAATAGATCTGAGGTCCACTTGGGTGTCTCAGTGAGTTAAAAATCTGCCTTCAGTTCAGGTGATGACCCTGATTCCTGGGATTGAGTCCTGCTCCTTGCTTGACAGAAAGCCTGCTTCTCCCTCTACCTCTGCCAGTCCCCCTGATTGTTCTAATGCTCTCTCTCCAATGAAATTAAAAATTAAATAAAATAAATTAGATCTGAGAACACTGAGGAGAGAATGTACTAAGGAAATAGTGACCTAACTCCATTTATTTTGCTCACATTAGTAGGTCTTGGAGAAGTATTTGTGGAGTGAATGAATGATTTCCAGGTAGTGCTGGGGCTGAATTTCATGTGCATCAGTAGACTCAGTTGTGAGTAGACTCAGTTTTGACATGGGAGATTTAATCCAATGATAATCAGTTACATACAGAAAGGCATTTCTAAAAAAGGCAGAGACACAAGATGTTGCCAGACAGGAAGCACTGAAGGGGATTAGATAGGGTCGTCCACTTGTACTGGAGCCTGTTTTTTTTTTTTTTTAAAGATTTTATTTATTTATTCAAGAGAGAAAGGAGAGATCACAAGTAGGCAGAGAGTCAGGCAGAGAGAGAGGGGGAAGCAGGCTCCCCGCTGAGCAGCGAGCCCAATGCGGGACTCGATCCCAGGACCCTGATATCATGACCTGAGCCGAAGGCAGAGGCTTAACCCACTGAGCCACCCAGGCGCCCCTTGTTTTTTTGTTTTTTAATTGAAAAATGGCTGATGCAATATCACATTAGTGTCAGGTATGCAACTCAATGCTGTGCTGTGCTCACCACAACTACAGCTACCATCTGTCACCAGATAACGCTGGTACAGTACCATGGACTCTATTTCCTATGCTGGACTGGTGCTTTTTAGATGTTGGTTACCTGACAACCGATCAGTGAGCAAAGGAAGAATAAGGCCTTGCTGGACAGGCAAGGAGTGGAAAGTGAATGATGTGGAGTAGAAAAATTAACAGGGACATATAAGCTGGAAGGACAGGGGCATGAGGCAGAGGGACAGAGTGTCAGACTATAGTATTCCCGATGTATTGCCAGTAGTAAACTCTACAGGGTGGCACAAAGTACACTGGATTGGCCATAATGGACCCTAAAATGAGATTATGTAGGAACTGGCAGGCTGGGTTATCGGCTCGTCTGTCTGCATAGATGTTAGAGCCTCCTGTACCCCCTCCTCACCTCTTCAGGTTACCTGCCCGGGGATCCTTCCCATCTATTGTCCCCCTCAGGGCCAACACAGCATCAAATCTGCATTCTTTCTGTGACCCCAACATTCAGATAGTGTAGGGTCAATGATAACCTGGACAAGAAACTACAAGTGTGGTAGTGAGAGAGAGAGGTCATGGACATCTGGTTTTTTGTTTTAGCACTGAGCAGTCCTGAGACTGTCCAGAAGACTACTCAGGTGTTCTCTAGCACACTCACCAGTCTCTAGCACACCTCAGTCCCAGTCTGAGGTGGAGTTGCCTTCCCTCCAGAACCCTATTTTAAGTGTGGGAATGTGTGCCATCTTGCCCCCCCCCAAAAAAGCATTCCATGGAGTTCCGTGGTAAGCCCCCAAACATCTGTGTCCTGGAACACTGTCTAGAACTCACCTCTGGTTCGTAAGTTGCATATCTTCTGGGGAAGAGCTACCATGGCTCCACTAAGGCCGTGAATACTGAAGGTGGCATACCACCATCCTAGCCATAGTAAAGGCAGTATCTTATATATTGTCATCGAGTGTGGATGGAAGGCAGCCACCGAGATCACCTTCCCCCAAAGGGGATGCCATGCCTGACAGCCTGCAGGTATTGCTTGCATACTCAAGGAACAGAACCATGCCTTTTTGGTATAAGGCATCGGTAAGCTGTGCCAGAGTCCAGTCTGCCTTAAAGTGGCGGTGCCTGGATCAGACTGAGGAAGGAAGGGAGCGGGACAGGGTCCTGAGAAGGGGATGATTAGACATAAACTTTTGTTCTACCAGGAAGGTCCCTCTTTCACCTTTCACTTCTTCAAAGGTGTCTTATCCTGGAAGGTGGTAGCTGCCTTGTCAACATTGCTACCACTAACAGCTAAGTGATGCTTTTGTTCTGCAAAAAACATCCTCAGTCCAGCAGCCTGAAGAAACACCCAGGGAAGGGAAGCACTTCCAGTGGGAAAACTCAATGTCAAGTTTAACGTGACTCACAGGACACGTTAAGACTCTCAGTAAGGTGTAAGTGAGTAACAAAAGCTTAAAATGTCATCCTTCGCAGGAATACACCTCACACAGTTTACAGACATCTAACCCTTAAGCCTTATACTAAAGCCTTCACACGAACATCTCGGGCAGCCAACCGGAGGTGGCAGAGATGGCTTTTGGTAGAGTGAGATGTTATCACAACCCCAGGACATCTTCCCAGCTGACCTGGGCCACCACATAAGTCTTGTCCTGGATTTTATACTACACTTGGTTGTATCGTCTCCAAGGAGGAGTATTTTCCAAAAGCTCTAGTAACATAATAGGCTTCTATTTGAAGAAACACCATAGAGATAGGTGTAGATAAGATGTTGGCTTAAGATTCTCATATGTCCTCCATTTTCTAAGGACAGTCCTCCATGCTCTCTCATTCCCATCCTCCTCACTGTCCCTGGGATAAGCCACATGGGGACAGCTCTTTTTTCAGGATAAAAAAAGGCCTGGAGAACAGATTCTGGTGCAAAATCTTTTTAAACTGTATTGAAAAGAGTAGCTAGCTGTAAGATGTCTCTCATTCATTCACACACCAAACTCACTGAACTCTACTATGTAGTATTTCTAGTAGAAATAACAAGGTATTGCCTCAGCCCCGGAGCAGGTCATAGTTTAGGGAGACCTGCAAACAACTATAATGAAGTGAAGTGATGTGAACTATAAAGAAAGTAGGAATAAGAACACGATGAAAACACAGATAAAGGAGTCTTCTGCCAGGAAGGAGAAGAGAGAAGGATTAGGGAAAAGTTTATAGTTGGTGCCAACTGAGGTGAGCCTTGTGAGGTATTCAGGACTTCCTCCTCCCCCTCTTCTCCCTCCTCCTCCTCCTCCTCCTCTTCTTTGTGTAGACTTTATGTTTTAGAGCAGTTTAGGTTCACAGCAAAACTGGGCAGGAAGTACAGAGTTCCCATATGTCCCTCTGCCTCCCTACCATACACACAACCTCCCCCACTCTCAATATCCAGAACCAGCAGGGGGCATTTACTGCAACCAATGGACCTACAATGATACAGCGTTCTCACTCGAAGTTGTAGTTTACATTAGAGTTCACTCTTGGCATTGTACCTTCTATGGGTTTGAACAAATGTATAATGACGTGTATCCACCATTGTAGTATCACACAGAGTAATTTCACTACCCTAAAAATCCTCTACACTCTGCCTGTTTATCCCATCTTGCCCCCAATCCTTGGCAATCAAAGATCTTTTTACTGGCTTCAGAGTTTTTTTCCAGAATGTCATCTTGTTGGAATCCTATAGTGTCTAGCCTTTGCAGGTTTGCTTCTTTCACTTCATGATATACACTTAAGGCTCCTCTGTGTCTTTTCATGACTTAATGGCTCATTCCTTTTTGCTGTTGGATAATATCCATTGTCTGGGTGTACCACAGTTGATTTATCCATTCACCTATTGAAGGGCATCTTGGCTGCTCCCCAGTTTTGGCAACTATGAATAATGCTCCTATGCATTTTTTAGACCACTTTATTGAGACTTAATTCACATACCATATAATTCATCCATTAAACGTGTGCAATTCAGTGACTTTTAGTGTATTCACAATATTGTGCACTCATCACCACAGTCAACTTTAGAACATTTTCATTATTTGCTTTTTTAAAAGTTTTTGTTTGTTTGTTTGCTTTTTATATTTGACAGAGAGAGCTAGAGAGCACAAGCAGGGTGAATAGTGGGGAGCAAGAGGGAGAAGCAGACTCCCTGCTGAATAGGGAGCCCAATGTGGGGCTCGATCCCAGGACCCCAGGGTCATGACCTGAGTCGAAGGGAGACACCTAACCATCTGAGCACCCAGGCATCCCCATTTTTATTATTCTAAAAAGAAATTCTTCCCCATAGGTTTCATTCACCCTTCAGTCTACTCATTCCTCCTGCTCCCACCCTAGATTACCACTAATCTACTTTGTCTACTAACTTGTCAATTCTGGACATTTCATATGAATGGAATCATACAATATATGGCTTTTTGTATCTGCCTTCTTTAACTCATCATACCGTTTCAAGGTCCATCCATGTTTTAACGTGTATCAATACTTCTTTCTTTTTAATCATATTCCTTATACAGATATACCATGTTGTATTTATATATTGATCAGTTGAATATTTGGGTTCTTTCTACTTTTTGGTTCTTATGAATAAATCTATTTCTGTACGTGTTTTGGTGTGGATGTATGTTTTCATTTCTTGCTTATTCATATTTATAGTAACTTAAAGTCATACTTTGTCTAAGCATGTTGCTTTCTGAGATTTGTTTAGTAAAACCATATTAAATTCCCTATGGGATGAGATCTCTGGGGTCTAATTGCAACTTTTATCAAATGTCTGGGTGCATCAAGTTTCCTTCCTGCCAACAGTTGCAAAATTAGCCCTTGAATCAGCAGGAATGACGGTGATACCTAATGTTTCAGAGTAATGAACACCTTATGTTCTCAAGGTTCTATTCTTAGAAAGTCAGAAAAGGGTGCGGGAATCTAGCCAGAGGGAACCTGAGCAAACTAGAACATATATAAACATATATAAAAATACATGTCTGGTCACGCTAAAGCATGGTATGTGCCTCAGAATGAGAGTAGCAAAACATTGGGCTGAAAAAGTGAAGCAGAATTCAATGATGAATGCCTTTGAATGGCAGTTTCAGAAACTTGAACTTCACGATACTGAGGGCAGTGGGAAGCTTCACAACCAAAAGAATGGCATACTCTGTTTTGGAAAGATGACTGGCAAAAGAGAAGCTAGTTAAGAGTTCATCAGGAAATATGCAAGTTAATTACTGTATCACATAAGACTCACCTTGTGGGTGAGAGAAAGCCAGATGAATTCTTGCTTGCTTAATTTTAATTTATTGTCTTATATTTCTCTGCAAAATAGGAGTAGATCCAGGTTCAGATTCACTATCCCTAGGTTCTGCTTTCTCAGTGTTGACTCATTCCCAAGCCATTTCTCTTCCCATTAAGAGAAAAGCATGTCCCAAGATGGATCTGCCCAGGAAAAAACAGAGAACTGTTGTCCCAGTGTTCTCAACTAAAGTCCCAACATTCAGGTGAATGGCACCAGCTCAAGCATAAGAACACTCCCGAAATAATTACTGGGTTACCATCCACAACAAGTATAGAAATTGAGGATGGTTAGAAACTTCTATTACAATCTGACAGAGTAACTGAGTCTAATAATTAAAACCAAGGTTTATATTTTGTTTGTCTTTGTTTTTTGTGGGTTTTTTTTTTTTTTCAGTGATTCATTTGCACTGTATTTTATGCAAGTATCAGCCCATGGTGGATGGGGGAGTGTGAGAGGAAGAAAACTGGTCCTTCACCACAGCAAGTCCACTCCACGGTGGAGTCTGGGAGTGAGTCAGCATTCTGGAAGCACACAGGGAGGCTTTGGGAAGATCTTTCCCTCATGCCATGAGGGGAGCAAAAATAAACATCCCCTAAAATTGTGAGACCTAATTTAGAGAGGTGAGGATACTCCCAGACTTTCCTCAACTCATTCATTTTCTCATGCTTTCTTCCACATTGACCTGCCCTTACTTAAAGTCCCTGGTAAGAACTTACTCCACAAAAGCTCTGGATTTGGCCATTTTTATAGGCTAAACATTACACATTCACCTACCCTCCCCATTGGAACATTGATGACTAGAATCAAAGCATTTGAATGGCTCTCCTAACCCATTAAGAGAAAAACAACTTTGAGCAAGACTAACACAAGGTAATTATTAAACTGAGCCAGATTCCTTTACCATGCTCTTGGCACTGAGATATGGAAACTCCAGAGCCCTATACAAGTTCTGAAGGAAAAAAAAATGTACAAGACAAATTTCAGGGATCTCAGTTTCTCATTAAAAATACATTTTAGAAAATTGTTTTAGGTTAACGTGCTAGGGCAGTTGTATAGCAAGGGAAAAGTGTGTAGCAATTTGGCAAATTGCAGGTTTCATTCCTTTTTTTAAATAAAATGGAAACAATAAAAGCACAATTAAAAATAAAATTAAAAAAAACATAATCTGAAAGAGAATTTTGATTCTTTTTCTAATTAAAGCTCTGCAATTAAAGTTTTGCTGGAGAGCAACCTGTGTTCTTCATCTCCCGGTCCACAAAGGGCTAATTCAGGTCGAGGATTTGAGATGTGTGCTACACTAGGAGCTGGAAATGACTTTGGAGAACCTTCTAGACTGACTTTCTCATTTTGCAAATTGGAAACTGAGGCCATGGCAGGTTTACTTCTTTTCTCCTTAGTCTTCTCTTTCATGCATGTGTGTACATGAACGTATGGATGTACATGTGTATTTTCTCTCCCAAGGCTTGGAAACTTGGAGTCTACACAGTTTTAACATAATTCAGACACTCGATATGGGACTTCTTTCTTTCTGGGGTCCTAACACACCTTCTAGTATGAAGGCAGGGGTTCAATAAGCACCAAATTTTACCCAGTGCTGCCTCAAAATGTGCGATTTTTGCATAAGTGAACTCTACAAACAACAGAGATAGTAATTTTTTTTTTTTGTGAACTCTAACGGAAATCTAGTGCATGCCTTCATACCTTCTGCAGTAAAATAAACTGAGTGTAATGTTCTATCATGACCTCAGCATAGTCTAACAAATAGCTGTCATACTCCAGAGGAGCAGGTGTATAAGTTCCAGGATATAGACACAAATGCACATTGGCCCCCAAACCTACCATCATTTAAAAAAAAAAATCCATCACTTAGAATTTAGTGTATTACTTCTTTTTCATATAAACCGTAGTGGTTGTTTATCAAATACATACAGAGTGCAAACTGACCTATGACAGAATGTCCTTAGGCAGAGCACAGGACTACCCTTAAGAGTTAATATACCACCCTTTCATCCCCATGCAAGGGTAGTTCACCTTTCACAAATCAATCAATGTAATGGAACAAATCAATAAGAGAAGAGAAAGGAACCACATGGTCCTCTCAATTGATGCAAAAAAGCATTTGACAAAAGACAGCATCATTTCCTGATTAAAACTCTTCAAAGTATAGGGATAGAGGGAACATCCTCAACTTCATAAAATCCATCTACGAAAAACGCACAGCAAATATCATTCTCAATGGGGAAAAGCTGAGAACCTTCCCACTGAGATCAAGAATACGAGAAGGATGCCCACTCTTGCCACTGTTGTTCAACATAGAACTAAAGTTCCTAGCAACAGCAATCAGACAACGAAAAGAAATAAAAGGTATTCAAATTGGCAAAGAAGAAGTCAAACTCTCTCTCTTTGCAGATGACATGATACTTTGTGTGGATAACCCAAAAGACTGCACCCCCAAATTATTAGAACTCATACAGCAATTCAGTAATGTGGCAGGATACAAAATCGATGCACAGAAATCAGTTGCTTTCTTATACACTAACAATGAAAATATAGAAAGGGCAATTAGAGAATTGATTCCGTTTACAATAGTACCAAAAACCATAAGATACCTTGGAATAAACCTAGCCAAAGAGGTCAAGGATCTATACTTGAGGAACTATAGAATACTCATGAAAGAAAATGAAGAAGACACAAAAGATGGAAAAGCATTCCATGCCATCCTGATCAAAATACCAGTGGCATTTTTCAAAGTGCTAGAACAAACAATCCTGAAATTTGTATGGAAGCAGGAAAGACCCCAAATCGCTAAAGAAATGTTGAAAAAGAAAAACAAAGCTGGGGACATCATGTTGCCTGATTTCAAGCTTTTATTACAAAGCTGTGATCACCAAGACAGCATGGTACTGGCACAAAAACAGATACATAGACCAGTGGAACAGAGTAGAGAGCCTAGATACAGACCCTCAACTCTATGGTCAAATCTTTGACAAAGCAGGAAAAAATATCCAAAGAGATAGTCTCCTCAATAAATGGTGCTGGGAAAATTGGACAGCTATGTATAAAAGTATGAAACTTGACCATTCTCTTACACCATACAAAAAGATAAACTCAAAGTGGATGAAAAACCTCAACGTGAGACAGGAATCCATCAAAATCCTAGAGGAGAACATAGGCAGTAACCTCTTCAACATCAGCCACAGCACCTTCTCTCAAGACACATCTACAAAGGCAAAGGAAACAAAAGTGAATATGAACTTTTGGGACTTCATCAAGATAAAAAGTTTCTGCACAGCAAAGGAAACAGTCAACAAAACAATGAGGCAGCCCACGGAATGGGAGAAGATATTTGCAAATGACACTACAGACACAGGCCTGATATCCAAGGTCTATAAAGAACTCCTCAAACTCAACACACACAGAACAGATAATCACATAAAAAATGGGCAGAAGACATGAACAGACACTTCTCCAAAGAAGACATACAAATGGCTAACAGACACATTAAAAAATGTTCATCATCATTAGCCATCAGGGAGATTCAAATCAAAACCACACCTTACACAAGTTAGAATGGCCAAAATCAACAAGACAGTAAACAATGAGTGTTGGAGAGGAGGTAGAGAAAGGGGAACCCTCTTACATTGTTGGTGGGAATGCAAGTTGGTACAGCCACTTTGGAAAACAGTGGCGATTCCTTAAGAAATTAAAAATAGAGCTACCCTATGACCCTGCAATTGCACTACTGGGTATTTACCCCAAAGATACAGATGTAGTGAAAAGAAGGGCCATCTGTACCTCAATGTTCATAGCAGCAATGGCCACAGTCGCCAAACTGTGAAAATAACAAAGATGCCCTTCAACAGATGAATGGATAAAGAAGATATGGTCCATATATGCTATGGTGTATTATGCCTCCATCAGAAAGGATGAATACCCAACTTTTATATCAATATGGACGGGACTGGAGGAGATTATGCTGAGTGAAATAAGTCAAGCAGAGAGAGTCAATTATCATATGGTTTCACTTACTTGTGGTGCATAAGGAATAACACAGAGGACATTGGGAGACGGAGAGGAGAAGTGAGTTGGGGAAAATCGGAGAGGGAGACAAACCATGAAGACTGTCGACTCTGAGAAACAAACTGAGTGTTTTGGAGGGGAGAGGTGTGGGGGGTCAGGAGGGCCTGGTGGTGGGTATTAAGGAGGGCACATATTGCATGGAGCACTGGGTGTGGTACATAAATAATGAATTTTGGAATACTGAAAATAAAATAAAATTAAATTAAATTTAAAAAAATATATAGGACCCAAATTCAATCTGATACCAAGAGATTCAAAGTGCCACCTTGCTCTCTTCCCCCATTAGAGTTGAGGGAATAAGGGATTTAGTTAATAAAGGTAATAAATGGAATTCTGACCCAGGTCTACCCACAGTAGGCACTATTGTCTCTATGGACCCACTCGGTTATCATTTCCCTTGGTCCTCAAATGTACAATTCAAATACACATATTTAGCAGTTGGCAGAAACTTAAGATTAGGAATGGCTCTAGTCAAAATGGCAAGTGGTAACCCCTGAAACTATCCCCACCCACTCCAGAAATTAGAATAAACACAAATATCACAGCATAGCGCAATAATAAGATCAGTGCTACACTCGAAGACTTAAAACATTCCCACCATATTCCCATTTCATCCACCAAAATAGCTGTTACAAAAATTGGATGGACCCACTGTACCACATGTGGTATCTTTCCTAGAGAAGATTAATACAGGCTCAGGTACACAGTGTGTGGATATCGTACTAGGAATCCATAACCCACAAAAAAAGGAATATGAGAGTTTATATTCACATGGGATATACATTCACTCTCATACCCCAAGGTTATGCTAATTTCCATGATCTCTGACACACAATAGATTGAAAGCACCTGGATTGTGTATTAAAGGAAAACTGTTTTCCTTGTACTTATCTGAGGTTCATTGGGTGGGGCCCTATGAATTACCCTGATAAAAGATGGATTAACAACAGAAAACAAACAGAACTTTATTAACATGTGGACCGCACACATACTTCCGAGCACTCAGAGATGGGTAACTCACAGCGGTGGTTAGAGCACAGGCATGTATAACATCTTAACAAAAGAGCAATATATTTTTAGAGATGTGACAAGACAAAGACAAGAGACTTTTAAGTTCTAGGGGCAGCATTCTGTGGGAAAGCAAACATAAGGGGAAACTAACAGTATATAAGAGCTAGTTATAAGGTTTGTTATATATATTCCTTTGGTATCATCTCTGGGCTGGGAAATACCTGATTATCTCTGGTGATTAACTTCTCTCCTTCCTGCTAGAGAAGGAAAGGGGGACACCTTTATAAATTTATATCCTGCCTTTAAGTATATTGGGGTAGGGCAAAGAACTTTCTTAGAAGTATATACTTCTTTATATATAAGAAGTATATATAAAGAAGTATATACTTCTGAATTGCCTTCAATCAAAATAAGCCTATGCCAAAGTGATATATTTTGAGGTAGCATATTCTGCTAATCTTCAACTGAAATGACTTATCTCATGGGTCAATGGCTTGAAAAGAACTAGATCAAAGAACTGGAAACAGGAAGTCTGTGAAAGTGTCAGGCAAATGGATTTTTGAGAGTAAGCACAAAGTATGAGCATCTTTGTATCACACATTAATGCTGAGCAGAGAGTATCCACCTAAGAAGAGACATTAAACCACTTCGTGGACAAGCTGACTCAATGAACAGACATCTTCTAACCTTTGTCCTTGGCCACCACAGTGCTTGCATTATGAACTCACACAAAGAGAGTGGCCACAGTGGCAGAGTTAGAGATTATTTGTGATTCAGATAGCATGACCTCCCTCACTAATGCAATCTATCTCCTGCCCTTTGCAATATCCCACCCACCAGCCAAAGAGAACAAAACCGAGACCTCAGAAGAGTACCACTGCTCAAGAAAACCAAGGGGCCACTTGTAGCAAGTTGATGTTATTAAACTCCCTCTCCACCCTGCCCCCCAGGAGTGGCAGCCATTCATCATTGACCAGAACCGAAGCATATTCTAGGTTTGCCTTTTGGATCCACTTGCTCTTAGCTAGCACCACTATTCAAGGGCTGGCAGAGTATCTGATCTACTAAAATGTTGCAGACAAGCACATTTTACCTATGAAGGTACAGCAGCAGACCCTATGGTTCACCCCACTAACCTGTTTTCCCCCAAATATGACCAACCGAAATCCTGAAGAAGCTGTGCTTTGAAGATGTGAACTTAATATTGGTAGCAAGTGATGAGAAGTGCAAGGAGTTGATAGTTGAATGCTGTGGTCCCCCATGCAGATGTCTTCTATTCGGCAGCATACATGTGAGCATTGGCTAATCACAACTCATGGCTGCTCCTGTCTCCAGAGAACTGTCTTTATCCAAACAGGAGCATCCAAACATTAGTGGGACTAATGATGTAGATAAGACAACCTCAAACTGTACCAACAGCACAAACATTTGGCAGACATACATGATTCCTCAAAATATTTGCAAAGTGATGTATTAAGATGATTATTGGCAAAGATCAATTCATCAGAAATATAAGTATATATCACCAAGTGCTCATAACTTCAGGAAAATGACATATCTCGGAGATCATATCTGTTTTCCCTGTTTTATAAATGCTAGTACACATCTAAGTAACTACACATCTTCCATTTTTTTCTTTAATGGATGGCAGCATTCTGATCTTCTTTTCTGTGTTGAGTGATACCTTGTTGCCACCTGTTACTGCATTTCAAGATAATAACAACTTCTAAAAAAAAAAGTGAAAAGGAAAGCATAAAAGCAAATATCAGTGGTGGAGTGGAAACGTGCTCCCGAAAGTTGTAGTGTACCACATCAGAGGGCTCATCAGAGCATAAGAGCTGGTAGAATGTTGAATGCCAGCCATTAATAGCTCTTATGTCAAACAAAATCTTCCAATGGAAGATTCTGAGGTGACAATATTCTGATTAAAAATGACTGGGAGACATTAAAAAAAATCAATAGTGCTTATAAAAGATGGTTACTTTCAGCAGCACACACATTAAGGAGTCAGTAAGGGAGAAGCTCAGACAGTAGGGAACCAGGAATTTAATAAAATTAATACACCTATTTCCTTCTTAGGAGAGTTCTTCTAGGAGAAGGTGAGCAAACTGTAGTGTTCTTCCTGAATTGTTACAGCAACAGTTTATAAGTATTCTATTGGTCTGATCTGGCCCATCCTAATGTCCGTCTGTTCCCAGGAAAAACGATATAGTCCCCAGTTAATATCACTCATGAAATCACTACACAGGATAATGGTCTCAGTGATGGCTGAGAGAACGGACTCAGCGCCTGTGGCTTTGGTTTACCTGGAGAAGGCTGGTGACAGGCACACAAGTTCCTTCCCACAGGTGCCTGAGCCCCAGCAGAATTCTCCTCTCTCTCATCCTGTTTGCCTTCCACCCACCTTCCTTTTTTTTTTTTTTTTTTTTTTTTGGTCCTAGACACAGATACACTCACACACACAATTTTATAATCTGTTTTTCATCTAAAAGACATGCATCAATGTCTAAGTAGAATTAGGCTTTACTCTGGCTTTGACTTGCACCTATGGATCAGTCCTATGCCAATAAACCTAATCCACAGTAATGACCTGAGGTTTCTAGCAACTGGACTCCAAATGTTAAATCTTCTGCAGTTTTCTTATAGCCAAAGCCCCAAGTTGGTTGGTTGGTATAACAAAGTAGCCCTTCTAGGGAAAGGGGAAACAGCTCTAAGGAATTCTGTAGTGCAGAATCAGATTGCTGTGTCATTTCGGTGAGAAAAGTGGCAAACCATAGAGTGAGGACAGAGAAACTGGTAGGGTAGACCTTAGCTAATTTGAGAGGTCTGGTATGGTGTCTGGAGAGGAAACAGGAGGTTGACATTCAGTGCCAGCCACTTTACAATATTTAGGTTTGGGTTTTCAAATTGCCTAAGAGAGACTACAGCTCAGAGAGGTTAAGGAACTTGTCCAAAACTTGCAAGTAAGTGGCATATCCCTGGTTCAGTTCCAGAACTGTCCTTCTGTAACATCATGCTGCATAAAGAGAAGTCTCACAGGGAGGGAATGCCATGTATCACACACCAATGGTTCCACCAGATAATTAAGACAAGACGGAAAAGTGCAAATGGACCTCTTCCCTATCATCTTTCGTCACAGTGAGCTGGGTTGTGGGCCTGGAGGGAAAGTGCATTGGATGGGACAAGCTTGCTCTGTGCTATGGCTGCCAAAGGAAAGACCCCTGTGAAGAAAAGACTATTAACAATCTCAGCTCCATTAAATTTAAAGCAGCTGCTAACAGTAGGGGCCTTTACATTGTCAATTATATGAATTTTCCTATTACTATGTCATAGCAAAGAGCAATTACAGTACATTCATCAAACACTGCTTCCGCTTCTCTGGTTCTGTCCATTAATGCCACAGTGGCAGGCCATAGAAATCCTCGAAGACAAATCTAACATGCAGACTTTAATTGTTTCAAGGATTTGTGGTCAGAAACAACACTAGGTGAGTAGTAGGGGGTCAATTACACAATTAGATAGTGATAGGCGGAGACGAGCTGAACTTACACGACGCACCAAATATTTATATATCCGCTCACTTTGCAAAGTGTTCTGACACCTACCATTTCACTCCGAGTTTGCTTCTCTCCCATTATCTGGTCTGGGAGCTATTTAATTACCCTGCCTCTTTTATAGTCAAGAAAATGGAGACCGGAGAGTCTCTGCTGAATCAGAGCCGAGGGATTCCCGTGCAGTCCCACCTGCACCGAGGAAGCGGAAGAGCAGCAAATGACCAGCCTTACCTCATCGTGTGCCATCATGAAAACAAAGGAATAAAATGGGGGAAACGGTCCTACAAAAAGAGGTAAAAGAAAAGAGCAAGAGGAGAGAGGGAAAGGAGACAGAAAAAGGCTCCTGATTGAGTTACCTTCAAATCAAGTCCCCACTTCCCCCACTTCCCCCCACCCCCACTCAGGATATGCTGTGTGATGCTAAAGCCCCACAAAGGGGGAAAGACAAACTGCCAGAAAGAGAGGAGGGGTGAGGAGGAGGGAAAGAGAATTAGTTCTTTGTGGTAAGAACTGACTGCAGGGAAAGCCTACTGACTCTCGAAAAGCAGGTCTCCCATGGTCTCAATATCAACAGTTTTTGTTTTGTTTGTACATAATTTTGATGTGTAACATTGTGTAAGCTTAAGGTGTACAATGTGTTACTTTGACACATTCACATACTGTAATAGGTTTGCCAATGTAGTGATATTTATCACATTACATGATTATAATACAGTATTATTGTCTAGATTATTACACTGCATTAGATCTCTGCTGCTTATTTACTACTCATTACTAGTTTATACCTTTAAACACCATCACTCTTTTTCCCCCATCCCCTGACAACCACCGTTTTACTCTCTGTTTTTACACAGGTTTAACTTTTTTAGATTCTACATATAGATATCACATGGTACTTCTCTGTCTATCTGACTTCTCTCGTTTAGCGCGATGTGCTCAATAGTTTAGAAATCACCAGAGAAACGACCTCTGCACAAGATGATTCCTTTCAGTTCTATGCAATGAAGTGCTCCTGGAGCACCTAAGTTTCAAATTCTTTCTCTACCCTTGGTAGACAATGAAATCAACGAGAAAGGTTTTCTGCCCTTCAGAAATCTGCCATTCCTGAAAATAACCAAAACACTGGCAAATGATTCAATATGGCATTTGAAAGGGCAGAGGTGAACTCAGGTTGTCATGGGAGCATGAAGGAGGAAGAGCATCTAGATAAGCCTGGGGGAGTTCTCCCACAGCTGTCTCACATGACAGGTAAGAGCTGGCTAGGCTTTTTAAAAAAAGAATAGGAAGGACCTTCCAAAGAAGGAACAGCATAAGATACAGATTCTGCTCTACCACTTGGCCAAGCACATTATGGGAGGAGACAGGTATAAGACAGTTTTTGTGAATGGATGCTGCTCATCAGACCCCATATACCTCAAGCAATAGGATGCTTCAGTGTGATGGTCAGAGTGCCCAGGACCAAGGACAGTGATGCATTGAACATTTCTCAGAGCCTGTGTCGTTTACTCTGGCTCCTCTTATTCTCCCCATATTCTCTCCTCTCTGCAGCTGTCCTAGGTTTTCCCACTGATACCTCAGGTTCCTGGAGACACACTGACCCTCTGACTGCTTGGAACGATGTGTGCAGAAATCCAGTATACTCTTAATTCAAATGGGATAATCATTCCCAACGAATTAAGGATAAAAACAAACTCTAAAATTAAAAAAAAAATGACTGACCTTAGGATTATAAGCTGATTTATGAAGTTATGTATTTCTGCATCACAAATTACTGCAGGACTTAAATTACCCCAAATGACTTAAAGCAACCACTTCAATTATATGAGTCAGAGATTCAGAATGAGCTTGGTTGGGTGGCTGGTGTCTGATCCACAAGGCATTAGTTGATGGCCGGGACTGAAGAAGGATCCACTTTCAAGATGGCCTCTGTACTCTATACTGGCAGCTTCAAGGTTCCTTTGCTTTCCACCCTCCCTCTGTCTCTTGCTCTCTTTCCTTCTCCCCTCCCTCATTCTTTTTCTATGATATCTTATTCTCTGAGATTCATTCATGGAGCCTGGGATTCTTACAAAGTGTTCGTTTCAAGATAGTCTCCCTTCCTACTTGGCAGCTGGCTTCCAGGAGAGTGACACAGAAGTTGCCAGACCTCTTTTAAACCTCTGACACTTGAATGGCATCATTTTTCCATATGCCATTGGTCAAAGCAGTCACAAACCACCCCAGATTCAAGTAGAGGATAAACAGATTTCTCCTCTCAATGGAAGGAGTATCAAAGAATTTATGTCCATCCTTACTCTGTCACAGTAACTCAGTAGAGGCTTCATTAAACTGGGAGGCATTTGGAGTAGCCATCCCCTGGATCCTTATTTCTCATCATGATGAAGGAAAAAACAAAACAAAACAAAGTTTATATTCTAAGATCCTCCTCATAAGTAGATGCCATGCTTGTGACACTCTATGGCGGTCCTCACAGAAAAAACAAGGAGACAGGGTGCCAACTGCAAAAGAATTCACCCACACTATCTATGTCTCTTTGTCCCATTTGGACCTCCTATAGCAGATGGAATATAGAGAGTGGACCACTGTGAGACCCACACAATTCTCCCCCCACCATGTGCTTATAAATAATTGCTAGAAATTTGTCATGATGTTAACCTCCTCAGTGAGCCAGAATGTGTAATATTAAATTCAAATCCCGCTCTCTCACAGGTTAAGAGTTACTGGCAGAAAAAAAACCAAGACCTAATTTCCAGTATGTCTTTATAAGGAATTCACCATCAGAACCATTCTGCACATTATGTCTAATGTGATTAGATGGAAGCAGTATTTAAACCTTAAAAAAAAAAAATGCTTCAGTATGTTGCCATCATAAGTAATTGATGGAGGTGAGACCAGAGCCCTGGCCATCTGACCGACCATCTGACTCCAAAGCCCATCTTCCTACTATCTGCACTGAGCTTCCTAATGCAATTAAAAAAAAAAAAAAAAAAAAAAAAAGCTCAATAGGAGACAGGGACGAAAAATGCCATCCTTGCTGAGAAAGGATAGAAGCTGCCACTGTCTCCAAACCCTTTTTAGTTCCCAAAAGTGGCCATGACAGGTGAGCAGACAGGGTGCTTCTTGGGAGCTGCTAATGAACACAGGGCCAGGAGATGATAGGAAGGATTAAAGAGGAGGCAAGCTATAATATCAATAGTTGTCTCCTGTGTCTGGCTACAGCTCAGGGGGGACTTAGAAAAGCACCAGGCAAATTTTCAGGGTAGGAAGCTTGGCCTCAAGAATTCTACTTTTCTTTCCCTTTACCGACTCTGGAGCTCTGAACTTATCTGCTGCCCTACCCCAAGTGCTGTCACCACAGCTTCTTGCAAGTCTGGATGCCCAGCAAAATCATGCTCTTCCCTCTGCAGCCAAGACGTCTGCTTCCCCCACCTCGGTACAGAGTGGCTCCTAGGAATGACTGCAGTATCTGCCATTTGCATGCAGGTTTAGGATTTACCAGTGTGGCTTCCTCTTCAGGAAATACTTGCATTTCCAAGCTGCTACTCCCCTCTTCACTGGCACCTGCTAAACCAAGTAATGGAGGCAGCAGCCATTAGATTATAAATCAATCCCAGGAAATGCTTTATTTAATCAAAACAGGCTTAATCAAAAGATCTAAAGAAAAAGAGAGACTCAATAAATAACTTCATTGTTATTACTGAGTAAACAATTTCGGAGGACAAGTCACATTTTACTATGTCTTTACAAGGCTATGGTAATTAATTGTGAGAACACTTCCACGCACTCTGAATCACTTTCCTAAGTAGGGATGACATTTAAAAAAAAATTCAATAATGTTTTATGCTATTCAATTTACAAAATTTACATAAAAGGTGAATAAGAATGAAGGTGGGACTAGGACCAGGTCATCTGATCCAAATCCTGTGATCTTTCTATTTTCCTTGCAAATTTCCCTATTGCTTTAGCTCTGAGCTGTCTCTATGGTAACAAAAGGAACTTTTCCAGTCCTTTTTATAGTTTACCAAGAACTTTCATACATATGCTTTCATATGCTTAAAGGTAACGGGGATCCATTAAAGGATTCTACATTGTTTCAACCAGGTTAAACTGCAATAAAGAGATCCCCCAAATCTTAGAGGGTGTATCCCAGTGAAAGTTTATTTTCACACACATCCAAGTCCAAAGAAAGTTCAACAGATGGACCTCTTTTTCATAATCCTCTGGGGATACAGGCTGAGAGAGCATCATCTTGCACATACTGTCTCAGGCTCTAACGTAATCGGAGGAAGACCCTGACCTGCACCACGGCTCTAAAGCTCCCACCTGAAGTGACACAGGTCTACTCCACTTACATTTTATTGGCTAGAGCAAGTTGAATAAATCCTGCCTAAGTTCACAGGGAAGGGGGTACTACTAACTTACCACATACATGGAAGGAAAGGAGAGGGAACATGTGTGAACAATCAAAATTATTACCATATACTCAAAATAGAAATAAGCATCAGTAAAGGTTATCCTAAACAGTAATTAAATAACTCAGTTATAATTCACTTAAAACTTATTTGTAGTCTGTGGGTAGATACCAATAAAAATAAGAGAAGTCCTAGGAGTAAGCATGGTTCATAAGAAGAATGAAATCAGGAATGAAAAATGCTTTTCAAATAATTCCCCAAATTAGTCACAAGGATAAGATGATGGAACACATATAAGTATTTTGTATATCACAGGTTTCTGGTTCACTAGATTTAAAAAGTACCATAATTAAAACTAACAATCAAGAATACCCAAAGCTTCTTAAGGGCAAAAATGAACTATTGGGATTTCAACAAGATCAAAAGCTTTTGCACAGTGAAGGAAACAGTTAACAAAACCAAAAGACAACTGACTGAATGGGAGAAGATATTTGCAAACAACATATCAGATAAAGGGCTAGTATCCAAAATCTATAAAGAGCTTAGCAAACTCAACACCCAAAGAACAAAGAATCCAATCAAGAAATGGGCAGAGGACATGAACAGACATTTCTGCAAAGAAGACATCCAGATGGCTAACAGACACATGAAAAAATGCTCCACATCACTCGGCATCAGAGAAATACAAATCAAAACCACAATGAGATACCACCTCATGCCAGTCAGAATGGCTAAAATTAACAAGTCAGGAAATGACAGATGCTGGCGAGGATGCGGAGAGAGGGGAACCCTCCTACACTGTTGGTGGGAATGCAAGCTGGTGCAACCACTCTGGAAAACAGCATGGAGGTTCCTCAAAAAACTGAAAATAGAGCTACGCTATGACCCAGCAATTGCACTACTGGGTATTTACCCTAAAGATACAAATGCAGTGATCCAAAGGAGCACGTGCACCCAAATGTTTATAGCAGCAATGTCCACAATAGCCAAACTATGGAAAGAACCTAGATGTCCATCCACGGATGAATGGATAAAGAAGATGTGGTATATATATACAATGGAATACTGTGCAGACATCAAAAGAAATGAAATCTTGCCATTTGTGACAATGTGGATGGAACCAGAGGGTATTATGCTTAGCGAAATAAGTCAATCAGAGAAAGACAACTATCATATGATCTCCCTGATATGAGGAAGTTGAGATGCAACGTTGGCGGTTTGGGGGATAGGAAAAGAGTAAATGATACAAGATGGGATCAGGAAGGACACAAACCATAAGAGGCTCTTAATCTCACAAAACAAACAGGGTTGCTGGGGGCAGGGGGGTCGGTAGAGGGTGGTGGGGTTATGGACATTGGAGAGGGTATGTGCTATGGTGAGTGCTGTGAAGTGTGTAAACCTGGCGATTCACAGACCTGTACCCCTGGGGTTAATAATACATTATATGTTTATAAAAAAATTTAAAAAATAAAAAAAAAAGAATATCCAAAGCTTCTGTACTATCTCAAAAGAAAAGTTATTATAACTAATCAACTGCATAAGGGAAGTAGATGGAGAAAATTTTTATGAAAATTGGTTGCAACTTTATTGTATGGCAGCTTATTTACCCTAGGATATTGAAACTGACATTATTTGACTTTCTATAATTTATATGGAAATTTCTCACATATCATCACCTCAGATCCACATAACAATCCAACAAAGCAGTTCAGCCTTATCTCCATTTCACAGAGGAAGAAACTGAGGCTCTGTAATTTTATATAGTTTGCCCAAGGGCACTCTTATGAAAAGAGTACCAGAACCCATTCTGAGCCCATTTCTGTTCCATTAACCCAAGAAAGGGTTGAACTGTGGCAATAAGGTCACAGATATTAAATGCTTAAAGCTGAAATTATTTAGCCTTCCGTTTCTTAAGCTGTGTTCCCTATAAGAGCAGCTATTCTTAGAAATAAAGAGAAAATGGAAATAGGTTTGGGACCCTCCAGGTTAAGGAAAACATAATTTCTTAAAAAACTTTGCAGAACCTGTAAGGTGCTATGAAGCGTTGTTAGTTTCCGTGAGTGAGAGTGTGGTAGACAGAATAATGGCCCCCAAGATGCCCACATCCTAATCCCAAACCTGTGAGTATGTGACATGGCAATAGGGACTTTGCAGATGTGATTAAATTAAGGATTCTGAGATGGGAAACTGTTCTGGTTCACCCTGATGGTCCTAAGACCACCAGAAGGGTCCTTATATCAAAGAGATAGGAATGTGAGGATCAGAGAAGCTGTGATGATATGACTACAGATGTAGAGTCTGAGATAAGATGGTCCAAGACACAATCCAACCTGGAAAAGACAAGGAGATCAATTCTACCCTAGAGCTTCTAGGAGGGGACAGAACCTTGCCAAAACCTTGATTTGGGCCCAGTTGATACCCATCTTGAACTTCTGATCCTCACAATCGTAAGAAAATAAATTTGTGTTGTTTTAAGCCACTAAATTTGTGGCAATTTGTTAGAGTACCATAGAAAACAAACACAGAAGGATATAGTAAGTCTTTGTTCTTAAATTTATTTGTCATTGAACCTTTTATTCCCTGAAACACCCGCCTCAAGAAACAGAGTTTGGGGAACAATGGTATAATTCAACCCCCTACAATTATCCTGAGATAAGGGTCACTGATGTTGAGCATAAACAATTTGATTAGGGTGAAAAAATAATAGTAAAATAGAAGAGAGGGCAGTATTTGACATTTAAAGCTCAGTGAGAATAACTCACTTCATCACCCCTTGGTATTAGTTGTGAAGATTTTATCTCCTAAACATCGCATGCGCCTGTCTCTCTTAGCTTGCTGGAGAGAAAAGGCAGCCCTTCTTTCCTTGTCTCCTCTCTCTTCAACACAGACACTTTTCCTAGGTGCTGTAGGCAAAAGTAATTTGAAGCAGGTGACAGCAGAGCTCTTCTTTTTAATGCCCTTTGCCTCAGGCACAAGACTGGATCTTTCCAGACACTAGAATTGTTATGAGCGGACATTCGCCCGTTCTCCCCCTGGCAAAGCCAAAACATACTTTTCAATTGGATCTCAGAAATGCTGATGAATATCAGAGGCCTGACAGGATGCATTTTTTACTTGTGTCTTATTTGGAGTGGCTTGCCCAGGAGAGGAGAAAAGAGTGAGGGCAAGTCTCTCCAACTTTCAGCCCTGCCTTGGCCCGCCAGGGCTGAGAGGCAAGGCTGGTGAAAATCCATCCTGCTAATGCAATAGGCTTAATGCTGGTGGGTTTGAAACCAGCAGAACCACAAAACTGCAAACCTTCTCAGAGTACAGCATCTCAGGATCATAAAAAAGCATAAATCATCACTAAAATAGTAGAAAACCGGGCCCCCAGTCTTCACAGGTTTCTACAAATCACTTTTACCTCTTACTCAAGAGAAACACTCATGATGTATTAGTTCTGGAGAAAGGAGGAAAAATTCCTGGAGAGCACAACAATGGTTATGTCACTATCACTGAAGGGGCCAGCATAATTGAACTGTTTTGCCAGGACAGTAGCTCCAATCCCCCAAAGGCAACTGCTATACTCCAGCAACTCGAAAATGAAGGTCTGCTCAATAATCTAGAATGATTGTTAATGTGAATTCCAAAGACATTAAATATGCTTTATTCCAACATGTTCGAGGGCCATTGTTTATTCCATTTTCGCAGCCTGCCCTCCCTCAGTCTCATCAACATTTGTTCATTGGGATTGTGGCCAATATCCTATGGGCTGCAAAACAAGCCACAATGAAGCAAGCAAGCTGCTGGCAGACTGTTAGATTTTTTTTGTTGTTGTTTTTTTAATCTAGTTGGATAGCCCAAGTGATGTACAGATGTCTTCCAAATGCACTCCACTTCTTTATACAGAAGGCAGGCTATGGCCATAGGCTATTATCTAATGTTTCCAGTTGTCAAGTCACTTTTGATGACTGACAACATTTACCTTGCTACCAGGAAAAAAATGGGTTGATCTTTAAGAAATGCCCAGTACAAACACTACTCATCCCCCATTCTCTTTGCAATGAATTATTCGGCAAACACCTGATAGTCTTCCATGGGCCAGGACACAGAACTGATGAATACCTTATCTAAAAGGAGCTGACAGGGTTTTGCAGAGTAAATATGCATGCAAATATGTGGAATACAGATTGGGTCACAAACAGCAGAGACATCCATTCTGTCTACATGTCAGCAAAGGTATCACATTACAAGATGCATTTGAACTCAGTCTTGAGAAAGTAAGTCAGAATTCAGAAGTCGTGGCTTTTCAGAGCTGGCAGAGGTATGGAGTGGAGCAATAATGCACCCACTTGGGGCAGAGCGTGTGATTCTGAATGGCTAAACTGTGATGTGAGGTGGCAGTTGTCAGAAGGTAAGTTGAAGAGACAGGAAGAAACCATATTAGGGAAGGCTTAGTGTTACAAAATGGACCCTCAGCATTATGCCACATCAAAGAGGATTAACAAGTTTACTCAACCCCACTTGGGATAACAGCCTGACCTGAAATAGAAATAACCAATATTCTCTTTGTCCAGCTTTTTCACTTTTTGTATCAATCAGGTCCAAGTATTTCAAACAAAAGGAGTTATTTTTCAAACAGAGAATTTAATACAGGGAATTGTTTACATAGTGATGGGAATGTCAAAAAGCAAAACAGAGGCAGTGAGGCAACCTAGAAATTAGCAACAGCAGAAAATTACTATGAGATGTTATAGGAGTCCAGAAGCCAATGATGTCTGGCTGGGACCCTTGGAACTGTGGTAGCAGGTCTAGAAGATAGAGTGATAGACATCCCAGCAAGCGGCTGGACCCTGGAGAAGATGAGCTGCTTCGAGATGCCACCAGATAGAGGGAAGAAAGAAGAGATATGCTGGCTTCTTCCTTCTCCTTTGGTTTTCTCCCTGTACTTCCCATTGGGCAAACATATCTAGAAGGCAGCAGACAAGGAAATATGGGAACTGTCTTTACTGTGCACAAGCAGTGCAGGAAAAGTACAGTGGATGAATATGACTGAAACCGTCCGTGACTTCCACAGCCCACTCGTATTTTGCTCCTCAGGATTCATTGCACTCCTCTGCCCACATTTAGCTCCCACACTATAACCTGTTTCATGGAATATTATCCACAGAATCCACAGAATAACTGTCCTACCTAAAATGAACATGTTTCTCACCCGCTTCCCAAATGGGGCGATGTAAAGGCCCATCAATCACTATGTCCATACTGAAGTAAATATCTCTGTGTGATGTGAGTCCTCCCCTTCAAGCCATCACTAGTCCAGTGACCTATGAACCAATTTTCTAAAAGTAATCACTACTGACATCTTTGAAACAAAATAGTAGGGAAAATGAAACAAGAATCATATGCATAGCTGTTATAGTCTGTAACTGATCATGAGGCCATAGCTGATAATTTTTAAAACAGCATTATTGAGACATAATTGATATCTGATAAAGTACACATATTTAAAGTATGCAATTTGATATATTTTGAAATTTGAATATGCCAATGAAGTCGTCACCACCAAAAGTTTCCTCATGCCTCTTTGAAATTCCTCTCTTCTGTTTCTGTTTATTTCCCACCCCACCAGCCACACCCCCGGTCCCAAGTAACCACTGATCTTTCTGTCACTATGAACTGCATTTTCTGGAATTTTATATAAATGGTATCATACAGTATTTTGCATGGCTTCCTTCACTCAGCAAAGTTATTTTGGCACTCATCTATGTTGTTGTGTGTAGCAAAATCCATTCCTTTTCATTGTTGAGTAGTAACATATATTATATAATACATATTTTTATATATACACATATAGAAATATAGACATAGGTAAGATAACCATAAATAGATAAAATATATAGATATATCATAATTGATTATCTATTTATCTCTTGATGGACATTTGGATTATTTGCCATCGGGGCTATTACAAATAAAATTGCTATGGATATTTATATATATGTCCTCATATGGGCATATATTTCCTTTTCTCTTGAGTAAATATGTAGAAGAGGATCATATATTAGGAATATGTTTAACTGTTTAAGATAACTGTCAAACTCTTCCCCAAAGTTGTTCCCAAAGTTGTACCATTCCTAGTTAATATTCCTCAAACATAATGTTACCTTTGCCCTAAGTCATCTCTTTGGTCAGGATTCTTTAACTGGTGGGGTATTCTAAACATTCCTAAAATGTCTGGTTATTTAGCTTTCTGCTATTACTTGGTTACTATTGTTTTCCACTGCCATTTATTATTAGACATGAAATTACTAAAAGACACTCTAGTGAATCCACTAATGTCCAGAATCCAAGAATGAGCCTCTGAGTTTCTACCTACCTATCCCCATTGTGTAGAGGCAACCCAATTTACCCCTAGCAATCAGAGTTAATCACCCAGCCAGAACCAGTCACCCTTCCCTGACTATTGGATCAATGGCATGAGGATCCCAAAAGAGCTCCAATCCAATGGAACAAGTGTTGTGTTCCCTGGTAGAAATAATCCTCCTTTGGGAACCGAGACCTCTGAATGGAGATAGGGACAGGAAACAAAAATTCTGTAAATGTGCCACTATGTGTAATTATGACAGGGTCTACCCCTACTTATACTTTGGTGCCAAGGCTTGTAAATTCTAGCCATGAAAGAAAAAGTGTCACATAGTTCAAAGCAATGCTTTATCCTGTGGGAGAGCAAATTAATCTCACAGACTGCTGTCTCCTACCTAGTGCTGACTTCAATTGATGTCCACCATTCTATCGGGCTATCTGCTTCTGAAAACAAAAATATAAGAAGAAAATTAACAATTTTTATGAGCACCATTCTTGACGTAAAATAATTTCCTCAGCCAAAAGCAATGTTGTGTGGGTTACTACCATGATAAGTAAGGCACTAAGTCCAGGATAGAAATGCATACACAATATTTTAGCCATGTAAAACAATTCTAAAGCAGTTGGGGTATTTTCTAATAGGTACAGATTGCTGCCCCTAACACATGATGGAAAAGGAGTGAAATATAATCAAACTGTTGTTACCAGATGGCTAGCTTGACCCATGGTGACCAGGTACCAGGTTAGGGGCTCAGGACTGGTCTTTGCTATTGGTTCATTAAGCACTTAGGAGACAGGTAGCCATATCAACTTGAACGAGGGAAAGTGTAGGTTTTTGCATCCATGCAGAGCTTCCTTTCCCACCATTAGAGGCCAGTTTGTGGAGCAAGCATCAGCACGGTTAAGAGAAGAGACTGACGTCTACAGAAACTATCATCATATCCACCTGATTATTACAAGATACCTCTCCATGGACATCCTTTGAGCAGTGTTCACATGGAACACAAATATGCTTACACTATTACATGGGGTCTGTCTACATATCTTCTCCCAAACATCCTTGTTGATAATCCTCTAATCGTATTTGTTCTGAGTTCCTGGACAAGCCAAATCATTAGCCATTGCTAATAAGAAAGTGTAGATCCATACCTTAAGACATATCTATTTACAAATAAAAGAGATAACCAGGTGAATTATCTTAAATTAATCCCACTGATGGGATTTTCCTTGACAACTCTCTTTAGGGGCTACCTCAGTAATTTTATAATATAGCAACAATGATTTTTGGCTGGTTCCAGTCAGTTTTATAGACTCATCTGTAAACCAGCTTTGATTTTTTTTTTCTTTTTTTGTCTTCATCAACTGGTAATAGATCTGGAAGCAATAAGATATGCTTCCAATGAGTCCTAAGGAAAATGCACATCTCCTTTCAAAGCAATTTTTTTCAGGTGAATAAATAATGAGCTCTTTTGTCAGGGAAGACTACCTTCATCAGATATAATTATATCTGCTGGTAATGAAACTGTGGGGACATGTTGTGTTCATGGTTCTCAAATTCAACTGCCTCTGCGCAAACATCCCCTCCTCACTCTCAGTGATCTACCATTTAAAATTAATGCCTTAATGTTAACCTAATAGATTGGTGAGCCTGTGTTTCCAACTCGCATGGTAACTCTGCAAATTATACATGGTTCTGATCCTCAACCTTGATTTCCCTTCTGATATAAAAAACTCCAAGAATTGCTATAGCAGCTTTCTGATTCTCTGGCCATGTCCCTTCGGCTAAGAATTTAAAGCTCTAAGCTTATCATTTTCTTTTTGTAAGGTGTCCAGGACAATCAAAAACAGCCATCTCATTTTTGTAGTTAAATGCAATAGCTACTTGTTTTCCCAAAGCCTAGCTTTCAATTGGCACATCATTGCAAACAAACCAGGTTATAATTTAAGTAATTGCAATGCCACTTGATGAGATAGATTAATTATAGTATCCCATTTTCCACCTGAAAGAAGTTTTGCACTGTGTTCAAGCTAAAAGAAGCAAGCAATCTAAGCTCAGAATTTGTTCTTGAGAATTTGTTTCCTGGGACTATTAAAAAATTATAATTTTTATTGATCGTTCTGTACCCCTGGGGCTAATAATATATGTTAATAAAATTTTTTTTAATTTAAAAAATAAAAATTTAAAAAAATTATATCAGTCAAGGTCTAACTGGGAAAATATAAATCAATTTAAGTATTTCAAATAAAAGAAATTTAATGCAAGCAAATAGTTGCACATGTGTTGGCAAAGGTAAGAAACTTAATAGGAGATCATGAAGCAACCCACAGATTAGCAACGGCAGGAAAGCCAGTGTCACCCCACAGGGATAGAGAAAGCAAAAGTGATTTTACTGAAAAAGTTCTGGAGCAAGGCAGAAGGGGCACAATTCAAAGTTTTAAATAATATGGATATCTCCACTATAATGAAGAAGAACATGGTAAATGCAAAGAAAGTGCTGTATCACAGAATTCAAAGAGTGTTTTGAGGAGGATTATGTCCAAACCTGCTGAGAGGTAAGGAAGAAGAAAAGTGTCAGTGTCCATTTACTTTAGTGAAATGGACATTATTGATGACATAAATGAGAGCAATTTTGGTGGAGTCAGGGGATCAAATGCCAAACTGAGGTGAATTGAGAAGCAAATTGAAGAAAGCGGCTGTAGAGGGGGAGACAAGAGAACACAATATCTGAAGAGAAAGGGGATTCTTTCCACTGCTCTTAAAACACAGAAGAGACCAGCCTGCTTAAAAGTTGATGGAAAGTATCCAGTGAAGAGGCAAAGACTTACTCTGTAAGAAAGAGACGTTCTGGAGCAATCGAGAGGGGTAGAATTCAAAGTTCTAGGCAGTTGGGACACTTCCACTGTAATGAGAAGGAAGGACAGGAGAGCTGCAAACACACGTTTGCTTGCAATTGGAAAGATGCTTTGTTGTTTCTGAGGAGATAATAAAATTGTCTCGTGAAGGTTTTTCTTGGCTAAGTCAAGGTCCTCTTCCTGGAAAGAGGGAAGAATGGCTTAGAGGATAAGAGTTTTTGGAAAATGAAAAGGAAGCAGAAAGCAGAAAGACAGGGCATTCCCATCTCCAGTTTAATGACTGTATTACTTGGCTTCTTATTTGGTATACCTTGACTTCAAATTAGGAAGTACTTCCTTGAAGTAATATCAGGTTCCTTTGGAAAGATGATTTTGTGTCTCATTGAGGCTTCTCTCCTCCTATTCATGATCTTTCTCTGTCTCCTTCGCTACCCCCATCAGATGCGCACATGCACAATCACACACGCACACACGCACACAATCACACGCCATCACACCATTCAATCCTTTGAAAACTTAATGCTATGTGAATATTGCTCTTAAAAATCAATCTACTGCCACAAATTTTACAGCTAAAATCACAGTGGAATTAATTCCCCGCTAACAAGGAACCTAAAAAAACCCACTGCCTGACATTTGCGAGATCTGTACTAAGACCTCCCTGGAGAGTTGTTGTCTCTGTTTATCACAACTGAACTTGTGGCAGAGGCATTCCCTTAATCCAAAGCCTGCACAGCCTTTACAAAGCCCCTGTTAAAACTACAAAGAAAAAGGCGGCAGCCACAAATTCTTTTCTTACTTTTCCATACATTTCATGTGAGTGCCCAAGAAACCTATGTAAGAGCTATTTTAACTTCAGTGTGTTACAGAGGAATTGGGATTATATGAAAAAAATGCATGACAGGTAAAGTGCTTAAAAACTAACATCTGTATAAGCAAATCTCGGGTTTACATTGATTTGTAGCTTCCAGTTAGGGAAATTGCAGACTGAATCATACCAAGATTCTCCTTGTCTTAGGTACTAACATTTGCAGAAGTGGCTTCCTTTCTAGAGAACATTACTGGCCACAGAATATTCACCGTAACAGTGCAACATGAAAGTGATCTTATAGATTTCAGTCTTACCATTTAAATTAAGAGAAATCTTCCAAATATAAAAGGAAGGAGAATGTTCCCTCCTATTTCATCAATTGCTATAAAATTTATGAAGCCCTGTCTGGCTTGGGCCTTCTATCTACTGACAAATGTAATTAAAATTAGACTTGAGAAAAAATAGGAATGGAAATGTCCAAGTATAAGGATGTTGCCACTGAAAATTGGTTTCTAAAAACAGCATCGATTAGAAAGGAAGTGCAGAGAAATGAGAAATCTGCTGCCAATAGTGCATCTCCAATTATATAAAATATTGCAATCAAAGGCTCATGAGGTTAGAAGACTTTTATTAAATAATGCAATTAAAAGCTAATAAGTTTAAGCATTCCACCTATACACAGAAAGGGTATTTGATGAATTAGCTTTCCAGTGCTTCTGTAACCAGTGGCTTAAGACAATGCAGGTTTATTATCTCACAGCTCATTTTTAAAAAATTTATTTATTTGACAGAGATCACAAGTAGGCAGAGAGGCAAGCAGAGAGAGAAGGGGAAGCAGGCTCCCCAGTGAGCAGAGAGCCCGATGCGGGGCTTGACCCCAAAACCCTGAGATCACGACCTGAGCCGAAGGCAGAGGCTTAACCCACTGAGCCACCCAGGCGTCTCACAGCTCATTTTTAAAAAAAAGATTTTATTTATTTATTTTAGATAGAGTGAGAGAGCAAGAGAGTGAGAGAGAGCATGAGCCGGGGGGTGGGGTAAGAGGGAGAAGCAGGAGAAGCAGACTCTCCAAAGAGCAGGGAGCCCGAGCAGGGCTTGTTCCCAGGACCCCAGGCTCATGACATGAGCCAAAGGCAGATGCTTAACCCACTGAGCTACCCAGGTGCCCTTCTCACAGTTCTATAGTTTAAAAGTCTGGGCACAGGTTTCACTGGGTAATCAAGGTGTCAGCAGGGCTGTTTCTTCTGGAGGTTCTGAAGGGACAATTTGCTTCCCTGCCTTTTCCACCTTCCCACACTCCTTGGATTGTGGTCCCTCCAACCATCTCAAAGCCAGCAGTATAGAATTTCTCTAACTCCGGTTCCCCATCATGTCTCTTTCACTGACCTCACTGCTGCACATTTTAAGGACCCTATTAATACAATGGGCCCACCTGAGGCACCCAGGATTATCTCCCATCTCAAGGTTAAATTAATCACATATGAAAAATCCCCTTTGCTGCAGAAAGTAACATATTCACAGGTTCTGGGGACTAGAATGCTGACAGTTTGGCAGGGGGCACTATTCTTCCTAATACACTTGGGAAAGTGGAAGGGGATGTTTTTGAAAGAAACACCACGACCAGCCTTCTGTTCTATAAACCTATCATGTTCAAGGAGGAGATAAAAGAAATTTTAAGGATTTTCCCCCCATAACTGTGCAAGTAGTATATCAGATAATCAGACCACTTTTTTTCAGTGACAAGAATGCCTAATAAGAACAGGAATCCTTTGGCAGAACGAAACAAACTCTGAAGACAGGGATTAATGATTGAAAAGCTACCCGGAACACCCACAGGATGTCATACATCTCCTTTCCAGGAAATTACAGCAGTAGACAGAGAAGACATAGGCCGTAAAATGGTAATAAAAATGTATTTTAATTAAATTATTCCACAATAAAACTAAAAGAAATCTAAAAACAACAGCTGATTATTAGCCTCATCATGTGCCTTGAATGGCCCATGCAAGACATTATTTTGAGATGAAAGCTGAGATGGTTACAAATCATTTCACCCTCACTCTCTCTCCTTCTCTATGTCTCTCTCTCTCTTTGCCTCTCTCTACCTCTCTCGACCCTCTCGCTGTGCTATCGTGCCTTTCATCCTGCAGGAATGATGACCTGAGTGGAGACTCAGGTGTCTCTGCTCATTAGCTTTGAAAGCACAGGAAATCAGTGGCCTTCACATCGCTGTGGGTTAAAATTGGCATCAGGCAACCTGTTGCTTTAGTTATCCTTGTTCTATCTTCAAGAACAGTGTCATATGCCAAAAGATACTACTGCCAGGAAAGCTGGGTTTCCAAGAAACAATAACTTTCATTTTTGTCATCATAATCTAGAGCCAAAGGAAATAGCTTTCATAGTTTTGTCATCATCATCTAGATCTCAATTTGCTTTTTTTTAAAAAAATCTACAGAACAAATAAACATCCTACATTTTTCAAATAAAAACCTGGGGCATGTGGTATAACAAAGCATGTTTCATTATTTATAAATTTAAATGAAAAGTGTTACAAAGTCATAAAAAATAAATTGCACTTAGCAACATATTGAATAAATTTACTTTATGGGAAAAAAATGAAATTATAAGAAATCAAGGCTGTCCCGGAACAGCCAGAATGCATGGTCACCATTATTTATACCAGGCAGTTCAGAATGCTCTTTGGTTGTAAAGCCCACAATTTATTTTGTGCAGTGTCTGCCAGTGCCTCAAAAGCTTCAGAACAAAAGAAAAAGTCTTTTTATTCTATGTGAAATCATGTGAACTGAGTATTTGGCCTGCTTAATTATCCCAAGAGTCTGGTTCAGTAGTTCAGTGTCTGGCACACTAAATGCTCAATAAATGTAGATTGAATAAATGAACAAATGCATGAACAATTTAAGATTAGCCATATAGAAAGCATGCCAAGTTTCATTTCTGCCAAGACTGAGTAAAAAGCTTGCAAGATCTATCTGGAGGAATGACTTTTCAGGACATCTAGTCCCTTAAGGATAGAAACACTTGTAATGAATAACTGGTAACCAATTTAATGGCTTTCATCAAGATGTATCAACTTGTGGTATAAGCACGAAAAGGTTTTTTGTTTTTTTTTTTAAATAACAGTTCTTTATCAAGCCTTCATTCCCTTTGGATTTCAGGCTCCCAAGTGGTATCTCAGTCCAATTTCCTAATTTTTCAGACTGATTTTGGTGCTGTTTAAAAATTTCAATGGCAGTTTTGAGTCACAGCTTACTCCCTCTACCAACCAAGACAGGGCAGACAGGTATACCCGTGGCTTGGAAGGGGAGGTAAGAGGGAGTGGATAGGGCGTTCTCTCTCCAGCCATGCCTCATCTCTTTTGCCATCATTGCTCTTCTGGGACTGGATCAGGGATGAAGGAGAGGAAGGAAGGAAGATGCTCTTTAAGTGATGGTTTATAGTAAGTTGGCCTCTCTCTTTCATCAATGGACTGCTGTCTGTCCATTATTTCCCTCTCTCCATCACATGCTGACTTCCTAATGGGAGGCATTTATGGACTCTCAGGTGGGACTTCCAGGGGTTTCTCCTGCCTAACTCCCTGATGTTGGGTATCTGACGGGGCTTAGCTTCTTCCTCCTTGCCTCAGGATCCACCCACATCCTCTTACTGTTGGGCTTCCTTTGCCCACTGGGTGGCACGTGGAACGGGGATTGAGAAAATCTTAATACTCAGTCACCTACTCACCTTCAGTCAGAGTCCACTCACATATCCCAGTCATACCAAATGTGAATGTGCAGGCATCACCTTGGATCTTCTCCCTCACCTCTATCATCTCTCTCTGGTCCCTCCCTCCATGCTTAAGCCCAAAGAACAGATGATCTACCAGTTCAGTGGCTCAGCAATTTCTTTTCCTTTTTTTTTATTATTTTTTTTAAGATTTTTATTTTATTTATTTGTCAGAGAGAGTGAGCGCAGGCAGACAGAGAGGCAGGCAGAGGCAGAGGGAGAAGCAGGCTCCCTGCTGAGCAAGGAGCCCGATGCGGGACTCGATCCCAGGACCCTGGGATCATGACCTGAGCCGAAGGTAGCTGCTTAACCAACTGAGCCACCCAGGCGTCCCGGCTCAGCAATTTCTAATAGTTTATCCTCAGTTCTTGACCTATATATGGTGTTATAGAAGGCAGCTTAGGCACTCCTAACCTTCTGGGGAGATAGGAGAACAAACTGCATAATCTTTTCTTCTTGGGGATGCAATAGTTACCACTGAATACAATCCATATTTCCTTAAGAAGTGATATCCCACACTCCTGCGGATTTATTTTATACATGGGGGGTAAGAAAAGGATAGGTATGATCATTCCATTAAACTGCTGTTCCTGGCTTCTCCTGGGGAGAAGTGGCTGGACTCCTAGATTGAGATGTGCTGCACTTAAATATTAAAGTAACTAGTGCCTGTTATTCTCACTTGCAGCCGAGGACAGTGATCCCTGCAAAAGAGAATCACAACTAGAGAAAGCTTGCCATGTGGCCAAGCTTTTATCTTACATATAGTACTCTACACAGAGCAAGCCATTTTTCTCCCCACAGAAAGTCTAGGAATGAGATGTGTCCATTTTATAGTAAATTTTACAGGATTTTTCTCTGTATATCTCTAGTACATCAGGTATACTAATAAGTGCTTAAGAAACAGGTTAGGTTTTAAAAATAAATGGGCTAACTCATAGTAATTTGGAAGATATTATTGTAATCATCTTAGAATACGGTGAGATCACTAATGCACTGATTTTCATTTACATTAACTTGCCCAATTCACCAAACCAGTAAGTGTTAGACTTAGAAATAGGTGTTCTAATTTCATGCCCAATGTTCTTCTTTGATTCTGCGCTCCTAATAGGAAATTCTATCTTTCCACTTGTTAAAGTTCGGGTCCAGTGGGTCTCCTATTCCAGGACAACATCTGTGCCTGTACCGAGATGTCTGTGGACAGCCACATAGACGTAAAATAACAGACAACTGAGTTCATTCACAATGAGTTCATTCAGAAAAAAAATTTTTTCTAGTGAAACTAATTCATGAATAAAATACTGCAGTTGTCACAACATGAAATATTCTTGGGCTTCTGGCAGATAGCCCTCTGATGTTTCCACTTGGACCATCTCCATGCAAAGGGCAAGCAACTTGTGCATTGGTGGTGTGGTGGTGAGCACAGCTGCCTTCCAAAGGCCAAGCAACTTAAATTATTGAAGAGCAAGGCTGCCTGGACTGCAGAGGAAATTCCATTTGATGTGCAAACATATTCACCCCATAGTTTTCAAGATTTGGAAATACCTTTTCCTGTATCTTAAAGTCACAAGGCTATTATATTTCAGAGGACTTTGTAACCCAGTAAATACTGTCAAATACTGTCTATACATTTACCATTTGTAAGGTAGAAAAAAGAGCACTGAAAGTGGTTCAGGTAGTATTAGAACCACTTTGGAATACTGGTGCTGAAACAAAGACTCACAGAGACCTACATTTCCATGACATAAAGAGAAAGGCTGGTCTTAGTGGATGGATAACTGGAGTCATGAAGATACTAGCACTATCTTCCCTCATATACAACCTTCAAATGGACCCTTTCTTCCTCAGTTCTGAAATTCTTCACAGCATTAGATTATTTCTTCTAATAAGCCTACTAGAATGCAAAGTCCAAAAAAGAATTCGTTTTCTACTAATCAGTCAGATATTGCAGGACTCATTTAAATTTATCACTTCATCATATCAATTGACAAAGGCACTGGTGAAATAGCCATATATATTTCTTTAGCCATATTTGAATTGGAGGGAACATGACTTTTAACAAGGACACATGCACAACAATGTTCACTGTGGCATAACATGTAGTAATGAAAAAATCAGAAGCACTTGAGATGCCCATCAAGGAGAATACAGTAAATTATGATGGATAGTTCTGACAGAATATTACATAGCAGTAAAGACCAATGACTGGATTAATATCTCAAAAACATAATGTTGGCAGCACCTGGGTGGCTCAGGGGGTTAAGCCTCTGCCTTCGGCTCAGGTCATGGTCTCAGAGTCCTGGGATCGAGCCCCACATCGGGCTCTCTGCTCAGCGGGGAGCCTGCTTCCTCTTCTCCCTCTGCCTGCCTCTCAGCCTACTTGTGATCTCTGTCTGTCAAATAAATAAATAAAATCTTTTTTAAAAGTTTAAAAATATAAACAAACAAACAAAAAATATAATGTTGAAAAGAAAAATGAACTGAGAGAAAATTTTAAAATGCATTCTTGAGCATTTAAAAAAATATCCTCTAAGCAATACCACCAAAGGCCTTGTAACATGCTAGAGTGGTTAAAAGCATCAAGCATATGATGAAGCACATGGTTCTGGAGCGGGATGCCTGTTTGCCTTTGAATCTCAGCTCCACCACTTAGCTGTGTGACCTTGCCCAAGTTATTTAAGCTCTTGATGTCTTAATGTTTAAATAGAGATCATACTAGTACCTATTTCATATAGGATTGTTTCAAAGTCAAGGAAGGAACACACATGAAGAGCTTAGAACACTGCTAGTTACATACTAAGTGCTCAATAAACATGATTTATTATTAATTATTTATGGGTACATATATGTAGAAGAATGTAAAACCAACTGGAATCAATGATTGTGGATGGCTCTAGGGAGAAAGGCAGCAGAGAGATTGAGTAAGAAAATGAGAACTTCACTTTTATTCAGTGTCTTTTATTGAAACAAAACAAATATATGGAACCAAATATAAATGATAATGGTAAAAATGATGATCATGGTGATGATCACGATGAGGTTAATGATGATTTTTTTTTTAGGATCTTATTTATTTACTTGACAGAAAGAGAGATCACAAGCAGGGCAGAGAGAGAGGGAGAAGCAGGCTCCCCACTGAGCAGAGAACCTGATGTGGGCCTGGATCCCAGGACCCTGAGATCATGACTTGAGCCGAAGGCAGAGGCTTAACCCACTGAGCTACCCAGGCGTCCAATGATGATGATTTTAAAGCCAGAATATCAAAGAGTAGAAGCAACACAAAGGAGTACTTAGGAAGGAGTCAAGACAAATGTTACAATTTTGAAAGAGGCCTGCCCTATTCTGAGGCTCAGGCATGGAAAGGATACAGGATTAAGGAATGCAAGAGGGAAGTCTTTGGGCAGAGCTGTTGTACTGGCCTGAAAAGACGACTTCTAATCAGGGCAGCAGAACAAGCTGATCTACGGACAGAAAAACTTCTTAAGAAGTCAAAGTTAGACGTAGCAACACCCGTAACCTCTGTTTAAAAAGAGCTAAGACCTGGAAAATTTATTCAAACAAAAACAGGGCAGGGGCACCTGAGTGGCTCAGTGGGTTAGAGCCTCGGCCTTCAGCTCGGGTCATGATCCCAGGGTCCTGGGATCAAGCCCCGCATCGGGCTCTCTCCTCAGCAGGGAGCCTGCTTCCTCCTCTCTCTGCCTGCCTCTCTGCCTACTTGTGATCTCTGTCTGTGAAATAAATGGATAAAATCTTTAAAAAACAAAACAAAACAAAACAAAAACAGGGCAGATAATGGGGGTCTGGAGGACAGTGATACTCTCTTGGACTTCAAGCTTGTGTCACCCATAAGCCAAGACCCAAGAAGATTAGAGTTAGCCTGAGAAATATCTGGCAAGAGATGTCAAAGACAGTCTGATTTTCAAGGGTAAGAGTTTGATTTTCAAAGACAGGAAGAGCTGCCCCTGGGGAATGAGCAGAAGGCCAGGTACTGGGGTCCATAAAATGAAAATCAGAATGAGAAGAGCTGGGAGATTGATAATACAATCCGGAAACACTGACAGTGCTATAGCTGTAGAAATCCTCTGTTTCCTCTCTGTGGTGCCAGACTGTTTTAGAGCTTGTGGAAAGTTTCAAATAACACAGCTGGAGGGATCTGAGGACAAAGTACCAGGCAGTTCCCATAAGAAAGCAGTTCAGCATGTGGTGCCTGGGTGGCACAGTGTCAGACTCCTGTTTTCAGGTCAGGTCTGATGTCAGGGTCTTGAGCTCCAGTCCTGTGTTGGGCTACTTGCTCAGTGCAGAATCTGCTTGAGACTCTCTCCCTTTTCCTCTGTTCCTCCCAACCCCATGCTCTCTTCTCTCACTGAAATAAATAACTCTTTTTTTAAAAAGAGGGAAAGCAGCTCAGTATAGCAACTCTGGTGAACACCTAAAACTAATGTAACATTGTGTGTCAACTATATTTCAATTTAAAAAAAAAAAAGTAGTTCAGAGAGAGGCTGTTGGTCTCCCACTTTGCAGTTTTTCCCTCCTGCCCCCTTCACTCACTCTCTCTATAGTTTTCCATCCATCATGGCACTGTGTCAATAGAGCTGAGGTCATTCCAGAAATCCTAGTTCGGAATTGGGCTATTTTATCTTTTTGTACTTTGATTTTCTTATGTCTACGATTGGGATTACAACACCTACGTTAAAAATTGTTAAAGGATTAATCATGATGACATGCTTAAGAGGTTTAGCCCACAGCCTGGCATAGAAAATGCTTCACAAGTGGCATCAATTACTAGCACTAGTCACTTAGTAGTCACTCAATAAATATTTGCTTAACTAATTAATTCAAAGTATAAATTAAGTTGGAGTCTCTAGATAGATGACCACTAATAGAATACCTGAGCTAATCCAAAAAAATGTCTTTCCCCCCTACTTAGAGGGGTTAGTTGTTATGAGTAAATTATTTTAATATGATAGGCTCATGGTTCACCTTTTACCACCTGACAATTAAGTTGAGATGTTTCCTCTGCTTGTAGCATTGTGTCACTCACCACTTTCAAATGCCTGACCTAGTGCATGGAGCAGCAGAGCAACATGCTACTTCTCAGCTCGGTCATGTAGAACACAGGAACAGTGGTCCAGGTTTTGACAAGGATATCCCTAGACACTTAGCAACTCACATAGTATCAAGGTTCCTACACCCAGAGTGTCAGCTGTACTATCAAACCCCAGAATACACCTGCTTCTGATATTTGATATTTGTCAGATTCCTTGATGTTACCCTGAATTCACATCTGCCACTTCTCCTGATATGTCTGATCAACCAGAAACACCCAGAGTCATGTATACAAATTCCAATTGGTATTTCTAACAAAGTGGTCTCCAAATAGCTTGAGTGCATATCCAATTAGAAAAAGAAGCAACCTCAACATATGTATGCCATATGTACTACTATCATTAACTAAGCTTCAACATACATTATTTCTTGTTAACAAAGGTGGATGTAAAAATTTCAACAAATTTTCATTATAATTAAAAAAATTAATTGGCCATCTTCTAGATACATATAATTAGATAACAATTGTTTCTCCTTCCTGGTGTGGTTGCCAAAGAGCTACCTGCTGCCACATTTTAATCATTATATTACTGGAATTTTTCCTACTATTTTTCAATCCACTGATTTGTTTTAAGCCTACTAAAATTGTTTCCACATAGTATAGTATGTTTAAAATTAATCAACAAGCAGGAATAACACTGGATCAATCAATTCCTCCAAAATGTGAGACCCCCACCTTCCCTCAGGGTAACTCACAATTTGTGACCAGATGAGCACACCAGTTCTAATCCATATATTAAACACTAAGGAAGCTCAAGTAGTTATGCTAAATAACAACTGAAAAAGAAGTTCTGGTATTTTGTCCCCACACCCTACTGGATCATTTTACTCACTCCTTTGGCTATCACTTCTCCAGTCCCATTTGGAGACCACTGATATGAATGGTTTACCTAAAGTAATAAATACTTCAACAGCATCTGAAACATTTTAGGAACAATACAACTAATCTTACGGGAGTCCACTTAAAAAACGTTATCTGATAAGAACCTCAAACTGAAGAAATCCCGACTTGTAGGATTGTAGAAGTGAACAGCTTCTAAATGAGCCATGTGCTCGTGGGCCCATGCACATGAGCTAAAGAGAAGCTGGAAAGAAGAATGTTGACTTGAACACCATAATTAATGAAAAGAAAAAGAAAAAAGAAGTTTTGCTGGGGCAGCAACAATTAGCAACCTCTTTGAACATCCTCCAAATGCACTGTACTCAGAATGATACATTATTCTACCAGGCTTTGCCTTGGCCTGCTGAGTGAGGTATTGTGTGATATTTATGGTGTGTCTGAACCTTATCTGTTTGTCAATGTCATCCTTCTCAAACCACACCTGGTTGTATTGACTCACAATTTCCACAGTAGTAAGAGTACAATGATAGATGTACATTAGTACATAGTACAATGATAGAAAAGAACCTACTGTCTATTTCTAGTATCATTTTTTGGTAAGAAAGGCCAGTTCAAAAGGGCTGTTGCAACCACCTCCTGAATCTATTTATTGGAAAGTAAAGTTTCATTGGTCTTGCCTTGAATTACCTTGTTGATTGGGAAAATAAACTTATAATCCACCAACCAACACTTAAAACTTTTTATTCTTTAAGTTCTTTCCCCCATAAATACTTTATTTACATTTTGGGGATATGAATGCCCTGCTTTGCACATATATTTGTATTTTCCATCTCTTCTCCATCTTTCTGCTTTTAAGGAATAAATAAAATATATCTCCATATTTCACCTCTGCTTGGAGAAATTTATGAATATCTGTAAAGATTACAGTGGCATATATTCCCCCCATTTAAATACTATTTTCCATATCTACGAAACTCAAATGCTGTAAAGATTTATTTGTAAGTTTATGGGAATGACAGATAATATTTCTCTAGGGAAAAAAAACTTGTAGATTATTAATGAAGTGGTAATTTGTGTGTGTGTGTGTGCGTGCATGTGTAAGCATGTGTGTGTGTAGTTATACATGGGACCACAGTTAGATATTCTCCAGTAATTTGGAGATAAGGGAATTTAGAAAAGACTTAAATCCTTTGTATATAATTTAAGCTACAAACTACCAGAATTGAGTACCCTCTTATTGTTAAACCATAAAGTGAGCGAAAATGAATTAGAACAGAAATATGCCACATCATTTCACAGACAAATGATTCTCAGACCAGAATAATATTGATTATATTAACATAATAAAAAACAGAATATATTCATACAAATGGGCTTTGATCAATGAAGAATTTTAAATAAACAGAATCACTGTAATCACTGTTTCTAACTCATTTCTTCAGTGTTCAAGATGGTTCTATCCTGGCATATTTCTTTGGGAGGCAAATGTTTCTGTTGCACGGATAGGCAAAGCCTTTCTGTAAGGCTTGATGTCTCAAAGATTCTACCCAGCAGCCCACACTTCCGTCCTTGAATTTTTTACACTTCTATTGAGGCATAATTTGCATATCATGATAGTCATCCATTATAAGTGTGCAGTTCAATGACTTTTAGTAAATTTATACAGTTGTATAATCATGACCAAAATCTAGTTTTAGAATATCCCCATCATCTGAAGTTTCCTTGTGTTCATTTGCAATCAATTCCCACTCAGACTTTCAGTCTCAACTATAAAATTGCTTCCTGTCTCTACAGATTTGCCTTTTCTGGAAATTTTCTATAAACAGGGTCATATAATATGTAGTCTTTTGTGATGAGCTTCTTTCACTTAGCATATTTGAGGTTCACCTATGTTGCTGAAGGTATTAGTAGATCATTTTTTAAAATGACAAATAGCATTCCTTTCATATATATGTATAGATCTGCATTTTATCTATTAACTTTGGAATACTTGGATTGCATGAATAAATGGCCATGAACAAACAAGTCTTAATGGGAACATAAGTTTTAATTTCTCTGGGGTAGGTAGATACCTAGAAGTGGAATTGCTGGGTCAGATGTAAGTATATGTAAGCAACTGTACCATTTTACATATTCACTAGTGATGTACAAGAATTTCAGTTTCTCCAAATCTTCAACAACACTAGTATTGTAAATCTTTGGATTATAATCATTCTAGTGGTAGTGTAGAAGTATCTCATTGTAGTTTTAATTTGCATTTTCTAATTAATGATATTAATTAATGATCTAATTATGATATTAAGTAATGATCTCATTAATGATGTTAAGCATCTTTTCATGCGCTTATTGGTCATTTGTATATTTTCTTTGTGAAATATCTATTCAAATATGCTGACCACTTTTTAATTAAGTTGTTTGTCTTCTTATTGTTGAGTGATAAGTATTCTTTATATATCCTGGATACAAGTCCAAAATGTTTTACAACTATTTTCTCCCAGACTATTACTGGTCTTTTCATTTTTCTTCTTTATAAAAGTGAAAGTTTTGGTTTGTTTTTTTTTAATTTTGATAAAGCCAAATTTATCAATTATTCCTTTTATTGACTGAAAAATTATTGCCTAACCTAAGGTCAGAAAGATTTTCTCCTAGAAGTTTTCTTCTAGAAGTTTCATGGTTTTCACTCTTAAATTTAGGGCTACAATGCATTTCAAGTTTCTTCTTTTGTGTATGATGTGACATAGAGCCTAGACTCATTTTTTACATGTGCATAGCCAATTTTCCCAGATGAAAAGACTCTCCTTTCCTTTACTGAATAGCTTTGGTAGCTTGGTGGAAAAACAACTGACAATAAATATAAGGACTTCTTCCTTGAAATTACACAAATCACAGTTATCCCCTCATAATAACTTGATTCCCCAAATAAATCAGCCTTTACTCGAGGAACTCAGTACTGAGGTCAGTGTGAACGTCAATGCATAGTTCTACTTGAAATAAATTAATTGGAATTCCAATTCATGCATAAGTTTGTAAATTCAACTAACCTAAGTTTCTGAGCCCACAAAGATGAAGACCTACCCAAGATAAATTTCTCAAGGTAATAGTAATCTAGAGGAGGACACTCAGCAGCTAGTCAGCCTCTCCTAAAACCACTTGACAGAAACTTCCTAATTTAATCATGAATAAATCTTTGTTGAGCCTTTTTTTTTTTTTATGTGGAAGACAGTATGAAGTATTCAGAGACATAAAATGGGTCATCATTATTCTGGTATGTGCCAGTATGACTAACCAGGGGGCTCATAGCCAACCTCCACTGTGATTAGTAGGGTCTATACTGCACTGGCTATAAACATTTTGAACATAACCACTGAACAGAAGATATGATTCTCAGTCTCCCATGAGCCTGCAAGTCTAGTTGGAAAGATATTCAGCTACATAGTTAAAATGTTAAAGGCAGCAACATAGCATGTTGATTCAGAAGATTGAAAGAGAAAAGATGGTTAAAAGCTACTGGTAACATTAACAGAAAAAGTAAAAAGAAAAAGTGATTCTGAAAATAAATAAAATCAGTTAAAAATTATATAAGGGGCACCTGGGTGGCTCAGTGGGTTAAGCCTCTGCCTTTGGCTCAGGTCATGATCTCAGGGTCCTGGGATCGAGCCCTGCATCGGGCTCTCTGCTCAGCGGGGAGCCTGCTTCCCTCTCTCTCTCTCTCTCTGCTTGCCTGTCTGCTTGCTTGTGATCTCTCTCTCTCTCTCTTTGTGTCAAATAAATAAATTTTAAAAGTCTTAAAAAAATTATATAAAATTTAGGCCTCATAGACTTACAACTTATTAATGCCCCAGCTATCCCAAGCAGTACTATCTGATAATATTATTTTAAAAAATAATAATACTGATTGTTACCACTCACTGACTGCCCACTAGATGTTAAGCTATGAACTGTATTACCTATCTATGCGAGGCTATGGACTATATTACTTCTAATCTTTATAACAAACCTAATAAATAGAAGATACTATAGTCATAGGTCTAGCTTGGTCAGCATGGAATATAAAGTAAGGCCGCAAGGGAACAGTAATATGTTTAAGTTTTTAATTTAAGTTCTAAGCCCCATCCCTATAATGAAAAAGGAAAAAAGGCATTCTCCAAACTTCCCCACTCTAAGGGACTACTCGGAACCAAAGGAATACTTATGTAAAATATAAATTAGTCTCATTGCTTATTGCCTCCTGCTTTCAGCTAGGAGAAGGCTGTAATAATTTAGTCAAAGACAACAGAACCAGTCACCAAGATGGCTAAACTCTGGACAGCCAATGTTGCGTTCTTAGCTTCTTCCAGTGATGTCCTACCATCATCACTGAGGAAGCTCACAAGATTATGAATTTTCAGTGTTTGAGATTCAAAAACATGATGCTCTTCTCTCTATTGTCATGCCGAGCCCTAGAGCTTATTATATAAATAGTTTCTAATAAGCAGAAGCAGAAGCACTTTCCTGGGTGTGACCATGGTTCCAAGGTCATGGAACTAAGGACTTGGCCACATTCTATGTCAAGATGTAGGCCTATCCCTAGACCTCCCCATCCAAGCCCTTGAAAGTTGAAGTTCATGTCTCTTCTTGTACTAAAAGCTGACACAATTCTTGCCCAAGGATGAATTTCTGAAGTCACTGACATTTGCTTCAAGAAAACATTCACATATTACTCTATCTTCATTTTAGAGCTAAGAAAACAGAGTCTAAGAGAGTTTAAGTGAGCTGCCAAAGATCACACAGCAAACATGAAATGCAAACTTAGCAGTTCCAAACTCCCAAAGCAGATATTATTTTCACTCTGCTTTGCTGTCTACCAAATCCATAACTGCAAATAAGTCAGTTCTGGGCAGGTCAGAGCTGAGAAATGTCTAAATGTCTCCCCTCATGGTCACAGACACACCTAGTCAAGTAAGATGTAAGAGGTGCCTGGTAGGCAACCCAGAGCTATTTATTAATTGGGAGTAAACAAAAATGCAGTTGAGTTCAATTCTGCTAACAAGCACATAGAATCTAACACACAATCTTGCAGGACAAAATGAGAGAGAGAAAGGGAGAGAGAGAAACATTTCCTGCAGTAGAAAAATTCTTGTTAGAACAACAGGCAAAGGTTTATGGTTGTGATTTTGTCACTATCTGGCTCTGTGTTTCCTTCAGCAAGTCACTGCCTCTTTGTAGATTCTGGATACCTTTTCTTTTCTTCTTCCTTCTTCCTTCTTCCTTCTTCCTTCTTCCTCTTCCTCCTCCTCCTCCTCCTCCTCCTCCTTCTTCTCCTTCTTTTTTTTTTGCATGTAAAGTGTTCATTTATTAGCATTGGTACCATAACATGATGGTTTCCAATAAACATGCTGAGCTGCATGGAGGTGATGGAATAGGGTGAGGTTCAGACAAAAAAGCAGCACTTTATTTCTTCTACTTTTTCTCATTGCAGCCCCACTTTGCAGAGAAGCCCAGAATCAGGCTGACCTTCATGTTAACCGTCCTTTTGATCTGTCTGGCCACCCACTCCTCTTCAAAGACGCGGGGGATGTGGCCGTACACAGAGCGCTTCTCCCAGATCAGAACGAGTGATGGCATATACAACCATCCTCCCCTCATTAGTGCTCTTACTTGTTTCAGCAAAAGGTCATAGTTTTCTTTTTTCTTTTTTAGATATTTCTCAACCAGAATTATTTATTTAAGAAATACTGTGTCAACAACTTTAAAGCCCTGCAATTTTTCCAAGGTGGCCAGAGCACTTAAAAATACTCTGCTTATTGGGTGGCTCAGTCAGTTAAACATCTGCTTGTGGCTCATGTCATGATCTCAATGTCCTGGGATGAAGTCCCATGCGGGGGGGGGGGGGGGGGGCACGCACACAATGCCTGCTCAGTGGGGAACCTGCTTCTCCCTCTCCCTTGGCCACTCCCCCTGCTTGTGCTCTCTCTCTTTCCCAAATAAACAAAATCTTAACAAAAATACTGTGCTTACTATTCTGACTTGAACTTCATGCCGTCTAAAATACATGGTATTTCCAAGTTCACCTTTAAGCTAGGACAAAAGAGGCTGGGTGTGAAGACAAGACAATACAAAAGAGACCCACAGATGAAATGATTTAATACTAATACAACCACACATTAAGAAACTGTCTTTGTTGAACCCATAATATAAATAATGGCCTAGAGTTTTGGAAAGACAATGACCTCTGAAGTCAGACAAGTTATAATTAAATAAACTAATTCAAATATAACCTCTATAATTTACCTTGATAATTTTATCTATAGAATTTAGAGATGACCTTGAGCAAGTTACTTCTCTTAGCCTCAGTTTTCTCATTTATACACTAGGGCTAATATTATCTAAAATTGGGTTAAGGGGCAGGCTAATCATACTACTTACTGCCCAAGGTGTTGATCAACAGCAGTGGTGGAGGATCAGTGGATTGAATGGAAGCTGTGGTACAAGGTAAGTTAACTTTCTAGGTATGGCTTCTGATAAAACTAGTGACAGGTCCTTGGTTCTCTTTTGATCAAAACAGAATCAGTCCTCTAGTAGACCTTTTTAAAACTTAACTCCATGGGGCACCTGGGTGGCTCAGTGGGTTAAAGCCTCTGCCTTCAGCTCATGATCTCAGAGTCCTGGGATCCAGCCCCGCATTGGGCTCTCTGCTCGGTGGGGAGCTTGCTTCCCTTCCTCTCTCTGCCTGCCTCTCTGCCTGCTTGTGATCTCGATCTCTCTCTGTCAAATACATAAATAAAATCTTAAAAAAAAAAAAAAAACTTGACTCCAAATTAAAAAATGCACAAACATATTAATATGTTTTTTCGAAGCGACACAACATTAGTCAGGATAGTTGAGGATACAGTGGAGTAATAAATAACTGAAAAGTCAGTGGCTCAAAAAATAAGGGTTTGTATCTTACTCACTTAGTGTCGTGTGTAGATTGGTCAGCTGTTCTCCAACTTGAATTTATGCCATCTGAAATACACGGTATTTCCAAGTTCGCTATGGTAAGGAAATAAAGAGATAGAAAACACATACTGGGGGTGCCTGGGTGGCTCAGTGGGTTAAAGCCTCTGCCTTCAGCTCAGGTCATGATCCCAGGGTCCTGGGATGGAGCCCCACATCAGGCTCTCTGCTCCGCAGGGAGCCTGCTTCCTCCTCTCTCTCTGCCTGCTTCTCTGCCTGCTTGTGATCTCTGTCTGTCGAATAAATAAATAAAATCTTTAAAAAAAAAAAAAAAGAAAACACATACTGGCTTTTATCTGCCTTGTCTCCAAGTGGCATTCATTACTTCTGCTCTTAGTCTCTTGGACAAAACATTTGTATGGGTCAGCTTACCTGGGAACTATAGGCAATATTTACTGGGCCAAGATGACAAAATATTTACCTGCTTGGGTGCCTAAATGTCTGGGAATGGCATCGATACTCACAGAGTAGTTGTGAGAATTACATATAATAACTTTGAGTAAGAACCTAGTGCAGGGTCTGGGATGTACTTAGAATTCTGTAAATGTTAAGGCCTTTCTCCTACCCCCAATCTCACAGGTGAACTTTGCCAATCCTACAGAACCAGCTCCAGCAACTTCTATGTTCTTAGACACTACAGCCAAAGCACCCTGACATCTTGCTCTGGGCACCACAAAGAGGCAGGCTGAATATGGTGATTATATCCCTTCATGACAACCTGCAGGCCATGTTTTCAGATCGCCAATATCACAAATGTACATCATAACATTCATCTGCTGAGGGTCCTTCTGTGGTTCCCCAAGTCTTAAGGAAAAAGTTGAAACACTTTAATGTAACACACAAGACCCCTTTGAACTATTGTTGCTCCAGCCACACTCAGTTAGCTCCTAATGCATGTGTCCCTCATACTCACCACTCCAGCCCTCACAAATAGCTCCAGTGGCCCTGGACAACTCCATTTTATGCCATGTGTCTCTGCATGAGCAGAAACGGCTGCATTTTCCTGGAATGACTTTCACTCACTCTTCATCTGACTGCTTGTGCTTTAAACCACAGCTTTTCTGAAAATTTTTCGGGCTTCTCCAGTATAACTTAGATGCCCACATCAAGCCTCACAGCATCATGGACATATCTGTATCACAAATTGCTGCATTACAAACACTTGCCCTCTCTCAACTGGAACCTCACCGGAGGCCACAGTCATGCTGTATCTGAAGCTGGATGTTCAGGGCCTGCTAAGGTGCTTTGGCACACTGTGGGAATATATTAAAGTTTATCTAACCAATGAATGGCGACCTCATCCTTGTTTTGATATATCACACCATGCCACCCCCACCTCCCGCCTGACTCTAAGATTTCCGAGAAAAATACTGATCTGAATATATTACCTCCTTATCACTTACTGGCTTCAGTTGCTGCGAGCCACTTCTAACTCAATCTGGGCAAAGCCCCGATTTTCATTTGATGACCAAGTTTAAGGGATGGACAGTGCATTGTTGGAACCAAATCTTAGACTCAGCACTTACTATGCATATGAACTCAGGCAGGATCTCTTCATTTTTACTAGCTCAGTTGCCTCATAAGAAAATTGGGACTAGTCTCCAGGCCAAAGGGCTACTGTAGCTATTTAAAGCGAATCCCAATTTTTGGCCTGCTAGCATATAACTCCAATTTGAAAAACAAAACAAAACAAAACAAAAACAAACCGTATTCCCTAAAAGCTCCTTTAGGAAAGGAAGGAGGTTTTTTTTTTTTAAGAGAATTTCTTGAAAAACTGATTGAAATAACAGATAAAACCCCAAAAGAGGCCCGAGTGTGTAAACTCACATCTTGTAAGAGACACAAAGAATTATTCCTTAAGGGTAATAGAAAGTAGGACAAAAGGGAGGAAATAAAAGGAAAAATAGAGTCAGGAAATTATAAAGGACCTCCCTGGGGAACACCTTCCCCTAGTTTTGAAGTCCAAAAACATGGAATACACATTTTCAAGCATCTGGTAGTATACTTTGTCATATAATAAGCAGATTATGAATTGCAGATACAATTATTATTTGATGTGTTGTCATTAATATTAACTCAGACTTCATTATCAGTTAATACTATAGATTTACATTCTTTAGTCAAGTGAAAAAGAGGGGATAGTTTAGAGGTGCAAACATCCAGCTCAGCTTTTGTCCTGTCTAGATCATGCCCTTGTCTTTGTTTCTCATTCTAGGATGAATTCTTACTTGTATTCTGATTTTCTTTGCTCATAGCTGCCTATCTAGGGTCTTGCACTGACTGATCATTTTACAATTTTATTGAGGTTCAATCTATGTGCAAGAAATAGTATCCACGTAAAATGTACAGTCTGATGAATTTTGATGCATGTGTGCATCCATGACATATGTATGTACCCATGAAACCACAATCAAGTTATGGAACATTTCCATTACCCTCAAAAGTTTCCTTGTGTCCCTGTACAGTTTATCCCTCCCTGTGCCCTTGCCCCAGGTAAGCACCAATCTGAACTATTCCACTAGAAAATCTAAAATGTTCTAGAATTTTATATAATCAAACACTCATGAAAATTTGGATTGTTCTTGTATATTGTGAATAATACTGCAAGGAATGTTTACAATCAGGTCTTGGTATGATCATATATACTTTCATTTCTCTTGGGTATGTACCTAAGAGTGGAATAGCTGTGTGATATGTTAAGTATATGTTTAACATTTAAGAAACTTCCAGTTTTCCAAGGTGGTAGTAGCATTTTATATTATCATCAGTGGTATATGAGCGTTCTAGTCACTCCATATCCTTATCAACACTTAGTATTGTCAATCGTCTTAGTTTTTGCCATTCTAATGGGTTCATAGAGGTATCTTGTGATTTAATTTGCATTTTCTTGATGTCTAATAGTATTAAATATCATACTTTGCATATTTTCCTTTGTCTTCTATTGATTTGTGTTGACTCCCCGAGCACTCTCCTTTCTGGGTCCCTGCTGCCGCTACTGTTATTCTGAGGCATCACTTTCACCTTTTGCTGGGAATACTGCTTTCTCACATTATCCTTCATGCTTTATGCTGGTCTTTGGGATTTGTTTTTAGCTTTATGCCACTCTTTTCACCTTTGACACATGAATTTTCAAACCTTAACTCTTCGGAATGATCTCTTTAGAAGACATATATTTCATCATATGCAAATTTTACTCACGGTATCAGTTGATTTATCTGAATGTCAACCTTATCGATTACTGTTTTATAAGTTCAGGATATCAGGTGGAACATGCTAGTATTTATTTTTAAAACTACACCTAACTTGGGAAATCCTAGACTAGTCATGTAGCCTCTTAGCCAAGCCAGTAATAATGACCTTCTGCCTACTTCCTATGGATTTGCCATAAAAATTAGGAGTCACAGTAACTCAAATGTGCAAACAAATGTACCATAGTTAAGCTATGTAAGGTAAATTATAAGACTTAGCGATTTAGATTCTTAAAATAAAATGAATATTTAATATATTTGTCTCCAGGTGCATTAAATTTAAACGCAGCTGTTTCCCTCCATGAATTCATAATTAAATGACAGTAATCAGAGCAAAGAAATTTAGAAGGATGAAAACACACCTCAGATTAGCTCATATTGACAAAATATGCATTGTGATGGTTGAAAGTCACAATTTCACCTGAGAACCTAACTCCGTGGCTCTTAAGAGTTGGAGGTATCTGTTCTACTGAGCTGGACATACCCCATGAATATTTGTTTCCAAGTTGAGTGGCAAGAAAAAAAAAAGATCTTTTTTTCCATCCTAATGTTTTAAAATATTTTATCATGAGAAGTGTGTATATTTACATATACAAATATGTTATTTAATGAGTGTGTGGACATTAGTGTGTATATATATATTTTTAAAGTGCTTTTTAAATCTATGACAACATATCCTCATAAAACGACTTGTATTTTTTTCTCTTAAAAGAAAAAGAAGTTTGGGGGGATTATATTTTTAAAGACACAACTTAGGGAAAGGTGAAATACATCCACTCTCATCTCAGAGAAAGTCCGGTTCACTCTGGGAAATGGGGGTGTCCTTCCAGCATAAAGACAGGATGTTGTTTAGGACCACGAGGGTCAGATGAATCTTCATGCCACAGCAAGATTTCTTTCTCCTCAATAAGTGTGACCATGATTTTTATCGAATTCACACATCCTTTTCCTACTTTTTTTACTTTTGTGTTCCTACATGGTCTAGAAGAGCCTGAAGATCATAGTGATGGATACCATAAAGTCTGCTTTGAGCTTACATCCTGGGAAGGAATTCCTAAGGTCTCAACGTTAAAAACTGAGAAATCCTAATAGGATGTGTCTCTAATAAAGCATTCTAAACCAAGCAGGCCACAGATGGTTGATTTTGGTTATGCTTGGTAAAAAAGAAGACACATATCTATCTATAGAATTTGAATTAAATTGGCCACTGTTTTTAGAAACTGATGGGGAAACTGAGGAGCAGAAAGGTTATATGATGTGCTGAAGCTTACATAGCCAGTGATAGAGCCAGACTAAAAACTCAAGTCTTTTGACTCCCACTATGAGAACAAAATTAGTCACATGAGTGTGCTAGGCCATGCAGACTAGAAAAATAATGGCTTGAATAATTAAGTAATTAGTGACCCTTTCTTACCTGTGTCAGTGCTGTGCATTGTAAGTTGCCAGTTCCAGAGTTTACTGAAGAAATATTCAGTGCAGGGGTTATAAACATTAATCAGCTTAGCCCTTCCCTCGGGAGCATACAGTATTGTAGGAGAACATTGTGAGTATGGTTCTACATGAATATACTAAATAATACAAAGGCAAATCATGAGAAAGTCAGGCAGATAGAGTGGTGGGAGAATTTAGGGCGAATGTTGAGGACAATGTCAGTCTACTCCCTTATGGCATCTAGATCAACATTGGTGCTTAAATAGATTTAAGAATTAAGCAAATGCATGTCTAAGTGATGTGGAAACTATACATCCAGGGATGCTACAGGAAACTGAGCAATCTTTCTTTGAAAGAGACACTAGGTTTTTTTCAACTTTGTATTTTCAGTGTGTAACACAGTCTCTAGTGCATAACAGATAATCAAGACATATTAATACACGAGTGAAAGGATGGAGATTTCCAATATTTTCAGTGCTGATACTGAACAATCAGCATTGCAGGCAGTCTAGATTTTGGACACCTTGCATAAGTCTAAGAACTAATCTTCTTGGCACATCAAGCCCCAACTAATAATTCCTGTCTAACATAAGAAGAGTTTACATCTTGGGATCCCTAAAACTTCATGAGTCTACCCTCCAGTGAACACAGAGAGTCTCTTTCATCTGGAGGCACTGCAGCCCTGGGGAATGGATTTATAAATCCACTAGCATTACAAATGCAATGAATTTGGTATTCACAGATGAGTCCTTTAATTCCATTTTTCAAAAAGCAGGCAATATACAGATAGAGGTTGGATTTTAATAGTTTATTCATGACTCTCCAAAGGAACAGTTTGAGTTACATAGAAAGTTTTATTAATACAAACGACAGGATCAGATTGACTATCAGGGAGGAGAAACAAAAAAAATATTGCAAAGAGTAAGAGAGAAATCAGGTTGTCAGTTCGTCAGTATTAACAAGAGATGGGCTTATTTTGTCAAATAAAGCCAATATTGAAGAAAGATCCTGGAGCAACATGCCAGAATTCTTTGTGGATTTCTCTCTCCAGCACAATCACTGAGACAATTCATCCATCAGATGGTTGAAATGAGGATTTGGACATTCTACCTCCAAAATTCAGTGGTCAAGCCTGTTATACTCCAGATTTGCCTGGCAGAAATAACTTCAGTAAGCCTTTGATACTCTGGGTAGTCTGCATGCCCTCTAGGGACTCACCATCTGTAACTCTTGAGGGATTGGTTTTGGCTGGGATTTGAAGCTAGAATATTAGTGTGAGTAATGCTACCAGTGAGCAACTACAGACCTGAGAACAATCAAGCTTAGTGGTGTGAAATGTAAAGGATCAAGAAAGCAGCCATGCTCAGCTGAGCGAAGTGAAGCAGAAGCACAAATAGGACTGCATCTGGATAACAACCCAGATGAAATGAAGAGTGACCTCCATGCTTCCAGACTGTTTCTAAACAGGTTTCCCTCCCAAGATCGTTAGCTCTGCTCTGCCCAGAGGGATCGGGTTCAAATTAAATCACTCACAAAAATCAGATGTCAAGTGTCTTAGCTCCTAGTTACATTCTCTCATTAGAAAACAAGAAAAGATTTTTACAAATAATTACGAATCCACATACGATAACCCGTATTCCTTGTTAAAAACCAAGATCTACCAATAATTAAGATGGGTTCGTTGCCTGGAGTGAAATAATTCATTTGTTAGTGGGTTCACAATATTATTTAATAAACTTGAGCACGACACAATGGATAACACAAATAGTGCTCCTTATAATGTTAAATTAGAAAAAGCCCCCCCCACCCCCCCAAATCAAAGCAAATTTTAAAAAAGGGGGATTTCCCTAAATTCTGAAATGAATGTGTTCTGGATATGGCAGGTTTGCTTAGCAAAGAGGAGATTTTTTTTTTCTCACCACCTGACTCAAATATTGAAGACTTGGAAAACTGTATTTTTTATTTTAAAAATGACACAGAAAATATCTGACCCTGACATTCAAGGAAGCAGTGAGCCAGGTTTCTAATGCATTGTTAGCCTAATGAAGACATCAAAAGTGATATAAAGAAAAGTATTGCAGGAGAGAATAAAGTGAAACTGCAATCAGTTGCTAAAGCTTAATCAATATAATCACACTGTAAAGCTTCTAGAGAGTGTTTTCCTTAATGAAAGTTGTGAGGTCACTAAACTGGGAGTTTCTCTCAAAGACTGTTTATCATTTCTATCACCATAAACATAAGCCCAGTAATTTAAACATTGGTAGATATGTTGTTCACTAAAGAAGAAAAAAAAAAAAAACTTCAATTTGCAGGTTTCTCTCACACGTTTTTCAATAATGCCAGTTTGGTGGTTCAGTATGTTGAAAAAGAGGTTATATCCTATTCCTAAATGTTTAATTAGGGTACTCCATAAAGACCAATAAAGGCAGACATATGGTCATCCCTTTCTGTTTTATAGAAGAAAAATTAGTTCTGAATCCTGAGTAAGATCATGAATCCAATTTTAACACTCCTGGTTTTACTAGTTAAAAATGGACTTCGATCAAAAAAAAAAAAGGACTTTGACTTAAAAAAAGTCCCTTTCAGAAAATATTCCAGTTATTTTCATTTATAACTTTCATGTGGGGTGAGGCTGCTATGACTAACAGCATTTTGGTGAAGTAAGGTTAAAGAAACTAAATTGCAAAATATAGTTTTCCTCACTCCAACAACTATAATTCTGAAATACTTCTTTCCGTGAAACTTCCTTAAACTCACGGCTTTGGCATCAACATTTTCCAAGAAAAGGCCCATGCCCTTATCAAACTTGTTTACATGAAGCAAATATAGCTAGCTACCACTGAAGAAGCAAGGTTCGAAGAACCAGTAACAGAAGATAGGGATTATCCCAGGTATTTAAAAAAAAAAGGGGCAGTCTTTTATTTTTTCATTCCTATCCCTACATTCCATCCCACCCATCAAATCCAAACACACACTGGGTAAAGGTATCACTGATGAAAATCCTATGAAAGAGACTATGCTGCTAGCATGGTCCTGTCCTGCTTAAATGTTATTTTAAAAGATTCTATGCAGCAGAGATATGACAGAGATTCCATCAGTTTCAAGCTGAGTGACATTAGGTAAGTCACTTAATCTTTCAGAATCTACTTTCTGAACTGAGAAATTAGGATAATACATAGGGTTGTTTGAGGATGAAATTGGATTATATATGTGAAAAGTCTGGGACAGAATAAGCATTCGATATATTATGGCTAAATATAAGCAAACAAATAAATAAATCCAACTCAACACTTTTCATGGGAAGTTAATAATAATTATATAACGAAGCCAAAATAATTCCCAGAGTTAAACTCATCGCCTTAAATGATTTTATTTAAAAAAAAAAAAAATGGAGGGGCACCTAGGTGGCTTAGTCAGTTATGTGTCTGACTCCTGGTTTCGGTTCAGGTCATGATTTCAAGGTTGTGACATCAAGCACCATGTCAGGCTCCACTCTGAGAATGAAGCCTGCCTAAGATTCCCTCTCTCTCTGCCCCTACCCGCCAACTCACATACTCTTGCTCAAAAAAAAAAAGAAAAAAAAAAGTTTTAAAGAAAAAAACGGAGAGACTAAATTTATTCTATGTATCCAATTTAGGATTTTTTCAAAAAATTTAAAAATCTAAGAAAATAATAAAGGAAATGAAGGCAGAAATAAAAAGAAAACAAAGACAAACAAATCTAAGAGCTAGTTATTTGGGGGGGAAATACACAGTATATAAACAAATCTCTGAAAAAAAATTCTGAAGCACCTATCTGTATCTACTCCAGACAAAGTAGGCTTTTTTCTAGGAATACAGTAACTGATAATAGATCCATCAGTGTAATTCAGTGCACTGACACATATTAAAAGGAGAAAAATCTGTGTCATTGGAAGAGAGGCTAAGCATTCTATAATTTTCCACATTCATTAATATAAGTAAAAAAGAAGATCTGGAAAAGTAGTAAAGTTAAATAAATAAATGAATAAAAAAGGGACTTAATTTGTTATAAAGCATATTCATAATAAATCTATGACAAACATCCTACTTACAGATGACATATTTAAAGCCATTTCTCATTAAATTAAAAAAAAAACAAGCAGAAACAATACAAGAATGACTTCTTTCACACTTTCTATTTAATATTGTACTTATTCCAAACAAAGCAATAAGATACAAGATGTAAAAGTTACAAGGCAATGGATGTCAGACACAAAATGATAATTATTAGCAAAGGATGTGACTTGCTTCATAGAAAACTCAAGGAAATCCACAGAGAAATGATTAAGATTGAAAGAACTGTAGCATGCTAGTAGTATTCAACTTCGATATTAAAATTTCTGTATCTCTCCACTAACAAAAAGGTTATATAATATATGAAGAAAAATAAAAGCCTTTCCTATAGTAATAAACCTTGTAATAAATCTAATAAGAACTTGCAAAATCTTTCTAGAGAAAATTTTATTTAATGAGGGGTGCCTGGGTGGCTCAGTCGGTTAAGCAGCTGACCCTTGATTTTGGCTCACCTCACAATTTCAGCGTCCCAAGATCGAGCCCCAAGTCAGGCTCTGTACTCAGTGGGAAGTCTGCTTGAGGATTCTTCTCTTCATCTCCCTCTGCCCCCGCCCCCAATCATGCCCTCTCTCTCCCTCTCTCTCAAATAAGTAAATAAATCTTAAAAAAAAAAAAAAAAAGACCTAACAGGAGGACAGAATAATGAAGTTTATGGCAAGACTCAATGTTTTATAGATCTTATTTAAACTCAAATTAATCTAAAGCAGCAAAGTACTTCTAGTCATTACAATATGACATGATTATGAATGTGACAACATGGCTTTAAAATTCATATGGAAGAGTGCCAAAAGCCAAATACATTAGTTAGGATGTACTTGGTTGCAAGTAACGTAAAACACACCCAACAAAAGCCTAAACTATGAAGAGCCTCAAAAATATAGAGCTTGTTCTCTTTTAAGATGCTGACTTGTCCATTTAATCTAGCTACTTTTGAGGATAACATTTCCAGAAGTAACATGACAAAAGGAAACATAAGCTGCTGACAGATAAAAATATCCCAGTATTCCTTTTCTAAAATGAGGGTTAATTGCCTAGAGGCCTTCACATCTCAGTGGACACAATTCATCACATGTTCTATCCTAAACTAATCACAGACAAGGGGAAATGCATTTGCCACTATTATTTAGAATAATCGTAACTGTACAGCCCCACCCCCAACCTTGGATTTGGGTGGGGTTCAGATCCCCAAACATATATCACTGCCTTGTTCCTGAAAAGGAACTGAAGTTATACTAACAAAACAGAATGAGTGGGGAAGATGACCACTGGGTAGGCAAACAGCTGTGTCTAGCAAAGTAAGTATTCAGAATGCGTACAGAATTCATCTAATCAATTTAAAATCTAGAAACATGAACAAAAATGACAGACAATTTACAGACAAGGAAATACAAATGTCAAACATGAAAATATATTCAATTTTACTAAATGACCATGGAAATGCAAATTATGTCAATAATTACATACCATTCCATTTCCATTAGATAAAGAGTTAGCACACTTTTTGTTAAAGGGTCAGATATCAAATACTTTAGGCTTTGTGGGTTAAGAATTAGCAAAATAGAGGCTATTTTGTAGGTGTGCATATATAGCCACTTTAAATGTAACCATTAAAAAAAAAGTTAAAACCACTCTTAGTTTACAGGCTTATAAAAAATGGTAGTGTGCCAGATTTGACCCATAAGCCATAGTCTGTCATCTTCTCCATTAGATGGACAAAACTTCAAAAGTTTAATAATATTAAGTGATGGTAAAAATATAAGTAAAAAGAGTGTCCTGCAAATAGAAAGTTTATTGGAACCATATGGATAATGATAAGGTATTAACTATGAAACGTGAAAATGTTCACATCTTATTATCCAATAATTTCATTGTTTGGCATTGCCCCTAGAGAAACACTTGGACATATACACAATAAGTCATGTACAAAATATTTACTATAGCATGATTTATTTTTCAAAAACACTGGGAAAACCTAAATATCTATCATTGGAAAATGGCTGAATAATCTGTGATATATGTTTATTATTATTCTTTCAATTAACCAGCTTTATTTATGTAAATATGGGTATATTGTTGAAGACATACTGGTAACAGTCAAAAGCAAATTATGGAATAATATTTATAGTATAATATGTTAAAATATATAAAATAATAGTATATTTCTCTGTTGAATAGAGATAATTATAGATATAAAGAATATGTTTGTAATGACTAAACTCATAACTTTCACTACTTTCAAGCAGAAGGAAAAGACCAGGTTCTGAGAATGTCTCAGAAGAGCTGAAGTTATATGTATGTTCTGTTTTTTTTAAAATATTTTATAAAAAGTATTCATATACCCTTTCTGTTTAATTAAAAATTAGAATGCATATCTATAACATTTTGAGAATTGACATAGAATAGAGAATTTAGGAAAGAAGATGGACATATTTAGTTATAAAATGTTTAAATATCATAGCAAATATTTTATGTGACTATTAAAATACATATAAATTCTGAGATATGATTTAGGGGGTCAAACTGACTAAATATTTGGAATCCCAACTTACTAAGTTCCAAAGTTTATAAGGCAGTGAATAAAAAAGGCTCAGAACTCCCAAGAGTTGAACATTTAAGTCATTAGGGTTTTTTAACTGAATCCATTTATTTCAGACTGAAGATAATGAAAGAGTTTAGGACATACTACTTCAAAATATGCCACTTTGGCATATTGATTATTTTGGGCTAAAGGCACTCAAGAAATAGCAGATGCAGGAAGAGCTCACTGAGCTACCCTTTTACCAAAAATAAGTCATAAAGTTTCCCATGAAAAATACCCTCCCCATACCAGGAAGAGAACGTCCTTAATCACCAGAGACTAGGAGCCAAAACTGAAAGGCATCTTTGCAAAAACACACTCCCTAATAACCCTGATCTTCCACTAGTTTTGCTCCCCCACCTCTGTATACTTATCTGAAGAGAGACATAGATCTCTATATATCTTGTACTCATTACCCCACAATTTGTTCTCCCTTGTTTTGTCATTTCTTCACAAATTTGTCATTTTGTCTAAAAAGTATAAAAACTTTCTGCTCTGGTCACTTCTTCAGGTCTTCATTCTCTTACATAGGCCTCCAAGTACAGGTAAAAGTTCAATAATGCATGTATACTTTTCTCTCCTTAATCTGTCTTATGCAGTTTAATTCTTAGGCCTAGATGGGATGGAGACCCTAAGAGGGCAGAGAATTTTTCTTCCTCTACAATAACATTAAAAAATGATCGGATATTATGCTCATTGGGTTTTCAGTACTTTTTGAAAACCTTCCACCTTGAATCATTTCAAATGAAGAACAGAAATAAATACACCCCCCCAACACACACACACCTCTGATGTTAGGTGTAGTACAACAAAAAATGTTCCTCTATAGACAAGCTCTTAAACAATGCCTTTCTCACTTGAAGTGACCTACCTCCTTCTTTCACATATGAGATGATTGACAGGAATGATATCCAACTGCAATTTTTTCCAATTGAGTATTAAGAGGCCACTTCCTTGATGATCTAACAAAGATACCTTCATTAATAAAACCCTACTCTGTCCTAGCCCTGAGGCATTTCTGATAATGGTGATATAGCAGAAGACAAAGATGTACAAAAGGCAAGAATTCAAACATTGTTTATAATGTAGCACTGTTTATGTTCATACCCTCTTAAAGCTGTTTAAAAATTATTAGGATTGTTGTAGAGTTCTTGGCAAGATGTCCCAGTAAGTTCCCACACACGACTGTTCAAAAACCAAATCTTCACCAGATGCAGGATTCTAGGTTATAGCTTGTTTGTCTGTTTTGTTTGCTTGTTTGTTTTCAGCAGTTAAATCATTGTTTCTCTGTATGAAATGTGTCATTTTTTGCTGGATGCTTTCAAGATTTTTTTTTATTATCTTTGAGTTTACAGCAGTTTGACTATAATTGCCCATGTATTGTGTTCTTTGTGTTTATCCTGTTTGAGTTTCACCGTTGCTTGAATAAGTAAAATTATGCCTTTCGCTAACTGGACAAAATTTTGGCCACTGTTTCAGACATATTTTTCCCTTATTCCCTCCTTCCTACCTTTCTGATAATGCCCTATAGGTCACTGAAGTTCTGTTTATGTATTTTTCTAGTCTTTTTCTTTCTGTTCCACAAATTGGATAATTTTTATTAAACTATCTTCAAAGTCACCAACTCTTGTCATTTCCACCTTAGGGCTAAGTGAAATTTCTATTTCAGGTAATTTATTCCTCAAGTATAGAATATACATTTTGTTCTTTTATAAAATTTATATTTATTTGGTGAGTTTTTTAAATCTTTTTATTCACCTTGAGTATATTTTCCTTTACCTCTTTGACCATAGCTATAATAGGTGCTTTAAAATTTTTGCTATTCAAACTTCTGGGTCTGCTTGGAATTGTTGGTCTTTAATTGTTCTTTTACTTATTAATGAATCACATGTTCCAGTTCTTCATATTTCAAGTAATTTGGGATGGTATCCTGGACACTGTGAACATTATATGAATTCTATTTCAATCCCTGGAGTGTTAATTTTTTTCAAGCAATTAACTTGGTTGGATTCAAACTGCCAATTCTGTCTTCTGATTAGCAGCTCAAAAGTCATTTGATTATTTTCTCTGTATCTGAATTCTCTCCCACACAATAATGGTTCTGGAATCATCCCAAGATTTGGGCAAAGCTTACACAGAGATCTGGAGGTTTCCTTTTTTCAGATCTCTCTTTTCTAGGATTCTACCCTAATTTTCCTGTGGCTATGGTAACTCTAATCTCTGTTCTCTGATTCTGCAGGACAGAGAACTATGGTCTCCTATCAGAGTTTTAGCTACCCTGTGCAAATGTGATCACAGCCTGCCCTCATGCTGAAGTCCATAAAAATGGACTCCCCACCCCACCCCACAAACACAATTTCCAGTAAGAGGTTAATTGGAAGGAAAATCTCTGATAGCTTTTTCTATTCCTGATTTGGCTGGATGATGCAAAAGACAAGGGATTATTCTTGAAATATTCTTAGAAAGGTGTAATTTTGCAATGAAGGACTTCTCTCTCATGTACTTTTGAACTTGAATTCTATAGTATTAGTAACATAGTCAAGTCTAGGAGAAGTGGTATCCCATTTAAACATTTCTGTTTCATATAATCCCATTTAGAAATACCAAAAGCATTGATGGAGGCATCTTGAAAAACATGGTGTAGAACTTATAAGAGAAAAAAATAAAGGTGACATCACTGACAATACAGTTCACTTCACTGTGTGAAGATACTAAATAGTGCATCCCTCCCTGGCATAGAGCCAAGAAAAAAACATTAATAATGAGGACTGCATCTATCCAAGAAAAGGTAGCAAATCTCATTTGGCTAAAGTTAACAGTTCTGAGAAATTCTTGTCTAGCCTTTATGATAATCTCAGTTCTCCAATGGTAGAAAAATGACATGAGGAACTACTACTCTACACCTACTGCTAACCAGGAGGGGAGTTATTTGGTAATGAAGAAATAATAAAAGTCTTAGAAGAAAGCAGTCCTGTCATCTTAGATCATAATACCTACAGTAAAAATGCTTGAGCAAAACCTGTTAAAAACACCCTGCTGAAGGGGGCACCTGGGTGGCTCAGTGGGTTAAAGCCTCTGCCTTCGGCCTAGGTCATGATCCCAGGGTCCTGGGATCAAGCCCCATATCGGGCTCTCTGCTCAGCGGGGAGCCTGCTTCTCCCTCTCTCTGTCTGCTACTCTGCCTACTTGTGATTTCTCTCTGTCAAATAAATAAATAAAAATCTTTAAAAAAAAAAAACAAAAAACACCCTGCTGAAATATTTAGGAAGACAGATCTCAAAAATAATATAATTTATGGTACCATTATATATGGTTTCAAGCATGACTTTTTAACGATTGCTCTTATGGATGCAATTCTAACTACAGAATGGCAAATCATCTTAGGAGAAAAAAGAAAAACAAAAGAGGAAATTCAGAAAGTAAGTACATGCCCCAAGAATGGAAAAAATAAATAAATAACCAAAAATGTGTGTAAAACCATGGTACCAAGGAGTCTAAGTCCAAAGTGAGTGGACTTAAGAGTTACCACATGCTAAGGACAACAAAAAAATTTTTAAATGATATTTTGCAAGCAAAAAAGTGAGCAAAAGAGGGCCAGGACCACTGCATGGGACAAAATTTGCTATGTGACGTTTGATAGAAACAACAGAGTATCTAAATTTCTGTCTGGGGCTCTTGATTTCTCTGCCAAATATAGAACAAATGTTCATAAGGGGATACAAAGTCCAAGAGTAGTAAAGTTATTTTATGTGAATTCAAGACATTTGGCTTAGTGAATTGTATCCTAAGGCTCTAAGAGAACTTATAAATGCAATCACTTAACAACCATTCTTGTTTAATAAGAAATTTTAGAGAAGGAAAAAGGAAGCTGAAAACTGGAAGGAAGCCAATGTTGGTCCCACTTCTAAGTGGGAAATGATAGGTCTGCCAAACAAACCACTGGATAGGTTACTGACAAAATAGATGGTGAGCACCCAGAAGACAGGGTAGTCATCAAAAATAGAAGAGCTCGTCACACTCTGCAGTATGTTCTGCTCTGAGAGGAAGACAGGACCTGATTACAATGAGAACTCCGGACACAAAGCTCATGGGGACTTCAGCAAGTCCACTACCAATCAGTTCTCTTTTTAGATCCTTTTGTGTAAAATGGAGAAGTAAGCGTTCAACGCCAAGAAAGATTATCGGGTTAGTAGCGGGTGGGTTTATCATACACAAGGAGTAGTGACTTGGGTTGGAAGGAATTGGGGTCAACCCATAAAATAATGTTTACAGGTGTTATGGTTTGAACTGTCTCCCCCGAAAAGACAAGCTGAATCAGTCTTATCCCCTGGTACCTAGGAATATGACCTTCTTGGCAATAGGGTTTTTGCAAATGTAATCCAGTTAAGATGAGGTCAGTAGGGTGGGCCTTAATACAGTATGAGGGAAAAAACACCATGTGAAGACACAGACACACCGAGACAAACCATGTGACATGGACACAGGGATCCAAGGGCTGCAGCTGCAAGGCAGGGGATGCCAGGGATCGCCAGCAAACCCCCAGAAACCAGGAAGGGGGGAGGAAGGAGTCTCCCTACCTTCCCTACCTTAATATCCAACTTCTAAGCTCCAGAACTGTGAGAGAATAACTTTTGGCTTTGGAAGCTACCTAGTTTATGGTATTTTGTTACAACATCCCTGGGAAACTAATATCACAGGTATGTACTAGAATCAGGAACCTGCTTCTGACTCTGGTCCATTTGACACTCTAAAAAGAATTACAAAGACACAGCAGACATGCTAAAAAGACTAGGAACAAAAATTGTAAGGATAAAAATGTACTTAGTTTAAAATACCATACAACCAGTTAAATATAGTTTTATCACAATTTAAAAATAAAACTACACAAGTACCTGCAGAATTTGTTTTTAAATTTTTCATTACCCAGAAATTCAATAAAATAACTTTGTTTTAATCAATTAATTACAGACAATTCTATCATTTGAGTAAGCAAAACTGGAGTAGAAAGCTTAATTCCAAATACAACACATTAAAGAAGAAGGAATGATGAGGCCCGGTTCAGAGAAAAGGATCGAAAGGAAGGGCCTCAAAACCATGCCATATTAATGCTTGAAGAAAGTAACAAAATAAAGTGAGAGATAAATAAAGTGAATAAAGAGACAGAAGTTAGTGAGGAAAAGGGAAGACACGAAGCAGATAATACGCTGTCCACAAATACAGACCCCAAGAGGCACCGGAATGTTTCTGGGTGATTTCCGGAGGCTGGAATAGTTTCATAGGGTCTCACACTCCTATAGCTATAGTACATCAAGCAATGTGCTATCTGCAGTTTGTAATAAGAATCAGAGTGTCATATGGTGGCTAATAACATAAATGCAATATCCAATTAATTCTGAGACAGTTTTTCCTACTCTGAAATGAGCAGTTGTCTTACAATCACTGACTGCCAGGTGGCAGTGATAAAGGGGTTTCACCAACTCCGCCTGGACAAGCTTGGACACAGCTGTTCACATTTTTGTCACTTCGACTGAGTTAGGTACATTGCTGGCATATCGCAATATTGAGTTACCACTTCTTCAAAAATACTGTACTTGGATTAGCAATGAAATGAAACTATTGCCTACAAAGGAAAGCATGGGAACAAGGCAAAAATGCACATGTTTTTGAAGCAAATACTAAATTAGCAGAGCAAATATTAATAAAGGAAGGAATGACTGCAATTCTATATTTACTTACAATGAAACAATCAAATGCTTTACAAGACTTAGGAAAATACAGAGCATTTTGCTATGCTTTTGTACCTGATTTACATGCAAAAAGATTACCTATCTCCTGCTAAGCAACATAATTGAAAGCCAGAAGTACTGCCATATTTCTTGGATGAGATGAAACACTGTTCAAAACTAAAAGAGGCTAGTGTGACCCATCCACGCATCAAACAGTATACTAAAGCACTGTATCATAGTCTGGTTGGCAGCATTTTTGTTCTTAGTGAAATATAACTGTTACATCTTACGACTAATAATCTTAGATTGAAGAAAATATGGCACTTTCTATTTATACAGAACTTTATAATTTACAAAGCATTCCACAAATGTCATCTTAATTGACCTCAACAGCTACATGAAATAGGGGTAGGTCTTTTTTAAAACCATTTAACAGAGGAGAAAATGAATGCTCAGTAGCTAATTAACTTGACTAAGGTCACATGTTTAACACAACAAAACTGAAAGTAGAGTTAAAGGCTCCTGACTCCTATTTCAGGGCTTTTTCTATCAAAAAAAAAAAATCATAGATTCATTTGTTTTTTGTGTAAATATTATATGTAAATTAAGGTCTAGTGGAAAAGAATATCTACAATATATAAAAACTCAGGAGGAGAACCTTGCCTTTTGATAGCCAAAAAACACACCGAATGAACAATTAATCTTTTCAAAGCCCTTTTCAGTTTTACCTAGTACAAAGAGGGGCTCAGAAAATAGAAATCAAGAAAGTTGTCACAAGCGATATTCACAAAAATCAACTCTTTCACTACTGGGAAACAATTAATAGCTTTGTCATTTTACCTCTACAAAAGCTAATGTCATTCTGAAACTGAATATTATTGAAAAGATTTCCTAATCTAGGTTCACACCTATGCAGGACTATAAACACAGACTATATAATTTTCAAATATCTGTCTGTCTTCTGAAGTAAATATTAGCCTGTTTAATATATCTCCTTGATACAAAGCATACAAATATTCTGATTCCTGGATTTAAAATAAAATTTACAATGAAGAACTACAGTGTATTAACAGTTTTAGATATTCTCACTAACCTTACTTGGTCATTTTATTCATCCTGTATCCTAATCTCGACCACAATCCCGTGAAGTGGTGTCATTACCACCATCACCATCATCATCATCATTATCACTGCCATTTGACAGAGGAAGAGATTGAGGTTCAGAGCAATCATGTAAGTAGTTCAAAGTCACTCTGCCAGGTAGGTTGTTTCACATTTTGGCTATTGTAAATAATGCTGCTCTGAGGACGTGTGCAAACATCTGTTTGAGTCCCTGCATTTAGTGGTTTTGGGTCCGTATCTTGGAGTGGAATTGCTGGGTCATATGGTAATTCTATGTTTGACTTTTTTTTTTTTAAGATTTTATTTATTTATTTGAGAGGTCACAAGTAGACAGAGAGGCAGGCAAAGAGAGAGGAGGAAGCAGGCTTCCTGCTGAGCAGAGCCCGATGCAGGGCTTGATCCCAGGACCCTGGGATCATGACCTGAGCTGAAGGCAGACGCTTTAATCCATTGAGCCACCCAGGCACCCCTATGTCTGACTTTTTTAAGAACTGCAAACTCCTTTTCCACAGCAGCTGCGCCATTTTACAGTCCCACCAGCAACACACAAGGATTCCAATTTCTCCACATCCTCTCTAATACTTGTACTTTCTGCTTGTTTGATAATATTCATCCTAATGGGTGTGAAGTGGTATCCCACTGTGGTCATTGTCCATTTTTAATTGGCTCACTTTCTCTTTTTATTGTTGAGTTGTTAGAGTTCTTTATATATTCTAGATACTCCTTTTGATCAAACAACATCTGTTACAGATTGATAATGTCAAGCATGAGATTGATATATGACAGAATCCCCTATAATGGTTTCCACTCAGATATTGCCAAATAATTGCATGTTTAAAGGAGAATTTACATGTGGAGCGAAGAGCGTTTTTACTGAATTTACAGAGCAACCAGAGCAACACATGTGTTTAATATTCAGAGCAAACACAGCTGCAGTTCCCAGCATGCCTCTGTGCATCCTGTACCTCCATGTGTATGAGTGTTCATTTTTTAAGATCTGTTGCTTTAAGAGCCACTCTCAAACTCCAAAAATTACTTTAAGATTCACAGTAACTTCAGTGGGTAGGATTAGAAGCTGCCACTTGCTTATTAACGAAGAGCCCCTGTAATGGCTATTTCTGAAAACCACAGGGTGGTGGGAAATGGTATTTTATGAAATGCTGCAAGACCTTCAAGCGGAAAATGGGCAGGGGTGAGGGGAGAGGGGGCTGTTTCTGTGAGCCACTGGATGAGGGTTTTCCATTTCCTTATCACAGAACGTGTCAGGGCAGCACTAAGGATTCCCATTCAAATGGAGCAGCCGCGGACAGCCCAGACGGAATACAAATAGACGCAGGAGAAGTGGAGCAGGGTTAGCGAAGTGTGCAGTTGGCGAGATTGATGTTGATACCCTTCACTGCCAAGTGAAATGCCAATAATGCTTGTATAGCATTTTGTGAGGGCAATGGGAGTATTGATTCCTGAGCAATAATAAAGAATGAAGCCGCTCTCTCAGGTATAAAAATATTGGCAACTGTTACAAAGAATTGACTCATAGGGGCCTGAGTGCTGGCCTATCTTAATACAAATAATTCAGGCTTCAGAAGGATTTCAAGAGCAGCCAGCCATGGTTCTCAGGCACCGATTCTGCTATTAATTTACCTGAGGCTTTCACGGGCCTCCCAGTCTATCAGCCAATTGGTCTTAGCAGAGCAGGAGCTGAATGGATTTCTGAGGTCTCATTAAGAGTTGAGAGAAGACAACAAAAATGAAGAAAGAAAGGAAAGGAAGAAAGGAAGAGAAAAGACAGACCTGTAAAATTTTTACAAGTACATTTTTAAGGTTATGGATTCTATTTGTGTTTCTTTCCGAAAATGAAGTAATGCATGCGGCAACCACCTAAGCAAAGAACACTGTATGTGCCTCTAAACATATTTCTATTAGAGGTGTGATTTCCGGGAAGAATGTTTTATGCCATGGATTACAATAAGTCTTACACACTGAAACCAAAATGCACCACTTGCAAATGTATAGACCTATTATATTTAATGATATCATATACTTGGCAGGAAAGCTTACAAACATTTTACATTTATATAGAGCTGGAAAATTGGCCGGACAAGAGATACAATGCCCTACTCCCAAAGTCACCTATTCCTAAAATAGTCAACCTCTTGGAGAAATAAAAGTAAATCATCACCACTGGGACAACTAAATGTCTAACAACTCTTACAAAAGTTTAAAAGCTCTTGGTCTCACATGAACTCAGTACCTGGCCTCAGGATGGTAAACCTATTTGAAATAATGAAATCTTTTAAAATACAGAACTGGGGCACCTTGGTGGCTCAGTTGGTTAAGAGCCCTACTCTTGATTTTGGTTCAGGTCGAGATCTCAGGGTTGTGAGATTGAGCCCTGCATGGGGTTCTGCACTGGGCAGGGAGCCTGCTTAAGATTCTTTTTGCCCTTCTCCCAAACTGTCTCTCTAAAATAATAATAATAATAATAACTAACAACAACAATAATAATAATAATACAGAACCATGATCAACAGAATTTTAATAATTGCATATAAATGATGATTGCATATATATTTGGTGGTTTAGACCCAAATGTCCCTTATAGGAGAAGAGTGTTTTGAAAGCTAGGAAAAAGAGTCTGGGTTATTAGAATAAAATTTATCCTTTCTCAGATGGTCTTTGGCTTTTCCAAAATGTGTTCACATGCAAGTAGTTTGTTTTCTTTTGTGTTTGTTTGTTTGCTTGGTTGGTTGGTTGGGTTTTTTTCTATTCATCTCTTGATCACTCTTTTTTTTTTTTTTTTAAGATTTTATTTATTTATTTGACAGACAGAGATCACAAGTAGGCAGAGAGACAGGCAGAGAGAGAAGAAGGGAAGCAGGCTCCCAGCTAAGCAGAGAGCCTGATGCGGGGCTCAATCCCAGGACCCTGGGATCATGACCTGAGCCGAAGGTAGAGGCTTTAACCCACTGAGCCACCCAGGCGCCCCCTCCCTTGATCACTCTTACGAACACATGTGGGGCATAAAATAAAATAAAAAAGGTAATTAAAATATACCAGATTGAGAAAACAATAGGCTGATACAAACTCAACATCAGTAATAACATAATAACAAAGAAGCACTGGGACCTAAGGTCAGCTTCTAAAATAACCCATACTGGCTTAAGCAGGGCTCTGCAGAAACACAGATTTCCCTCATACAGTTTTAAAAGCCCGGGTCATGATAGTCTGTTTACAATGCTCAATGTTGTCCAAGGTGAAAGAAACTTGCTCTCACGTGGTTTTTTTGGGAACGATGTGACTTTCTCATACTCAATATATATCAAAGCTTTAACATGTTGGTTAATTTGACCCTGAAATTGTACATAGAAACATGGACATTCACAATGATTTAGCTATAAGACTATTCAAAAGTATGCTGTTTATAATATTGAAAAACTGAAGGCAAATATCTAATGTACCACATCAAGGAACTGAGCAATTTTAAGTGAAACAGGCATCAGTTCTTATTTTAAAAGGAAGAAAATCAATAGCCACTGCGATTGACACTCCAGGTCACCCAATGTCAATATCAATCTACCCTAATCTTCCTTTGGAATAAATTCTTGATTTTGTGAATATAGTCACCTCTTCCCCTGTGACTCAGTAAAGGTGTCCCTCTGTCTAGTCCCCAGGAATGATCATGCTTAGTATAAACCAACCAGAGTCATCTTTTGACCTTTATCAGTGATGAGAGGAAATAAACTGCTTAGGACAATTTTACTTGAAATTTCTTGCTTTAAACATATTACCGTATGTTTATAATATTATAAACATTATCTCAGCTATAAAATATTACAATTGAATGCATCCTCAGTAATAGACTATTTTTAATGTATTACTTTCAGAAGCAAGAATACAAAACAGTATATACGCTGTGGCTTCACTTTTGTTATTAAACATACAAATATACTCCAAAATGCTGATTATCTTACAGAATTATAGTGATATTATCCATGACTTTTTGTACGTGTGTCTATGTAGTCTGAATTTACTATCGTGAATATATTGTAACTGAAATGAGAAGATAGGAAAAGCAATTTTTTAAGTCCCTACCAATATTAGTTAATATAAATAATTTGCTAGTTACATTTGCTTATCTGGTTCTATAGCAACTGAGAGCCAGGGATTTCTAGCTGTATTTTAAGGAAGAGGATAATAACGTTCAAAGAATCTAATTTTGCTTCCATAGCAGCAGGTATCATTTAGAATTAGGTCCCCCACTGAATTCTTGGTCTGTGCAGCAGGTACTAGATGAGAAGATACATATTATCTAAAATTGAAAACATTTTCCTGTTGCTATTTTGATATAATAATATAGCTTCATTATTTCATTAATTTATTAAAAACCTTTATTGAGCATCTGTTGTGTTCTAGGCAACATGCTCGCTAGGCAGAGGGATGATAAAGATGAATGAAAAACGGTCTCTACCCTGCAGGAGCTCACAGTCGAAAGGGCAAAACAGGCATGTAAAAGTCTAAGCTATAATAAGATACCGCTGAAATGGAAGCATAAGAGAAGTGAGTGGGAACACAAAGAGCAAAGTGATTAGTTCTAATTCTATTTCAGGGACGGGATACAGAGGCAACTGCACTAGATTTGGGCCTAAAATAATTAGTAGAAGCTACCCATGGACTGGAGGAGGTAATCCTGGCAAAGGAAAAACATTACATGTGGGATATCCTGGGAATATCCAACAGATTGGTTTGACCGCAGTGTAAGAAAAGTAGTGGGGCAAGGAGAAGGAAGGAGGGTGGAAAAATAAAATATGTATCCACTTGTATCTTTAGGCAATGGGGAGCTGCCAAATTTGTTTGGAAGCAAGCTAATGATATGTTCATATCTCTGTCTTAGATAACATAGGAAGACAGCCTGAGGGAAAGTATGAATGCAGAGTGGTTACTTGGGAAGAGATTGCAGTCATCCAGGTGAGAAGTAAGGAGGATGTAAACTGGGACAGGGATCATGGAATTAGGGACGGACACAGGAGGGAGCCATTTAAAGGCAGTCCTGATACTGTAATGTGGCAGTTGAAGGAGGAGACACAGCAAAAAGAACTTGTTCATTCAAGGACTAGGAAGACTGTAAGCATCTTAAATGGGACAGGAAATACAGGAAGAGGGATGCATTTGGAGAGGAAAAAAAGGTAATAAACCTGGTTTTCAAATGTATGATTTTGAAATTCCTGAGGGAGAGGCAGGTAGACAGAGCTACCAAGAATTTGGTAACATTCTTATTGCTTTAGCTTCTCTCTTTCTCAAACGAAGAGTTATAACTATAAATTATATCCATTCTTTAAATATCATTTAAGAGGAGAGATAGAAAACTTCTTCCTGAATACTAGTCTGCAGCAGTAGCAGCAGCAGGAGTGAACAACAAAAAAACTCTGGCTGTTTATTGTAGCAATGAAATGAAGAAAAATCATCAGGGATTAATCAAAAACCCAAAGCCTATTTCTAACTTGGGAATGGAGCCTGAATACATAATATTCATTTGCTCTGTAAAACACAAACTGTAACTATAACATGAACATAATACTTCATCCAGGGCCATTTGAATTTCTGCAGTCCCGACAAAAGCAAAACCAACCTTCTCTGGAGAAGCCCTTTGGCATCTCAGCACTAAATGAGATTCCATTAGACTTGTAACCCTACCTAAAGAGCAGCAATCAATAAGAAAATTAAAAGCTACCAAATAAGCATGGTGAGGGAACATCAGCCAAAACAGGAAAGAATGCTCCAGTAGTTGAAATAAAAGAATGGTTGGGAAGTGGGTATAAAGATACATAGGTAGATAAAAGAGATATGGAAAAAAATAAGGAAAAATTAGAACAATATGAGAAAGGAATGAATATGCTTGAGTGGAACCACTGTGAAAAGATTGTCATTGAAATAAAAACTTGCAAGACTGTCACAAAATAAGTCATAGGAAACACACAGAACTAAAGGATAATGGGAACAATTTCGAAATTTGTGGGATGAGTGTTATAGTTAGCAGAACACTTACAGTCTTGATATCACATATTAGTAAACAAGGAAAATTACAAATTCCCTTACTTACCAACACAGGAATTTGAAGAAAAAAAAAGTAAACCCAAAGAAAGAAATAGAGAAGAATTAATGGAGACAGGAAATAATGCAACAGGACAAGAAACAATAAAAAGAATCATAAAAATACAATTTTTTTGAAAAAAAAAAAAGAAAAACACTGATTTAACAAAAGCAGTGCAAAACTTATACTCTGAAAACCAAAGCATTGTTGAAATAAAGAAGACCTAATAAATGGAAAGACATCTCACGTTCATGGATCATAGACTCAATATCCTTACGATGGCATTACTCCTCTAACTGACCTCATGGTCAGTGGATTTTCAACAAGTGTACCAAGACAATTAAATGGGGAAAGAAAATCTTTTCAAGAAATGGTACTGACACAACTGCATATCTACATGCAAAAGAAAAATGTCACATCACACCATGTATAAAAACTCAAAATGAAATAAAAGATCTAAATGTAGGAACTAAAAGAGTAAAATTATTAGGAAAAAACCCATTAGGCAAAAAGCCTCATATCCTTGAATTAGTCCATGGTTTCTTAGATATAATATCAAAAGCACAAGTGACAAAGGAAACCATCATCACAATTCAATTTTAGAACATTTTCATCACCCTACAAAGAAACCCCATACTCAGTGGCAGCCATTCCTCATTATCCCCCAACCTCCTCAGCCCTACACAACCACCAATCTACTTTCTGTCTCTATGGGATTACCTACTCTGGAAATTTCACATAAACAGAATCATACAATATGTAGTTATTTGTGAGATAGGAATTGCCAGTGTGTGAGCTGGCCTAGATAGCTCACCTGTTCTGCTTGTCTGTGCCCTAGATAAAGGGAAGGGGCTGAGAGGGAAGCACTTGCTGGACTCATATTGTGTTTGGCAACCTGGGCCAGCACCACAACCGAATCGGACACCCCTTCCCAAGGTTCAACACGTTGGGTTAAAATGAAGGACCCATTGAGAAATTGCAGCTGAAACTAAAAGAAGGAAAAAAATGGGTTATGCAATGAGAAAAATATAACATTGCATTGCTCCCTTGAGAGAGGCTCAGAGCAAGAGAATAAATTTGTCTCTTAGCACAATTAGACCAAATGCCTGAAAGAGTGGACCTGTATGTTTGCCAAGATCGCCTCTACTTCTAAAACCTGACAAGACTGGATGGAAAGCCATAAGACTGAGTGGACCACAATAGGATGCATACTGGTCCTATGTTACGATGCTAAGCTGGGGCAGCTGTTGACAACTGTATGGAACTCTAGCAATATGCAGATATCCTTCGATTCTTATTTTTCAGGTTGTATCTACAACGTAAGTTCTCATTTGGGAAGGAGTTTCCAAGAATCACTCTCTGCTGGGCCATCAAACCATGTGGCAGATTTATCACAGTGTAAAAATAAACCGTGGTGACCAAAGGCTGCTAAGGCCCCTGCCTACAATATATAGTTTATATAATACATAAAGCACAGCAGCTACATGCTGTTGTGTGCTATATACAAATTCGTATCCCTCTCACTGCATGGGTTCCTCTGGACTTTGCCCACATGCCTTTTCACTTTGCTGCTTCTCCTCTGAATCCTTTCACTGTAATAAACCATAACCATTCACATAATAACTTCTGAGTCCTGTGAGTCCTCCTAGCCAGTCATCAAATCTGGTGGTAGTCTTGGTAACCCTTAACACAAAAGCTTCCTTGAATGCTCCAGTATCTCACATGTAGAAGTCATCCTTTAAAATTTTCTAGATGAATGAATGAACTAGACATAATGCTATACCCACTCATGCCCTCTGGCAGCAGGATATATTGTGAGTGACACTCAGCACAAGACATTTTACCCGAGCCACAGGAACAGCTTGTCACGGTCTAGCTGGCTTTGCTTATAACCAAAAACAAACAAAATATTCATGCTTTCTTCCTCAGAATATATCAAAAGAAAACTGGATGACAGATTAAATAGCAAATTGAAAAAATAAAGAAAATAATTTTTAATACTAAGTCTGGGACACCAAGAGAGAAGTCTTGTTTAAAAAAAGGCAAAAAAAAAAAAAAAAGGCAAGGAGCAAATTAAAGCTATTGTAAGACTCTAAGATAAAAAAGAATTACCTGGCCCTAAGCTTAAATAAAAATCAATTACATATGATTTGAAACAGACTAATGAAGAGCATAACAGGGAGAGAAAAATGTCAAATACAACACAGAAGTCCTAAAAATACCAATAGGCCTGATTATTAAGCTAGACTAAAGAGTAAGACAAGACTGAAATGTGAGGAGAGAATAAAGAAAACCATCAGTTCTGTGGGTGAGTCATATGCTGAAAGGTAGGAATGGCACTCATCTGTACGGACGTACTCATCGCACTTGAATATCCATCACTTGGGACTATGTTAATAGTTATCTACCTTTATTAAAGAATGTCATTCAGCCATTGTTAATATAGTTAAAAAACACAAAAAAAAATATTAGCTGTCCATTTTACTTAGGAACCTACATTTTAGCTCTTTGGGGTATTTTCTTTTTTAATATTTAATTAATTAATCAATCAATCAATTAGTTAATTAGAGTGAGAAAGCCAGAGACAGCACAAGCAGAGAGGAAGGGTCAGAGGGAGAGGGAGAAGATTTCCCCACTGAGCAGGTAGTCTGACGCGGAGCTCAATCCCAGGACCCTGGGATCATGAACTGAGTTCAAGGCAGACACTTAACCAACTGAACCACCCAGGTACCCCTGGACCATTTTCATAAAATCATTTCTTTTGCCCTCAAGGACTTGTATAATATGTAGGTTATTACTACCCCATTATAAAATCAGTGAAGCTAGCATTGAGGAAGACAATCACATGGAAATAAGAACATAATTTCCTGATTTTTTTAAAGAACGTATGTATGTATGTATTTGTTTGATATAAAGAGAGAGAGTGCAAATAAGTAGGCAAAGCAGCAGGCAGAGAGGGAGAAACAGGCTCCCCACTGAGGAGGAAACCTGATACGCGGCTTGATCCCAGGACCCAGGGATCATGACTTGAGCTGAATGCAGATGTCCAACCAACAGAGCCACCCAGGTATGCCAATGTCCTGATTTTTTTTAAAGAACTATAACTTACAGAACTATACAGTATGATCTCATCTGTGCACAAATACATATATACACATATGTATGTATCTTGAGAGAGAGAGATGCTACACTGAAGAAATATTCTTCAGAATTCACAAGAAATTATTTTTTAATGATTTTACTTATTTATTTGAGAGCGAGAGAGACAGAGGACAAGCAGGGGGAGGGGCAGAAGCTCAGGTAGAAGCAGGTTCCCTGCTGAGCAGGCAGGTCAATGAGGGACTCAGCACTCCATCCCAGAACCCTGAGATCATGACCAGAGCCAAAGGCAGATGCTTAAGAAATTATTAATAATACTTAATTTTGAGGAATGAGATCAAGCACATTGTAGTGGCCAGTGGTAAGGATTCTCCTTACCACTTGTGTTTCATTTTGTACTTTTTGCTACCATTCAAATTTTCCTAATGATAATGTATTACTTATTCAATTGAAAGAAAGGAGGGAAGAAGTTGGGGAGGAGAGAGGAAGAGTGAGAAGGAAATGGGAAAGAAGCAGAGGAGGGAGGAGGCAGGGGTGGGGGGAGGAAGGAACAAATGAATGGAGGAATGTGTTGAGAGAAAGAAATTCAGAAGCTTCTGGGAGGGAAAATTTGTTACCCATAAAGAAAAAAAATCAGCATCATTTCAGAAATCTCTCTATTAACAATAAATGTCAAAAAGCAGTTTAGGTATTAAGTTTAAGCCACAACATAATCTGGCCACAGAAGTGCTGGGACCACTATGTCTTCAAGTTGTTGCAAGGCTGAGTTAATCTGGTGTGAGACTGGATTTTAAGGGAGCTGGATCAAAGGGGACAAGACAGTAAAGTTGAATCATCGAGTTTACAGATATGGGAAGTCTCTTGTGTGCTACAGGACTTAAAACCACAGAAGATGATAATTTCTTGGTTTGAACAGTGTGGCAAAGCAGCAGCCCACACTACATGAAGCAGAAATGTCAAAGCTGCCAAGGCAGACTGTGGAAAATGAGAAGTGGAATTCTGAGTAGAAATACTACTGAAGGCCAGAGAACCCACCAGATCACCATGTTTCAGGGGCAGATCCAGATGATGCTCCCTTTGTCTAAGCGGTAAGACATGGGCACATTAAAAGGGCACCAGCATTATTGAAATGCTCAGTGGTAGCTCTGCTTTGTAGGCCAGTGCTGATGATAGGAGATACTATTACAGAACTTGGCCCTCTAGTAGCAATGGGAAATTATAGAATTGCCAGCATGATAGAGGCCAGGTAGAAGCACTCAAAGATCAGAAAGAAGGTGGGTAGAATTATTTCAGTGAGCAGCAAGGATGGATGCCAGTAAGTGGAGTCTAATCTGAAGAGAGCTTTAGAATTGGGTAATAAAACATGGCATCTGTAGGGACAAGATCAATGGCCAACCAAGAAAAGTGTTAATCTGTACAACATAAGAAATCCAGCATAGATGATAAAGAAGCAGACCAGAACTGTCAATCGTGATCAGGGTTCTATCAGACTCATCAAGACACAAGGTCAACTGAGCCCAAGAGCTATCTATTATACGATGAAAGCGGTATATCCCTATTTGGGAATGAGCAGGGCAAAATGGCAAAAGTAAGCAGCACAAACAGATGGCCAGATCCCCTGTCCTCCATTACTACTGAACTGGCCCTTCCTGTTCTGGGGTTCTCTTACAATCAGCTGAAGGAGGATTAAAAAGTTCAAGCTTGGAACACAGACCAGTTGGCTTAGTATATGGGTGCAAACTGAAAGCAGAAAACTGAATCATAGCCACATTTGGGGATGATGCTGAAAGTCAGCTTTAAGGGGGGATGAGTCTAATGGGAAGGGTTTGGGGCAGTACAATCAGTCATCCACTTTTTGGGAAAAAGTAGTGACCTGGGGATATAACACATTATGAACACATGGGCAGCGGTAAATATCTCAGCTGATGGATCAGGACCTGGAAGGAGAAAGAGCTCAAGGTGGGGCACAAGGAGATCTGCGCATGGGCCTATAAGTAAGGAAATGGAACACGAAGATTTTTCTATCACGTGTTAACTCCCTCTGAGAACATCCACTACAGAATAGACATAAATAACCAAGTGGGCAGAATGACTTGGCTTGTTGACATCAGCCAGCTTTCGTTACTTCCTACCTGAGTGCAGTGCTGTCAATCCAATAAGGCCAATCTAGTTGCTTCCTTTGGTCAAAGCCCAATCTGCCAGCTGCAAACATTAAAAAATGAACTCTTCGGGATGCCTGGGTGGCTCAGCGTTAAGTGTCTGCCTTCAGCTCAGGTCATGATCCCAGGGTCCTGGTTTCGAGCCCCACCTCGGGCTCCCTGCTCTGTGGGAAGCCTGCTTCTCCCTCTCCCACTCCCTCTGCTTGTGTTTCCTCTCTCACTGTGTCTCTCTCTGTCAAATAAATCAATAAAATCTTCAAAAAAGAAAAAAAAAGAACTCTTTAAGAAGTCTAGTCAACCCTTTGGCAGCAAATTCACTTCATGAGATCCTTGAACCCTACAATGTATAGTGATTTATCTTTAACCAGGATTAACACAAACTTGGCTTTAGTTTGCTTTTCTTCCCTACAGGACTTCATTCAACATACCATTATGGACCTGCAGTGTGTTTGGTCCACCGGCACAGGATGCTGAATAATATTACATGAGATTGAGGGATTTATTTTTATAGGTGTGAGAAAAGGGGTGTGAGAGTGGCTCAAGATCAGAGGATTCATTGAGTTCATTCGCTACCCAGAAGCTTTTGCCTATAACAACCCATGGAAGACCCAGCTAGAGTGCCGGCTTGATGATCCCCTGCAAGAATGGGGCACCATCCTCCAAGATGCAGTGTATCCCCTAAATCAACCCCAGAAAAACTGGCATTTTAAGTCACATAAGTTTTTGGTGCAGTGGCTGTCCCTTGTATTGTGGGATATTTAGCAGCTTCCCTCACTGTACCTACTAATAGCCAGGAGCACATCCCCCCTTCAAGCTGTGACAGGAAAAATGAATCTCCAGACATCACTATATGTCCCTTACGGACACAAAAATCCCCCTTTGTTGAGAACCAGTGCTCTGAATCAACAATTGTAGCAACAGTTGTATTGTCCCTCATAGCAAAACACAAATATTACCAGTGACCACCTACAGGAATTTGTGCATCCTGTGTCTGCAACTCTAGGATCTGTACGTTTACGAGTCTGGGCTGCCGCAGGAGGAATAAGTTCACCAGGGGATGCAGCAAAAATCTAATTACATTTCAAGCTCTGGCTGTCATCGAGTCACTTCAGATTTCTTGTGCCATAAGAAGGCAAACAAAGGTATCCGCATCCTTCTGTTGGGGTAACTGACACTGACGATCAGAAGGCAGAGCTTCTGTTACACGATAGGAACAGGGAAGAATCTGTTGAGGGGAAAGGGATCTACATGAATATTTCTTGGTATCCCACTCCCTGATTTTGATGGGAAATGGACAAGCTCCGCAGTCACAGCCTAGGAGGAGGTGATGACCAGGGACTCGGACCCATATGAGGAAAGGGTTTGAGTTACCCCACCAGGTCAGCCATAGAGGCCTGAAAATTCTAGAGTAGATACTAGAACAGGGAGGTAATGAATAGTGGTGACAATGGTAAGGGCCCCAGTTCCTCATCCTACACCGAGAAGAGAGGTCCCCCAGAATCTTGGAAGATCTTCTCCCACAACTTCTAGGAAAGGAAAAAAAAAAATATCAGTGGGCCCACACAACACAAGGTGTGGGCTGTTGTGGGTATTGTGTGGTTCTGTTCAGTCCTCCTGAGTTTGGGATTCCAGCACTCCTTTCCTCAGCTGCTGAAAGTCACCAAGGATTGCCTGCAGCTAAAGGGAATTGCTATCCCAAGACCTTCCTGGGAAACCCAAACTGCACATACTCATAAGGTTAATATCCACATTGTTCCTGGACTCCTACAGCAGGGACCTGATGCTGTCATTGTCTCTCAGTGACAGACAGCTCAGGATGTTTAAGCTCTGTGGCTTTGTTCAGAATTCTCCCTTCTAGTCCTTTAACATCTAACTAAAAAAAAAAAAAGCCCACCTCCTCCTTCCAGCCTCTCAAGAACAATAATTTTAATCAGTTTGAGAGAATTCATTTGTTAAATACTCCAAGCCTGATGGTGTTTAGGAAGAAATGTTGCTTCATAATTCTACCAATTTTTTTTCATGGTTACTGACCCGTTTAGATTTCCCCTTTTTACAATTTGGCAATTCCTCTTTTCCCAGAAAAGTATCCATTCCAGGATCCCAAATGTGTCTTAATAGAGTTAAATAATTTTTTTTTTCTGCATCTCTGGTAATTTCTCCATTTTGCTTTTGATTTAGTTTATTGTGCTCTCTGTGGTTTTCTTTATTGAGCTCGCTAATGGATTATCTGTTTTATTGACTTTTCCCCTAAAGAGTCTTTTCATGTATTATCAATTTTGACATTGAGTTTTTCTTTCCTTTTTAAATTATTTTCTGCTTTTATCTTGATTATTTCCTTCCTTCCGCTTTCCCCTGGTTTAATTGGTTGGTTATTTTCTAATTTCTCATGTAGAACATAATTGACTTATTTTATCATTCTTTTTTGTGCAGTAAGATGAATATTAAAAGCTTTGCGTTTCTCTCTAATCAAAGCTTTGCCTACATCCTGTAGGTCTTGAAAGGAGTATTTTCATTATGATTATTTCCTTATTACTATGAAATTTTCTTTTTAAATTTTCTTTTACTTTAATTTTTTTAATTACACAAAAGTAATTAAACAGAGGAGGTTTTATAAATTACAAAGTGCTTAGGATATTTTTGTTGCTATTTATTTTATAATTTCTACATATGTAGCTATACGACAAGAGATATGGGATGATAGTCTTTCTAATTAGGTAATTTCTCATGATAAAACTTTTGGTTGTTACAAAAAATTTTCCCATTAATTGCTGTAATATCATGCTTGGCTTAATTTGGCATTTTATTTTTTCTTGTTGTTGTTAATCTTTACTATTTTCTTGCTGTTTCCTATCATATTATTTGATCTGCGGTATGTATCTTCTTTCCTTTAATTCTCTCCCTCCCAAGATTTAAAAAACATAAATTTTGTTTTCGGATTTTACTTTCACACCCTCATTTCTTTTTACTAACTTTAAAAGTGAACCAGAATCAACTGACTCAATTTTTTAAAGATAAAAATAATTATCACATCAGGACTTTTGTAGTAAGTACATTACAATTTTACTAACACTATATGGTATGTGATGTAGATTTCTTTCAACATTTTTAACATTTAAATTTAATGGCATAACAATTCCAAACTTGTTTAGCTTCAGTTCTACATTTAAATAAGACACTCTGGTCCCACATTTCCCCTTCCCCTCTATAGACCTTGCTTTATTGTCTTTTGGCACTGAAGTATGCTGAACCAGCCTTATCTTCTCCTAGAGATGACTTTTTATCATCTGCCTGGATAAGCACAGGGTTTTTTTTTTTTTTTTTCCCCCTTATCAAAAGCATTATCAAGGGGCGCCTGGTTGGCTCTGGGTTAAAGCCTCTGCCTTCAGCTCAGGTCATGATCCTGGGGTCCTGGGATAGAGCCCTGCATCGGGCTCTCTGCTCAGCGGGGAGCCTGCTTCCCCCCCCCACCCTCCACCTGCCTCTCTGCCTACTTGTGATCTCTGTCAAATAAATAAATAAAATCTTAAAAAAAAAAAGCTTTATCAACACATAAGTCTTCATGCTGATCATTCTTGAAGAGTTTGTTTCCTTTAAAACACACTATAGCTCCACTTATGTATTTATTATGTCTGCCTTAATTTTAAGCTTGAAGATTGTGGCTTTAGAATATTGTTATTTGTAGCTCTTGATTTTCTTCTGTTACAAATCCAGTACTGACATTCAGTCTACCTTTCCCAGGCAGATCTGCTCCAGTGGATGTGAAATAACTTCCAGGATATATTGTTAAGTTGAAAGAAGTACAAAAGACTATATATATTACACTAGCTTTTGGATAGAAACCATTTGTGCATTTGCTTAGTTTTGCAATAGAAATCCTTCAAGTCTAAATCAGAAACTAATGAATTTGATTACCTGTGTATGTGGGGAAGGGAGGTGGGTGGGAAGGATAAGGAAAGCAATGTGTATTTTTAACACTTGGAATTATATTAATGATCTACATATGCAAAAAAAATTAAACCAATAAGCATTCAAGGAACTCTAAAATTGAATGCAAAGAGAAACACATCTATTACTTCAAATGAAGGGGAGGAAAGAATCCTCCCAAGTATTTTTGAACTATATACTCTTAGTCTAAAGAAAATAAAAAACTGAAAATATATAGTAGACTACTATCAGTAGGGGTTTTGGTTTTGTTTGTTTGTTTGTTTAGTGGTATAGGCTTAAACATTCTGAAACTATTTTAGGTATATTGTAGCACTGAAGAAATGAAGAAATACATTGGTGTTGCTGAGATTCCCATTTCTCATAAGAGAGATACCAATATGGAGTAAGAGAAGGCAACAAGGAACCCTGTAGGATTGCAATCGATTGTATCAGTATAAACTCATGGTGTTTTATATATGCATACATGTGTATGCATGTGTGCACACACTCAGAAACACATTTTTTTTTCCTGGCTCTTTCCACTAAAAAGATCTGGGAGCAACAAGCAAGCCTAAAGCCTACTTAGTGTTCTAAACAGCATTCCCCAGTCAAAGGCAGGTACCAAATGTAACATGTGAAGCAGTACATACCAAATCGATATACTTCAATGATAATACCTTCTCCTATGACTCATGTAAACTATGCAAATATGAAATCTTCAACAACCCCAACCTATCCCTCTGACATTATAAACATATGAAATGCTACCAGGGATTCTCCTCACCACCCTCCCTACCAGGGCACTCACGGAGCTAGCCCTCCCAGGATGCAATTTTTTATCCTGAGTCACTCCCTCTTTCTTTCTCCCTGCTAATTTGCTTCTGTGGAATTTTTTTCAGAGTGTGGTCTCTAAGTTGGTGTAGATGAGGGGGAAAAAAGGATAACAAAACTCTAGTTACTTAAAAGAGCAACCCTAAACTAGTAAGCTGCCCTCTGCCTTTATTTGGAGGTGAGGACATGGTGTATCTGAACCTATACTACCCAGTGTTAGATGAAAGAATCTACTCAGAGGATTAGGTTCTTGAGAAGTTCACCTAGCAAGGGATACCACTAAACTGACAAAGAGACCCCAGCCTCCACCTCCCCACCCCCCCAAATATCAACAATTAGCCAGCTCTCCATGAGTAAAAATAGCTCGGGGGAGAGCTCAGGAGTCCACTTACAAAATTTTAGCAACATAGTAGAATGAAAGACCTGAGCATATCCAAACAAAAAAAGAGAAGACAGTTTCATTTGCCTGCATCATCCTATCCCCAGGCCAGCTCCACTCAACACCATGAGGGAACCCACATGTAGGAGGAATTCTCCGCAGTGAGAAAGGGAGCTGGGTGATCCACCAGCCTCCCAAGCCTCTCAAGATACCACAGGAAGGACTTGCTTCAGTTTCACCGCACCCAGAGCCTGGCGAAGCTGAGATATAGAGAGATGGCCAGGGACAAGGAAGAGGGCATGAGCTACCACGATCAGCCACACAGCAAGGTCAGCAGGCTAACATGACCCTGCTCTACGGACAAGCCCAGCAGCTTTTTGTCACTAAAGAAACCAAAGACTAGCAGGATAGTTCTCTCTTGTCTTCTTGATAAAAGGTATCAGAAGTGGGATTCTTGGATGATATGGTTGTTCCGTTTTTAATTTCTTGAGGAAACTCCATACTGTTTTCCATAGTGGCTGCGCCAGTTTGCATTCCCACCAGCAGTGCACAAAGTCGCTAAGACAGCAGATCTTAAATGTTTTCACAATAGCAACAACAATCTTAATTATGCAAGGTGACGGATATTGCATTAACCTTACTGTGGAAATCATTTCATGATATATATATGCACCAAAGCATCATACTGTACACCTTAAATGCACACAATGTTATATGTCGATTATATCTCAATAAATCTCAGCACACTTTTAAATACACATCCTACAATCACGAGTGTTTAGATTATGGAACTTGGTTGAAATTTCCAGTTTTGGTGGTGGAAGTTTTGGTCTTTCTTTCTATCTTCCTTGGCAGTTCAGTGGGAAGTTAAAAGAGGATGCACAAGGAACTGCTAGCCTGAGGCAATTTCAAGCTGAAAGTTGCTTTAATCCTTTTTAAAGAAGCCATTAATCTTCATTTATTATTTCTTCATTGTACTCTCTGGTCACTGTTAAAACGTGGAGGTGTTTAGTTTGGCTTCTAGCTTTCCAGGCTTTACTAATGCTCCTGTAAATTATCAAAGACATTCTCAATGTTCAGGCAGATCCATTTTTTTTTTCCTCCTAGGAAAATACAAAGTAGAAAAGTGTGTTCTGCTGCTCTCCTAACATGACTTGCTCAGCCATTCCACTTCTCAGTATCCTGGGGCAAGCTCAAATAGCTCTTCTCTCCCTGAGGTGGACAACTATCATTTCTAGCCCTTTCTTCGCTTTGCACTGTTTTCCCAGGCCCGAAATGAGTCTGCTAGAGTTGAATTATTCTCACGGCAACAGGAGAAGCTGCTGAAAGGCAGCTGCTGTCACTCTCTCGATCCTATAATCTCATAATTTCTTCATGGCCTCCTGCACGCCGGGGGTCACCGAACAGCCTTCCACACCTGCAGGTGTTATTCCTGCAACTCTTCCCCTGGGCCCTCAAAACCCGAGTTGGACCTTTTCTTGGCTTCCTGCTGCTAAAAGCCAAACAAAGGGAAGTGAGAGAACATCATTTATAAAAGCCTCTTTAGAGAGTGTCAGGATGGGAGTGAGTGTCTACAAGACATTTATCTCTGGAGGAAAACAATCTCTCAAAGCACATACCTTGGCCTCCAACATGGATAGGTTTATAGGTAAACATGGTTTAACTGTAACCTTTAGCCACCATAGCTCCAGGCAGACTTTCATTTCCCATTCTTCAGTCGTGAGCATTGATTCCGGCTCTGTGGCCAGTACTTTCTCAGGTGAGCGGGAAAGGTTGGGCCCACAGACATCTGAGTGCATTAACAGGGAGACTGAGAGCCCGAGAGTGCTCCATGTGCTGCTGGCCCTCAGCCATGTCACATTCCCGCTAGCCCTCTCCACCTCACTCCCCATAATGCCTTCTTGGGCTCCCACATTCTGCTATTACCACAGGGAATACAGAGGAGGACAGTTTAAAACCACGTGGCTCTGCATGACCTATCTTTCCCATTTAGTCAAAACAGTAGCAGTGATATCCATGACATTCCCATCCCTACAACCCAGGACCGAGAAAGCCATGCAGTTACCAGAAACATCTTTACAATAGAGTTAGAGGAATTTCAGATGTGTTCTTTGATTCCTACAGATGTGTTCTATTGCTCCCACTTATACACTGGAATGTCATCATCATATCCAATTTCACAAGAATGTCCAGTGTTCAGTAGATCTTGAGGGGTCACCCCATTCCCGTCATTTTGTTGGTGGTGCTACTCATGGAGCCATGGCCTGGGTGAATTTCTCCAGAACTCATGTGTGATTTTTTTTTCTCCCCACTATCAACACCTCAACTTTCATACATCCTCTCTCACTGATGAGAGGAGTAGAAAAGGCAAACCGTGGGACACCTGGGTGGCTCAGTTGGTTAAGCAGCTGCCTTCAGCTCAGGTCATGATCCCAGCGTCCTGGGATCGAGTCCCACATCGGGCTCCTTGCCCCGCAGGGAGCCTGCTTCTCCCTCTGCCACTCTGTCTGCCTATGCTCGCTTGCGCGCGCGCGCGATTTCTCTCTCTCTCTCTGACAAATAAATAAATAAAAAATCTTTAAAAAAAAAAAAAAAAAAGAAAAGGCAAACCGTTCCAGGTTATTTTTCATAATAAAGAATTTTTTTTTCAGATATTTAAAACTGTGATGGGTGTGATAATGACATAAACACATTTTAGTTTTAAAAATATCATCCCCATCCCTATAAAGGAAAAAAAGGGAATGAAAAATACAAAAGAATTGCACATATTCACTGCCACAAACACAAAAATTAGTCCTACCTCATACAAAAAAAGTCCAAAAATATGTCAGTGCATACATGGATTCAAACTCAACAGAAAAGAAAGGATGCAAAGAACAAATTCTAAAGCTCAAAACCAGAGTGCATTACAATGAATTTAGTTATGAGAATAAAATATTCCTTGGTATGGAACATCCTCCATCACCTGCAAAAATCCTTCCCACTTCAACTGTGCTTACACAGTACCAACTCAGTACAGTCCAACTTGTCATTCCCCCTACTGTCCTGCCAGGTGCAATTATATCACTCTTACCTGCGGGTTTTCACGCCTGTTTTAGATAGCATATACCAGTTTGCTATGTAAATATCCGTTCCCTCAAATAAGCTATGAAGTTTTCATAATGAGTAAGTGGCATATAGTAGATATTTCATAAATGTCCAATGAATTGCTTGATGTATTAAATCAAAGAACACAGCCTTTTTTTAAAAAGATTTTATTTATTTATTTGCGAGAGAGCAAGAGTGAGAGAGCACAAGCAGGGGGAACAGCAGAGGGAGAGGGAGAAGCAGGTTCCCCCTTGAGCAGGGAGCCCAATGTGGGGCTCAATTCCCGGACCTGGGAAGAAGGCAGATATTTAACCAACTAAGCCACCCAGGTGCCCCCAAAGAACACAGCCTTAACTAAAATAGAAAAAGTCTACTTGATCGCTCAACCCAAGCTAGAAGCCTAAGTAGTCAGAGACACAAAATTAAAAAGTATGTGGCTGCCTTCCATAGCCAATATTTGACATGTAAAATAGCATTAACGCATTTTGCTTGGGAGACAACCCAGTATGGATGGCAGGGCCCTGACTACACAATTTGTGGGTCTTGGTTCAAAATGAAAATGCAGGGTACCTTGTACAAAAAGTGGGAAGAAAGTGCTATTAAAGTTACTAAGTTAATAAAGCCTCTTCATTTCTTTTGGAGACTTTTTTGCTATTCATCATAATGTTTTTTATTTGTGATTTAATATAATTCTAAGAAAAATTAATTTTTAATAACTAGGATGAATTTTACCATTTATCTTTATATTATGCAATGCTAGTTTTAAATTCAAATAAAAGAGCACTTAATTCATAGGCAGAATCACCAAAATTACACATGCATGTTTTATAACTCATATATTCATATATATTTCATTTTTACCAAAAGAGCGTAAACAATGAACTGAACTAACTCAACTGTTAGTGAGACAATGTAGTTTTTGATATGTACAGATTCTACCAACACTCTCTACCTTCAGCTTTCTGATGAATAATGAAGGACTAAAAAGAAAAAAAAATAACTGAGTTTTGCTATCTTTCCTCTATCCTCCTATGTCGCCATTTTCAGCATAAGTGGTTGGTAGGAAGTAATACAAGTAAGAAAATATATAAGATTCCTTGGTTTTTCCTGTTTCTTTTTTTTTTTTTAAGATTTATTTATTTATTTATTTGACAGACAGAGATCACAGGTAGGCAGAGAGAGAGGAAGGGAAGCAGGCTCCCTACCGAGCAGAGAGCCTGATGCGGGGCTCTATCCCAGAACCCTGGGATCATGACCTGAGCCGAAGGCATAGGCTTTAACCCACTGAGCCACCCGGATGCCCCAGTTTTTCCTATTTCTTACAATCTCATTATCTTCTTGACACATTTTGTTTTATTTAAGTAAGCTCCATGCCCTGAGTGGACTCAATGTGGGAGTTGAACTCAAGACCCTGAGACCAAGACCTGAGTTATACCAAGAGTTGGATGCTTGACTGAGCCACCCAAGTTCAAATTCTAGTTCAAATGAAAAGCACAGCGTCTCAAGATTGTCCATGGAGGGGCCACTGAATTCTGCACTCATAGGGCACTGTGTACATTATAAATGAATGGGGCAGCAATGAATGGAAGATATATGTATAGCACATATCACACATGTCCCACTGTCCCACTGGGTTTCAATTACCAAATGCCGGTTCAAAGATAAAATTATCAATAATTTCAAGACAGTAACAGCAGAGTATCAAATGAAGCATGGACCCTTCTGAACCACACACCCATGGACCTGACCGACTGGTTCATGCGCTACACAGTATGAGCCCATAGCCTGGAGGAAAAGTCCACTGAGGTTTCCACTACCAACTGACAGTTGCCATGCCAACTTTTCACATGTCTATTAAAACAGACTTTCAGCTTATCTCCTCATTTTCACTTTCAGGTGGAAATGTCATCATCCACTCCACACTGGACTCCTGGAAGGTTGTCACAAAACCAAGGGGTGTTTTGGGCTATGCTAAGCATATTCCTAGTTCCAAAGTTCTCTATGCCTTTAACAGCCTGGCTTACTATGCAGAACATTCCCCAGGAGAGTGCTGTGAGATGAAAGCATGTCCCACGAAGCCCTTGCTGGGCTTCTGCCTGCCTGAGCCTGTTGAATTCTCATCATGAGCGAGAGATTGCAAGCCCTAAGATGTTAAGCACAATTTTGGTAGAAATCCGAAGGTGGAAACCTTCTCCATCACCGACAACAGGGCTTGCTCAGCCGATAATGGAACTACCGCTGCTGCCTGAGAAAGATTACTGTTAGCATTTTGGAAAAGGCAGTAGAGTGACCTTTCTTTCTGAGAGCCAAAGACCCAAAGTGTCTGACAGGTTCGCTGATGGATTTTTTTCTTCTTTTTTCTTTCCACACCTGGGATTCAAGAGGCATTAAAGCACTTTCAAGCCAAAGGAGCTATCCTCATCTCCATGGAGCTTTTCACATTGCGTTCTACCACTTAGCAATTAATTAGATTACGACTGATTATTATTTACTTTTCCTGTCACTTCATTCTACCAACAGAAGCTTATGCCATCCTCCCAAAGAGCATTTCTGTTTATTAATAGGATCCTCTTAACTTTTGGTGAATGTTAAATTTCAATGAAACATGATGAATAGGATGTAATACCAGCAATAATGTCAGTGTAAAGTAAGAAAGGTAAAATAACTAAGAGATTATTTTTCCCTACCTGCAAAAATGACCCCAGTATGGGTGGCTGATTTTTTGCCAGTTTTATTAAGGCATAATTTGTATACAGTAAAATTTGCCAATTTATACTATACAATTAGATGGGTTTTGACAACTGTGTATTCACCACCACAGCATGATATAGAACATTTCTTCACTCTACCCACTATGTCACTTTGTAGTAAATACATCTGATTTCTGCCACTAGAGTTCTGCCCTTTTAAGAAGGTCATATAAATATTTGGATTTGTACAGCATGTACTTCTTTATGACTGGCCTCTTTCACTTGACAAGATGCTTTTGAGCTTCATCCGTGTTATACATCTTAGCTTTATTAGTGAGTAGCATCAGTTATATAGTTATACCCCAATTCATTTATCCATTTACCTGTTGATGGAAATTTAATGTATTCCTAATTTGAAACGGTTATGAAAAAAGTGGCTATGAACATTTCTGTACTAGTTTTTTTTTAAAGATTTACTTATTTAAGAGAGAAAGCACGCGCAGGTGAGAGAGAGAGAGTGCGTGAGCATGCATGCACACAAATTAAGAAAGGAGGCAGAGGAAGAGGGAGGAGCAGACTCCCCGCTGAGCGGGGAGGCCGATGCAGGGCTACATCTCAGGACCTTGCAGATCACAACCTGACCCAAAAGCAGACACTTAGCCAACTGAACCACCCAGGTGCCCCTGTACTCATTTTTGAACGGATGTATAATTTTATTTCCTTTAGGCAAAACTCTAGGAGTAGAACTGCTGGGTCATATGGTAAGTGCATGTTTAAGCTTATAAGAAGCTGCCATACTATTTTCCAGTGGAGCTATTATATTTCTCGTTCCCATCAGCTATGTAGGAGGTTGTTAACATTTCCCCACCAACACTCCTCATTGTCAGTTTTTTGGATTAAAACCATTCTGGTGGTTGGGGCGCCTGGGTGGCTCAGTGGGTTAATCCTCTGCCTTCAGATCAGGTCATGATCTCAGGGTCCTGGGATTGAGCCCAAAGTCGGGCTCTCTGCTCAGCAGGGAGCCTGCTTTCCCCCCACCCCTCTGCCTGCCTCTCCGCCTGCTTGTGATCTCTGTCTATCAAATAAATAAATAAATAAATCTTTTTAAAAAAACACATTATGGTGGGTATGCAGAGGCATCTCCTTGAGGTATTTATTTGCATTTTCTTAATAATTCATGACGTTAAGCATCCTTTTATAAGTGTATTGGTCTTCTGTGAAATGTCTGCAGAAATTTTTGCCTCACTGTTTTTTCAGCAAACTATCCTTTTACTGTGAAGTTGTAAGAGTTTACACACACACACACACACACACACACACAATCTGGATATATCATATAGTTTGCAAATACTTTTATCTCAGCCAGTGCCTTGACATAATGTTCCTATAAGAATCTTTTTAAGAGCAAAAGTTTCTAACTGTGATGAAGTTTAATTTGTCCATTTTTCTTTTTAGTTCCTAATTTTTATGTTCAATTTTAAAAAAAGCTTTGCCGGGGTGCCTGGGTGGCTCAGTGGGTTAAAGCCTCTGCCTCCGGCTTGGATTATGATCCCAGGGTCCTGGGATCAAGCCCCGCATCGGGCTCTCTGCTTAGCGGGGAGCCTGCTCCCCCCTCTCTCTCTCTGCCTGCCTCTCTGCCTACTTGTGATCTCTGTCTGTCAAATAAATAAATAAAATCTTTAAAAAAAAAAAAAAGCTTCGCCAACACAAGGTCACAAGTACTTTCTCTTTAAAAAAAAAAAAGGTTTTTAACTCTGGAAAACAGCATGGAGTTTCCTCAAAAAGTTGAAAATAGAGCTACCCTATGACCCAGCAATTGCACTACTGGGTATTGACCCTAAAGATACAAATGTAGTGATCCGAAGGGGCTCATGCACCTGAATGTTTATAGCAGCAATGTCCACAATAGCCAAACTATGGAAAGAACCTAGATGTCCATCAACAGATGAATGGGTAAAGAAGATGTGGTGTATATATACAATGGAATACTATGCAGCCATCAAAAGAAATGAAGTCTTGCCATTTGTGACGATGTGGATGGAACTAGAGGGTATTATGCTTAGCGAAATAAGTCAATTGGAGAAAGACAACTATCATATGATCTCCCTGATATAAGGAAGTGGAGATGCAACATGGGGAGTTTGGGGGCTAGGAAAAGAATAAATGAAACAAGATGGGATCAGGAGGGAGACAAACCATAAGAGACTCTTAATGTCACAAAACAAACTGAGGGCTGCCAAGGGAGGGGGGTCGGGAGAAGATGGAGGGGTTATGGACATTGGGGAGGGTATGTGCTATAGTGAGTGCTGTGAAGTGTGTAAACCTGGCGACTCACAGACCTGTACCTCTGGGGCTAATAATACATTATATGTTAATTAAAAAAAAAAAAACTAAAGAAAAATTTTGGAAATATTATGCTCCCTTCATCCGCCCATACACTAAAAAAATTTTTGGAAAAAAAAAAGGTTTTTATTTACTCATATTTACTATTTCAAGTGCCCATCATTTTTCTGTATGGATTCAAATAGAATATTGTTTTCTTTCTATCTGAAAACTTTTGTCAATGTCTTCCATTCATATCTGCTGGCAATGGATCCTCTCAGCTATTGTTAGTCTGCAAAAGTCTTTTATTTTACTTCAATTTTCAAAACTCTTTTTGCTGGGTACAGAGTTCTAGATTTATGTTTTTGGTTTTTTGTTTTTCCTTTCAGGATTTTAAAGATGCTGCTCCATTGTCTTCTGACATGTATGATTACTGAAAGGAAATCTGATGTCAATCTTATCATGGCTGATCTGTATACATAATGTGCCTTTTCTCTCTGGCTGCTTTCAAAATTTTTCTTTATCATTGCTTTCCATAAATTTGAGTGTGATGTGCCTTGGCATGTTTTGTCTGTTTGGGTCTCAGTGAGATTACTGGATGGTGAGTATAGAGATTTCAACAAATTTGGATATATTTTGGCCATTATTTCTTCAAACCGTTTTTCTGTTCCTTCTTCTCTCTCCACTCTTTCTGATAATCCAGTCAAACATAATGTAGGACGCTGTACATTGTACCACAACTTCCTTATGCTCTGACTCTTCTCTCGATCTTTTATCTCTCTGTGCTTCACTTTGGCTGTCTCTTGGTAATTTCAAATTTACTACCCTTTTCTCGTATAGTGTCTAATCTGCTGCTAATCCCATTCAATGTATATTTTGTTTTGGATGTTCAATTTTTTAATCTCTAGAAGTTTCACTTGTATTTTTTATATCCTTTCACATTTCTCTTCTTATTAGCATAAGGTTTTTCTCATGCTTTCAAGATATGGATTATATTTGTCTTAAATATTTTTAAGTTCTTATCTATTAAATCTATTATCTGTCAATTCTGGGCCCCCTTTTATCCCTCTTGAGTATTCATTGTATTTTCCAGCTTCTTCTAATGCCTGATAACTTGTTACTGAATGGTTGGCACTGTGTTTGAGCTTGACTGGATGTACTGGGAATAGGCTAAATACAACAACTAGACTTTGTTGTAGTTGTTGTATTCATTTAAGTATTTTTGGTATTTATTCTTGGATTCAACTAGTTACTTAAAATCATATTAATCAGTTTTAAAGTTCCTTTTAAGCTTTTTAAAGGTGACTCCAAAGCTGCTTTTAGTCTATAGCTAATTTGGCCCCACCACTGAGGAAATACCCTGAGGTCTCTACATGATGAACTGTGTTTCTCTATTCTGACTGCTTAGAATGAAAACTTATTTCCAGTCTGTGTGAGCTCTGGCTTTCTTTCCCCAACTTCTTTCTAGTTTTGCCCCTAACCATGGGCAGTTTCCTTCCATGCATGGAAAGATCAATACTTAGCCAAATACTCTGGGGAATCCCTTGACAGAGCCTCTCAGCATCTCTTTTCTGGCCCCCAAATGATAAGCACCTTGTCTTCCACAAACTCCAAACTCTGACTCTTTAATTCAGCAAAGCTGCTCAGTTCTGTTGAGTTTCTGCTCTCTAGCATTATGGACTGAACACTCCCATTAGATAGTAAACTAGGGCAGTCATAGGGCTCACTCCATTTGTTTTATTTTCCTCTGGTATCATTGATCTATGTTGCTTGTTTTCCAAAGTGTGGAAATTGCTTTTCATATGGTTTTCCTGTTTCTAGTTATTTAAGGTAGAATGGTAAATACTATCCCTGGTATTCTTTTATGCCAGAAGCATTAATCTTGATGTATCTGGTTTTAATGTAGGGAAAACTGTAACAGCAACTGTCAACCACACCTAATGGAAAAACTACATGTTTTCACTGAGGTATTTTGAACAGAATCTCAAGAGTATTAACCCCAGTTCATACTTTTGCTACAAATATACAGAACTGATATATCTCTAGATTATCTAATGCTAGAGTTGCTGAGACACTGAATGGAAGAAGGACTGAAATTTTCTCTCATTGCTCCTTTGCTTCCTTTCTCTAAGATTATGATGCCAAACTAGTTGCAACAATTTAGTTAAAATCAACATATTATTCAAAGTGTCACCTCTAATTTTTATTGACTATTTCCTTTAAAAAGAAAAAGTATTCATTAAGTATCACTCATGTGTAAAGGAGTATGTTAGCTCCCAGAAGAACACAAGGGGATAAATTATACACAATATCAACTACAAGGAACTTACGGCATATTATCACTTGAAGATAAAGCAGAATAAAACAAGCCCTATGACAGAACTAGAGGATATCAGTATGAGAATACAGAGACTCTGACTTAGAGACTGAATAGCTAACTTTTACTCAGTATTTTTTTTTTTTTTTTTGGTTAGGCATCTGAAATACTTCATATGTATTATCACATTGAATGCTCAAATATATTCTATGAGATGGATGCTATTAATATCTCCCTTTTACTCACAACAAAACTATAACCCAGAGAGGGTACTTGCTCAAAAATCATGAATGTATGGCAAATGTGGAATTTGAACTCAGAGAAAATCAAGTTCTCAAACATTAATTATAGTAGGAAAGGATCCACAAACACTGCCACTGAGCTGAGCTTAGAAAGATGAGTTTGATTTAGGCAGGTGGAAAGTAAGAGAAAATATTTCAGACTTAGGAAACAGCATTAGTAAAAAAAAAAAAAAAAAGCTCATATAGTACATGTGTGTGATTATATGACTGAAGTTTAAGGAAGAAGAATAATGTGGCATAATGCTGGAAAACTATCATGATGACCGTCAAATACCACACAAAAGAGAATTTATTTTCTTGGTAGTTCATAATTATGCATTTATCTAGGTATTAGTTTCTGTGGGGCCAATGTTTAATCCACCCTGGTGTGTTGTTGCTAGTGATAAGAGTAGCCCTGACCACAATTAGACTACTTGCAGTATATCCAAAAATTTTGGTTTTCCATAGTAGTGCTAGATAAGTAGTAGTCACACTGAGATGATTTTTAGTCTGAATATGACACAAGACTTCCCATAGCCTTTCTTGCCTCAGTGTGGACTGTTCCCCAGGGCATTTAGGATCCAAACATATAAAGCATACTGCTTTATTCTCATAATAAATCCACCATCTTTCCCTGTGCTGTTTAATAGCTTTTAACCCACAAAAATAAGGGTGCTGTGTATTTGTGCACAGCACTCTGTGGCATGCTAGGCATGCAGTTGCTGTATTTTGTCCATTATAACACATAGGTCTTTCTAAGCATTTAGTCATCAAGGTTTATAGTTACCCTGTAATCAGTCTGTGAGCAGTTGTGTATCACACGATCTGATGATGATCTGGTAGAGAACAGTTTCTAGACATTTCTTTCCAAATGATGTCCTTTGTAACTGGAAAATGAGAGTCAAAAGATACTAGCACATTACTAGAATTTCTTTTAGCCATCCAAAATTGCGTTGCCTGATTTCAAGCTTTACTACAAAGCTGTGATCACCAAGACGGCATGGTACTGGCACACAAACAGACACAAAGACCAGTGGAATAGAGTAGAGAACCCAGATATGGACCCTCAACTCTAAGGTCAAATAATCTTTGACGAAGCAGGAAAAAATATACAGTGGAAAAAAGACAGTCTCTTCAATAAATGACTCTGGGAAAATTGGACAGCTATGTGTAGAAGAATGGCTCTGGGAAAATTGGACAGCTATGTGTAGAAGAATGAAACTCGACCATTCTCTTACACCATACACAATGATAAACTCGAAATGGATAAAAGACCTCAATGTGAGGCAGGAATCCATTAGAATCCTAGAGAAGAACATAGGCAGTAACCTCTTCAACATCAGCCACAGCAACTTCTTTCAAGGTATGTCTCCAAAAGCAAAGGAAACAAAAGTGAAAATGAACTTTTGGGACTTCATCAAGATCAAAAGCTTCTGCGGAGCAAAGGAAACAGTCAACAAACAAAGAGGCAACCCACGGAATGGGAAAAGATATTCGCAAATGACAATACAGACAAAGGGCTGATATCCAGGATCCATAAAGAACTCCTCAAACTCAACACACAGAAAACAGATAATCATGTCAAAAATGGGCAGAAGACAAGAACAGACACTTCTCCAATGAAGACATACAAATGGCTAACAGACACATGAAAAAATATTCATCATCACTAGCCATCAGGGAGATTCAAATCAAAACCACATTGAGATACCACCTTACACCAGTTAGAATGGCCAAAATTAACAAGACAGTAAACAACAAGTGTTGGAGAGGATGTAGAGAAAGAGGAACCCTCTTACACTGTTGGTGGGAACACAAGTTGGTGCAGCCACTTTGGAAAACAAGTGTGGAGATTCCTTAAGAAATTAAAAATAGAGCTTCCCCATGACCCTGCAATTGCACTACTGGGTATTTACCTCAAAGATACAGATCTAGTGAAAAGACGGGCCATATGTACCCCAATGTTCATAGCAGCAATGGCCACGGTCGCCAAACTGTGGAAAGAACCAAGATGCCCTTCAACGGATGAATGGATAAGGAAGATGTGGTCCATATATACTATGGAGTATTATTCCTCCATCAGAAAGGATGAATACCCAACTTTTGTAGCAACATGGACAGGACTGGAAGAGATTATGCTGAGTGAAGTAAGTCAAGCAAGCAGAGAGAGTCAATTATCATATGGTTTTGCTTATTTGTGGAGCATAAGGAATAACACAGAGGACATGGGGAGATGGAGAGAAGGGAGTTGGGGGAAATTGGAGGGGGAGACGAACCATGAGAGATTGCAGACTCTGAAAAACAATCTGAGGGTTTTGGAGGGCTGGGGGATGGGAGGTTGGGTGAGCCTGGTGGTGGGTATTAAGGAGGGTACGTATTGCATGGAGCACTGGGTATGGGGCATAAACAATGAATTCTGGAACACTGAAAAGAAATTTAAAAAATAAAAATTAAAAATTAGTCTATTTCAATAACATACTGTATGGCTAAATTATTTCCCAGAGCAATGTCACTCAGGCTTGTGGGCTTCCATTATATCTCAAGTTCCAAAAGCAAGGGTAGTCTTGGCAATAATTCAGCATTCTGAATATCTGGTTATGCTAAGAGACCATATCATTCTCTTTCCTTCCTTATTAGACTATATTTCTGACATGAACCAAGACACTATGGGCATTTCAGGTTTCAGGGTTATTTTATATCATTTGGACATGGAGTCAGAATCAATCATTGCCAGCAACTGTCTCTCAAACAACAAGTATCTTATAACAATGTCTGTAAACTTTCTGATCCAAATCCCAGCAGTCCCTGCTGGGAGTCACTAATGGGTTTTGTCAAAGGCTCTAGTCTGTATTAAATGGGACTTGCAGATACTTTAAAACTACTTCTGAGTCTGGATCATAAGAACCCAAAGCCATTGATTAACCCACTGTTTCTTGCAACTCAGACATAGCCTGATGTTGTTTGGGCCTCCACTGAAATACGGTCTTTATTCAGGCAGTTTTATGCCTGGGAGCTAGCAATATTTCCAAATGTGGAATATGCATATAACCATCTGTGATTATCCAGTAGTAAGCAGTGGATCACCTACCTGAACTTGTTCATCTATTCTGCAGCATTCAAAACCAAGGAGACTGCTCATAGCTTAAGTCTCTCCCACAACTCATTTTATTAATGGTTCTTCAGAAAACTGTCATACTGATCCACAAAGTGAGACAACACCTTCATACTATATCCCCTGGTTTCAAGAGTTTTTTGGTTTTTCCCTATCACCCAACTCCTAGACTACTTATCTGATTGGTGACCAAAGGCATAGAGATGTTATCTGTTGTGGCAGCATATTTTCCCCCCCTTGGTAGTGGCACTGAGGCCAATGGCCATAGTCTAGACCAGCCAAAATCTGACCATAGCACAGTGCTATAATCTGCCCTAATATTCTCTCTTAATTTCATCTTGGTTATGAAAATAATGATAATAATAATAATAATAATGAAGATGAAAAATAATCAAGGGATTGAATGTTTATCTTGTTTCTCATTATTTTATATTTCCCTAAGTATACAGTGAACCAATTCCTTAATAGTTGAGTTGATCACTTCTAAATTTCCGTGGCAACTTTTGCCTCCAGTAGCTGATGGCAGTGTAGCTGCTACTTCATAGTATGGGTGACTTGGTGGCTATCCAACCATCAAAAGTTTGTCATTCTTCCTTTTCCCAGGCAATACTTTCTCCATTTTTCAGTGAGTCAGGGATAGCAAATCCCACTTCAGATCCCAACTGTATGGCAAGTCCTCCACACCACCTCTGCCTCAATGATTTGCTGAGTCACTGAGCACAGACTCAGAAATTCTGTCATATTCATGGTTTTCAGTGAGTAATTACAGTGACAGTATACTGTTTGACAATGGTGTCAACACAGACACACTTAGACTCCCAGTAACAACATATGACAACACATGTACAGTGTTGCCAATCAGGGAAACTCACCTGAACCTTGGTGTCTGAGGCTTTTATTGGTGGTCATTCATGTAGGCAAGCAGTGTCTTCATAACTGATCACAACTACTCAAACTCTAGCCTCCCAGAATGAAAACAGGCATTCACCATAAATCATACTGTTAACATAAACTATTAGATCAAACTGGTATTATGTGGCACAAGGCCTCAGTCATACTAAAACATTCTTATAGGGCAGATTATTCCAAGGTCTTAAAGCTTATCTGCCAGAAACCAGCCAAAGGCCAGTCTTTAAGACTGGCCTTTCTTGGGAATATGTCAGCTTTGAGTAGCCTAGGCCTGCTGAATTAACCCTTTCCTACACACATCTTAGTCAAACTGCTGAAAATTGAAGGTAAAGAAGAGACTTCCAAAAGCAATCAGAGAAAAATGACACATGCTATATAGGTGACAAGGATATAGATTACCTGTCTTCTCATCAGATACAATAGAAATCAGACCACAATGGAACTGCATCTTTAAAATGCTGAAAGACAGTAAAAACTGTCAACCAAAAACCCTGTATCTGTTTAAATGATCTTTCAGAAAGGATGGGGAATAAAGGCATTCTTGGGGAAATGATAAATCTGATAAAATTTTCCACCATCCCAAAAAAAAAAAAAGAACTTCAGGCTGAAGGAAAATTATACCAGATGGACATTTGAATATACAGAAAGGAAGGAAGGGCATTATAAATAGTAAATATGAGGGTAGCTATAAAAGACAGGTTTCTTTTCAGTAAATAACCAATAATGAAACAGCCAGTCAAACAGTCCTAAAGAGTCAGTAACAGCAGCATTATTTCTCCCAGAGGACGTTTACAAAGAATTAAAAGCAGAATTTCCAAGGAGATGATACACAGAAAAAGTTGATCCTGTGCTACTTTAATTACACAAATGACCACCTGGCTCACACATGACACATGCATGCATACATACGGTAATACACTCGGAAAAATTCACTGACTCTCAAACCATGATAAGGAAATTTATTCTCAAGTTGCAAATACCAATTATTATCTGGCTCATTTAAAAAAAAATTCCCCTCTCAAAAAACTATGTCAAATATATCTTTGCATCATATATCCCAGAAAATATGGCAAACGGCAAATATTTTACAATTAGAGAGGGAAAAGTTACTGAGTTTTTAAAGAAGTTGACCATTTTTAACACTAAGAAACCTACTGATCATTTCTGTTTTCACGGCAAAGGAAAAATGTATCAGGTAATTCCAGCCATTAGAGAAATGCTAATGGTTGGTAGGTTACAAATCTGTTAACAGCTCTTTCACCATGACACGAGGGTACACACCGAAGTTTATTTTTGAAAGATCACTAACTGCTTACCACTAGGCCCAGAAATAAACATTTGCATATATGGTCAAATGATTTTTGACAAGTATGTCAAAACCATTCAGTGGGAGAAAAGACAGTCTTTTTAACAAATGGTGCTGGAAAAACTGGATATTCACATGCAAAAGAAAGAAGTTAGCCCTTACCAAAAATTAACTCCAAATAGATCAAAGACCTAAACATATGAGCTACAACTGTAAAACTCTTAGAAGAAAAATAAGGCAAAAACGTATTTGCCTTATTGGATTTAGCAATGGATTGGATTTAGCCATGATTTCCTGGATACAATAGTGAAAGCACAGGCAACAAAAGAAAAAAAAATAAACAAGCTGGATTTCATGAAAATTTCAAAATTGTGTGCATTCAAAGGGCACTATCAACAGTGTTAAATAAAAAGTAACCCACAGAATGAGAAAAAAAAGTTGACGTCACATATCTGATAAGGGGTTAATAACCAGAATGTATAGAGAACTCCTAAAAATTGCCAAGGAAAAAACAAATAATCCAATTCAAAAACGGGCAAAGGACTCTTAGGGGAATAAAATCGAAACCACAATGAGATTCCACATCACAACTATTAGCATGGCTACTCAAAAATCAATCAATAAATAAGTTTTGGCAAGGATGTAGAGAAACTGGAACCCTTGGGCATTGTTGGTGGATAAGCTATCACAAAAAGAAGAATAACACATGATTCCACTTATATGAGGTACCCAAAGTAGTAAGATTATAAAGACAAAAAGAAAATGGCTGGGGAGAGAGAAGAATGGGGAGTTAGTGTTTATGGGCACAGCGTTTAGTTTTGCCTGATGAGAAAAGTTCTGTAGATGAATGGTGGCGGTGATTCCAAAACGATAAAAATGTACTTAGCACCACTGCACTTGAAAATGACCACAATGGTAAGTTTTATGTTATGTGTACGTAACACCCAAAAGAATGGAACGCAATGTAAAGCTTACTATCCAAAAACATCTGTAACCCAAATTCAGCCACAAAGTTGCAAATTTATCATCTTATTTAAGTAATTCTTTACTTATAATTAGGCTCCAGATGCTCTCTTTCCCCCTCTTAGTTCTCGCAAACTTTTTATCTCTCACCTCTCTACCCTTTGAACTTTTATCATCTTATTTAAGTAATTCTTTACTTGTAATTAGGTTCCAGATGCTCTCTTTCCCCACTCTTAGTTCTTGCAAGATTTTTATCTCTCACCTATCCACCCTTTGCACAAAGTTCCTCTGGTCGTGTGACAGGAAGCGGTTTCTTCACGTAATAAAAAGTGTCCTCCAGAATTCAGATGTCCTCTGTGTAATAAGACAGATTCAACACTGGCTTTTAAGGGAGGTGGGGCTTTCTGCGTAGGGCCCAGAGCATCCCTTGAAAGCCTGGCAACACCAGAAATGTCTGTCTCAGTCCATCTGACATAAATCATGCACAAGGTAAACTGCAAGGTAAACTGAAATATTTACTTCCTCACAGGCAAAGTGTGTAGGAAGCCAAAGAAAATCAAGTCACATCTCAGCCTTGCTATTCAGAGTTTTTGGGCTCCATGTCTATTTCTTGTTGAGCAAAAATGTTAATGCAGAGACATATATGCACAGTATAGGTAAGATCTGAGCAAAGCAAAAGTTTCAAGATCAATTGCTATTCTTCCTGATGAATTTAGAAGTTTCCTCTCTTTGGGATCTGGCTTGAAAGCCGACCGGGCGTTGAAATTTGTTATGCATTTCTCAACATGCTTTTCATTCTGGAACTCCGCAGGTAAACACAGAGAAGTTATTTAATAGAGTAGATTAATGGAAACTAGGAAAAGTTGGGGAGAAAAAAGAAAAAAATGCAAACAAGTTTAGAAAACTTTATAGTACGTTGAATTTACACCCATTTCTGACCACAGGGGAAATTATTATAGGGCAGTATGTCCTTTGCTGCTTTGAAAGTACATCATACTAAATTGAATGGCAATTCACAGACTAAGAAACACAGTAGCCAATAAACTTGAAAAATGGTGCAACTTTATCTGCAATAAGAAATATACAAAAAAAGTATCACATTTCATCTTTCAAATTTATTTAATGATAATCATCAATTCTGGCAAGAACACAGAAAAACAGATACTATCACATACTACCAGGGAAGAGGGCAATTTATATTCCTGATTGCAGGGCAAATTGCAGTAGATAAGAAGACCCTTAGAAATGCTCTATTTGTTGACCCAGAAGATCTTCTTCTAGAAATTTAACCCATGAGATTAATCTACAACATGCCCAAATATTGATGTAAATAAAAGGGGGAAAATGACAGCATATAGGGAATCTGAGTAACAGAGTATAGATAAGCTTCTATATGATGGGAAGATATATAAAAAAATCAAATGTGTCAGTATCTTTCAGTTGTGCTTAGTTAATTTATTTGGAATAGGGGCATTCTTTGGGGAAAAAAAGTGTACCTAAACTAAAATTAAATGACGACATAACATAACTAATTCTTATAAAGGTGGTTATTAGGCAAAAATAAAAAACAAACAAGCCCGCCAAAATATCCATCAGCTGCATAGGTTGTTATAAAGTTATGATTTGAAAAAAGGTTTCATTACTTAAAAAAAGGTTTACTCTAGCATTGTTATGAGCTGAATTGTGTCCCCCAAATTAATATGTTGAAGCCCTAACTCCTAGTACCTCAAAATGTGGCTTAAAGATGGACTTTAAAGAGGTAATAAATTAAAAGACTGTTAAGGAGAGCCCTAACCCAAACCGACTGGCGTCCTTTTAAGGGATTAGGACACAGAGAGAGAGATGCTAAGGATGCGTATGTTCAGAGGAAAGACCATGTGAAGACACAGCAAGAAGGTGGCCATTTGCAAGCCAAGGAGAGAGGCCTCAGGAGAAACGAACTCTGCTGACACCTCAGTCTTGGACTTCAAGCTTCCAGAACTGTGAGAAAATAAACTGCGGTGCCACCAGTCTGTGGTGTTTTATTATGGCAGCCCTGGCCAGTTAATACAAGGATGAATCAGACCTCTCCATAGTTCAGGGGAAGTTTGAATCATTGAAAATATGTAAGCGTAACTTTTTTAAAGTTGAAAAATACTTTATAATTATGGTTGTCAATTTATCTACAGTGAAGGACCATTTTTTTAAACATTCCAAATCCACTGCAGGCCGATACTTCGTAAAATACAAAATCACATGCTTTGATGTTACAGCAATGGCAAACTACTATAAAAGTTGCTCAACATTCTCAAAATCTGTACTACTGTTTTCAGACAAATAGAACACAGACCTCCTGTTCCATGGGCCACACTTCTGAGTAAAACTGGCTTAAAGGTCATCTTGTCCCACCCTTTCGATTTATAGCTAAGAAAACTGAGGTCCTGAGAAGTTCAACAACCTCCACAGCATCAGGAAGCTTGTTAGATTTCCCTTCAGGAATCATGTTTCATTCGATCTTAAATAAGTCACCAAAATCCTCAATCCATTTCCTTCTAGCCATGCTAATATCAGCCTGCTCTCTCCCAGTTTTTCCTCAGAAAGGTATGTGTCCACTCCTGACATCACTAATGCTTAGGAAAACGGAGTCATTTAATTATCTTGTTCAGAAATTCTACCCCTTCTCTCAATAAATTACTTTTGCCACCTGTGAGAGATCTTGCCTACTGTACAGACACCTTGTTTTCATGTTCTTGAAACACGTCTTATTATCAATCCTCTTGTGCAATCTTCTCTTCATTTTCCACCTTTGATTTGCCTGAGCTTTTGTACACTCTCTAAATTTATTCTGTAATCTCTTCCAGCCTCTTCTATCCCGAATGTTTTATATCTTGCATATGCCTCTTGCTCACCCTTGATTACTCTCAGTTCTGCTCCTTCATTTACATGGTCTCTATAAAGCCTGTATTGTGTTTATCATTCAGTGGTTTGCATGGCCCCGGGCATATATTAATTTTTGTCCTAATGCTTGCCATTTCCCTCTGCATCTTTTACTTCCATCAACCTATGTTATTTGTTCTCAATCCTCACGACCTGTATTATTCAAAATATTTATTTAAAGTTTTAAAAACATTTCTGAGGACTGTTTATTTATAACCCTAAAATTATCTCCATTTCTTTTTTTTTTAATTATCACCATTTCTTGCTTGTGAGTAATGATGGTATCTATCACCTTTTTTCCAGTAGTTTTGTAGCTGACTAATTTATGATGCTGGGCTAGACATTTAAAATCCATGGGCCTTTTTCCTTATCTGTTATGTCAAATGGTTGAACTAAATATTTTACAGGTCCCATCTGGCATTAACATTCTAAATTCTAAATGTTTACTGTGTCATTCATCTATCTCTGAAAGAGATAGTTTAATCAATCATAACTTTTAAAATATTCTATTGTTTCTCCAGCCATTTGATCTTACCCATCTTTCAAGGTCAGTATCAGATCTCGTAGATCCATTAAGTCATCCCTCATTATTACAGCTAACACTTATCTCTCCATATTATAATTCCTCAGAAAGTCATGTCTTGTATTGATTATTTGGCTTTTAAATAGCAATTGAACAACATATTTAAGTTTACTATCTCCTCAGTGAATACTCTTTGATGGCAGTCACTATGAAGTGTGTGTGTGTGTGTGTATCCATCTAAATCTATAATATGTAATATATAGTAATAGCATACAGTTTTAGTATATATTACAGTATATAGTATTAATAGTATATATAAGATAAATATGTAATATTTAAGTATATATTATATAAATATACATATAAAATATATATTATATATATTAGGTTAAAACACATAAAATTGCCCATTTTTCTAAGTAAAAAGTGATTGAATACCAACAACTTGATGTTTTCAATCTAATATATAAGTTTAGTTAATTAAAACTCTATTGAGCACATACAACTTGATAGTGTTGACTAATGTTATATACGGCATTTCATTTAATAGTGAAAACAGTCTGTGAGCTAAAGATTGTTGGTTTTTTTTTTTTTACAAACAAGGTAACTGAGGTGTGTAAATAATTTTCCAAAATCATATAGTTGAAAATAAAACCAGAAGTTACAATGAGGTCCCCCTGACTCTAGAGTTTTTTCTCAAATTTCCTAGCACGTAGCACAGAACAGGCAAATATTGATTTCCAACTTTGAGAACTGCAATTGTAAAAACAAACAAGCAAACAAACAAAGCCATACAAACAGAAAAAGAAACCTTTGAATGTCATTTAGTGCTGTACTATAGAGAGTAAACATTTACAAGTTATACTGGTGATTTGGTTCTGATTGACTTTCTAAAAATATGACGAAGAGTTTAACTAAGCCAATAACCACTTTTCTATTGCTAAAGATCTTGAGAGAAATATAATTCAGTACCTCCACTTCCAAATGGTTACATAATCATTACATTATTCTATAGTACAGTATGTAGCCAGTTAGAAAATAAGCTAGTAGGTCCATAAGCACCCACATAGAAGGATATAGATGATCTATTGATGGGTGAGGAAGGAATGGTTGTTGAAGAAAAAAATTATAATATTCCATTTAGAGATTTAGAAAATCTATAAATGTGCTTTTGTGGTAACATGAGAATAGATACATTTAATTATATAATTTAATGTACAAAAATATTTGGAATGATATATAAAGTGTTCAGCAAATGGTGCTTGTCTCTGTAAAATTAAAGTAGAAATAGAAAGTAAATGGCAAAGAAGTTTTCTACTTTTACTTTTTATTCTTCTAGATTGTTTGCATCTTTTTTTTTTTAACAACTCTGTTCTTTTGTATAATAGGGAAAAAAAGAGCAACATTCAATCGATTATCCATTTTAATGATAAATTACCTTCCCTATTAGGAACGTACTATATGGATCATGTAAGTTCCTTGCATTGTAAAAAGTGCATGTTCTAACACTGACCATAACATAGAAGACTACACTTGGCCACGTTTCTTTATCTCATGTGTCATATTTCTTATTCCTATCGTGATCAATGTCATTCCCCAGTGAACCACCAATAGTAACTCTGCAATGTTCCACATGACTTGCAAAGGGCAGCCTGAAACAGAGCAATGAGAAATTCTACCTAGCCCTCACCTGGGAGCACAATTATCTTTACTACATAGGGAGCATTGATCAATAGATCAATGGGTTTTAAGGATAATTCCTCATAACTGCATTCTCTTGTATTTTTTAATATTTTTTCTTTTTAAAATTCATATGATATTTATATTTATGGTATCAACCATTTTGTGGCCTTAACAAAGCATACAATAGGTTGTTCTAAACAGATAAGTAGGATCAATAACAATTCCCATGAAAACTGTCTCGCACACTAAAAATGTTCAGTATGTTACCATCACAAATGAAATTTCACCAATTAGGGATGCTTATCTGCTGATAAGGGACTTCCTATAAAGTGAATGTGACTTTGAGAACCTGTAAACCTTCGGACATGTGTGTGCAATAACCTCATTCAGATAAATACTCTCAAAAGACCGAGCTGGAGGGGGCTTGTTAGAAACAGGTGGGAAGTACAGGTCCATGTGACTGAGGGTGTGCCTCTCTGGAACCGTAGGCTCTACAAAGGACTGAGCAGGGCAGAATAAGCACAAAAGGATGTACTTGCAGATAGTCTAGTCATGAGAGGATCCAGCATTGTCCTCTTTTAAGGCAAAGAGGCCAGGCTTTGTACCCTTTATCAGCCAGTCATCAGCATTAAGTGAAGAGGATGTAAATTACAGAATCCTCTGGACTGTGGAGCAGAGTTCCCCAAGAAGTTTAGCTGGTGTTAACCACTAGGCTGGGCACTGGAAGCAGCAGGGGTATGGCCATACTGACTAAAAATGGGATCTGGACCCTCCACCTAGAACATCTGCCACAGCCTTGATGAAGAAAAGGGAGGAACAAAATTGGGGAAATTATGGATTCGTGCACTAAAGAAAGCAACAGGCAGAGACTAGACCAGGTTTTTTTCTCCTCATTAAGAGGTCATTGAAGGGTAAGGCAAAAGACATCAGGAAGAGGGAAAAAAGAGTTAAAGCAGAGTTTAGAGTTCTAAATAGAGATTGTTACTCATTTCTTAGTTAATTAAAAAATGTAAATACAGAATTTCATTCTGCCACTGGATTTGTTTGTTTTTCCTTTTAGAACTTAAAGCACTAAAGATTATAACACACTTTCTGCCATCTCTTTTGCAAGGATCACCTTGAAAAACAACCTACAGGAGCATCTATGTGGTTCGGATTCACTAGACACCCCATGTTCCTTATCTCCAGGACTACCAGAGAGAAGGGAACAGGCCCACGATTTACGGTCTTCATGCTTGTGGATGTGCAAAGACCCTCCTTGATTAATGTGACATCATAAAGCACCACCTGGAAACAACACCTCAGCCCACCAAAACCTGAAAAATACGTTTTCCAGAAATATACTCACTCCTTTCAGACCCTGTACTTTTCAGAATGATGTCAACTTATAACAGCTTCTTGACATTAATTACCATGCCATCCCGTAAGTTGAGCTCTCTGTGAAGCAGCCTGAAGCTGTCAGGGAGGGTCACATATTTAATATCCACTTACCTCGACACCAAAGTAATTCAAAAAATGCTCACTTTCAGCTCCTCATTCCTTTTTCAAACATTAGAAGGCAAGTGACCCACCATCCAATCCGCAAATCTTGATTAATTCCTTCCACTTAGCATGCCCCAATTTCTGCCAAGGTATGTGGCCTGCAGATTGACAGCCTCATTAAGGACTTATTCAAGTGCTTGATTATATGGCTTTGGAAGTTCCTTGAGACCTCAGGGTCTGAGGAGTACAGTCTCCCTCCCCCTGCCCATTGCAGCACAATCGCCTGTATCATATCCACAGGCAAAGAGATTTCAGATTGAAGGACAGTCAGTCCCTGCACTGAAGTTCTAGAAGCAGCAATTTCTGCTCTTAAGCTTCCTCTTCAGTGGCACCTGGGTGTGTGCCCAGTGTTACCTCTCTACCAGGGCTGGGTAGAGGAGAACTCCAAGGATAGGCCCATGAAGGGCTTGTGCTCAGAATCTTATCTAGAACCATCTTCCAAGCCTGTACATAATTATCAAAGCCAAAGATCAAAGACAGAGTTTAAATGTAACTCAACTGGTTGCAAATTTCCAAGTAGGGTAAATGAGGAAAGAGGCCTATGAGAGAAGCACTGTATTCCTATTTAGAAAACAGATCTTGTAGCCCACCAAAAGCTTCCTCTTTAGTAGGTGCGAGAAATAACAGCAATAATTTAACGCTGCTAAAATAAAGTTGCAGGGAGCCTGGGTGGCTCAGTGGGTTAAAGCTTCTGCCTTCGGCTTAGGTCATGATCTCAGGGTCCTGGGATCGAGTCCCACATCGGGCTCTCTGCTCGGCAGGGAGCCTGCTTCCTCCTCTTTCTCTCTGCCTGCCTCTCTGCCTATTTGTGATCTCTCTCTGTCAAATAAATAAATAAAAATCTAGAAAATATATATATTTAATAAAAAATAAATAAAATAAAGTTGCAGTCTCCCTCCTAAGTAGTTTGGGTCTCCCTGTGCTTCTTTTTTTTTTTTTTTAAGATTTTATTTTATTATTTATTTGACAGAGAGAGAGAGAGATTGCAAGTAGGCAGAGAGGCAGGCAGAGAGAGAGAGGGGGAAGCAGGCTCCCCGCTGAGCAGAGAGCCCGATGCAGGGCTCGATCCCAGGACCCTGGGATCATGACCTGAACCGAAGGCAGAGGCTTTAACCCACTGAGCCATCCAGGGGCCCCCTCCCTGTGCTTCTTTTGGGTCAGTTATTGGAAATTGGTAGCATTTTTCCAGTGAAACTATGTCAACATGTTAGTTAAGGTCTTAAAACAACTTGCCTTCATCAATTTAACCATATCATTGTAAATGCTATCAAGATTTGAAGGTATAAGCTTCAATCCCAGCATTTACAGATTTAAACAAACAAACAAAAGTTGAGATATAAAGCAGTAATTTTCCCAAACTCATACAGTTAAAAAAAAAAGACTAAGTCGCATTGAAATAGTCTGTCTGATCCCATAGCAGAGCTCATAACCACCATCCTCTACTCTCCCTTGGAACCATTGCTAACAGAACTAACCTACCAACAGGGCTAGAGTGTCTACCACATACAATGATATTCAGTAATAAATGAATTAGATTTACAAATCAAGATGTCCAAACCTCCTTTTCTCTGATGTCATCCTTAGATTGAGAACAAAACCTCTCTTCCAAATTTCTCACAGCTCAATGCATCCCAGCTCAACTCAGTAGCCACCTCTTTCTGGAAGCCTTCCCTAACCCCTACTCATCAGACGGGGTTGTGGGGCCCAACTTCCTGCTCCACAGCTCTCTGGACTAAACTCTGTTGCCACACTCCGCTCACTGTACTGTGATCATCTCTCCCCTTTTTCGTCTCTTCCACCGGACTGTGTGCTTCCTGATGGCAGGGGTTGTGTGCTATCCATCCCTTGATCCCCAGGGCCTGATGCCAGTAACATACCCCCTGTAACTGACTGATCTGAACGGGGGTGAAGGTTCCAGGGAGAGTGGAGAAATGGGTAGTCTAGACACTGGAATCTCTTGGAAACGGTTTCCCCTAGGGATCCTGCTTGGTCCTAGACAGGCAGGCCCTTCCATTTCTTCTTAACTTCGAAGATAGTTTTCTTCATTTGCATCAGTATCCCTACCCTATCAGGGGTTTTCTGGTCCCCTGTAGTCCTCTACTACAGCAGAGGAAGAAAGAGTAGGGGATGGCATACTGTCTCTTAAATGCTTCCATGGTGTTTGTTAGAATTAGTCAGATGACCCTGCCTAGGCGCCAAGGGGGCTGGGAAGTCTAGTTCTCCCAAATGCCCACAAAGGAGAGAAGAACTGGAATTACCTAAGCACTGATAGACCCCACCAAAATTCAGAATTTGGACCTTTTCTTGCTTTGTTCCTTTTGAGTGTGCAACTTAAACTTTACATTGTTTTGCAGAAAGCTAGGCAACTATTAGCTGAAGAAGAAAATCACTGATTATTTAGAGGACTACTTTGGAGCAACACCTATCTACCTCTCTTTCTTCTTGAATAAACTATTAAGATGAACGTTCATTGGAATGAGGAGAAGGACCTTGAATTGAAGAGACACAGATTGGTACTGGTCCTCAATTGGGCCATTGAGAGGTTATGAAACAACATCAAGTATCAGGGAGAAATGAAATTCCTGCAGGCACCTAAGACAGCCACTTTCATAAAACACACACACACAAAAAAATCATAAGCTAATCTCATATGGTATTTCAGTACTGACAAAGCTTTTTTTAAAAAAAGGGTTAGGGGCTTAGGTGTCCTTTTAATTTTTTTTTTTTTTTTAGATTTTATTTACTTATTTGAGAGAGGAATGGGGAGAGAGAGAGAGAGCATGTGCAAGTGGGGGGATGTGCAGTGGGAGAGGAGGAGAGAGAAAGAATCTTAAGCAGGTTCCACACCCAGTGAGGAGCCCGATAGAGGACCTGAGATCATGACCTGAGTCAAAATCAAGAGTTGGATGCTTAATTGACTGAGCCACACAGATGCCCCCCCCTTTTTTTTACTGTGATGAAGAGAAATAACATAAAATTTACCATTTTGACCATTTAAAAGTATACAATGTAGTAGCATTAAGTACACTCATGATACTGTGCAATCACCACTACCATTACCACTAACTCTGTTTGCATTAAGCAGTCACTGTTCAGTTCCCCCTCTCCCCAGCCCCTGCAAATCTCGCAGAGATTTTCCTGATCTGAATATTTCATATAAACGAGATCATAAAACTTGTGATCTTTTGTTTTTATCTTCTTTCATTTGGCATGCTTTCAAGAGTCATTCATCTTATACCATGTATCAAGGTTTTATTCCTTTTCACAGCTGAACGATATTTTATTGTGTAGGTACACCACATCTTATCTACCTATTTATCACTTGGTGGCCATTTGTGTTATTTCCATCTTCTGGCTCTTTGAAGTTTTGCTATCAACATTCAAGCACAATTTTTGGTTTGGACACCTGTTTTTAATTATCTGGGGTAAATGTCTAGGGGTGGAAATGCAGGCTCATATAGAAATTCTGTTTAACTTGCTGCAGATTCCACACAGTTTTTTAACATACATTATTATATTTATTCTTCCCAGTATGTATTATAATCCTCATTTACAGATGAGGTTCAAAGACATTAAGTGAATAGCCAAACAGGGCCTTGATTCACCATCCTACAGTAAGCACTTTATAAAATCACAGTGCAAACCAAAGTGAGACATATTTATTACTGGATTTTCCATCCACCTTAAAAATAAGACGAATCCCAGAACAGAATATTCCATAATAATGATAGAATACCACAGAATCCAGGATGAGGGAAATCCTTCCTGGCTTCTCCATTCCCTTGCATGCTTCATTAATTTAATATTTAGGCCACTAGCTTTATTAGCTTGAAGGAGCTAGCACTATAAAAAATGAAACACACTCTAAATAAAAACTAGAACTGTTGCATATTTACATACATGGAAGTAATTCTGTCCCAAGGTGGTCTAAGCTGGGATATATAAAATGTCACAAAGGGACAAATGCAAAGAAATGGGTGACAGAGGAGAGAAGTGGAGATACCAGAGCTATAGCCAAAAGAACTTCACCTCTTGCCTTCTTATACTACATAGTCTATGGCTAAAAAGTTCTGAGCAACTTCTAAAACCTGCCATTTTAATATGTGGATAGTTTTGGTGGCCCAAAACTATTTTGGTTCTGAAAACTGTCTCCTTCTTCCACAGGGTCACAGTGGTGGGATGTGGGGCATGTGGAAGCCGAGTCTGCTCTTTGGAACCCTCACTCTTGGTCTCAGTTGAATGAAACTAGGGCAGTTGGGGGCCAAATTCTTGTGCCTAGAAAATGGCATTGAAATTTGGAAAGTGGTTCAACTCTGCATGTAGTCAAGATTATAATGTGAATGAAAACAGGACTGTGATTGGGGCGCCTGGGTGGCTCAGTGGGTTAAAGCCTCTGCCTTCGGGTCAGGTCATGATCCCAGGGTCCTGGGATCGAGTCCCGCATCGGGCTCTCTGCTCAGCAGGGAGCCTGCTTCCTCCTCTCTCTCTGCCTGCCTCTCTGCCTACTTGTGATCTCTGTCTGTCAAATAAATAAATAAAATCTTTAAAAAAAAAAAAAAAACAGGACTGTGAAACAGCCATATTCTCCTTGCGGATAAAGGAGCAGCTTAAGAAAAAAAGTACACAGAGAGAGTGAAATGCAGCAGTGGCACAAAAATAAAAAGGAAGAGGAAGAGAGCACTATCTTATTTCTAGTTCCAGTCCTTCCCCAAAGACGTAGGAATCTGTGAGAACCTCTATATTCTTGTCATAAATCCCATTTTACTTAAGCTATGTGGCAGACTGGCCAGCTGTTTACCGAGCCATTCCCTCTCACTCTGGGCACAAAGCCAAACTCTATTCCCAGCCTCTTCTGCATTTAGCTGTGGCCATGTGACTGGGCCCTAACCAATACAAGGTGAGAGGAAGTGATATTCTCTACTTTAGGATTGACATTAAAAACCTTCCCCATGATTCTCCACTATCTCCCCTTCCTCACAGGCCAGCTGGGTGCCATCACCCAGGGCAACAGTGAAAGTCTTGTGTGTAAGATGTCAGAGCCACCTTAGCCTAAGTTTCTGAGAGAATGTGTAGAGTAACCACCCCATCCTTACCAAGGAGGCTTTAAAGCTCAAGAAACAGGGGTGCCTGGGTGGCTCAGTGGGTTAAAGCCTCTGCCTTTAGCTTAGGTCATGGTCCCAGGATCCTGGGATCGAGCCCCGCATCGGGCTCTCTGCTCACAGGGAGCCTGCCTCCCTTCCTCTCTCTCTGTCTGCCTCTCTGCCTACTTGTGATCTCTGTCTGTCAAATAAATAAATAAAATCTTAAAAAAAAAAATAAAGCTCAAGAAACAGATTTCTCTTAGGTCAAGATTTCATAGAGATTTCAGGTTTTGTGTGACACAATATCACGCTAAACTAATACAAGGCAGTTTCAGTAGGTTTTTTTTTTTTTTAAGCCTACCATTGAGCAGTCTTGAAACAACACACCTTCCACAGCATCTCTTCTCATTCAGTTACTGCCTGTTGAAAAGGCTGAAGATCTTGGGCCAACTACCTCATGTGCCATGCTCTGGAGCCTACAGCAGAGGGGAGAGGTAAAGGATGTAATCTCCAGGATGCCGAACAAAGCTACCTCAGGTGACATCACACACCCAAACACACTGACTTTGTTGACAGATATCCTTTGAATGGTCTACCAGTTCTGAAAGCGACTGGCCACTGCCTCAGTCCCCATATGGCTGGGCAAGCTAAAAGCAAAAACCTTTCATGTAGAAACTTTGTGTTTCTATTGAAGTCAGTACAGAAACATGTTTCCTTTCCAAATGGTTCAGGCAGATTTCCAAATTGGCCCAATAACACCCTGTTCAATTACTGGAGTTCTAGCATGGAAGGGACTGACCAAAGAAAATGACTTTATCAAAGAGCTATATGGACAGCAGCCATGCCTTTAAGTATTCTGGAAGACAGGTTTGAAAGCAACAGCTCTCCGTGTACAATATATGAATTTCCTGTTCTCCCTATATAAAGCAGTAACTTCTGTGTGAAAGCAAATTTAATGGAGTTTTAAGGGCTATTAACAGAGGACATATAAGGCAGATCTTCTTGACATTATTTTACAAACCTAATTAGGCTATCTGGTCAATAAAATGTCTCTAGAAAAGATGTGTTAAATGCAACAGAGCTTGTTTTGAGCCCAAGTACTTGCTTTAAATTCATCAGGGAAATTCAAATCAAAATCACACTGAGATACTACCTAACACCAGTTAGAATGGCAAAAATTAACAAGGCAGGAAACAATAAATGTTGGAGAGGATGTGGAGATAGGGGAACCCTCTTACACTGTTGGTAGGAATGCAAGTTGGTACAGCCATTTTGGAAAACAGTATGGCGTTTCCTCAAAAAGTTAAAAATAGAGATACTCTATGACTCAGCAATTGCACTACTGGGTATTTACCCCAAAGATACAGAGGTAGTGAAAAGAAAGGGCACATGCATCCCAGTGTTCATAGTAGCAATGTTCACAATAGCCAAATTGTGGAAGGAGCTGAGATGCCCTTCAACAGACGAATGGATAAAAAAGATGTGGTCCATATATGCAAGGGAATATTACCCAGCCATTAGGATGAATATCCACCATTTGTATCAATATAGACGTAACTGGAGGAGATTATGATAAGTGGAACTAAATCAAGCAGAGAAAGACAATTATCATATGGTTTCACTTATACATGCAACATAAGAAATAGCATGAAGGACATTAGGAGAAGGAAGGGAAAAACGAAGGTGGGGAACCAGAGGGAGAGATGAACCATGAGAGACTATGGACTCTGGGAAACAAACTGAGGGTTTAAGGGGTGGGGAGTGGCAGGATGTTTTGGCTGGGTGATGGGTATTAAGGAGGACACATATTGCAATGAGCACTGGATGTTACACGCAAACAATGAATCATGGGACACTACATCAAAAACTAGTGAGGTATGTATGGTGACTAACATAACATAATAAAAAAATAAATAAAAAATAAACAAATAGTCTTCATTGTCTATAACTTGCAAGACTGAAGGTGTAAGAGCTTAAATTCAGGGGAAACAATGAAAACATATTACCTCAGGTAATTTTATCAGTCTTTGAAGAACAGGAAAAGCCTCCAAAATGTGAGGAAATATTAAGACGTCACTTTGGGATTTGTTTTTTTAGCAGCTGTGCCAAGGCCCAGGGAGATTCTGTACACATAAAATCTGCTACCACTCTCCCAACTATAGCCCCTTTCTCAAACTCTCCTGATGTCCTCACTTTACCTGAAATATACCATTTTGCTCTTGTCTTCAAAAAAAGCCCACAGAATCTGATAGGATAAATATATGAATAACAAAATTAAGTAGAATATGGTTCCCCCCATCCTTGGAAGAATCTATGTCCTTGTAGACATGTGATGGTGGGAGGGGGTATAATTCCTTCAGCACCTTTTCTGATATCTCAGTATCGTGGTCCACGAAGGGGAATGAACAAGGCAGAAGAAGCCCTGAGCAAGACCACACTTGACTTCTTCAGTTTCCTATTTTAATATTGCACCCTGGAAGGGCACCTGGGTGGCTCAGTCAGTTAAGCTGTCATGCACTCACACACACTCTCTCTCTAAAATAAATATATAAAAGATATATAATATATAAGAGATATATATATAAATATATAAAAGATATGTGTGTGTGTGTGTGTGTGTGTGTGCGTGTATTCCACCTTGGAAGACACAAAGAACCTCACATAACTCTCATTTCATATTTAAAGAAGACTCTGAAATAAAAACTAAGATTTTAAGGTTAGAGTAGAAAAGGACATAGCAAAGATCAACTAACTATCTAGTAAGTGGCAGAGAGAGAGAGTTTTGATTTTAAGAACAGGGCTTAGTCTGTTGCTCCACATACTCTTTCTGATGTTTATGCCTGTTGATCTAACTTATTTTTTCCACAGGACTTTAACACTAGAAAAATATCATTAGCATTTATTATAGCTTTATAGATAACAGAAATATATAGGTGGATACTAAGGATACCTGCAGTATGATATAGAGTTGATTCTATAGCTGTTTCCAAAGATTAGTGGTTAATAATAATCAACTATAGTCAATCAACGCCAAACAGCTCACTCATTGCCAAAGTCCTAATTTATACTTATAATTGTTTATGACAACTGATATAAATTCATACTTAGCAATTGCTTATGACACAACACAAAATGTATGCTCAATGAATTTCTTGGTTAACAAAACAGTGTTGGTGTTTAATAGATTTAACAGGTTAGATGGGCAAAGCCAGAGTAGACATGGCATTCAAATTCCCTGCCCATGCATGTACTCTGCTCTTACCACTAAAGAACTGGCCCTAGGGCTCTCTGAGTACTCCTACCATACCCACTGCTGGTTGCAACAAAGGGAAACGACTGATTTAAGTTGTGTCAATCAACTTCCCATACTTGCAAGTGGGGTACAGGCCATAGGTGGTTAGCTGAGTGTCCTGGTTTGAAAGTAGCATAGACCCAGGGGCTGTAGGTACAGCTTAGAGATGGTCATTATGGGTCACGGTAAAGTGAAATGGAAGATACATTCTGTAGAATAAAAGAACATGTGAAGCAAACTGTCAGGGAGGGGTGGACAAGAAGTTATGTGATACCAGACCAAGGGAGATGAGGTGGACTTGGTCTCTGCAGGTGGACATTTCCCAGCACAAGTCTTATCAGCCTTAGCTGTGATCTCAGATCCCCCTGGATTCTGTGAGATGTCCCCCTGTTCTCTGATCACAAATCCTCCTCCACCTAAACTGGGTGAAGAGTTTCTGTCCTTACAATCAACCAAAGGATCATTCAAATCCATGAATATTTTTAGATCCTGTTCCCCCTGTAGGAGTGAACAAGATGTAAGAGTCAAATAGCCTACACTCTTTTGAATGGTGTGCTGGGCACACGATTCTCAACCTCTGTGTCCTAGGAGCTTAGGAGTACTTCTCAGAGGAGTAACAACTTTATCTAGAAGGTTAGATAATTCCCACCACTGGAATATCATCTCTACCAAGTGACTCCTTCATGCAAAGTGCTATTGGAGTCTTTTACAAGGAATGAAACCCAGGAATGGATTGAGTTTCCTGGGGATTGTATAACCGTTTTTTGTGCGTCTTTGTTAAAAAATATGTTTATACTTCTCTCTGAACCCCTCTTTATAATGAGGTTATGGGGGAGATGAACAATAATCCTGACTTAGCTCTTACTACTAAAGTTTGTCAGTATCAGCCACAGAAAATAGTTAATAATGAATAATTGAGTTGATTTGGTTCAATGTGAATCTCCAGATGTATCAGAAAAATTAGAGGGGGTTGGGAGGATGGGGCTCTCATCTTTTATGTTGCCTCAAGGGATAGAACTGGTAGCAGCTGATCTTATCTCCACAGAGTAAAAACCTTTTGAAATGAACAAAACAGTCTAGAACCAAAATGGCCTTCATGTGAATTCTTCCCATCACTAAAAATACAAAAGCCAAATAACTCCTTATCAGACAGGTGGCAAAAAGGATCCTTGCAAGAATGGAATCTTTAAATTGTCCCACACTTCTAATTTAGGAAACCCTAAATTTCCTTAGCAATCCCACCTGCTCTGCAACCCCCCACGTCTTATTTTTGACTGCCTTTCATTAACCACCATTAAGTAATATACCGTTTAACCATCACATTTTTCTGTGGCAGATTATTATTACTTCCACTTTATGTATAAGGAATATATGGCTTCTATAGGTTAAATAACTTATCAGAGTCATCCAACTAACAAGTAGTAGAACCAAAATTTTAACCTGGATCCATAACCACTTACAACTTTGCTATATAATAGGTTACCTTACACCAGCAGCACTATAGCTTGTAAGAAACCTAGACTCTTAGGTCCTACCCCAGACCTACTGAATCCGTATTTTAAGAAGATCCCTGGTGATTTGCATGCACAGGAAAGTTTCAGAACCCTAATTTATAAAAATATATCTTTTAATCCTTCCAAAAGCATTACTGCTAATTAAACCTGTTCTACGGTTCATTCTATCCATAGGCCTATCTAATTCTTTGGCAATATATTGATCTTCGCAATTGTGCATTAATCATGTTTTTTATTTTTTGTTTGCTTTGACATCTTGAGGCCTTATTGATACTGGAAGGGACTATTCCTCCTGGGGTTAGCTAGTTCCCAGAGATTTTAAGCACATACCCAACAGCATGCTCTTCAAAAGCAAAACAATCAGAGCTCCTAACCTTTACTGGGATCTCACAAGACTCTCACATGCCAAGCCACTATTCACTTTCCCTAATAAACCCAGTGCCAGGTACCAGACAAGTAGGAGCCACTACATTCCAAGGTCTCTGAAATTATTCAAACTTGCTAATACTAAACCTGCTTTCTTGGTCTTGTCTTATCTTTCCTGTGGAAACCACCATGAAAGTTCTTGCCCACATTTTCCCCTCACTTCCTCTACTTTCTAACCAATCCTGCTGCTGCTTCTTGTTGCCTTGTGTAGCATGTCATGCCTTCTGTTTCCAGGGACCTATGAATACAAAAATGTTCTCCTTCATGACAATCATGTCCACGTCTGTATGTCTTACCATACCTGACTAAAACAAATCCTGGGTACATTTTAAAACAGTTAATATAAAACAAAGAGGCAACCATGGAATGGGAGAAGATATTCACAAATGACACTACAGACAAAGGGCTGATATCCACAATCTATAAAGAACTTCTCAAAGTCAACCCTCAAAAAAACAGAAAATCAAGTAAAAAAATGGGCAGAAAACATGAACAGACACTTGTCCAATGAAGACATACAAATGGCTAACAGATACATGAAAAAATGTTCATCATCATCAGCCATCAGGGAAATCCAAATCAAAACCACATTAAGATACCACCTTACACCAGTTAGAATGGCAAAAATTAACAAGGAAGGAAATAACAAATGTTGGAGAAGATGTAGAGAAAGGGAAACCCTCTTACACCATTGGTAGGAATGCAAGTTGGTGCAGCCACTTTGGAAAACAGTGTGGAGATTCCTCAAAAAAAAATTAAAAATAGCGCTTCCCTATGACCCTGCAATTGCACTACTGGGTATTTACCCCAAAGATACAGAGGTAGTGAAAAAAAGGGCCATCTGTACCCCAATGTTCATAGCAGCAATGTCCATAACACCCAAACTATGGAAGGAGCAAAGATGCTCTTCAACAGATGAATGAATAAAGAAGATGTGGTCCATATACATCATGGAATATTACTCAGCCATCAGCAAGGATGAATACCCAACTTTTGCATCAACATGGATGGGACTGGAGGGGATTGTGTGGAGAGAAATAAGTCAAGCAGAGAAAGTCAATTATCATATGGTTTCACTTACTTGTGGAACATAAATCATAACATGGAGGACATTAGGAGAAGGAAAGGAAAAGTGAAATGGGGGAAATCAAAGGAGGAGATGAACCATGAGAGCTTGTGGACTCCAAGAAAAAAATCGAGGATTTTAGAGGGGTGGGGGATGGGTGAGCCCAGTGGTAGGTATTAAGGAGAGCACGTATTACATGGAGCACTGGGTGTTATAAGTAAACAATGAATATTGGAATTCTACAACAAAAACTAATGATGTGAGGCACCTGAGTGGCTCAGTGGGTTAAAGCCGCTGCCTTTGGTTCAGGTCATGCTCCCAGGGTCCTGGGATCGAGCCTGGCATCAGGGCTCTCTGCTCAGCAGGGAGCCTGCTTCCCCCTCTCTCTCATTTGAAGGTTTAATTATTTACATTTATTTTATATTGATTTCAGTTTTGGGATTATTGAATAATGCATTATTGATTTTAATTGAGCCAGCCTCTCTGACTAAAGATACTAAAGGCTGAATAAAACAAAAACTGAAATGTGCTGTGCAACATGTACAAAACTAAGTAAGTGTGAAGGAACGATAAGGTCTCTATCTGGGTTCATGTAAGGCAAATATTTTCTTGTAAAGGTTTTATTTATTTGACAGAGAGCACACAAGCAGGGGAGCTGCAGGCAGAGGGAGTGGGGGAAGCAGGCTCCCCGTGGAGCAAGGAGCCAGATGTGGAGCTTGATCCCAGGACCCTGAGATCATGACCTGAGCTGAGAGCAGTTACATAACCAACTGAGTCATCCAGGTGTCTCAAGCAAACACATTCTTTTTTTTCTCTTTAAAGATTTTATATATTTATTTGACAGACAGATCACAAGTAGGCAAGAGAGGCAGGCAGAGAGAGAGAGAGGAGGAAGCAGGCTCCCTGCCAAGCAGAGAGCCTGACCCAGGGCTCCAACCCAGGACCCTGAGAACATGACCTGAGCCGAAGGCAGAGGCTTTAACCCACTGAGCCACCCAGGCACCCCCCCCAGGCAAACACATTCTATATGAAAGATGGATCTGAGGACATATGTGATCCTGAATGTAAATGTCAGGGTACAAGCAAAAATTCCAGGTAGTCTTGCAGACTTTCAAGGCACAGACCTGGTAAGATCCACGTCAGGGTCTCAAACAGTAAAGGGGGACCCAAGTAATATATGAATTATACATGGAACAAACGGAAAATTTCATGTTTCATAAATGATGAAAAGGAGTAGGAAAATAGGATGGCAGACCTGAAGGAACTAGGAGGGGTGGAGGGGCCTTCTGAGCTAGTGAGTGGGGGAGGGGCTGTGGACACACCTTGTTCAACTGTCCCCTCCCTCACCCTCAGAAACTCTTTGTGACAGTACTCTGTGATGTAAGCCTGGGCAGGATATATATTCAGCGTGTGCACAGTATAGGCTGTCTTGTGATTCAGACTATGGAGTTTGAAGACTGAAATATTCTCTCATTTCTGAATAGCGATACCAAACCATGTCTGAGCTTTGGCTCAACATGCTTGGATATTGATCCCAACTTCACCTTCCTGTGTGGGTTGGGATTGCTCCTTCTGTTCCTGAGCTACCTGTGGGGATTCCACTTCCAACTTGGAAAACCAAACCCACCCAAAAGGTAAGAAATCCTGGGGGGAGCCCTCAACACAGATTGTTACGGTTTCCATTTCTAATCCCAAATTTTATTTTTTTTAAGAGATTTTATTTAAGAGAAAGCAAGAGAGCACAAGTGGGGTAGAGGGGCAGAGGGAGAGCGAAGCAGGGAGTGCAATGTGGGGCTAGATCCCAAGACCCTGGAATCCTGACCTGAGCCCAAGGCAGACACTTAACCAACTGAGCCATCCAGGAACCCTAATGCCAGGTTTTAAAAGGAGTTTGGTAGAGTGGGAGAAACACCTAAAAAGGGAAATCTTAAGAGAACAGACATTCAGTCCTCTAGGAAAAGAGGCCTGGCAGGGGAAGGGTTAAATAAGGTCTAAGGTTTCTACTTGAAACTACAGTCTATCTGGGTATGGTGGTGGTTCTTGGATAAAATCCCAAACACAGGGAAACTGTAGTCCTGGATTGGGGTATTTTGAGAGGATGGGGTCTGTGTAAATGAAAAAAGTTTCCCAGCACTCGATCATATCGAGTCATATTCCCATGTTCAGCATCACTCGATCAAGCCTTCCTTCATGCTGGGCTGATCAGGAGAACACTGCTAAGCCTCTGAGAAGACAGTGGGGTCTGAGCTATGACCTAGGATACAGGGTCCTACCCGAGGCAGCACAGATGTGACTGTTGGGCTTCCTTTTCTATGTCCTCATTGAACAAAGGACTTCTGACTGGGAATACCAAGTGTGGACCTCCCAGAGAAAGTCTTCCCCTGAGTTTTTCAAACAAGTAAATATTGACAACATTTTATCACCTTACAAACTGAAAAAAGCAAGGAACACAAAGTTCTATTAAAGTCCTAGAATTCTTGGATAAAGAATGTTTCCATTTCCGAGAGAAGAGTAAGACATGGGTCCCAACACCCCCCCCCCCCGCCCTCATTCTTTTCATTTTTCTTCTAGCCTCAGGGCAGAGTCAAGAGGAGGAGGAAAGGTGGGACTCTGGAAGGTAAGGTTCTGCCTATTCCACCTGAGCTCTCCAAGGCTGATCCTTGCTGTCCTCTCCATGAAGGCCCAGTCCAGGATCTCTGAGGATGCGAGCTGCTAGGTACATTCCCTCTCAGAAAACAGAGGCCTCAGAGGAGAGGCTCATGGAAATGCAGCCAGAGTGCAAAACCCTTCTCAGATTCCCTGCTCTGACCACTACTGAGCATGAAGCAGTGATGGATCTGGACAATGAGTGCTGCCCAATAGGTGGCTGTGTGAGATGACAAGAGTCAGAACTTCTGTCTCCTGACTTTGTGAAAGCTCTGTGACATCATGGATACTCAGGAGTCTTCCCTTACCTCTCTGATTCACAGAGGTGGTCTGATCATCACATGGGAAAATTTACATGAAAGTATTTTATACAGGAAGCAAGATTACTAACCAGCTTCACATCATTGGCCATTTGCCCTCATCTATTGATTATTGGGGCTTTCAGGGTCCAACATCCCAAGGCTGTCCCATAAGGGGACTCCCGTATTAATACCTATGTTTCTATTTTCACTATATAACTCATTCTCCTGTTTCCCCAGATGACAGATGGTACCAACGGGAAGTGGAGGAGACTCGGAAGCTGCTCTATGTTTTAAGAAGTGACCAGTCTTTCCCCTTTATCCTGTTGCCTCTTAGAGCACATTTTATGCAATTGCAGGATTCACTGCAGTCTGTCATAGCCATGGGAGGGGGTTGCCATAGGAACAGATATTGGGGTGAAGGCTACTGAGTACACTGTCAAGTCATAAAAGTGGGGCATTGTGAAGGGGCATCAGGCTTCAGGTGGCCCCTCCCTCGTCAGGCCTGCATGGCCTCCTCCCCTTGTTCTGGTCCTGGCTGCAGTTTTGTACCTCCTGTCTCCTGCAGCCCCCTCAGCCAGCATCATGATACCATCCACTTTCGTCAACTGTTAAGTCCAGACCCCTCCTGTGAGGTATGTAATAGCACAACTGCAGAGATCAATTGGCTGCTGTTCCTGCAGGCTCGGGAAGATTCTACTCCCTTGGCTTCCACAGCTCCTGTGACTTCTTCATCGTTCCCTCTCTCCCCTGACTTCTCAGCAGTCCCTCCAGGAGAGCTAATACCAGCTTCGCTGCATGAGCCTTCCCCACCACCTGCCTCCATCTTCTCACCTAACCCAGTGATCCCTGTGGCTGATTTCTTTCCACCCTAACCACCGGGTGATTCTTTGCCTCCAGAGCCCTTTCCTCCCTTGGAATCCAAACTCCCAATGGACCATTTCCCAGCCCAGCCCCCTAGCTTTCCTCCTATCCCACCACATCATGCCCATTCAGTGGACAGTAGTGTCCAAACAGAGACAGTGTCTCTAAATACCATCTTCTCTCCGGACCCTACCCTTTCCCAAAGAGTCAGCCTCTTACTGGAGTTGTCCCAGAGGGTGAATCCCACTGAGACCTTTGCTCGTCATCACACAACACCAACCGGGTCTCCTTCACCACCGCCAGACTGCAATTTAACTGTGACTCAATCTAAACCTATTTCCATCTCAAGGAAGCCTGTTCCAGAGAGCTCACTCTGACAGAGCTCTGGTGGGTTGTCTACTTATGTCCCAGCAATCACAGGCATTGACCCCTCCAGCTTGTCAATTTTAGAGCTCCCTCAGTGGCAAACTCATGCCAAAGACTTCTTCCCTTCAACCCTGGCTCCACGTGATTTCCATCAAGCCCTCCATTCTTCAGAGGCTTCTTCCAGGGGAGACCCTGCAGCCAACCTTGTAGAGCCTGGTAACCTCTCACTTCTCAGCCCTGATGTCCTGGCACTTCTAGAGAAACAAGTCCAAAAGAGGAGTGACTTCCTCAGGTGGAAAGAAACAAAGGGTTCTTTTCCAAAACAAACAATTGCTGATAAGCATGATTTGGCATCCTCCCTTCCTTTCTGGAGCAGCAAAGACCAATCAAAGCAGCTGCCTATGCATCAGCAGTGACCATATCCTACAACCTTGGAGGAGGACCATTCACAGAAAACCCCATCCAGTTCTTCTGGGGTCTCCAAACTCCGCATAGTGAGTCCTTCTTCCCTCCTGCCAATGCCTTAGATAACATCTTGAATGGTTCCACAGAGCAGGAATCCCCAGTAGTTCCCCATCCACTTCCTCCATCCTTGCCTGAGAACCCGCCTCAACTCCTGCCTCAAACCCAGCCCCTACGTATCCCTCATGTCCAGCCCCAGGCCCACCTTCAATCCCCACTCCCAATCCTGCCATCTGGTCCTCTACCCGACATCAAGATCTGTGGACTGTGTTTTCACAGACCTCAGAATGAATCCGAGAGTCTCACGTCAACAGAAATGCAACATCTGGAATGGAACGTGTTGCAGAAGGTACAGAAACATGTGTGGGGTTTACCCACTGTAGTCCAAAGATCCCAGGAGGACTACTGTCCTTCAGCTCCTAACCCTTCTTTCAGCCACAAGGCCACCAAGGCCCAAGTTGTAATCTCTGTCCCTCCTGGATGTTTCCTCTGAATGAAGAGCTTTGGAGAAAACTAGAGAGTCACCTTCGAAAGAGGCTCATCCAACACCGGTGGGGCATGCGCCGCCGGATCTATGAGTCTCTTGGACTGATGAGCTGTCTGAGTACTCTTCCACAGCTACCTGAGTCTCAGCGCCATCGTGGACGCTCAGGGATCTCTAATAAGAGTCAGATCAGATGGAGTATGTCAAAAAGTGTGTATGTGGAGGACCCAGAAATGCTTCTGCTAGAGGACGGTGGCCTGGCAAAGTACAAAGATGACCTGGAGAAGGATCAGGGACACAACCCAGAGAATGGCCCAAAACATTATCTGTTGAGTGACCCAGTTAGCTCTTCAGATAATGAAATGGGGTATGATTCTGAGAAAGAAGTTAGGAGCCCATCAGTGAAAAACTCCCCGGTGTCTGTAGAGACTATGGGTCAGAGACAACTTGAAAATGCCCTGAAGATACATTTACGCAAAAAGTACGAGGAAATCAGTGAGGGTCAGTTGCCTGGGACTATGCATAATTCATGGCATACTATGAAGCAGATATCACTTCCTTCTGAGAAATCCCAGACTGAAATAAAACAGAGGCTTGCCACCACCAGAGGTTGAGGACTACTCCCTGAATACCTTCCAGGAGCTTCCCTTTGTTGAACCTAGTTTAACACAGAAGCTAGAAGCCCATATTAAAAGGTTTAATAAGAGGGTGACTTGGGGCCATACCCCTAGAGTCTGTGAATCCATACAGTTCTATCAATCAAAAGAGTCCACATACTCCCTTGATGGAAGCCTGAAATCTCTCCATGGAGACAAAGCAGGGACAGCAAATTCAGACCCCATCCCGGATCGTCCTCTCCCTGCCACCTCAACTGTGGGCAAGGAAGAACAGAGAATTCTGAGGCAATTGCCCTCTAATATCAACCATCAATTGGCAGAGGATGTTCTGAAAACTAAGGATGGCAGCCAGACTCTTACATCTGTCAGACATGACACCATAGGCAACAGATGGTCCCCAAGGCTGCCTACAAGCAAGGTGCATTCAGACGTGAGCCAAAGGGTAAGAGTGCAAATTCCAGAGCTGGAAGAGGACGGCAACAAGGCATAAAGATGAAGAACCCAGAGCCTGTTGTTGTGCCCACCACAGAGTCCAGGGAGATATTCAGGACCAAGGAATTTCATACACATCAATCACAACCTGGCATCTTGACAAGTGACAAGCCAGTTAGCTCCCAAATTATACAGGGGAATGAGCATCAACTCAAAACCACCATCCCACCAAACATACCAATTGTGCAAGATCCTAAATCATTGAATCTCAAAGAACAACTCTTTCATGAGTTAAAGCTTACGCTGGAGGACAGGGAGCGTAGCCAGGCCCAAGCACAATACACTGGCCTGCCCCCTGCCTCAGATCATTTGACTTATAAGGCCTCACTGACTCAGGGTGTCTCCCGCGGGGACACAAGAGCTTCGCAGGTGCTGCATGTCCATCCAGAGGACACAGGAATTACTATGGAACAGCAGCAGGAGCCCTGGGTCCCTAAGCATGTCTTAAGGAGGTGCCAGAATAAGAATTCCCCACCGATTGCAAAGACCAAGGTTCCAAGGCACAAGAGCGTGGTGGAGGGGATGCAGGACTGGGAACATCCCGACCAAGAACAGACAGTTTCCCTATGGAACATGTGGCATTGAAGAAGAGGTTCCCTACCCAGAACGCGGTACTGAAGGTAAACCTGGGAAGAGAGCCTTCCCAGACCCTATCACGGAAGGGTCAGCTGCCTCCTGAAAGCCTTTCCCAGAAGGGTCAGCCTCCTTCTGAAAGCCTTTTCAGAAAAAAGATGAGGGATTTTGTACAATGGCTTACTCCTGTTATAAAAGGCAGACGGCAAGAAAACTCCCAGGAGAAGCGCAGTCCCCTATCATCTGTGGAAAGCAGAGGTCTGCTTAATGGTAGAGCTGCCTTTACCTGGATGCCCGAAGCTCCGAAAATCATGACAGCTGTTGGGAAGTTCCAAGAGGAGAGAATGGGGCGTCTGCGTGCAACAGGCAGCACCTGCCCTCAGCAGCGCGTTCCCTCCCCAAGTTTGGGAAAACTCAGCAGAAAGCACAAGTGCCGGCCCAGGCACAGCCTGTCCCGGGGTATCCTTTCAACTACCGGGTTCCCGCCCGTAAGGAGACAAATACCAGGTCCTGCCAGCAAGAAGCTGTCTTTGCTGGCCAAGGCCTTACTGGAAGGAACAGACAGCTCAGAAACAAGACAGACAGCCCCAGAAAGCTGGGGCATTTAAAGACCAGGTACCACATCAGAAGTATCCCCCCTCCATGCCCGTCAGGGAGCCTGCGCCCCACCCAAAGGCCACCTGCGGGCATCAGGCTGCCCAGTGGCCTCCGGCCACTCTCATGACTCCTGAAGGCATTGTGTGCAGAGATGTGTCTCTACTATTTAGACAGAAAATTTCTCCAGAATTTCCAGTGAGAGGGTTTTGGGGGGCATTTCCTACCCCAAAATAATCCCTTGTGAGGAATCAATATTTCTCTAGTAAAGTGATGTCTGTTCTGTGTACTGTCTTGGGGGCATGGGTTTGGGGTAAATCAGTTCAGCTGTTACTGATTGCTTCCTTTGGCTTCTAAAGGTGACCAATCTCCAGGACCTTTTAGGAAATATGTAACGTGTGCCCCCAAAAGCCCCCAAAAGCCCATTCCCTTTCTGATGAAGTTTCAGGAGATGGGCTCTTTCTCCTGTCCCATGGCTTAGCCTTACTGAAAATGTATAGTAGCTCACACCTCTCCCCTCATTGAACGTTTCACACCCTTTACAGCAAGTCTTCTATATCTGAGGAGGATCAAAGACAGGTATAGTTTTCAGAAAATAATGATTAAGCCCCTGTTGTTTCTTCACTGTTATTGTGTTACAGTAGCTTAATCATTATTTAGAAGTCAGTGATCAGAGGATCCCACAGGTGGATGAACTCTGAATGGGAGTGTTCTTCGGGGTCGGGGTGCTGTTCGGGTTGATCTTTGGCTGGTTGGGGTAGCGTCAAAGAATACCTAGATGATGCTGAAGAATCTGTCCTGTGAGTCACGTTAAACTTGACACTGAGGTTTCCACTGGAAGTGCTTCCCTTCCCTGGGTGTTTCTTCAGGCTGCTGGACTGAGGATGTTTTTTGCAGAACAAAAGCATCACTTAGCTGTTAGTGGTAGCAATGTTGACAAGGCAGCTACCACCTTCCAGGATAAGACACCTTTGAAGAAGTGAAAAGGTGAAAGAGGGACCTTGCTGGTAGAACAAATGTTTATGTCTAATCATCCCCTTCTCAGGACCCTGTCCTGCTCCCCTCCTTCCTCAGTCTGATCCAGGCACCGCCACCTCAGTATGATCCAGGCAGACTGGAATCCGGCACAGCCTACTGATGCCTTATACCAAAAAGGCATGGTTCTGTTCCTTGAGTATGCAAGCAATACCTGAAGGCTGTCAGGCATGGCATCCCCTTTGGGGGAAGGTGATCTTGGTGCCTTCCTTCCATCCACACTCGATGACAATATATAAGATACTGCCTTTACTATGGCTAGGATGGCGGTATGCCACCTTCAATATTCACGGCCTTAGTAGAGCCATGGTAGCTCTTCCCCAGAAGAGCTTATGAACCAGAGGTTAGTTCTAGACTGTGTACCGGGATACAGATGTTTGGGGGCTTACCACGGAACTCCATGGAATCCTTTTTTTTGGCGGGGGGGGGGGTGGGCAAGACGGCACACATTCCCACACTTCCAATAGGGCTCTGGAGGGAAGGCAACTCCACCTCAGACTGGGACTCAAATTGGGGTGGGTGTGCTAGAGAACACCTGAGGTAGTCTTCTGGACAGTCTCAGGACTGCTCAGTGCTAAAACAAAAAACCAGATGTCCATGACCTCTGTCACTACCACACTTGTAGCTTCTTGTCCCGGTTATCATTGGCCCTACACTATCTGAATGTTGGGGTCACAGAAAGAATGCAGAGCTGACGCTGTGGAGGACCTGAGGGGGACAATAGATGGGAAGGGGCCCCGGGCAGGGAAACTGAAGAGGGGAGGAGGGGGTACAGGAGGCTCTAACATCTATGCGGACAGACCAGCCAATAACCCAGCCTGCCGGTTCCTATATAATCTCATCTTAAGGTCCATTATGGCCAATCCAGTGCACTTTGTGCCACCCTGTGGAGCTTACTCCTGGCAATACTTCTGCCATCGGGAATACTATAGTCTTGACATTCTGTCCCTCTGCCTCATGCCCCTGTCCTTCCAGCTTATATGTCCCTGTTAATTTTTCTACTCCACATCATTCACTTTCCACTTCTTGCCTATCCAGCAAGGCCTTATTCTTCCCTTCCTCACTAATGGCTTGTCAGGTAACCAACATGTAAAAAGCACCAGTCCAGCATAGGAAATAGAGTCCATGGTACTGTAATGGCATTATCTGGTGACATGTGGTAGCTGCAGTTGTGGTGAGCACAGCACAGCATAGAGTTGCACACCTGACACTAATGTGATATTGCATCAGCCATTCTTCAGTTAAAAAAAAAAAAAAAAAAGAGGCTCTTGTACAAGTGGATGACCCTATCTAATCCCCTTCTGTCCTTCCTGTCTGGCAAAATCTTGTCTCTGCCTTTTTAAGAAATGCCTTTCTGTATGTAACTGATTATCGTTGAATTAAATCTCCCATGTCAAAACTGAGTCTACTCACAACTGAGTCTACTGATGCCACATGAAATTCAGCCCCAGCACTACCTGGAAATCATTCATTCACTCCACAAATACTTATCCAAGACTTACTAACTTGAACAAAATAAATGGAGTTAGGTCACTATATCCTTAGTACATTCACTCCTCAGTGTTCTCAGATCTAATTTATTTTATTTTATTTTTAATTTCATTGGAGAGAGAGGAGGAGCACACTCGGGGGACTGGCAGAGGTAGAGGGAGAAGCAGGCTTTCTGCCAAGCAAGGAGCAGCACTTAATCCCAGGACACCAGGGTCATCACCTGAACTGAAGGCAGATTCTTAACTGACTGAGACACCAGGTAGTCCTCAGATCTATTTCAAATTTCCTTTACTTTCCTCAAACTTAGGCCATCTTCGCTTGTCCAGCAGATGTGCTGGACCACAGCTCACAGAGGAGCAAGAAAGTAGTGATGGAACTTCTCACAAAATAAAACAAAACAAAATCCTTCCAAAAAAATCTCCCCATTCTTTATTTTCCTCTTTCTTCCTGTTATATGGAAAGAGGTTTCCTTCCCAATCTGAAAGGAAATATACTTTCTGAAATGTCTTTATTGAGAGAGAGCTAACTTCTAATCTTTTTTTTTAAGATTTTTTATTTATTTATTTGACAGAGAGAGATCACAAGCAGGCAGAGAGCTAGGCAGAGAGAGAGGGGGAAGCAGGCTCCCTGCTGAGCAGAGAGCCCGATGCGGGGCTCGATCCCAGGACCCTGAAATCATGACCTGAGCCGAAGGCAGAGGCTTAACCCACTGAGCCACCCAGGTGCCCCTAACTTCTAGTCTTGATGGACTGATGTACCCTTGCCAGGTCTCCTTCTGACCCCTCTTCCCTGTCCTTATGAGGCACCCAACATCTCTTTTTAAATGGTTTTTACTACAGAAATTTTTAAGCTTGTCCAAGGGCACACAGAACAATATAACTTTCCACATATCCACCACCCAACTTGCACTATTATCATTGGGTGGGTGTGATACACTGTGATTAAAGTGCAAAAGCCCATTTAAACATCTTGCCGTCCACCTCTGAGACATATTCCATGTGTCCATGTCAAAGCTCTCACATATCGGGGCACCTGGGTGGCTCAGTGGGTTAAAGCCTCTGCCTTCAGCTCAGGTCATGATCCCAGGGTCCTGGGATCGAGCCCCGCATCGGGCTCTCTGCTCAGCAGGGAGCCTGCTTCCCCTTCTCTCTCTGTCTGCCTCTCTGCCTACTTGTGATCTCTGTCTGTCAAATAAATAAATTTAAAAAAAAAAGCTCTCACATTTCTTTGGTGTTTATCACCTGTGGAACACACTTATTCACAACAGATGTACACAGCATTGGTGATGAAAAGGCACTGGGCTTTAGACACTTTGGCAATCAGTTCTGCTCTGCCTTATAGTCAACCCTGAGGAGCCATGTGAATGAATTCCTCAACCCCACACAAGAAGTAATCTTACGGAGCAAATTCAGGGCAGAATTTCACTGTCCCTTTATCACTCAATCACTCAGTAACTGTAATATGCAAAAAGTATAGAAGAACACTGTATATGTTGTTAAAGACTTGACACTATGTGTTTTCAAATATTTAGAAGAAAAATTTGTCCCGTTACTTTTCAAATAAACTACTGTGTTTCGCTTTAAATAAAGTAGATCAAACACTCCTCTCTCTCCAAAAGGCATTAAAAGTAAAAGATCAGATGCAAACTGCTCAATTATCATTAACCATCAGAAAAATGCAAATCGAAATCAATATTTGCCAAAATTTCACACTCACAAGGATGGCTAAAATCAAAAAGAATACAAATGTTGGTGGAAATGTGGAGAAATTAGAACCCCCACACAATGTTGGTGGGAATGAAAAATGGTACAGCTATATTGGAAAACAGTATGGCAGTTGCTCAAAATGTTAGACATAGGGTTAACATAGGACCCAGCAGTTCCACTTCTTGGTGTATATTCACAAGAAATGAAAACATAGGTCTACACAAAAACTTATAAACAAATGTTCACAGCTATCTTATTTTTGAGGTCAAAAGACAGAAACAATTCTAACATCTGTCAACTGAGAAATGGGTAAGTAAAATATAACATATCCCTATGATATAATATTTTTTGGAATAAAAAAGAGCGATCCATGCCACAATAGCGATGAACCTTGAAAACATGTTAAATGAAAGAAGCCATCACTAATGACCACATATGATTCCATTCACATGAAGTGTCCAGAATAGGAAAATCTAGAAGCATAAAGTAGTTCATCTTAGAGCTCAACGGAGGAGAGAGAGGAGAATGATAGCAAAAGTTTGCAGATTTGTTTCTCTTAAGTCATGACAACATTTCAAAATTGACTATGGTGATGCATATACTGAAAATCAAAGAATTATACATGTTAAATGGGTGAATTTTATGGTATGTGAGCTGTATTTCAATAAAGCTGTTAAAACAAAGGATTTAAAAATAAATGCTTAAAGATGACAAGAAGGGGAGCATAAAGCCCAAAGGTTGTCAACACATTTTTGGAAGATGGAAATCTGGTGAAGGACTGGTAACTGACTAACAGAGTAAACAAAGTTCTGGCAAATCAATTCACACTGCAAAATCCAGGAGAGGAACAACTTGGTGGCACTAGAGAAAAAGGAAGTTAGGTGTTCCATGTTAGTAAGCAATGTTGAGGTTGAATTTTTGTTCTTTGTTGTTTGTTTTATATTGCATATAATTTCTAAAATGTTTGGTTTTTTTTGAGCAGGGGTGCTCTTTGCCAATTTTGTAAAACCTTGTTGAAATGTTAGCATGTTTCAAATGTGCAGAGAAGATCCCACGTTTCTTGCACTGGACAGAACTTGTGACAACTGTTTTAAAGTTGGCATTGCACACATCTGGGGTTGGGGTATGGTGGAGGCAGTAGCTTGTGGAATCAAAGCCTGAAATTTCAAAAAATTCATTTTTTAAATGTATTTGAAAATAAAGTTGTGGAAAAGTTGCATAGGTGGTACAGCCATATAACCTTTATCCAGATTTACCTATTAAGATTTTGACCTGTTTACAATCTCTCGCTCCTTTTCTCCTTCCCCTTCTCTACATATAGGAAGACACATATACGCATATGAAAATGATGCATACATTCTTGAATATTTGAGAATACATGTCATGCATCACACACTTTCTCCCTGAATATTTCATAGTGTATTTCTTTTTTTTTAAAATGATTTACTTAGAGTCCCTTCAAATTTAAAGATTTTTTTAAATTTCTTATTTATTTGACAGACAGAGATCACAAATAGGCAGAGAAGCAGGCAGAGAAAGAGGAAGAAGCAGGCTCCCTGCCAAGCAGAGAGCCCGATGCAGGGCTCGATCCCAGGACCCTGGGATCATGACCTGACCCGAAGGCAGAGGCTTTAAACCACTGAGCCACCCAGGCGCTCCTCATAGTGTATTTCTTATGAAAAAGAATATTCTCTGATAGCACAGGTATCTCCTTTGGTAAATTACACATTGATGTAAAAACTTTTAACTATTCTCCCACTCAAATTCCATTTTTATCAATTTATCAAGTAATGTCATCTGTGTGCGTGTGTGTGTGTGTGTAAACCTCCTTCCAGGATTTAGTCTAGAATCACATACTACATCCAGTTGCTGTGTATCTTTAGTTTCCTTTAATAGGGATCAGTTTCTCAGCCTCTTTTAGAACAAGGCCAGGTTTGAAAAATCAATTCGATGTGCCATATTTATAATCCCTTCTCACCTGGAATTTTTTTTGGGTGGAGCTTATCTTGCTCAGACTTTAAATGATGTTTTTATAGTTGTGAGTCCTAGAGGAATATTTAAAAACAATTCAAGAAATTCAAAGATATGTGGAGGGATTTTTCTTAACAGACATACATCCTGCAGTCAAGGGAGGGTATGTGAAGTGGGGCGGGCTAGAAGTGTATTTTCCTTTGGGAGAGACAATGGTGAAGCTGTGGACACAGGTTAAGAGAGGAAAAGAAGGCTGTCATTACGGACAAACCGTCCTCATATGGGAGGGAAAGGATTGGGTGTCTAGGGCCAAGACTGATTCATCAGCGAGGGAATGTAGGCAAGTCAAGTAAGGAAATGATACAGGGCTTAATTTCAAGAGTTTATAATCTAAATAATGAAGCCGTAAGGGTTCCAACTATTAAATGACTAGGTAACATGGGGAGAAGAAATAAATACATATAACTATCAACAAAAATGACATTATTATTTAACATTGGTAGAGATGACAATAAGGTATTTTGGTGAAAAGGTAGAAGCTATGTGGGAAAAACAGTTTTCATGGAAGAAATAAACATAGGTGTCATTCAAAAAACCAAAAGGTATTGCTAGGTATAGTCCCAGTTGTGCTCATTAGACATTATGCTAGAGGAGCCCACTTCCTAAATCAAGAGAGTTTGGTCTGCTGTGATGCAGCACACTTGCTCTGTAAAATAAAGGAATCTTTAAAAATGTTGGGGGGAGAAGGGGGACTTGGCAGAGAGGAAAGAGGGAGCATCAGGGAGAGACACTATACATGTGGAAGAGAACCGGTAGGGTGTGAATAGCCTAAGAGGGATTTGGGGACAGAAAGAATTACTAAAAGTTTTTAAGTTGTTTGCCTCAGTTCCATGGGTGTGTCGTGCCCTTGTCTCACTCTTTGTCATGCTTTCTGTTCCTCAGTACAGGCTATTCTGCTTTCTTGTGCTTTTTAGTGAACTTTTGAATACATTTTGGTCTTCAATTCTTGTGGATACTTTTGAGGAGCTATGGGGGTGGGGCTGCAGCTGAAGGCAGAGTACATCTTGAGGATGTCAATCCCGGGGTAGAGCAAACCTTCAGAGACGAATTGAGGTCCAAAGTGAGATCACCAAGTAGAGAGAGGGGTCTCAGGTAATATCAGGGTAACAGGGGACCGAGAACATTTCACTAATGTAAATATATGATATGGGACTAGGTGGAGCAGGAAGGTAGGCTGGAGGCATCTAACAGGCCAGGAAGGATGGACACATCTGCTGGGCTGGATAGTGGGGGAAGGGTTGCATGTGAGTTTCTCTCTCCTGTGCTGTCCCCTCCCCAGCACTCAGGAACCTTTGGTGTCTGTACTAAAGCCCTGTGATGTGGGCCCAGAACTCTAGTCTAGCACATGGATTCTCCATGCCCAGCTGCCTGAGGCAGGAGTGCATTTGCAATGATGTGAATCATCTTTGTCTGAGAAGACTTACTGCACCATGGCTGAACTCCAATTACACTTGCTCAGTCTTCCCATCCTTGCCTTCCTGGGTCAGGTGGGGCTCCTTCTTCTGGTGCTGTGCTACCTCTTTCCTCCAAAAGAGGAAGCTGTGTTTACCAGTATTTTGGAAACAGAGATGTCAATCAGGTAAGTAAAGTCCCTCAAAGATACTAAATCTTTCTTTTCAAATAGATGAATTCAAAACAACTTCCCAATGATGCTTTTGCTGAATCTTACAAATTTTAAGTAGTTTATTTTTTTATTCTATTTTATTTCATTTTATTTTATTTTATGAGTCTATGCTCAGTGTAGAGCCCAAGACAGGGCTTGAACTCATGACCCTGAGATCAAGACCTGAACTGAGACCAAGAGCCAGATGCTTAACCGATTGAGCCATCTAAGCACCCCTTCAGTTGTATTTTAATTTTCATTTGGTTTAAAATATTTTTTTTCTTTTGGGTCTCCTTTCTTGGCCTTTGTATTAGTAGTGTGTCATTTAATCTAATCTAAACACATTGGGATTTCCAGTTATCTTTCTGTAGATGATATCTTGTTCAAGTCTACTATGGTCTGAAAACATACTTTGTGTGATTTCTATTTTATATTTGTTAAGGTGTGTTTTATGGCACTGAATATGGACGATCTTAGTGAATGTTCCATGTGAGCTTGAGAAGTATGTGTATTCTGCGGTTGGATGAGGTATTCGATAAATGTCAATTAGAGCAAGTTGATTGATGATGTTGTTTGGGTCAACTGTATCTTTACTGGTTTTCTGCCTGCTGAATCTGCCCATTTCTGATAAGGACTGTTGAAATCTCTAACAATAACAGTGGATTCATCCATATTTACTTGCGATTATACCAGTTTTTGCCTCACCTATTTTGACACTATGTTCTTACATGTGTATCTGTTAAAGAGTGTTCTGTCTTCTTGGAGAATTGACCTCTTCGAAGTCAACGGTAATGCTTCTCTTTACTCCTGATAATTTTCCTTGTTGTGAAGTTTGCTTTGTCCAAAATAATAGAACTACTCCTATTTTCTTTCCGTTAGTGTTAGCATGGTACATTTTTCTCTGTCTCTTTCTTTTTAATCTATCTGTGTCATTATATTTAAAGTGAGTATTTTATAGGCAACATATAATTAGGTCTTGTTTTTTTTTCAATGTGCTCCGACAGTCTCCTCTTTTAATTGGTGAATTTAGACTACTTCCATTTAGTGATTTTATTTTTTTTTTAAGATTTTATTTATTTATTTGACCGAGAGAGGGAGCACAAGTAGGCAGAGCAGCAGATAGATGGAGAGGGAGAAGCAAGCTCTCCACTGAGCCGGCAGCCCCATGCGGGGCTCAATCCCAGGACCTTTGAATCATGACATGTGCAGAAGGCAGTCGCTTAACCTACTGAAACACCCAAGTGCCCCAAGTGATTTTAAATATAGTAGAATTAATATCTCTACCTTGTCCATACTGTTTGCTATTCATTATACCTATTCTCCACCTCTTCTTCTGCCTTTTCTGGTTTTGAAAAAGCATGATATATAATTCTATTTTCTCTCTTTTGTCAGTCGATCAATTATTCTCTGTTTAAAAATATTTTAGTGATTGTCCTAGAGTTTGTAATATATATTTACAACTGCTCTAAGTCCACTTTCATATAATGTTATATCACTTCATAGATAGTGCAGGAGTGTACATTGATGCCATTCATTTCACTTATCCATATACTATAATCACCCAACACACTATCATTATTATTATTAGGTCAATTGAGAATAAGATGAATGAAAGTTTTATTTATCCTCATTCATTCCTTCTATTCCTTTCCTTTATGTAGATCTGAGTTACTTTCTTTCTTGACAAAGAACTTCTTTTAACATTTATGCAGGGCAGGTCTGTTGCTGATGAACCCCCCATTTTTTTTTGTCTAAGTTTTTATTTCTCTTTTATTTTTGCAGGATAATATCACTAGATATAAAATTTTGGATTGGTAGTTTTTTCTTCCAACACTAAACATTTCACTCCAATCTCTTACTTTCATGGTTTATGATAGTAGGTCATAATTCTTATGTTTTTTCCCCTCTAAAGGTGGGGGTTTTATTTACCTCTGGATTATTTCAAAATTTTATCTTTTGTTTTCACACAGTTTGAATATGATATATCCAGGTATAGACTTTTTAAATATTTCCCTGCTTGGTGTACCCTGAACTTCTACAGTGTGTCGCTAACCTGTTATGAATCTTGGAAACTCCTTGGCCGTTATTACTCCAAACATTTTTTCTGTTCTTTCTTCTTCTGGTATTCCAGTTACATATCGATTATACAGTTTGAAACACAAACTGGATATTCTAGATAACTGGATATTCTAGATAACTGGATATTCTAGATAACATAAACTTGGATATTCTAGATTTTAGCATTAAGAAAATTCTTTTCCTCTTTGTATTTCAGTTTGGAAAGTTTCTACTGACATTTATGCACACTCACATATTCTTTCCTTGACTTTATGCAACCTACGGAGGAGTTAATCAAAGGCATTCTTCATCTGTCATACTGCTTTTGTTTTCTAACATTTCCTTTTGATTCTTTCACAGAATATCCCTCTACTGGCTTACATGCATCATCTGCTTTCATATACTGTCTACCTTTTCAAGTAAATTATTCTTAACAGAATAATCATGGTTATTTTAGCTTCTACATATGAGAATTCTGAACTATGTCATATCTGAATGTACACATCTGATGTTTGGTTTGTCTTATCAGTTTGCTTTTCCCTGCCTTTTAGCATCCCTTGTAATTTTTCTTTGAAAGCCAAACATGATGTATTGGGTAATGGGAACTGAAATAAAGAGACCTTTAATGTGAAGTCTTATGTTAATCTGGTTAGGTGTTGGCATGTCTTTAATATTTACTGTAGCTATACATATCAGAGGCTGCAGTTTCCTCTAGTGTCCTTGTTTTTGTCTCCCCTAGTGTTTTTAGGTTTCCCTAAATCTCCCTAAATAAAACCTATACCTTGCAGCTCTTTTTAGCTATGATCCTATTCCTACACCAGAGCTGTCAATACTGTAGTAAGGTGTCAGAGGAGGGGATATGATTAATCATTCATCTTTTAATGGCCTTATGTTCCTGGATTGTGATGTTCACTAGTATTTCAGAGATTTTTGTTTTGTTTTCTTCCACTCTATAGATGAGAGAGGAAAGCTAGAGGGGGCTGCTGTAGTTGGGTAATTTACCTTCTCCCATGGGGCAGAAGCTCTGGTAGGCTTTTCCCCACTGAGTAGACTTCTGTTATGGAAAACACTCTGGGAATATTTCACAATGTTTTCAAAATGGGTTACCTTTCTCCTTTATCTCCAACACTACACTCCCCTGCCAGAAAGAAGAGCATTTTGGGGGGGGGGGTAGCTCTTTACTATGAGAAGCAAGTTGGGTTCCTGGTAATATAACCCATAAATAAATGGGAGGCCCCCATTAGATTGTGATCCCAGGAGTTTCTCACTCTCATGCTAGCCCATATGCATCCTCCAGCAATTTTTCAAAGTGTCTGTTTAAGTGTTCCTACCAGGAGAGCAATGTTGAGCCTCCAGTGCCTTCTGTTTCAGGTAAGCGAATCTTAGGTATGATTTTGTGCACTGACACTCTTGGAAGATTTGAGGTAGTGGTTTGCTGCTATGGTTCCAAGAAATGTCATTGATTTTTAGTCCGTTCAGCATTTTGCTTCTTTCACAGACTGAAGTGATGACTCCCAGGCTTTTAGAACTGGAGCCAGAAGTTGCCCTTCAGAGAATGACTCTTTACTTTCCTGTCCCTCTTCCCATATTTCTCAATGAGTTTGGTAGGGTCAGAGAAACACCTAAAATGGGAAGTCTAAGGAAAGAATAGACAGTAACTCCTCTAGGAAAAGAGATCTGACAGGGCGAAGGATTAAGGAAGCACTAAGGTTTCTACTTGAAACTCACAGTCCATTTGGCTATGGTGGTGGGTCTTGGGTAAAATCCCAAACACAGGGATTCTGCAGTTCTGGTTTGGGTTATTTGGAGAGTATGAAGACTATGCAAGAAAACAAGTTTTCCCAGGTCTTGATCATGAGTCACATTCCCATGTCAAGCATCACTCAATCAAGCCTGCCTTCACGGTGGGCTGATCAGGAGAACAGTGCTGTGCCTCTGAGAAGAGACTGGGGTCTGAGCTATATCCTAGGATACAAGGTCTACCCAAGGGAGCACAGATGTGACTCTCAGGCTTTAGTTTGTATGTCCTCACTGAACAAAGAACTTCTGACTGAGAATATCAAGTGTGGACCTCCCAGAGAAAATCCTCCTTTGGTTTTCAAAGCAAATACTGAAAATATTTATCACCTTAAAAGTTGAGAAAAGCAAAGAACACAAAGTTCTATAAATTAAAGTCCTGGTATTCTTGGATAAAGAATGTCTCCATCTTTGAGAGAAGAGTGAGAGATGAGTCCCCACCCCTCATTCTTTTCTTTTTGTTCTAGCATCAGGGAAGAGCCAAGAGGAGGAAAGGTGAGACTCTGAAAGGTAAGGGTCTGCCTATTCCACCTGAGCTCTCCAAGGCTGAACCTTCCTGTCCTTTCCATGAGGGCTCAGGTCCATAATCTCTGAGGATGCCAGCTGCTAGATACATTCCCTCTCAGATAACAGAGGCCTCAGAGGAGAGGCTCACGGAAACACAGTCAGAGTGCAAAACACTTCTCGGATTCCCTGCTCTGACCATAACTGAGCATGAAGCAGTGATGGATCTGGACAATGGGTGCTGTGCAAGAGGAGGCCATGTGAGACATTAAGATTCAGAACTTCTGAAATTCTGAGACTTTCTGAAAGACCTGTGACATCATGGATACTCAACTTTCTCCCTGTGGTAACCACTGACCCATGTTCCACATAAGGTGTTTTTCAGTATCACATGGGATAGATAATACATACAAAAGCCCGTTGTGAATGAGCAAATAATGTAAGTCTTATTATTATCTTTGATCATGTGACCTTGTATCTTAATTCTTGGAGCTCTTCAAGTCCAATCTACCAAGGATATCTTTAAAGGACACTCTATTCAGCCTCTTATAAGATCTCTTGCTTCTATCTTCATCATTCTCCTGGTTTCCCAGGGTGCAGAATTTGTCAGAAGGAGGAGAGGCAAGAAAGGTGCTTTCTCTTCTATAAAGGTGAGTAAATATTACCTTCTTTCCTGTACCCCACTTTTAAGCAGAGTCTATGTATTTCTATGGCCTCAGGGAAGCCTGGAATTGAGGTGGGATGGAAAATTCTCAGAGTTAGAATTTGAAAGTCTTGGGGATGTTGGTGGGTGTGGGGCAACCTTTGCCAGACCAGCCAGGGTCACATATGTTTGTTCTGGTCCTGGTTTCAGTTTTGTACCTCCTGTCTCCCACAGCCCCTAGGCTGGTGTCATGATACCGTCCAATTCATCAACTGTTATGTCCAGACCCCTTCTGTGGGGTGTGTAACAGCACAACTGCTGAGGTGAATTGGCTGATGTTCCCAGAGGCCCTGGAAGATGCTACTCCTTCTCTGATCCCCTTGGTTTTACAGCTCCTGTGACTCACTCATCATTCACTTCATCTCCTGACTTCTCTACAGCTGCTCCAGGAGACCTAATACCAGCCTCTTTGTCTGAGCCTTTCCCCCAAACCCCCTTCATCTTCTCACCTAACCCAATGACCCCTTCAGCTGGCTTTTTCTTACTCTCTTCCCTGGGCACTCCATAGAGTCACTAGAGCCAAAAGCCTAGGATTCTTTATTCCCAGGGAACCATTCCATACCTCTACCCCTTTCTTTTGACTTTTTTCCTACCATATGATGCTCAGACAACCAGAGGCCACTTTACCTCTGAATCCCATCTCTGCTCTTGACCCGACCATTTCACAGGGTATCAACCTCTTACCAAATCTGTCTCAGACAAGAAATCCCACTGATTCATTTGCTTGTCATCATGCACCACCAACGCCGTCTGTTTCACCACTGCCAGACTTCCCTTTAACCGTGATTCAATCTAAATCGATTTCCATCTCATTGAAACCTGTTCCTGAGAAGTCATCTCCAGATAGCCCTGGTGGGTTGTCTACTTATGTTCCCACAATCAGAGGTAGTGACTGTTCAAACCCATCAAGTTCAGAATTCTCCTATTGACAGGCCCATGCCAAGAACATGTTCCTTTCCTCCCCACATTTTCAGCAAGAGCAGGTTTCCTCCATCAACCAGAAACCTATCTCTGGAGAGAATCTGCTACTAAGCACAAGGAGGCCAGTGGAATTTCTTTCCCTGGCCTTAACTTTCAGGCCCTCTTGGAGAGAAAAATGAAGAAGAGAATGGATTTCCAGATTTTAGAGAAGAAAGTAAAAGAGGAGGGGCCATTTTCCAAACAAATGTGATCAGAGTACCAGTAGACATCTTTAGGGAATTTGTTGCATCTGTTTGATATACAGGTCACCACAGCCCCCAAAACTGGCTGGAAAAATGAAGGCAAACCAGAGCAGCTCTCTATTTATCAACAGCTCCTCTATGTCAAGGCTTTGGCAGAAAACTTGCATCAGAAATATAGCCAGCCCTTCTAGGGTCTTCCTTCTTTGCACAGTGAGTCCTTAGTAGCCACTCTCCTGTTTTCTAGCAGTACTTCCCCACTAGAGTCTCACTTTGTCTTATTCAATGGAATTCATAATACCTCTGCCATCAAAATGCAAGCATCTCCACCACTTCCTCATTCAAAACCATTTCCTCTCCGTTTCCTCTCCCCATTGTACACCCCCAATCCTTGCCTCACACCCTGTCCCCATCCCAGTCCCTACTTTTTACTCAGGTGAACACCCACGCCCATTTTCAATCCTGCCTCCCAATCATAAACACCTTCTTCATCCCAGATTAGGGACAGTGGAGTATCTTTCCATAGATCCAGGAATGAATCAGACTCTCCTATCTTGACTGAAAATCAACACCTGGGATAGTAAGTGTTGCAGAAGCAAAAGGAAAGTTTGTGGGCTTTAGTCCCTGTGTTCCAGAAACCTAAAGAAACCATTTGTCCTTGAGCTCCCAACCTTCCGTTGGTTTGCCGGCCATCCCATGCCTATGTACCAGTCTCCATCCTTCCTGGCCATTTTCCTATCATCTGTGAACCCCAGGAGACACCAGAGTTACATAGCCCAAGGAAGGTAATCCCACGCTGGTGCCTGCATGACTGTAGAAATCTAGAGTCTCTAGCGCTGATGGAGCCTCAGCATAAATCATCAGAACTCTCTCAGCAAAAAGGCTGACACGTTCACTCACAATTCGCTGAGTTTCAGGGCCATAGTAACAGGGATCTAGCAAAGACTGAGTTGCATCTCCCCGGAAGGTTCCATGAGAGGGTCCAAACAAAGTTCCAGCTAAGGTAGGATATGAGGAGGAATCTTGGGTATATCCTAGAGAAGAGTTCAGAAGACAGCCCACAAAGCGTCTCAGAAAGCTACCTAGTGAAGGGTCGGAGGGCTGCCTTGGAGACAAGTAACTGTATGTGTTATTCACGGAATCACTCAGGGAATGAATTATTAAATGTCTCAAGGAAGGACACAGACCAGAATCAAATGCAAAATATTCTTAGTTTACATATGAGCAAGTTGTTTTGGCAGATCACTGCGGGTAGGAGTCCTATAGGTGTGTGTTATTCGTGGCTGGCTGATGAAAATACATTGCCTTTCTCTGGGAGTTTCCAGACTGCTCCAGAAAACACAGATTCTGAAAAGACAATGGTGGGTAGGGTTTACTGCCAGAGCACCACTCTAGAGCATTCTTTTCTTGATCCCAGTACACGACAGGTGCTAGAGGCCCATATTATAAGATTTCACATGAGTCAGAGGTGGGGTCTACCACTCAGGGTTCTTGAATCCATAAAATTCTCTATGTTGAGAGAAGCCAAAACAGCCTCTCCCAGAATTTGACTTTCCCTCCTCAGCCATGCATATTTCTGGGGTGGATTCCAAAGCTGAGTTTTTTAAACCCCTTGAGGGACGCTCTAAACCTTTTTTGGGAAACAAGGTGAGAACAACAAAGTCAGTCCCCACTGTGGATCACCCTCTCCCTGCTATGTCATCTATGAGCAATGAAGGAAAGGAGGGCCTGAAGGCATCACACTCTGACACTGACCATAAGACTGCAGAGGGTATGCAGATAGCTGAGTGGGGCAGCCAGACTTTTCAGCCCCTTACACACAGCATCAGAGCTCAAGTGCATCCCAGTGAGACTGTACGAGACAACACATTGTGGCCAGAGGTACGCACAAGGCAAGCTGGGGCTGGACATGAGTCCATGCATGACAATGTCAGTTCCAGTAACAGAGTAGAAATGGAACAGGGCAAAGTGATGGTGGAGAAGAATTTAGAACATTTTGCCATGTCCAACTTGTCTAGGGATATATTCGACACCAAGGAGCTCCGTCTCCTTCAACCCCAATCTTGGGACACCTTGACAACCAGTGAGTTGGGAAGCTCCAAAATGATAAATGTCAACATGAGCAAGGTAGAAACTGCCCTGACCATGGAACACCCCTCACCAAAAGTACTGGTTCCCCAAGATTCTTAACTATCAGACCTGAAAAGACAGATCCTGAATGAGTTAAAGTTTAAACTGGAGAGTGAGGAGCATAACCAGGCTCAAGGATGTCCCACTGACATGCCTCTTACTTCAGATAGCTTGACTTCCAAGGCTTCCCTGACTCAGTCCCAGAGTGTGTGCAGCGGGGACATGGAGCATCCCAGGTGCTGCACGTCCAACTGAAGGACAGCAAAATTAGCACAGAGCAGCAGGAGGAATCCTTGGACTTGAAGCTGGCCTTCTGTAAGGGCCAGCCTATGAATTTCTCACAAAGAAGAAGTGCAAAGAAAGTGAGACCTCAGGATCCCAAAGCAAGAAAATGCAGAAGTGAGGACTCAGGAGTAGGGACATCTGCAGGCAGAGAGGAGAGCCTCCATGCTGAGGTGAGAAAATTAGAGAGTGCTTCCCCAACTCTGTCACAGAATGAACAGTTTCCTCTTGAAAGTTACTTCAGAAAAAAATGAGGCAATTTTCTCAGTGGATCAATTCCAAGAAAAAAAAATCACATGGCATCAAGAATGTCCCCCTCAAAAATCCAAGTTCATGTCCACCTTACTGCAGCACCAAGACGCAGTTGAAAGTGTAGCTGCTTTTGGGAGTGATTGGCCTCCTGAAGCTCAGAAGCTCACTTCTTTCGGGAATGTCCTAGAAGAGAAGCTGGCACGTATGTATGGATCTGAGGCCTCAGAGTTAAGCCAGCAGCAGGAGGAACTGACAAGAGACCTCCCTCCAACTACTGGGCTCTCTCTGACCCACAACAAAAGAAACCAGGAAGTATCACATCCTGCAGCCAAGAAGCTGCCTGTGCTAACCAGAACTGTCTTACAAGTGTCAGACACAACAGAGACAGGGTCAGACATCCCCAGAAAGCTGAAGCCTTCAAGGATCAACTATAAAGCCGGGGTCAACCCCCTTCTTCTCTGCCCTCTGGGGAGTCTGTGTGTCATCCAAGCCCCACCTGTGTGCATCAAGTATGCCAGGTCCTTTGGACCACCAGGGGTGACCCTGACAAAAGTATTGTGTTTAGCAATTTGACTCTTCTACTCAGGCAGAAAATGCTTCTCTAGCACTTCCAGGGAGAAAAATTTCTCTAAAGAAATCATTCAGTCCTTATTGAGGAAGCTTCACAATTTTCATGACAATATATCCTCTGATGAGAACAACCTTCAGCACAACCAAGAATATTAATCCTCCTCAATAAATGTTTCTTCTAATAGAGAGTGGTGCTCTCTGTGTGCTGCACTGGGACTGGGGCTGGGGCTTGTGCTCAGGGAAAGGAAGCAGTGCATTCAACTCTTAGTGGTTAACGCTTTTGGCTTCTACAAGTACACCAGTCCCTTGTACAAAGCCTGACAGTGGCCTTCTCAGTTTTATCCTGGGGTCCTTTATTTGGTTTGCTCTGATGTCCTGTATTTAAAACATTTACATTTTGGGGGGTGCCTGGGTGCCTCAATGGGTTAAGCCTCTGCTTTCAGCTCAGATTATGATCTCAGGGTCCTGGGATCGAGCCCCACATCAGGCTCTCTGCTCAGCAGAGAGCCTGCTTCCTCCTCTCTCTCTTTGCCTGCCTCTCTGCCTACTCATGATCTCTGTCAAATAAATAAATAAAAATCTTTAAATAAAGTATTTACTTTTTTTTTTCATAAAAAGTGTAACGTACTTATTCTGAAAACCTTCAGGCCTTTACAGATAGTGAAAAAAAACACTTAAAGTCTAGAACTTGATTTAAACTCTCTTTCATCTGCTCCCAAACTATTTGTCCAGTAGGATACTATGTCAGCTAGGCCTCACCTCCTGGAGGCTACTCAGGCCCAATGATACCATTTTAGCATATGAATATACGGGACAGTCTTTGAGCATGAAGACAGTGCCCTCAGGGATGTTGCCAGGGACATTGTCGTCCTATATGGTGCCTGCCTTCCCAGACATGCAACATTTTACCCCAAGGTTTCAGTAATTGAGGGGTACCATAATTATCTATTGCTGTGTAATGGATATTCCAAAATGTAGTGGGTTAAAAAATACATACTTATTATCTCATGGCTTTTGTGGGCTAGATATTTGGGTGAGGCCTACCTGGATTCTCTGCTTCAAGGCTCCTTTTAAGGTATCAGCTGAGGCTACTACATTCTCATCTGGAGGCTTGACTGGGGAAGGACCAACTCCCGTATTCATTCATATAGTTGCTGGCAGGATGCAGTTCCTCAAAGTCCGTTGGAATGAGATCCTCAGTACCTTGCTGGCTCTTGGCTGGAGCTGGCTGGTTCCTTATCAAGTGGGCTTCTCCAGCATGGCAGCTTACTTCATCAAAGCAAGGAGAGAGTTTGCAAACAAGAGAGAAGTTACAATCTTTTGGAAACCAGTAATGGAAATGACATCCTATTAACTTTCCTTTATTCTATCACTCAGAGGCAAATCACTAAATCCAGCCTATGCTTAAGAGGAGGTGTAATTACACAAGGGTGTGAACACCAGAAGTGGGGATGATTGGAATCTTCTCAGAAGTCTTCCTAATGCAAGGGTTTCTTCTTGGACACCCTATTCAGTTTGCTGAAGCAAAAGTGGCCAAAGGTGCCATGTAGATCTTTGTCCTCATTCATGTCCAAGTCATCAAGATCAAAACTGCTTAATGGCTAAAGGAAGTGGCACCTGGTAAGTAACCATCAAAGAGATCGGAGCATCCAAAGGAAGGAAGGAAAGGTGACATAGAGAGGTCAAGGTAGTTTGGGTTTATCCTGAATGGTTAAGTAAAATAAACCCTGAGAACCCCCTGACTTACCAGTCTTCAAACTGGGGGGCGGGGAGGGAAGCTGGTGTAATATGGCTCATCTGGCTCTACCACAGTCTCTCTCTTTTGCCCTAGCTCCCAGACCATAGGTGTGTAGAACTAACCTTCAGCCTCTGTAGACTTAGCCAACATTATAGAGAAGAAGGGAACCCTACAAGTTGCAAGGTTTAATTTCTGTTCTTGTTAATATATTCAATATAGCACATTCATCATTTCAAATTTAATTCTCATAACTTGAACATCAGAGAGAACGGGTCACTCAACTACTGGAAAAGGCAGTACTAGGGATCTCAGAGCACATACTCCCATTTTGGGATATTTTCCACATACCTATGTCTTGAAGGCTCTGATGCCTGGGAACTCTGTCACACTCAGGCACCCCTATTCTTTCTGTGATCCTGGGGATCCTGAGACCACACTGCCCCAGCTAGGATTCTGCCTGCTTCGGCACCAAGGCATCTTTCAGACAGGGACATCCCTCACTGGAGCTGACTTCCAGAAGTTCTGATTTTGTGCTCTGCTACTCTATCACTTGCCCGTAGCCTGGTGATGGAGGCTCCCTCCACTCCATGGGATTCCCTCCTTTGCACCTACTACTTGGCAGAACATGGTCACTTTTCTGTTTGTAGAGTTGCAGGTATTTTTTTCTTTGATCGCCCCTTGATTTCGTAGGAGGTTCAGAATGATTTGATAGCTATCTAACTGAATTCCTGCAAGCAGACAAAACTAAGGTCTCTTACTCCTCTGCCATCTTGGGCTGCAATCTCAATGCCTATTTCTTAATCCCCTCTCATAGATGGGCAACCTGAAGGACAGAGAAGGTAATATATATTTAGTGGGCTAGCGTGAAAGTGGGAGCCAGGGATGGAGAGCCCCCTTATACTGTGAGGAAGTATTTGGATGTAAATGACAATAAATATAACTTAACTGACTTAAAAAGGAGAATCTGTTGACTTAGGTACCTGAAAAAGTCTGGGAATAAGGTTGGACTAAGGTATGAGGGTTCATGCTGGGGCTCAGTCAATGCCTTCAAGATTCACTTTCTATCCATTTCTTGGCATTCTGGACTGATTTTCTGTCAGACAATTTTTTTAAAAAAATTTTTCCTTCTTTTTTTTGGTTTTCTTTCTTTCTTTCTTTCTTTCTTTCTTTCTTTCTTTCCTTCCTTCCTTCCTTCTTTCTTCCTTCCTTCTTTCTTCCTTCCTTCCTTTCTTTCTTTCTTTCCAATAAAATAGAATGTATTATTATCCCCAGGGGTACAGGTCTGTGAATCATCAGGCTTACACACTTTTCAGCACTCACCATAGTACATACCTTCCCCAATGTCCATAACCAACCACCCTCTCCCTACCCACCTCCCCCCAGCAACCCTCAGTTTGTTTTGTTTTTTTTATCTTTTTTTTTTTTTTAATTTGACAGAGAGAGAGATCACAAGTAGGCAGAGAAGCAGGCAGAGAGAGAGGAAGGGAAGCAGGCTCCCCGTTGAGCAGAGAGCCCGATGCAGAGCTTGATCCCAGGACCCTGAGATCATGACCTGAGCCAAAGGCAGCAGTTTAATCCACTGAGCCACCCAGGCGCCCCAACCCTCAGTTTGTTTTGTGAGATTAAGAGTCTCTTATGATTTATCTCCCTCCCCATCCCATCTTGTTTCATTTTATCCTTTCCTACCCCCCAAGCCTCCCACATTGCCTCTCAAATTCCTATCAGGGAGATCATATGGTAATTGTCTTTCTCTGATTGACTTATTTTCCTCAGCACAATACCTTCTAGTTCCATCCACATCATTGCAAATGGCAAGATTTCATTTCTCTTGATGGCTGCATAGTATTCCTGTGTGTGTGTGTGTGTGTGTGTGTGTGTGTGTGTGTGTGTGTGTATACATACATTTCTTCTTTATCCATTCATCTGTTGGACATCTGATGGACATCTAGGTTCTTTCCATAGTTTGGCTATTGTAGACATTGCTGCTATAAACATTCAGGTGCACTTGCCCCTTTGGATCACTACATTTGTATCTTTAGGGTAAATTCCTAGTATTATGATTGCTGGGTCACAGGGTAGTTCTATTTTCAACTTTTTGAGGAACTTCCATGCTGGTTTCCAGAGTGGTTACACCAGTTTGCATTCCCACCAACAGTGTAGGAGGGTTTCCCTTTCTCTGCATCCTCACCAGCATCTGCCATTTCCTGACTTGTTAATTTTAGCCATTCTGACTGGTGTGTGGTGGTATCTCACTGTGGTTTTGATTTGTATTTCCCAGATGCCGAGTGATGTGGAGCACTTTTTAATGTGTCTGTTGGCCATTTGGATGTCTTCTTTGCCGAAATGTCTGTTCATGTCTTTTGCCCATTTCTTGATTGGATTCTTTGTTCTTTGGATGTTGAGTGATTTTGGATACTCGCCCTTTATCTGACATGTCATTTGCAAATATGAAAAGAGGATTTCTGAGTACATTCAAAAGTTCTAAAGAAGTCCTCTTTTTAATCTCCAGACTTTTTTGACATTTTTAATCCCTTAGATTAAAAGTGGAGGGGGTAATCAGCTGAAGTTACTTTAAAAAAAGAATAACTTTACTGAACTATAACTGACACAGAATAAATTGCACACATTTAAAGTGTACAATTCAAGTTCTGACATATATAAATATATGTATATACACAAACCCATGAGGCCATCACTACAGTCAACATAATGAACATATCTATCACACTGAAAAGTTTGCTCATACCCCTTTTGTAATCCTTCCCTTTCCCTCCTGGTCCTTCTGTAAACCAATGATCTGCTGTCACTATAGATCAGTTGATTTTCTAGATTTGTATATACATGGAATCATTCAGTATATACTGTTTTTTTATTGAAAGATATATATGCCATAACATTTATCATTTTGATCCTTTTGAGTGTATATTTCATTGGTATTAAGCACATTCACAAGTGTGTACTATTTTTTATATGACTTGTTTCATTAGAGTATTTTGAGATTCATTCATTTCAATGTTGAATAGTTCACTCCTTTTTATCACTGAACAGAACTGCATTGTATGACTTGTTTATTTATTCACTTATTAATGGGGATTTTGGTTGTTTCCAGTTTGAGGTTGTTATAAATAAAGCTGCGGTGAATATTCAAGTATAAGTCTTCGTAAAGACAATTTTTCATTCTACTGTGCAAGTATGAAGGAGTAAAATGGCTGGGGCACATTTTACTTTATAAGATATTGCCTGTTTTTCAAAGTCCGTATAATGTCTTATATCCCCACCAGTGGTGTGTGAGAGTTCTAATTCCTATACAACCTCACCACTGTCTGGTATGATTAGATTTGTTTTTTCTAGTCTCTCAAATAGTTGTATAGTGGCATTTTATTGTGGCTAAATAACTTGAAAATGGTTTGATCCTTTCAGGTCCTGCTTTTAAGATTTGTTAGATGAGGGGGTGCCTGGCCGGCTCAGTGGGTTAAGCCTCAGCCATTGTCTCAGGTCCTGATGCCAGGATCATAGGATTGAGCCCCACATCGGGAATCCCTGCTCAGAGGGGGGCCTGCTTCTTCCTCTCCCTCTTCCTGCACCTTGTCCTGCTTGTGCTCTCTCTCTCTGTCAAATAAATAAATAAAAATATTTTTAAAAAAAGATTTGTTAGGTGGAATCAGAATAATGGTCAGTCTAGGGATAATCATTCCTCAGTGCTGAACTATACCCTTTGAGTTCTCTATACAAAATCTCATATATCATGAGGTTTTCCAGAGAGGTTGGTGGAAGACGCACCATGCCCAGCCTTCCAGAAAGGAAGGTAAAACTGATCCCTGTTATTCTATCTTGGCAGAAAGCTGAAGACTTCAACTGGCTTTTGACCATCTTCTTTAGTAGTTCAGGCCAAGTAGATTCACACTTCACTATGGAAGGTGAAAATACGAGGCATCTATTTTCTTGGGTGTTCAATCAAAACAGAACAGAAAACTTCACTTAACATGTTATTACATGTATAAAGGATAGTTCCCTGTGTGTTTTGTTTGGCTGAGTTTCCATAAATAATTTCATATGACCACAGCACAGGGTGATGATGGTTCTCTAGGTAATGATGATATGTCATGTGCATCCAGTTTATTCTGTCCCATAACTTCTCACATATACAATGACTCCAATATATTTGATAAATTTACGATTCAAACTTGGATAAAATGAGTGTGATTAAAAAGTAACTATTGAATTGGGGTGCAAGGCATGTTTCTGGATTCATTTAGGCCTGGGCTTAAATCCTGGCTCTTCACCTACTCTTGTTAAGAATTAGGAAACTAACTTAACTTCTCTGAACTGGCAGGACACCAAGTTGTTTGCAAGTAAGGGAAACAGGTTCACAATTAGCTAGTTAAATATAATGACATAATGTAATGCACTGTTTTCCATAAAATGTATATCATGCACTTCCATATAATGCATGCAATGATGCAAAGCAATTAAGGTACAACATAATTAATATATTAATATGTTTATTGAAATACTATATTATATATTAATGTATTTTTAAGAATTATTATTACACAATGGAATAATTTATTATCACACAGACTAAGGCAATCCATAATTTCCTGAAACATGGACATTCTAGAACTGTAGAAACTTAGCAGTAAGTCTATATGAGAAACACCTCTCTAGCACTAAGGTTTATAGGTTTAAACATAAGGGTAATTCAAAGGTACTCCAGCAATTTCAACTCTTCTCTCTTTTAATGATGAACAAATGAAAGATTATTCGATTAAAAAATATATTAGATAAGATTAAATGACTTATCATTATTACTAACTGTTTGTACTTGAGTAATCTGGAGAATTCAATCCTGCAAGCCATCTTGCCTTTTAACTTGACTATTAGGTTTCCTTTGCTGACTTTCTCACCTGTAGAATGAGGACATGAGTGGTACAACATGTCGCTGTTATGGAGATTCAACACAATAATTCTTGTAGGGGCGCCTGGGTGGCTCAGTTGTTAAGCATCTGACTTCTGCTCAGGTCATGATCTCAGGGTCCTAGGATGGAGCCCCACACTGGGTTCCCTGCTTGGTGGGGTGTCTGCTTCTCCCTCTCTTCCTCCCTCACCTCTGCCCCTGCCTTACCCCTATCCCTCCCCCACTGACCATGCTCTCTCTCTCTAATAAATAAAATCTTAAAAAAAAAAAGATAATTCTTATAAAGTACTTAGCATGGTACCCAATAAATATAGGCTATAGTTACTTTACATACACTGAGGAATTCACACAACAGTGCTTTAGATCAAGGTAAACTGAGAGCTTTAAAGTTCTTGCAGTGGGATCATCACAAACTATAGACCAATTCAGTTGCTTCAAATAAATAACCACAGATTAAATAAAGTACCTTCAAAGGTTATACACCACATTGTTAGCCTCTTAAAATTGTGGAGTGATATTTATCTGTTTCAAATAAAAATGTATTTGGGAGCCATTGTAAAAAATACTAGTATAATCTTGTTTATTTTACATACTAACTGAAGTCTGAGAAAACCATTGAGAGGACCCAAAATTATCAAGAAATTTTATATTTTTATATTCTGGATTCTTCAGATATGGTTGAAGTCATAATTCCCCAATCAGAATCTAAGCTTCTTGAGACTATATTTGTTGCTTATTATCACTTATTACTTGTAGGTTAACAAATAAATAAACGTGTGCTAAAATAACCAGATCCCAGACACCTTCTTCTTTGCTCCATCTTAAAATATGAGGTGTTAGTAGAAAGAAAAAATCCAAAAAACAAACAACAAAAAAACACTGATTACCTAGTTATACACATCTATATTTAAAAGTGAATTTGAAGCAATAGGTATAATTATACCAGCAATTTGCTCTTTGGCACTTCAAACTAATTCCCATGCTTCTAGATTCATCTGGGTGAAATTAAAATTAACTATTTTGATCCTACTTCACTTATCCCTATCTTACCCCATCCTTTGATGGATTATCTGTCCAAGAAGTTTTCCCTTTCCTTATGCACTCCAGCCTTTACTGATCTCCCTCACTTTCAGAATCCTAAAACACTCACGCTCTGTTACACAGTAAAAAATGTCTCCAATATGTAGGTATTTTTCACATTTCAAAGTTGCTGCTCTGAGAGAGAAAAGCCCTAAAATTAGGGTGAAGCCCTGGGTTCAAACCCTGGTCTCACTAAATAGAGGCTGAAGGGACTTGCTACTTGACATCTCTCTATCTCAATTTCCTTATAGGTAAAACAGGGATTATGTTTTAAAATTCTGTATCTTGCCATGGTGCCTGAAAAATGGTGTATTAATTGCTTCTCAATTTGATTGATTCAGTGAGTGACTGATAAAATTCTCACCAATAGTAAAAATGTTTTACTATTTATTTATTTATTGTGGATGACCCCACAAAATTCCACAATACAAAGTGGATGGCCTATAAAGTTTTCTTTATGTGGCTAGTGTGTTGACATATATCAAATAGGTACAGAGTTTCTTGTCCTGATGTCCATGGACTTCAGGAGAATAATGCATACCTGAGACGGTATGAAAAATTACATGTGTGTACTCACAAATGGATCTGACGGAGAGGAGAAATCAACAATGTTGAGAACCATGGTTCATCTCAGACAATACAAAACCAGAAGTGAGAGAGTGGAAGAGGGAAGGGGAATAACCAATTCAAGGTGCCAAAGGAGTTGATGAGGGGGGAGCAGGACTGTTGGTCAAAGAAACAGTGGGTTGGCTACTAATCTAGTTCTGGTTTAGTCCAGACCTAACTAGTCTAATGAGTCCATGATCCCTCTCTAATTGGTCTAATCAGTCAACCTTGCCTTGTCCACAATGTCCCTACTCCCCACAACAGTGCCTAGAATAGGAATGTACCAATTAACTGCTAAGAATTTCTTTCAACTTTCTTACCTTATAAAATGAAGCAGATTGAGTAAAATTATCTTTAAGGTTCCTGCCGATTAGAAAACTCTTTTACATTTGAAGCTAATTATTTTACATTTGAAGCTATAATTATTTTATGGGGAACAAACAAACATGGAAACTGCTTTTCCCCATGGAGGGAGGGTCAGAAGTCAGCCTCCTATTCCAGGCTCACACTTAACAAGCTTGCTTCTCACTGAAACTCACCTCCAGCAAGTCATTCCTCAGAAAGATGATTTTCATTATTCTGGCCATTATTCTTTAAAGTAAACTACTGATGACAACTTCAAATCCCTGCTTTCTCTTGGGGCTCCTGATGAGGGGCAGGTAACAGATCAGTGCATTAACAAATCAGTATTAGTTGAGGAGTTACTCCTCTCACAGCCAGGCTTTTAACAGGCCTGGATTTAAATGGCATTGCTTTCAAGCACATTTCCTTCATCAGTATTTGAAATTTCAAAGAGCAATCTATGTCAAGGATCTGAATATTAAAATACAGGAGACCTTTGGAAATGCAATTATTGTTTTCTCCTATAGATAATTTGCAACTGAAAAAAAAAAGTTGCTTTGGGTGAGATCCTCTGGGAAAATATCACTGAACCCTACTGACATGCTTTGAAAGAATTAGGTATTCAAACTACCAACAAGGCAGCCTGGGCTCTGTGGTGCTGTTCCAGGAGTGGCAATGGCTCTGTACCAGATGAGCTTCCCAGTGTGAACTCATCAGCCCCCTTTCCACCCACATATCCACATGAACTGCAAAACACTCTATACAACACTGGGGCTCGGGGCTGCAGCTCACTGTAATGAGACAGTTCCTTCTGGTGCACACAAAGGAGCATTAGAAGAATCAAACCTATAAGCTTTCACTGGGTACTCCTCTCAAAAAACTCGAGGCAGTTGAAATTGCCTTTAACTAGTCCTGAAATGATAAATACTGCAGCACAAGGTGTTGGTTTGAGTGAATATAAAGGAATTTTTAACAGTTTTAACTGTTCAAAAATGAAATCAGATGCCTTTAGGGTTTTCTATTAACCAAAGTTGTTCGAGCAAGCCAAGCAGTCTACTATGGATGGGATTCCCACAAAACTTGGGGGGCTCATTTTTCAAGGCTACCAGAGCTTTGGGTTTCAACCTTTCTCTAAAGCAGACCTCTCGTTAATATGCTTCATGGCAGTGACATGGAAATTTTCAGACACAAAGAGGCAGACAATCTCACATAGTATTTATCCTCTAAAATTTGATACCAAATATTTTTATGGTTAGCCCACCATACTTTAGTCCTCTGTGGGACTCTTCCATGGGCTGAGTATCCCTGGGCTCTCTGGCATGTGTTAGTACCTCCATGATTGGGCAAATGGAAGATACATCATGACTTCTTAGTCCTGACGTTTTCCCCAGAAGAAAAAAAAAAGTGTTACATACTTCTACCAGGGCATAACATGCCCCCTTTGGGAATTTCCCCCAAACTCCCCATCACCTTTTCAAAGAAGAAGGAAAATGAGCAATATTGTTGAGTACCAGGAAATACAGTAACAGCTTCGGATACCTTCATTTCATTCAAATTTCATTCATAAGAATAACACTTTGAGGTAGTTTCAGTATGTCCATTTAACAAATGAGAAGTCTCAGGCTTTATTGAGAGTTTAAGTCAAATGCACAAGGTCACACAACAAATAACACAAAAGCCAGAATTCAGACTTCCTTCATTCAGATGCTCCCACCCCTGACCTATCTAGAACTCTAGCATATAAAAGTGTGGTCATAAACCAGGAAACAAAGACCTGTGCATCTTTATTCTGACTATGAAATTATTCTTTCAGTAGGCTTTGCAAGGGAGGTATCATTAGAGTGCAAATAACCTAAAGGAAAACTTCTTTTTCCCTGAAAGCTGAAGTGAAAAGAATGTGGGAGAGCTGGGCATTGAATCGTCAGGGAACAGCTCAGCTAAGGAAAGCTCATCCACATCAATCAGCTCTTGGAGTCAGTGCCCTAAGAGAGAACTGACACGAAATTACACAAAAAGTTATGCGGCTCAAGACACTGAAGCTCTTCTTGGGAAGAAAAATCATCTTTCATCCTCAGCTGACCCCATGAAGAAAGGGGGCAGAATAAAACCTGGGAGATGACAATCTGAGGAACTGAGGTGGAATTTTGGTGCAGTGGGAGTGAGCACAAGATGTATTTTAAAAATGGAACATCTGCATAGATTCTGCTGAAGTTGAAATGAATGTCTCTTGTTCAGCTAGTATTTCAGGGGCTCCTGTGTGCTCCTCGTGGGGGAAACGGTGCCCAGATCAATGACCTAGCATCAGAGCAGCTAGTGGTAGAACAGACTACAGAGCAAGACACACCGGCAGACCAGACTCACAGGTAGTTTTGAACATAAGACCTCTGTTCTTGTGCTGGCTGAAGACTCATGAATTTCACAGAACTACAGCTGGGAATTGAGAACCAGAGAAAAAAGGAATGGGGGAATATGCAGCATTCAGTGATAATGTCTTGATGGTATTCAGAAGAGAGTTTTTTATATTCTCAACTAAAGCATTAGGGGAAGAAAATGAAAACTTGGCCTCTATCTCACACCACACACAAAAGTTAATTTAAGAAACTCTGATGTTTTTAGAGGAAAACATAGAATATTTTGTAAAAAAATGAAAAATTGTTCTGGATAGGACACCAAAAGTACTAACCACAAAAGCAAAAGCCAGGCTCAAAATGATGCATATTCTCTCTGATGCCATGTCTAATTCAAGCCCTCTTCTTCTCATGAATTTTTTGGGGAGGGGAGGGAGACACACACACACACACACACACACACACACACACAGAGTGATTATCTCCTTTCTCTCAATTCCTGTTGTAATTGTCTGAATTATCTTAAAATTATCTCACAGTGTTTTCATATTGATTGTGTAGAGTTACTTATTGGCTGTCAGCCATGGTATGCTGGTAAGAGTTTAGTAAGGGGCTCTCTAGAGTAAAAAGCCCTGATCTGTAATCTTTGCCAATTTCTGTGGTGTAAATACTCCACCGTGGCCTATCTCAAGCCATCAACATGAAGTTACTAGATGTAGAGCTGGAAAGATATCCATACGACTGCATGTGAGCCAGCACAGCTGGTTTCCACACATCCCTGGTTGCCTGTCTCCCCAGTGAGTCTGAAAGCAATCCCTGGTGGTCTAATTGAATTTAACATGCTTCCTCAGTTTCCTCATTTGGTAAAAGTGGGTAAACATACTTAAGAGAGTAACTTCCTCAAGAATAATTCATTCTAAGGCTCTATTTGAAATTTAAGAAATTAAGACTGGATATTTGCCCAATGTATCTCCAGCAGCCATAATCTTTTTCTAGAAATAGCCTCCGTTTTCTCTTTTGGATTCATCCGTTCCTCAATTTCAACTCATGGTCCTCAGGTTAAGCTCCCAGCCCAGCTCAGGCATGGGTCATATGACCAAGACCAATTTGCACACCACATTCTCTCACCACAGTGATTGGTTCACAGGATTCCCATGTGATCCAATAACAAAAATAAGAAGCAGTGAGACCTTTGCTGAAAATGCTGTGACATAACTTGACATTTGTTACCAGGGACTTGAACCAAAGGAATCAGGAGCTACCAGCATTTCCACCTTGCCACCATGTGGAGCCTGTGAATAATGCAAACCCAATAGAAAGAGAAAAACTAAATGATGAAAACGTTTGAGCTTTAAAGTCAGAAATGCCAAAATTTGCAAAGCTTTAGCCCCAGACCTTTTATTTAAGTAAGCCAATAACTCTCCTGTTTTCTTAAACTAATCTGTGTTGGGTTTTCTCTGACATACAGCAAAAAAATTTCAAACTGATATAGAAACATATCCTGATTAATAAACCCTCTATGTTATTAATGCACTGGGAACTATTAGCAAAAACTCATAGCATGAGGGGCGCCTGGGTGGCTCAGTGTGTTAAAGCCTCTGCCTTCAACTCAGGTCATGATCCCAGGGTCCTGGGATCAAGCCCCGCATCTGGCTTTCTGCTCGGCAGGGAGCCTGCCTCCCCCTCTCTCTGTGCCTGCCTCTCTGCCTACTTGTGATTTCTGTCTGTCAAATAAATAAATAAAATCTTTTTTAAAAAATTATTAAAAAAAACCTCATAGCATGAAAATACTTTTCTATAAAGCATTATTTTGACAGTTTCTTACAAAGTTGAACATACATTTGTCATATGTTCTGACTGTGGTAAGCAGAATAATGTCCAAATCCCCAGAACCTATGAGTAGTCACCTTTTCTGGCAAAAGGGGCTTTAAAGAGCACTTAAAGCTGTGGTTAAGTTAAAGATCCTGAATTATTCATGTATACCAATATAATCATAAGGGTCATTCAGGGGGAGGCAAGGAGAGTCACAGAAGGAGATGTGACGATAGAGGTAGAAGTTGGAATGATACATGGTCACTAGGGTATATGGGTAGCCTATAGAAGCAGAATTCTTCCCTAGAGACTCCTTCCCTAAAGCTCTGCCAACACAGTTTAGACTTCTGACCTTCCCAACTAGAAGAGAAGAAGCTTATGTTGTGTTTTTTTAAGTGACTAAATTTGTAGGAATTTGTTACAGCAGCAATAGAAATCTAATAACCTAGCAATCCTACTTTCAGTTGTTTTACCCAAGAGAAATGAAAACTGATTCTTAAAAAAAAAAAATATATATATATATATATATATATACCTATATATATATATATACACACACACACACACACATACACACATATGCAAATGTTTATGGCAGATTGACTCCTAAATGCAAACACTGAAAACCACCTAAATGTTCTTCAACTGATAAATGAATAAACTGGGTAGCATTCAACTCAACAGAATACTAAACTACTCATCAAAAAAAATAAAAATAAACTACTGATGTGTGTGACGATTGGGTGAACTGCAAATGCACTGTGTCAAGTCAAGAAGTGAGATTCAAAATGTTATGCACTGGGGCACCTGGGTGGCTCAGTGGGTTAAAGCCTCTGCCTTCAGCTCAGGTCATGATTCCAGGGTCCTGGGATCGAGTCCCGCATCGGGCTCTCTGCTCAGCGGGAAGCCTGCTTCCCTTCCTCTCTCTCTTCCTGCCTCTCTGCCTACTTGTGATCTCTGTCTGTCAAGTAAATAAATAAAAATCTTTTAAAAAAAATTACACACTTCACAACTACATTTATAAAACATTCTGGAAAAGACAAAACCATAGGGACAGAGAATAGATCAATGACTGCCAGAGGTAGACAGCGGGGAAATGGCTGATTACCAAGGGGCAGTGCAAGGGAATATTAGGGGTGAAGGAACAGTTCTGTATCCACAGCATGGTGGTAGTTTCACAACTCTGTGCTTATGTCAAAACTCATAGATCTATACATCAAAAAAAGTGAACTATCTTGCATGTAAGTTAAGAAATAAAATTGGGGGATGCCTGGGTGGCTCAGTCTGTTAAGCATCTGCCTTCACCTCAGGTCATTATCACAGGGTCCTGGATCAAGTCCTGCATCGGGCTCCCAGCTCAGTGGGAAGCCTGCTTCTCCCTCTGCCTGCCATTCCCCCTGCTTATGCTTCCTCTCTCTTTGGCAAATACATATAAATACATACATACATACATACATACATACGGAAAAAAAAAAAACTGGTTGGAAGTTAAAAAAAAAAAAAAGAAGCATCTATATATTTGAGAACAAGTTTGAGATGCTGGCATGAAATTATGTCTATAGGAGTTGTTTTCCTATGCTCATTTCACTCACCTTGTCAGGCTTTTACATCAAACCCCCTTTCTTGACCTTAAACCACCAATTCTCAAATAACTAAACAATGGTATAAAAAATGTGCTGAAGTAAAAACCCAGAGTGTCAAGAGGCAAGTCCCGGAAGGACCCACCATCTCTAGAAGCTCAGCCAGCAGCTCACTGGCCCTTTAAAAATACGGTGCTTAACCAAACTGTGACCCTAAAATGTTGCTTGGGTTTTTGTCCCTATTATTCCCTTATTAATTTTTAAAAGGCAAGCTGTTCCACAGTTACTCTGGGTTTAAAGCCCCCAAAATAATAATTTTTGTGGTTTTAAGATTTCACAACTTTGACTCCATGAGCATCACCAGAGAAAAACACTGGCACTATCTTTTAAAAAGAGAAACAGAAAAGAGCAGTCTGATAAAAGGGATACAGTGAGGGGCGGGGCACAGAGGGTGGCAAATTTCCAGGAGAAGTAGATAGATGCATAGAGTGTTAGTGGGTAACCTCAGGCACGAAGAGGGCAGAGTCATCCTTCTTCGTGACCCAACTTCATCTCATATTATTCTGTAACAGTACAGTGCCTCATTTTCTTCACACTGCAGGGTCACAGCTAGAGGAAGCAAAGGAAGAAATGAAAAACAAGGGGGAAAGGGTCATTTTTCCAGGATCTCAGAAATGGAACTCAGTGTTTCTATAACATCTTAGTGGGAAGAGACACACAAGCCTAATGTTTTTTCATGAGTTCCCAGTTTCTACTGCATGGAAATGTTTTCTTATCACTCTTGCCACAAGCCAAAGGAATAAAGGTACTCTCTGTCTTTATCCTAATACCACGAGGTAAAAGGTCTGCAGTCCAACAGATCCTTAGAGAATTCCAAGGTGCTCTATGAGTGATCCAAATTTGGGCTATCTCAAGGTAAGGGATAGTTATGGTTATGCTTCTACCACTTCACTAATTCTTGGCTCAAAAATCTAAAACAGGCATCCCTGCTGTGAATGAATAGCGTATAATCTCCAAAAAGAACTCACTTCCCACTAATTCTATAAACAAGATATTACTTCTTCCTTCTCCCTACCCTATGGGTCTCTGTCTTTCCCTCTAGGAAAACAAACTAATGAATAAATAAAAACTCATCCCCCAAGATTTCTTTGCTAGTTACTACTTACCACAGGAATAGTGTTCTCCTCAACATTATACAGTTTTACAGACTACGTCAACTCATTTGTAGATTACCTGGGATACTGTAGGTCATGTCACTAAAATTTCTGAATGATTTCAGTGAAAAATTTCTAAAATAGTTTCTCTGCTGTACACGGGAAAAAGAAATATAAAGAAATGCACACAAACTATAGCAAATCTTTTTCTTTTAAACAGAAATAAATTTGAGCATTATTTTAATTTGTTGAGAAGAAAATGTGAGGGAGGAAAACCTCTGCACTACTCTCTTACGTTCACTGACTGCGGATCTGTGAATGAGACTAGCAGAAGACAGATTAATAAAAGAAAAGGCACACAACTTTCATTAATGTCTTGGGTGCACAGGAGTTCACAGGAAAGAAGTGAGACACAGAGTAGTCAGCCTTGGGAGCATATATACCATTCTAATAAAGGAAAGGGAGTTTGGGCTTCCAATGATGGATCAGTTGGAAGAAAGTTGGAAGAAAGGACTATTTTGGAAAGGTTGTTTAAGCGGACTCATCTTAGCATAACTCTCTGTCTCTGTGGTGTTGAGTCTCTCTCCTCTTCCTGGTACAGGGGAGGAACACCTTTGCAGAGGGAAATTTATGCCCTATTTTAGGCAGAAAAGGGAAAGGTAGAGAACTGACCTCAGGGGATTCTCAATTGCCTGCAACTCAAAATAATCCTCATGCCAAAGTGGCAGACTGGGGAGTGGCATATTGAGATCCCCTTCAAAAATCTTTTCAAAACATACTATACCCATACAAACCATAACTTAATCTTAAAAAAAAAACAGGGTCATCAATAGGAACTCCAATTAATGGACTGTATGATAATATAGATTAGTTCTAATCACTTCATTCTTCCTTTCCACAGAAACCATGTTGGAAAACAGACTATAGGATTCAGAGTCTTACACACATAAGTGGCATTCTGGAACTTCACATAACTATGTGACCCTAATCTCTTAGGGTCTGTGTGACCCACATCTCTTACCTCTGCTGAGGTTAGTGTTTTAATCTGAAAAGGACAGCAATATGTTTTTCTCCCAGAGATGCTAATTAAGACTATATACAGATGATGCTTATATCATAAAAACTGATAACTTGAGAATATGATATTTTGATTAGGTCTTAATCACATGATCTACTCCTGAGCTGACCCTAATAAAAACATTTCATAGGCCAGCTATCAATAAGAACAGAAAGTATTATCGTTAAGGTTTCAGACACCTCTGAGGTGTTAGAACTGTTTATATTTACAGCAAATGGGCTTAGAATTTTCTTCTCAGTTTGCTCTGGCACCTGTTTTTTAATGATTTTGTATTTCCTCTTTCACTGTCCAGGTATCAGCTGCTTGTCTGCATGTGGCTTTGAAGGTGCTTGTGGCAGATTATAATCATTTGTCTTGGCTTTTCACTACAGCATATGCATCTATGTCCTTGCCATGGCCTGGGGGTGGAGAAAGTTCTTCCCCACACCTTGACTTTCAGTGTGACCACATGCTTTACATTAGCCACTGGGATATTAGCAGATGTTCTGCAAACTTGTGCAGTTTAACCCGCTCGCTTGCAGTCCAGCCTTTATCATCAAAATAAAGACTCAAGTAGCCATTACAGCGATGAGGTAAGAGAAATAGGAGCAAACTTTACTCAACCTCTGTCTGGAAGCCAAACCCACCTTAGGTCAGCTGAGCCTCAGCTAACATACAGAGGCACCAGTAACAAATAAATGCTTTTTAGAAGCCAATGAATTGGGAGTCCGTAGGCATCTTTGTGGTAGCAGTAGCTAACTACACAGGCCCTCAATCTTTAGGTTTTATCTCACTGGATGATTACACACTTCTCAAGAACAATACATTTTTATCATTATTAACATGGTAGTCTCTACCACACTCCCCACATCATACTTATCCCAATGCTACCTTCTTTTATGATGATTCTAATTGCTGGAAGACTTTTATTTATGTATGTATTTTATTTGAGAGAGAGAGAGAACAGAGGAAGAATGAGAGGGAGAAACAGCCTCCCTGGTGAGCAGAGAGCATGACATGGGACTCGATCCCAGAACCCTGGGATCATGAACTGAGCCAAAGATAGATGCTTAACTGACTGAGCCACCCAGGTGCCCCTGGAAGACTTTTAAATACATACAATCATGTTAGAATTGTGTAATTAAGGATTAAACAGGTCATAAGAGAGAGCCTGAAGTAGCACTGTCCAGTAGCAATATGATGTGAACCAAATACAGAATTTAAATTTTCTATTAGCCATTTTTCAAAGTAAAAGAAAATAGCTGAATTTCATTCTAATAATGTATTTTATTTAACCCAATATATCCAAGATGTTTTCATTTCAACATGCAATAAAGTTTCTAATGAGATATTTTATATTCATCTTTCCATACTCAGTCTTCAGAATAGTATGTATATTACTCTCCTGCACATTCAGAGTAGTCAGATTTCAAATATTCAAAATAGCTACGTGTGGCAAGTTGCTATCATATTGTACAGCACTCGACTGGAGGCTTTCATAAAAAATGAAATGGAAAGACTTGTATGCAGAGCTTTAGTGACAACCATTAGAACCACTCAAAGCCCTTTCCTCCTTTCCTTCCTTCCTTCCTTCCTTCCTCCTTCCTTATTTCTGGACAGTTGGCTGATTTTCCTATAAATAGAGGGCAGCTTGTGCTTGGTAGAATCCTGTTCTGACCTCAAACTTGCATTCATCTATTATTTTATCCACATTTTAATTTTCCCTAATTTCTTAGTTTTCCCCCAAAATAATTACCATATTATGGTTTATTCTATGAGCTTTGTTCAACATTATGTGAAGTGAAGTGAAATATAAATAATGTACAGTTACTTCCTGTGCTTTGCTAATATTATTCCTTTAACCTAGAATATTTTCCCTCCCTTTCCCTACCAACCCCAGCAAATTACTTCCTCCAACTAGTTTAACTGCCAACTCATCTCTTGGGTTTTTGGTTTTTCCTTATCCCCACCCTCCCAGACTTTTTCATTTGTTTCGAAGCCCTCAGGGAGACTTGTAAGCTCCTCAAGGAAGTAACTACTTCAATTCTTTCTAGATTCAAACAGCCTGAAATATCCTATCAAACACCAGATTCTTCAGGCAAATGGAGGCTCAATAATGTTTGTGGACTGTCTGATGATCAATGGCCATTGCTAGAAGATTCCCAGTAAGGAAGTCCATGAGCATCATCTATTTTTTTACAGCCCTAGTAAACTCTACATTCAGCTGGAAACATTATCAGTAAAAGATCACATGCACCCACTATCCATGGCCCAAGAATTCTCCTAAGGGTGACACCTGAGTTTTCTCATTCCTATCCATGCACTGTTTGCTGTCAGGGGAGTACAAATGGAAGTCAGTCTCAAAAGTTACACAATAGAAGTGATTTTTAATATTCCATTTTAGTTTAATTTCATAAGGTTCAGAACCTCATTTATTTCTGATTATTTTTAATATTTTGGCTCAGAGATTAATATGTTTTTATCCCCCCTTTCTCTTCTTGATATTGCTTTCTGTAACCATCCTGCACCGGTTAAAACTCTAATTAGAGAATAAAAGCATGGGTAAATTATTTTTAATATGACTAAGACCAGACTATCTTCATAATAAAATTCCTTTTGTTAATGAATTTAAAATAATCTCAATAATGATTTTCTACTGAAACTGATAACATCGTTGGAATTATAATGATTTCGTATTTTTCCCATACAAAGGAGAAAATTAATTTTTGATAATGATTTACACTCCTCCCAGATTTAGCATAGATCTACAAATAATTTTTAATAACCAGGTTGTCCACTGAACATAATCTTATAGCAGAAGATATCTGTGCCATGGTAGGGGATGAGGGATGAATATCTACAGTATAAGAAAGCCATTCCAAATGCTCATGAAATAAAAAATATTTGACAAAAAACAAAAAAAGATGAATCTATCAGAAATCGTCCTACAGCTCCACAAAGAATCAGAGTGGAAAAGATAGTAAGTAAATGAGGATGCTAGGATTCCTTTATTTACTTTACCTTCTATTCTTTGGCCTAATTTTCATTAATATATTTGAACTGTTTTTTACTCTATTCCTTACATGGTGATTTTCAGATCTTATTTGGAGTTATAGGACTAGGAAGGGAGAACTTTAAAGTCAGCAGGAAGTAAAGTTTTACTAAAAGGCCTACACATTTTTGGTCAATTTTCAAGATTCTGTTTTGCATTTAGTAATACATGCCTTCATTCATTCCAGTTTTCTCTCTCTCTCTCTCTCTCTCTCTCTCACACACACACACACACACACACACACATACACACACACACACAGAAACCATTATATGTAAGGTGGTAGGTTGGTTTTGTGAAAATCAAAGATATTCACATAAAGCTTTTAACCTTCACATCATATTATTATTATGGTAAGGAAAATAAGGGATGTTGATAAATAATTTTAATAAAGACTTTTTAAAAGACAGGATATAAATAGGATTTTTTCCCCCATGGCTTCAGAGGAGAAAAATATTATTTACCAGGGACAGAGGGGAAAAGAGGAAGGGATTATTAGAATGAAGAATCAGGGTCAACTTCAAGGAAGAGGTGGCATTTATTCTAGGGATAAGCATTTAGATGTCCAGAAAGAGGTAGAAGAAGGGAAGGAAGAAGGGAAGACAAGGGAAAATACTCCCAGCTTCTGGAAGTATCTATAATCAAGAAAAGATATTTAATAGATGAAAGCTGTCATTTTATTTATTATTCATATGTCAATTCATTCTCTGAAATACTAGAGGTAGTTTGAATAAATACATATGAAATTAATAAAACAAGAATTATAAGGTTCATTCATTAAAAAAATTAAAGTTTATTGAACACCTCATATGAGCCAGGCTAGTAGAAAAAAAAAAAAAAAACTCTGCTTTCATGTTTACAACTTAGTATGAGAGACTCACAACAGATAGAAAAGAAATACATAAACAAATCTGTAATGCTATGAAAAAATATAAAACAGGAAAAAAGAGAAAGAGGGTAAGCCATGGAGGGGATCAGAATAAGCCACCCTAAAATATGCCACTTTTGCATATGGATTATTTTGAGCTGAATGCAATGAGAATCAAAAGAGGAGAAAGAAGCTTTCATGGTTGCTTCCCTTATTGGAATAAAAGCACAAATTTCCGAGAAATGAAGATTGCCATAAATTCCCTCTCCTGGGAAAGTTTGGGTTGGTTTTTGTTTTGTTTTTATATATTTATTTATTTATTTATGAGAGAGAGGGAGAGAGAGAGAGCAGGGGAGGAACAGAGGGACGAGCATTCTCTGCTGAGCAAGGAGCCTGATACGGGACTCGATCCCAGAACACTGAGATCATGACCCGAGCCTAAGGCAGAGGCTTAACTGACTGAGCCACCCAGGCACCCCAATTCCCTCTCCTTGGAAAGTTACTGCTGAGAAGAAAAGAAAATTTTGGCACTGAGATGGACCTACACAAACAAACCTTACTAAAATGGCCCCTACCTTCCATTAATTTGCCCCATATATTTACCTTCCAAACAGTCTGTCACACTTGGAAGCCTAAAATCCTGTCCCTCTGTCTTTTCACATCTACACAATCTACTGCTCTTTGTTAGACATGGTATGTAAGCTCTCAGGCCCAGCTGCTTCTTTAGGTCTTCATTTTTTTTCTAGGAAGACCCCTTTCTCAAATAAAAAACTAACATCAGATAAAGTCTGTATACCTTTCTCCTATTAACCTGTCTTTTCTCAGTCTAATTTGCATGGCTTCCACTGGAGAACTGAGGAGAGCAAAGTTTTTTTTTCCCCTCCCCTTACACAAGAGTAGAGAAAGACATGCTATTTTAGATATAAATTGGTCAAAGACGTCTTTCTGTAGAGGCCATTTTTCATCAGAGACTTGAACAAAATGAGGAAATGAACTTTTACTGTGTCATGGAGTCACCATGGTTGGGCTTCTCACATGGTGGCTCGGGGCTCACAGATTGTTCCCAGAAGCCCAAAGCTTCTTAAGAACTACCTTCAAGGGGCACCTGGGTGGCTCAATGGGTTAAAGCCTCTGCCTTCAACCTAGGTCGTGATCCCAGGGTCCTGGGATTGAGCCCCACATCGGGTTCTCTGCTCAGCGGGGAGCCTGCTTCCCCCTCTCTCTCTGCCTGCCTCTCTGCCTACTTGTGATCTCTGTCAAATAAATAAATAAAATCTTTAAAAAAAAAAAAAAAAGAACTACCTTCAAAAGAGACAAAATTTTGTTTCTACTTCATTGTGGTGCACAAGTAAGTCATCAAGGCCAGCCTAGATTCAAGTAGAAGAGAATGAGTGCTCACCTCTCAATTGAGGCAGATATAGCAAGAATCCGTAGGAATCCTTAATCCTCCAAAGTTGTACAAATGTTTCAAATTAGGTTGTGGCATCTTTCCCTAAAGAAATGGTCTACATCAAGGGTCAGCAAACTATGCCTAAGCAAAATCGAACCAACCAGTGGACCTACACACCCCACTGAGTTTTTTTGTAAATAAAGTGATGTTAGAATACAGAAATATCCATTCATTTACTTATTAGCTGCCTATGGCTGCTTCTCTGCTTTAAGAGAAACTTAAATAATTGCAACTGACTTCAGAGCCTGCAAAAATTGAACTGTTTACTATCTGACCCTTTATGGAAAAAGTTTGCTGACCCCTGGTCTACAAGAAAGCAATCATCACATTTCTCACTCATTCCACATAGATCTCCAGCAATTTTATTTTCAATTTTGGCTACAGGTCCCTAGAAATAATTAACTTTGCTTTGAGTAAATTGAAGTTCAAGAAGATTTTGAAAATGTAAACTGATATCCAAGCAGAAAGCAGGTGCCTCAATAAGAAAGATAAATATGTTGAAGCAAATCACACCGAACCTGAAGCTAAGAGAAGCAGAACTGAGAGACACAGGTCCTCTTCACACAACCCAGAGAACTGGGCAGCCAAGCTACCACAACCTCCTCAAGGCTCTTTGTTTGTTGCTTAAAATTAAGAAGCGGAAAAATATTTCAAATCTTAAATAAAATGCATTTTCCCTACAGACTGGATATTAACCCCATCAGAAAAGGTCAGACTTCTACAATCATAACAACATTTCAAGAGAGGAAAGTTAGGCTTATTTCAAGACGTTTGCCAGCTCTAAAACAATATAACCATTGGCTAAACCAAAATCTTAATCATTGGACCTGTTTGGCATCACGCCTCTTTGGCATGCCTCCCTGAGAACTGACAAATCACCCTCACCCAGAGTCAAGAGTATAGCACATGTTAACCCAGTCCTGAAAAGTGGAACTGTCATCTACTACACCAGGGTAGGACTCATGGTTTCATCAGCCAAATGGGCAGTCTCAAGACTATCTCAAAGGAAAGTGCAGAGTACAACCTTAAATGCCAGAGCACGGATTTTACAATGGGCATATTACTACTGAATAGTGTACAATGTCAAAAGAAAGTGATAGTATTCTTATGGAACAAGTACGTCATTTCTCCAGATAAAATCATTATTGATTTTGGAAGGCTTCTCACATGTATCTTCTCACAATGTGAGATTAAGTGTGTGTATGGTGGTGGAGACGGGGCGGGGAATGTCGTAAGAATGTAGCAACACATTGGATGAAAACCAAAGTGACCATCACAGAGCATCTGGTCTCACCTGTTGTGATGTGCTTCCCTCCACTGTCTATTCTGGCCAGCTACTATATAGAAATCAAGAATTAAATCTAAAAACAACAACAAAAATCTATTAGAAGTTGTTATTAAAATTATGTAATAGGTAAAAATAAAGATTATGTAATAGGTGAAGATATAAGTTCAAAAACAATCAACATTAACAAAGAAACACATAATAACTCCTTTAAAACAATAAATATGTTTAAATATAAAATAAATATAAATAAAGCAAGAAAGCCTTTAGAAACAATAAATATTTTTAAATGTAAAGCATGAATATAAAAATGACCTTAATAAAAATTAAGTATGTTTTAACATCAATAATAAAATTCAAAGTAAAGACAACCTAAATTTATAAAAATCTAGATTTCAGTTAGAAAATAGGAATAAAAGATGTTTTGGATTATAAATAATAAAATGAGCTATTAATACAAGTTATAAAAGGTAAAACTGGCAGAGTGAAAAACAAAGGTCCTAATACAAGTTAACATGATAAAGTATCAGGAGCAAAAATAAGAAGGGAGTATAAACAGAACTTTCAGAAAGTACAGGGAAAGACAGTGCATATAAGAAACTTGAAAAGTTTCTTGAAACTGAAATGGGCTGAGAATAGCAGAAAAAGAACAATTAAAAGGGCATGCATTAATTTGTTAACAGTACTCAAATCCAGGACTATAAAATTCTTTATTAAAAATAAAAATAAAAAAAAATTAAAAAAAATAAAAATAAAAATAAGCACCCTAAAAGCAACACCCACCTGGAAAAACACAAGTGGTGGGACTCCTTTTAAAATGAAAATATCAGGCGCCTGGGTGGCTCAGTGGGTTAAGCCCCTGCCTTCAGCTCAGGTCATGATCTCAGGGACCTGGGATCGAGCCCAGCATTGGGCTTTCTGCTCGGTGGGGAGCCTACTTCCCCGTCTCTCTGCCTACTTGTGATTTCTCTCTCTGTGTGTCAAATAAATAATTAAAATCTTTTTTAAAAAATGAAAATATCAGCATGCCTTTGGAGAACTTTGCAGAGCCTGAAAGGCTGGGAGAAAGACCAGAATGAGAAGCCCTTCCCTCCTACATCTCGTGTATGCCCAAGCCCCAGCTCAGCCCTTAAATGATCTGTGTGGTGAGCAGCTTGGCTTGCTAGCCACAGTAATGCATGAAGGTAAACAGTGGGAAATCAGGGCAGAAACATATGATGAGAAAGACTGTATAAAGGCTTTAAATGCCATACTGTTTCATGGTGTTTTCCAAACATGAGCATTCAGTAAACTAACAGGTTCAACCTGGAGATTTTGATTCAGTAAATCTGGGGAGGGAAGGCAGGGAGTAGAAAGGAGAAGAGAGAGGACGGGGAGTGGGGAGGGTAGATGCTCCGTGATTTTCACTTAGGACCTTCTCAAACAGGTTCCAACCCTTTTAAAAAGTCTTCCCCACTCCAAGTAAATTTGATGTTTTTCTGAGTTTAAGAAAAAATGATTTGTGATCTTGAGGTAACTGAGAATTTTCAATATCCAGGTATCAATTCCAAAACACAGTTGAGAAAAATGCTTTGAATGGTAGCAGGTCAGAGTTACACAAACCCAGTAAAAGGTGCAGCCAAGTAGGAAGGATGCTGGGAACCTGTCGCTTTCATATGAAACTCAACTGTTTTTAATGCTCTTTGCTACTGCCAAGAACCACCGAATTAAGAGGAAGCCATGAATATATGTGTCACTGGTGGCTTTTAAGTATCAGAACATTGCCAAAATAAACAGCAAGGGTCCTTTGATATTCATATTTCTCAGGGATCAAATGTATGCACTCCAAGCCATATCTACCTCCTTTGAGACACTGAAAGGATAAAAACTAAGATGATTCAAGGCCTTTTCTTCTCAACTTCAGAAGAGCAAAGATCTATATCTATATCTATCTATCTATCTATCTTACTGGCACACCTAGGAAATGATTATGTTTGAACAGCACACTGAATAAACTATAGGGGATTTGGGAGCCTGTGCATAGATAGAGCGAAAAAAAAATTCATTACATTTTCTTTATATCAGATAATTTGAAAATAAAATAAAATACAGAGTTTCAAGTGCAGTATTTGTGGCGGGCAGGGAATGCACCATTCCAACCCCTCTTCATGGAAAGGCTTGGCTCATGGATTGACCCACCCTGCACAAGGACACATCTGTCTAGGGCAGCTCATATCTAATGGGCAATCAAGGCAGGAGTATAGAGAACCAACCGTATTGGTCCAACGGGGAACAAGTCTGATGGGGCTTGAAGGAAGGCTCCAGAGCTGCCTGGAGATTGGTGTGAAGTGGGGAGGGGGCTGGCCCAGACTTTGACCACATCACAATCCAGTGTCCTCTGCCAAATCCTGTTCCCACCCCTTTGTCTTCAGAGGTGTGGATCCCAAAGAACACCCTACCCTACGAAATGCATTTCAGCCTCTGTTCCTGAGGAACTGTCAAATGACAAAGACAAAAAATGATACAATTTAGTAACAAGGTTGATGTCCTTCACTCAAGGAAAACCAATCTACAGATTGGGGGAGTACAGTGCCTCACAAACAGTGAAACACTCTTTCCAAGGGATTTGGGGCAAAATCAAGTTTTATGGTACTTTCTTTTAGATAAATACCCAGAAGTGGAATTGTTGGATCATATGGTAGTGCTATTTTAAATTTTTTAAGAAACCTCAACAGTTATCTACAGTGGCTGTGCCAACTTACATTCCAACCAGCAATGCACAGAGGGGTTCCTTTTCTCCATATCCTCACAAACACCTGTATTATCTTTTTCATACTAGCCATTCTAACAGGTGTGAATTGATATCTCATTGTGGGGTTTTTGGTTTTATTTTAGTTTACTGCAGCATTTTATTTTCCCCACATAAGACACAGTGCTGGGGCTTACTGTTCTCACATGACAATAGAAAACCAAAATCTAAGAATTGAGAACTATGCACCAAAAAACCCCATCTTACATAAATTAAAAGGATGAATAAATTTACATGTGTAAATGCAAACTGTTTCCCAACTCAAGGCAAGCATTAACCCATGGTGTTCTGGTGGGAAAACACAAGCTAAGAAAGAAAGGTCGATCCAAAGGCTTGGACCTTCCTAACCCTATCAGACCAGCAGGGCAGACATGACAACTGGTTCAGGACCCTTGCCAGCCTCTAGAGAAATCCTGGAATAGCAGCTCTTACACATTAATACCCTGCACAGATCAAGAAACCCATGGTCTGATAGGCTCTCATCAAGCCAATAGATTTGTCTTCCATAAACATGTTCTCACCTCAGCCATGACGTGACCGAGCAACACGTACTAAGGTTTTAGGTCAAAGATAGATACAGCATACTAAACATACAAACAGAACAGTTAACTTTAATACGAGGTCAAAAATAGCAACAAGTTCTACAGTCCAGTGCTAGAATCAGATACACGTTCCAAGGACATATTTCTTTTCAAAGGCTTATTCCAGTTTCATGAGGCTACCATGAAGTTTGCCAGGACACATTTACACTGTTGAATTAACTCATGTAGCAAATACTATGCAACTGCTCGAAGTCCATTTAGACGTGTTTGTGGAGGATGATGGAGTGGCCCACCTCCTTGCATTCCTGCTACTGATCCACAACTGCTAAAGGGTGGATAGTGAGGGCAGGAGGGAGCCCCCATCCACACTCAGTACTTATATTGAGGAGGAGCAGTGCTCTTGATCTTCATTGTGCTGGGGACCAGGGCCATGATCTCCTTCTATTTCCATCAGTGAGCAAGGATACATGGTGGTTTCAGCAGACATCACCAAGTTAAAGTACAGTGTGTTGGGCATCTGGGTGGTTCAGTTGGTTTGGGCATTTGCCTTTGGCTTGGGTCAACATCCCAGGGTCCTGGGATCGAGTCCTGCATCAGGCTCCTTGCTCAGAGGGGAATCTGTTTCTCCCTCTGCCTCTGGCCCTCCCCCCTGCTTGTGTTCTCTCACTCTCTCTCTCAAATAAACAAACAAATAAATTAAATGTTTAAAAAGAAAAGAGTACAGAGTGTCATCATCACACTTCATGATGGGAGTTGAAGGGAACTGAAGGTGGTCTCAAAGAAGCCATACTCAGGAAAGAGGACTGGAAGAGTGCCTCTGGACACCAGAACTGCCTGAGGCTGATGGTGATCACCTGACTATCTGGCAGCTCATAACTTCACCCGGGAGGAGGAGGATATAGCTGTGACCCAATCTCCTGCTCCAAGACATAGAAGACCTCCATATAGGTTTTCCCGCTCAGCTACTGTGGTGAACCTGCAGTCATGCTCCATGAGAATCTTCATGATTTTAGGTCTCACCCAGCCAGGACCTGACACAGGATAGTATGGGGCAGAGTGTAGCCCTCATAGGTGGGCACTGTGTAGGTGACTTGGTCCCCATAATCCATGACAATAATAGTGGTACCACACAAGAGCAACACAGCCCGATGGTCATATACACAGGCAGAGTGTGGAAGATCTGGAATGCGATCTGAATCATCTCTCAGTTGGCCTTGACATTCAAGAGGGTATGAGTCAGCAGCACAGGGTGCTCCTTTGGGTTGTAGAAGTGATGCCAGATCTTCTCTATATTGTCTCAGTTGGTGAAAATGCCATGCTTGATGGTATACTTAAAAGTTAGGATGCCACTCTTGCTCTGGGCCTCATCACCCAAGCGGTCCTTCTGTTCCATGCCTACAATGATGCCCTGGTGTCAGGTGTGCCTGACAGTGGACAAGAATACATCCTGGGTGGGGGTGGGGGGAGTCATTCCCAGCAAAGGCAGATTTGCATATCCCAGAGCCACCGTCATATGAGCAGTGTGGTTTCTAGTGGAGGTGGTGGGCCCCAGGGTGGAGTGAAGCAGGCATTATGGTTTGATTTGCATTTCCTTAATAATTAGTGATGTTGAACACTGCACTTTTTCATACCTGTTGGCCACCTGTATGTCTTCTTGAAAGAAATGTCTATTCAGATCCATCCATTTTTAATGACTCTTTGTTTTTTTCTTTTCTTTTTTCTTTTTCTTTCTTTTTTTTTTTTTGCTATTCAGTTGTAGAAATTTTTATATATTTTAAAAATCAACCTCTTCCCAGATATAAAATTTGTAAATATTTTTCTCCCATTCAGTAGGTTGTCTTTTCATTTTGTTGATGGTTCACCTTGTTATGCAGAAGCTTTTAAGTTTGATGTAAGTCTCACTCATTTATTTTTGCAAATAGTTCTTACTAAATAATTGAAAATAATGAAGCTCTTATTTTTAGACTACACACATATTGCTAGAGCTATCATCATGTGGCTCAATTCAATGTTACTAAAAGTGAATAGCAGCTACACCATGGACAAAGGTATGAGATATGAAAGCAGAGATTCAAGGCTGCCCTTCCCGGCTATGCTAGTTAGAAGACCCTACCCCTGACCTACAGTGCCCTCTTCGGACCCATGAAACACAAATGCCTTCAGCAACTCTGGATCTAGTAATTTTAGTAGCTGCTCAGTGATAATCCCCTCCTTAGAAGTATTCAGGGTGCCCCAGTGGAATAGCAAATGCCCAATTCTGCCCATCACCCTTGCTGCCTGTGTGGACTACTGGATTTGCCATCAGACCTCCTCACTCAGGCAGGTCCCTGAAAGTCCTGGATAAGGCTGCTCATGGCTGAGTTTGCCAGAAGAAAAACAGAACACTTAGTTAAATTTGAGTTTCATAAAAAGAAGAAATAATTTATTTAGAAAAGTCATGTCTCAAATATTACATGGAACTTGCTTGTATTAAAAATTTTTTAATATGAAATTCAAATTAAATTGGGTGTCATGTATTATTATTTGCTAAATCTGGCAATCCTACTTGACGTTTGAAGGTTCTGGTCATCCCAGACCCACCTCAGCCTTGGATGGACTAAGGAAATCAATATCTCTTGGATTACCTATCATTTTCTCTGTTTATCTTTTGGGCAATGCTTTTGCTAGATTTCATATTGTTACATATTCTTGATTCCTTCAGTCTTTTTGAAATTCTTCTTTGTCTTCCCTGACTCATCTTTCTTTTCTTTTTAAAATCTGATCAGTTTTTCTCTGGACTCTAGTTCTTCCCTCACTGTCTAAAACAAAGGTTAGTCAGTATTTCCTGTAAAGGGTCAGACAATAAGTATTTTGTTTTGAGGACCACATAGTATCTGTCATAACTACTGGACTCTGACTCTGTAGTACCAAAACACAATATGCAAATGAATGAACATAACTGTGTTCCAATAAAACTTTATTTACACAAACAGGCAATAGGACAGATTTAGCCCACAGGCCATAATTTGCCAATTCCTGTTCTAGATGCAAGTGTAGATGGACCAGTCCTTGTCTTTCTTCTATGTTTGTTCTTTTATCAATCTCATCTAATTACATGGTAGTCCTTCCACTTGTATTTCAGTGACATGCAAATCTGCATCTCAAACCCTGACTTTCCACCCAGTCTACAGTCTTGTATTCCAGAAGCCTGTAAGATGATTCTTCCTGAATGTCTTATAGACACTTTAAATTCATCAAGCCCAACTTCCCTTTGAAAACATCACATATCCTGTTCTCTATTTCTGCCAAGGTAACTACTACCCCTATGGCTAAAACCAGCTCAAAATTTTCACAGGTGTTTGGTTTCCTCCTTTCTCCAGCTACTCATATTCACCCAGTGGACAAATCCTGTAAATTCAATATATTTATTTCATATCTATGTCTCCTGTCCCTTCCTACGACAAAGGGAAAGCTTTCTGTACCTCTTGTCCAGTTCATTGCAGTATCATCCAAATGATTCTCGACACCAGACACCAACCATATTTCTCTAGTACTGTTAGACTCCCTTTCCTTAGAATGGTTCTGATTTCTCTCTTTCTTCCTACAACCCTTTTGAAGCCCCTTTAATGGTTTTTTTTTTTAAAGTCTAGATTCTTTAGCCTGACATCAAAGACCCTCTCTGAGCCAGCCCCACACTAATGATCCAACTCTTTAAGTGAGTTTTTTTTTTAAATTATTTATTTATTTATTTGGCAGAGAGAGAGAGAGATCACAAGTAGGCAGAGAGGCAGGCAGAGAGAGAGGGGGAAGCAGGCTCCTGGCCGAGCAGAGAGCCCAATGTGGGGCTTGATCCCAGGACCCTGAGACCATGACCCGAGCCAAAGGCAGAGACTTAACCTACTGAGCCACCCAGGTGCCCCATGATCCAACTCTTTAATTGGATGCACCATTAAGAGTAGTCAAAACGAACTTTGTGCAGTTCCCTAGCCACTCAAACACTTTCTTATCTACTTAATTCTCCAGTGCTTTGGTTTCCCCCTGCCCTTCCCAACCCTGGTCTTCTAATTCCTACCTACATTGGAGGACCCAGCTCAAATGGTATCTTCTCCACAAAGTCATCCCTAACCTTCCATCTAGAAGAAATGTTTCCATATTCAAACTCTTGACAACAGTTAGGTTATACCTCTCTCACAGCTATTATAATTTTCTACCTTGTATCACACTAGCTCCTGCCCTATCTCCCTTGATACAGTGCAAAATCTGGTAAGAGAATCTCTGAAGCTCCTTTTCTCCGTCTCCACCCCAAAAGATTCAGTAAAAAACCCCAACATTCTTCATTTTGGGTGTTCAATATATGCTTGATAAATGAATAAAAAATAAATTAGTGTTCCATATACAAAACAAAAACAAAAACAAAACCCACTACCCAGTGAGTGTGTTTATGTGTAAAGAGAGAAAAACAGTGGATATGTAGTTAGTTTTAACTCATTCTTCATTTTTCCACCCCCTTTTTTCACTGTGGAGGAAGAGAAAGGGGCATTTAACCCAGATCTACCTGATTCAACAACCTCCATCCTTATCTACAAAGATATACTGCCTCTCACATTAAAAACAAACAAACAAAAAACAACAACAACAACAAACAATTAACTTGAAAGTGAGGATTGGAGACTATTAGTAATGTGTGGTTTTTATTTCATGTGTATTAAGAAATGGATAGCAGAGGCAGAGTAGCAGTCAGGTCCAGATCTAATAAGGAATTAGAAATCATAGCAGTTATTTTAACACAGATAATATAATATAAAGAATTTTTACTAGATATAAAGTTGTAATTAGATAACTAAAAAGGTAAGAAGAGAATTCCAAGGTATTAACAATGTGGTGATTGAAGGCAGCTACCTTCCCTGTGGCCTGGGAGAATGGAAATTCAAATGGAAAATGAAGAGATTAAACGTGTCAAAATTTACAAATTTGAAAGAAGAACCTCATTAGGCTGAAACTCAGGTTCTGAAAATAGGGACCCTGTTTAGCTGGTGTTAAAAAAACACTGCAAGTTAATTCAGCTGACCTACAGGAAGGAAATGCTGCTGCCAGGGAGAAGCAGCACTGCTGAGGAGAGGTTCCTAAGGACAGGAAGTAGAGAGGGAGGAGAAAATTCTTCCTCCTTTATCTAGACCCTCTAATGCCCCTACTGACTGACCCTAATATAGAAGCAGCTGGCAAAGCAGAAATATGGTTTGCAGAATCCCAGACCCTGCAGCACAGAGATACAGTTATAAAAGGATGAATTTGGAACTGAGAGGCAATAACTTAAGAAGTGGCCCAGGAAGGACACCTATGAAAAGATACCTATTGAAATGTGGCACTTGTGAGCTTGAGAATGAAGTCAAATAGGCCATTATAAGCAATATGAGATAGATCTCTCACCTATAACAATAAAATAGTAAAGACCTCTAGGTGGGTACCCGAAACAAGTAAGGGAGGGGAAAAAAAGATGCAGATAGATTTCTTGACTTCAAAAATCAAATAGCAGCTCAAGAAAACACCATCAAGACAAATTATCTGTGATCTTGAAAATGGTGGGGGGAGGGGATAGCAAATTTGTCATAATTGGCAAAGCACTGTTAATTCAAACCCCAAGGAATGCTAAAATGCCATAGTTTCACACTAGAAACCCCCGGTAAGAAAATATAATTGTACCATCCTTTATTGTCCCCCTGTAGCTGTTACAATATTGGAGAGCTGCTCCTTATTGCAAAGAGATTGGATTTTTATGAGACTGACATGCTAAGCAGCTTTCTAGTCAAGTAAAATACTGCATTAAACAGAATCCACTTTTGTACTTTGGTTGAGAAGCAGATATATTGACTGTATAGTACAGAAGACAGTATTCATTACATGCAATCACTGACCTATTTCTAAGGTATCAACTTTAATCAGAGGTAGGTCAACACTGTTATCAAGAAACAATACACTGTATATTACATAGCTACTGATACTGAAGAAATACTGCCTCATGTCAGTATTTAAATTGGGGAAAATATTGCCTCATATCAAGAGAAAGCAGGTGTACTACATGAAATAATTACACTACATATTTTAACAAACTCATTAATTTTGGAGTTTATTGCATTAAAGGCATTTACAGCTTAGGAAATTAGGGTGTCTTTATCATTTCATGGCAAATGACATTTGTTGAAATTCTTAATGGCAAGGGATCCTCTTTAAGTACAGAATTCCAATTTATAAAATCATCTGAATGCACTAAAAATAAGCTGATCATTCATTGATATGATGTGGATCACTTTTACTGTATCTCCATGTCAATGCTCCTTTGATATTTGTGCTGCCAGCTTTTACTCCCCACTGACTCTCATTGCTGCTGTTGTTCTGTTGCTGTTCTTGTTTGTCTGCTGTTCTCTACCAATATTCTGGTCTTTCTACATCATGCATGGAAAACACCAACTGCATTTTTTCTTTATACTTCAGTTGCCATTCTTGGAGGCACCAATCCAATGACCAAGTTGTTTAAAGTGTCCAAGAGCCTAACCCCTCAAGTCTGTGACCCCCTCACTCGGTGTGGTCTTTTCTCGCACCTCACTTCAACAGCAGCTCACCTGGTCACATCCTTTCTGCTTTCATCAAATAAATGCACCACCTTCCAAATTTCTATTAGATAGAAAGATCATATTGTATTGTATTGTGTTATTATATATCCTTTCATTTTACTATGCATCCTAGTGTATCTAAATCCACTGATGCTTCACTTTTCTACAATCTGGCACTTCTCAAATTGGTACTGCCCTCCATACACGTTTAGAACCCATGTATTATCACTGTAATCACTCACTAGTTACTCACTCAACTTTCTTCCCCCACTTTTCCTAGATCATACTCCTTTGGATATAAATCCCTACCTTGGTTAAACCCAACTATCTAGTCATACTATACTTTTCTCCATAAAGTTGAATGTTACTAAACAAAAGACATAGAGCCATGCTGTTATGTCTAAATTTGAAAATCAAGACAAGAATTATTTGAAAATAATAACCAGAGAGTCAGAGGGTCTCTCAATAATTCAAATATACTTCCAAAATACATTCGCTCACCTACTTACCAAAATGGACTTTTAATTTCTCTCTCCTCAGACCTTCAGCACAACTATGCCCCAAAGACACATGTACACATATACTCTCAGCTAGTGATATTATCTCATACTTGAGAAAAAGGAAGCAACTAAAGAGAAACTGCCTTATCTTACCACTATCAAGTTCACCACCTTCCCTGAATCTGTTACCACAGTCTCTGGCTGTCCTTCCATTACACTGGATGAAGTATGCCTTCCCTGTGTACCCCTAAACTTGTGCTCTAGACCCCATTCTTTTTCTACTTTTCAGGGTATCCATTCAGTTCCTGGTAATCAATTTCTCCCTCTCTACTGAATCATTCCCTTCAAACATACACATTCTTCTTGATGTCACTATGATCATCATCTCCATTGACCCCATACAACCTCCACTGACCCCATGTTCCACCTCTAGTTTCTGGAGTACTTTACTTCTCCTTTTATAGCAAAAGTTCTTGAATGGCTTATTTATGGTCCAGTCTTTACTTCCCGCCATGCCAACTCTCCTTAGCCCATTATTTTTCCTACACAATTGATTCTTCTTGTCAAGGTTATTAAGAATCATCACCAAAGTCTACCACATTTCCAAATTTACTTGGCAACTATAATTCTTCATCTTATTCAAATTCTTTTTTAAAAATTCTATTTTATTTTTTCCATCTTATTCAAATTCTTGGCAAGATTAGACACAGTCAGCCACTCAGTCCTCCTTAAAACACATCCTTAAGTTTTGTGACTCCACATTTTGCTGTTTTTCTTCCTTACACCTGAATCACTTCTGCTTAGTCTCTTTTTTTGACTCTCCCCTTCAGTGGAATGCCTCAGAGATCCTCCAAAGCCCCACTGTTCTCCATCTCCAGTGCTTTCCTTGGTGAGCTTTCACATATTCCCATGATTTTAATACTATCTGTGGAGACTACCGAATTTGTATATCCATCACTGACCTCTCCACTGAGCTCTAAACTCTAAGTTGTAATTAACTGTAATTCTGTGACTGACATTTCCACTTGACTATCTAATCAGCTTATTAATCCCAACACGGCCAAACAGAACCTTGATTCCCTTGATTTTATCCCCATTGGGCACTTCTGAACTCCTTCCCTGCCATTATCTCCACCAACCACCTGGCGTTCAGGTACAACATTTAGCATCATTTCAATTGATCTCTGCCCCTCATTCTCCTCCCTCACATGAAATCCCTAAACAAGTTACTTCAGCCTCAACTCCAAAATATATTTTAAATCTATCCACGCCTTTTCACCTCTCCGGCACTAGCCACTTCCAGATGCAATCATTATTACCTTCATGATTGTTCTAATATACAAGAAAGCTTATTTCCATTGCTGGAACTATCTTTTCCACTATCACTTCCACTGCTAAAATATCGTTTCAAAACATAAATCTTCTAGTGTAACACAACATATCCCACACATGCACATGCACGCACACACACATACTCTTAAAGCCCATCATTTATTTCCCTTTGTACTCAGAATAAAACCTAAAGTCCTTCTTGTTGCCTATAAGAACCAATAATGACGTGACCCAGTTCTACCTTTCTAGCTTCAGGACCTACTGCTCTCTCCCAATCTCATTATACTTCAGCTCTAATAGCTTTGTTTTTATTCCTCGAACTCACCAAATTCTCTCTGCCTCAAGGTCTTTGTACTTGTCCTTGTCTCTGCAGCTCTTTCTGTGGCTAGCCCTTACTACAGCTCAAACTCCATCTTCACAGAGGCACCATCAGAAACCACCCTGCTTTAGTTTCTTCATAGCACTGATCCCTTTGTGAAACCCTCTCGCCCATTCTTTGTTATGTTTACTTTCTTTTTTCATCTGTCATCACTAAGTCAAGAACCTTACATAATTTTTTTTACTACTGTATCTAGAGCCTAGACTATCTAGAGCATAGTAGACACTAAATAAATATGTGTGGAAGGAGGAAAAATGTGAAGGAAGGAAATAGGATTTAATGATTTTCTCATAAAGGTAATGACACAACTATTTGTACAGTTTCTCTAACATCCATCTTTCCAACTTCCTCAACTAGATTTCATCTCTGCAAGTTTATGCATAACAAAGTAGAGAGCACAGCTTAGCTCAGAGGCATGGTTCTGTTAAATAAAACTAATCTGACAGGATCAGACCACTGGGGTTTAGCCATTCACATTCTGGATGGCTGGAAATGATAGTGTGCCAAACCTCCTTGGGTACTCAGTGAACCACACTCTCCACCATCTCCCTACCCACTCCAGGCAATTACCCATCTGGTTTGCCTGGCTCACCCAGTCGTATTTGAATGAGGTTTTCAGCTAAAAGTGAATGGTGTGTGTCCAACCTGAAAGACAGCCTCTGGCAATTGCATCCCACGCCTGCTTTCAACTATAGCCATTCTCTCTAGATGGGGGTCAGGAGCCTCCCCAAACGCAGCAGGACAGGTAAAGACAGAGGAGGGAAAGGGGAGCCTATGTAGGAGTCAGGAGACCTGGGTTCGAGTCTCTGTCTGTCTCAAGTTCACTGTGACCTGATGAAATCCATGCACCCCTCTAGGTTTGCTTCCCAGCTGCAAACTATGGGGTTCATACTAGGTAACTCTAGGAATTTCTTCCAGTTCTAACATTCCAAGCTTATAAACCACCAAGTGGCAAGCATTTGCTGGGTTGCAAATTCTCCAACCCAAGAAGCCAATCTCCAACCTGGGATGAGTAACGACATTACCACCATGTGGGTTTTTTATATTTGCCCAGAACCTCATAATTACGAGGTTACCCTCACCACACCCCTTTTACATACATGGGTGACAAACACTAATTACCCTGCTTTGCTGGAGGAGGAAAGATGGCACAGAATGATTAAATGACTCACCCACTATTTACCAAAAGCAGTGGTTTGGCAGGGACCAGAAATCCATGAGTTTCTGAGTTGTAGACCTGAGCTCAGGACATTAGGCCACAGGACTCTGCTGGAGCATACCAGTGTTTGGCTTCACTTGTTTTTTATTCTGGAATAGATGAAAACATTCATGATTGCATTCTCTTTTTTGAGTGATTCACTGCTGTTAGTGCTAATGGAACTGGATAAAAGAGAGAAAGGTCTATTTACTTCAACCAAAAACCTAGGAAAATTTTGTGTGGGCAGGCAGTGAGGTACACAGGGAGAGTGTGGACTTTGAAGCAAGAGACACTTGTCTTTGTTTTGTGAGCAAAAAATTTCCAAGTATTAAGAAAGCACAAAAAGCATAAAGATGTGTAAGACTCAATTCCACTCATAGCTCTGCAAGATACCTAATTCTCTGAGTCTTGCTTTTCTCATCTGTAAAATGTAACTGATAGAACTTGCCCACAATATCCTTGCAAGTATGGAAAGTGATGAGAAAAGGCAGTTACTCACATTGTGGTTCTTCAGTTAATTAGCACCTTTTCCTCTTTCTCCTCTTCTTTATCTACGGAATGCAAAATTGGGTGTCCCTACACACACACCCAAAGTCCCGTGCCTCTCACCATCACCCAGTGAAGAACGACCAGACGACAGGCCACTAAAGCAGGTGACCAATCATCCATGGGGTGAAGGGATCCCCTGGGATCTCATGTTCCAGACTTGTTAATGACATAGGGTATCTTAAAAATGAATAACTGACCCTGTATCTCCACCTGTAACAGTGGAACTAACCAAATTGTCCCGGAAAATATTCTGCAAGAAAGGGTCTCTGAAAGGTTTACAGACTCCTGTACATAAAATGTAGACTAAATGTTATGGTTTTGTTTTTTGTTGTTTTTTGTTTTTGTTTTGTGTTTTACAAACAGTCTTTCATGTTATACTCAAACATTTCTATTCCTCTGAATAGTCACTTCAGCCTCCTTGTCCATCAGCTAATCCCTACCATGCCACCCCAGAGACATCTGCAGAAGCCAGAGGAAAAGAAAAAGAGACACAAAGTAGGGAAGGAACACAGTTCATAAATAAGGCAAATGTCTTAGTTTGTTTCCTTTTCTTACTTTCTGAGATTTGGAGAATCATATTTTTCAACATCAGCCTTCTGTTTTTAACATACATTGTTAAAGAGAGGGGACTCAGAATGACAAATAAGAGGCATGTTTACACTGAGGTGATCTGTGTCCTTCTGGTGATAAGCCCTGGAGCCTTGGAGGCTGAGCTGAGAGACAGGCTTTCAGGCCTGCACCCACCAGCAGCGGGCTGTGTGGTGATCTGAAGGAGTGCGGACTCCTATAATGAACTGAGACTCAGTTCCCTCACCTCTGTATAAGTAGGCTAAGAATAAACTGTCCCCAAAATGCTTACTAGCACTAAAGTCCTATGAATCCTGGAATAACATAAACAGAAGCTGACACACAGTATCCACACATACCTTATACTCACAGTGTTGGGGGTCCATAGAGCCAAAGGTCCTATATCCTCATGCCCTCTGCTATAACATTTTCATTTTTTCTTTGATGTAGAAACAGATTTTATATCCCTGAGAGAAATATAAATGTATATAAGAACCATGTATTCCAATACATCAGTATCATTAACAAGTTTCCTAGGTATTATAGATTAAAACAAAAAATAAACCATGAGAAACTCTGGTCTAGACATACATATCCCAAACTATTAACCAGGTAAGAAAGCAAAACACAGGAAAAGACACTTACAGTATTTGAAAGAAATTAATAATGAACATGCCACTTAAAATAATTATTCTAAAGTATAAGAAAACTTTAAAAAAAAATTCAGATTCCTGAGCACTACTCCATACCTAAGTCAGAACTATGGGAAGGGAGACTAAATGGCTCACGTACAGGTATATTTGCAAAACTCCTAAGGCCGTGCTGTTGATTGCTCATGTCTGGAAACCACAGTTAGAAAGCAAAATCTCAGCAGCCAAGTCTGGCAAATATGTCGGTCCCTCTCCTCAGTGCCCAGCAGAAGTAATTTCTCCTCTCACTTGTGAACATCTGTGATAATCATCACGGAGACCTGGCTTGTTTGTTAATGGGGGGAAGAAAAGCTATTTACCTAGTTTGCAAGCCAAGGGAGAGCTTAATTAATGTCAGAGCAGATACGATTTCCTCCTCTCTCCTTGCCCTAGGAACTCACAGGGATAACGAGAGGATTTTTAATTAATGTTTGAAAAGCATTCTGAGATCCCTGGATGAGAGGTGCTGGAGAAGGGCACAACATGATTATTATTGTTATTAATAGTAGTTTTATTAATAGAAATAATGAAGTTCTCTAAAGCAATTTTTTAAATAAATTCATGACATCAGTCATCAGAACATTTTTGTGGCAAGAAATTTTGGAGAGAATGAAGGAGAAAGGGGAAAAAAAGATACAAGGAAAATAAAAATGCTTTTTTTAGCCCATTAGAACTGGGTAACACTTTGAGGTTCTAGCATGAGGACTCCATCAAAAGTTCTTATATTTTTCCAAGGTAAATTAAAATACAACTATTAATTTCTATGTTACCAGCAAAAGATAATGAAGGAACATAGTTATGAAGGAAAGAACCCAAGTTTGGGAAATGCAAGTTCAGAATTTGGGGCTTATCATTGCCTATTTACTGGCTTACCACTTACTAATTATTTAACCTTGGGCAAATCACATTATCTATGTTTCCTTATTGATAGAATGGGGAGATACTGAAATATCTTGAAATATTAATGAAGATGAATGGAGATGATAAATGGAGATGATAAATGTGGAAATTTTTTATATGTCTGTTAAGTTGTTCAGCAGATATTAATGATAATAATGATAACAATGATTACACCAAAAATTCACCTTGCAAGATGGAAGAAATGAATGTATATTATTTATAATAGATTTTTTAAAATATATTGTTTTAATTTATGAAGTAAAATTGTTCTTCAAGGCTTACAATAAAAAGCAGCTTCAGGAAGTTTAGAAAGTTAAAGAAGTTTTCAAGTCTTACAGTGAAAAGTAGCTGGCCCCGTCCCTCTCTTCCACCATAGTCCTTATTCCCAGAGACTCTCCTTTTTAATTCTTCAGCTGTTTCTTTTGATGTTTACCACTATATTGCCAATTAATATGATTGAACTGCTATATCTAGCTCTGTACAAATGTTAAAAATTATTTGTTTCCTACTATAATAGATATATTAATTCTCCTATACTACCACCTTTCATTTGGCTCCCTCATTTCTACAGATATAGTTACATTTACTTTTGTTAAAATTAATATTTACTATTTACAACATTACTATTGCATAAATGTTATTAATTATTAACCAACTAGCATACTACTATTAGATTCCTCTCTTATAACAACTCTTTGTTTTTCCTAGGCTTATTAATTGCCTAACATTTTAAAAACTTGATTACATTTCTGTTTACTTCACACTGGGTTCATTCTGTATTCTTCCAGAGCTATTAACTTCTCTTAATACTACTGTATTTTCCACCTTGTCAAATCCATTAGATAATATAACTTTTTTCTTTTAATTTTCCCTAGACACTCACCTCCCTTGTATTCTTACTATAATTGAACAATACTATTTCAGAAGCCATGAAAATAGTAGTGAATCCTTGAATCTATGGGCTCCCACACTGTGACTACAAGGCATGTGTGAAATCTGTGCATAAGCCTCTATATATGTTGTTCCAGGATTCATAAGACTTTAGATCTAGTAAGCATCTTATGGACAATTTATTCCTCTCATACTTACTATACAGAGGTAGTGAAATTGAGTTCACTCTCTGACAGTAGAGGCAGATCTAAAAGCACATCTCTCAGGTTTAGTTTTGCCAAAATGAATGATCACTGATACTTCTGTTATTTATATTGTAAATTTATATTGTGAATATAAATTCTGTTATTTATATTGTAAATGACAGGTATATAAAAACCTGCCACCAAGAATACTATTCCCAGCAAAAGTATCCTTCATAAATGAAAGAGATATATCTTTCCAGAGGGGGGAAAAAAGTATTGGAGGTTTATTACCTCTAAACCTGCCTTACCAAAAAAAAAAAAAAAAAAAAAAAAAAAAAAAGCTAAACGGGGTTCTTCAAGTTGAAGTGAAAGAGCACTAAGAACAACATGAAAATACATGAAAGTATAAAGCTCACTAGTAACAGGAAATATATAGTGAAATTCAGTATACCCTAATACTGTAATTGTGTGTATAAAGAGTTTTTATCTCTAGTATAAAAGTTTAAAAAGCAATTATTAAAAATAACTATAGCTATAATAATTTATCAATGGATGTAAAATATAAAAAGATATAATGTGTGACTTCAATAATATAGTAGTATGTAGAGGAAGGAGAATTAAAAGGGTAGAGTTTTTGTATGAGATTGAAGATAAGCTGTTATAAGCTTAACACAGACTGTTATAGCTATAAGATGTTTTATGTAAGCCTCATGGTAACCATGAAGAACGAACCTATAGTAGATACACAAAAGATAAAATGAAAGGAATTAAAGCATGTCAGTACAGAAAAATAAATCACAAAGGAAGACAGCAAGAGAGGAAGAACAAAGGAATTAAGTGAACAGTCAGAAAACAATTAACAAAATAACAACAGTAATTTTCTACCTATCAAAGGTTAGCAATATTTTACTTATCAAAAATTAAATGTAAATGTATTAAATTCTCCAATCAAAAGACACAAAGTGGCTGCATGGACCAAACCAAATAACACCAAACAAAACAAAAAACAAAAACAACAAAAAATCCCAAGATCCAACAATATATTGCCTACAAGAGATTCACTTTAGCTTTAAGGACACATATAGGCTGAAAGTAAAGGACTAGAAAAAGATATTCCAGGCAAATGGTAATGAAAAGAGAGTGAAATGCATAACAATGGCTATGTGTTTCAGATAAAGTAACCTTCAGTCAAAATTAGTCATAAGAGACAAAAAATGTAACTATATTATAATAAAAGTGTCAAAAGGATATAACGATTATAAATATATATGCACCCAACACTGGAACACATAAGTATTTAAGGAAAATATTAACAAAACAGAAGGCAACAAAAATTAAGAAACTAAAGACTAAAATTATATTAAGTATCTTTTTTAACTACAATGGATATGAGACTATAAATCAATAACAGGAAGAAAACTGGAAAACTTGCAAATACATGGAAATTACACACCACACTCCTGAACAACAAAAGGGTCAATGAAGAAATCAAAGGGGGAATCAGAATGAATCTTGAAACAAATGAAAATGAAAACATAACATACCAAAACTTACCGGACACAGTAAAAGCAATTCTAAGAGAAAAGTTTATAGTAGTAAATGCCTAAATTAAGAGAAACAAAAGATCTCAAATAAACAACCAAACTTTACAGGTCAAGGAATTAGAAAAGAAGAAAAAACTAATCTCAAAGTTAGCATAAGGAAGAAAATAATAAACATCAGAGCAGAAAAAAATGAAATAGAGACTAGAAAAACAATAGAAAAAATAAAAACTAATAAGCTATTTATTAAAAAGGTAAGCAAAGTCACACTGTTAGCTAGACTAATCAAGAATAAGAAGAAAGGATTCAAATAAACAAAATTATATATGAAAGAGGCAACATTAGAACTGACATTACAGAAATATAAATAATTATAGAAGGCTACTATGACTGTTAACAAATAGGACAACCTAGAAGAAAATTAATAAATTCCTTGAAACATAGAACCTACCAAGGCTAAATCTGAAAGAAACAAAATCTGAACAGAACAATAACAATTAAGGAGATTGAATCAGTAATAAAAAAATCTCCCAAAAAAGAAAAGCCCAGAACTAGATGGCTTCACTGCTGAATTCTACCAAACACTGAAAAATTGATGCCAATCCTTCTCAAACTCTTCCAAAAAACTGAAGAGAGGGGAATACTTTCAACTCATTTTACAAGGCCAGCAACACCCTGATACCAAAGCCAGATAAGGACACTACAAGAGAAGAAAATTAGAGTCACTAGCCCCAATGAACATAGATGCAAAAATTCTCAACAAAATACTAGCTAATCACATTGGCAGCACATTAAAAGGATCAAACACCATGAACAAGTTGAGATTTATTCCTGGGATGCAAGGACAGTTCAACATACACAAATCAATAAATATAATATACCACATTATTAGAATAAAAGATGAAATTCATCTGATCCTCTCAATACATGCAGAAGAAACACTTGAGAAAATTCAAATTCTTTCATAATAGAAGCTCTCAACAGAATGTGTATATAAGGAACATACCTCAACATAATAAAGCTACATATAACAAAAACAACTAACATAACACTGATGAAAAGTGATGAAAAGCTGAAAGCTCTTCCTCTAAAACCGAGAACAGGACAAGGGTGCCCACTCTCATCATTCCTATTCAATATAGTCATAGATCCTAGCCAGAGTAATTAGGCAACAAAAAAAGGAGGGGTGGGAGGGCATCCAAATTGGAAAAGGAAAAAGTCAAATAGTCTCTGTTTGATGACGGAATAATTGTATATATAGAAAACCCTAAAGATTCAACCAAAAAACTGTTAAACTAATAAATTAATTCTGTAATGATGCAGAATACAAAATAAGAATACAAAAATCAGTTGCATTTCATTGCAAACAAACTATCTGAAAGAAAAATAAAGAAAATGATTCCATTTACAATAGTATCAAAAATAACAAGATACTTAGAAATGAATTTAACCAAGGAGATGAAAGATACGTACACTGAAAAATGTGAGACACTGATGAAAGAAACTGAAGAAGACAGAAACAAATGGAATGTTACACTGTGTTCATGGATTGGAAAAATTAACATTGTTAAAATGTCCATATTACCCAAAGCCACCTATAGATTCAAAGTAACCCCTATCAAAATCCCAATTTTTTACAGAAATAGAAAAAACAATCCTAAAATTTGCAGAGAACAAAAAAAGATTTCCAAATAGAGAAATCTTGAGAAAGAACAAACTGGAGGCATCACACTTTTGATTTCAAACTATAATCCAAAACAACAGTGATAAAACAGTATGGTACTAGCATAAAAACAGACATATAGACCAACAGAACAAAACCGACAACTCGGGAATAAAACCACGCATATAAGGTCAACTGATATTTAACAAAGGAGCTAAAAGTACTAAATTGTGAGAGGACAATCTTTTCAATGAATCATGCTGGGAAAACAGGATATCAACATGTAAAAAATAAAACTGGACACCTGTTTTACAGCACTAACAAAAATTAACTCAAAATGGAGCCAAGACTCAAGGCTGGAATGTAAAACTCCTAGAAGAAAACACAAAGAAAAGGCTCCTTGACATTGATCTTGGTAATTATTTTTTTTATATGACACCAAAAGACCAAGAAACAAAAGCAAAAACAAGCAAGTGGGATGATAAAAAGAAATAGTATCTTCGCAGCAAAGGAAAAATCAACAAAAAAGAGGTAACCTACAGAATGGGATAATTTGCAAGCCATATATATATGACAAGGGGTTAATGTTCAAAATATATAAGGAATTCATAAAACTTAATAACACAAAAAATATAATCCAATTTTTAAATGGGCAAAGGACCTGAAGATATACAAATGGCTGACAAGTACCTGGAAAGATGTTCAACATCACTATTCAACAGGGAAGTGAAAGTCAAAACCATGAGTTATCACCTGAGACCTGTTAGAATGGCTATTATCAAAAAGACAAGTGATAACAAAAGCTGTCCAGGATGTGGAAACCCTGGTACACTGCGGGTGGGAATGTGAATTGGTGCAGCCACTATGGAAAACAGAAAGGAGGTTTCTCAAAAAATTCAAAATAAAACTACCAACGATCCAGCAATCCTACTTCGGGGTATATTTCTGATAGATATGAAATCACAATCTCGAAGAGATATCTGCATTCCCATGTTCACTACAACATTATTTACAATAGTCAAGACATGGAAATAAGTGTCCACCAACAGATGAATGAACAACAACAACAGAACAGTGGGATATTATTCAGCTACAGAAAAGAAATTCTGCCATTCACAACAGCATGGCTGGAATTTGGAATCACATTACACTATGTGATTAGAGAAAGACAAATACTGTACGAAAATAAAAAAGCCAAACTCATAGAAACAGAGAGTAGAATAGTAATTGCCCTAGTGGTTAGGAAAATAAAGAGATGTTGGTCAAAGGGTATAAACTTCCAGTTACAGACAAATAAGATTTGGAGAATCTAATATAAAGCATAGTGACTATAATTAACAATACTGAATTACATACTTGAAAGTTGCTAAAAGAGTACATCTTAGATGTCCTCACAACAAAAGAAAAATGGTAATTATGTGAAGTGATGGTGTGTTAACTAACCTTACTGTGGTAATTATTTCACAATATATACATGTATCAAATTATCACATTGTATACTTTAAACTTATGTAATTACATGACATGTCTATTGTATCTCAATAAAGTTGGGGAAGATTTTACTATGAAGCTATAGTAATCAAGACAATATGGTACTCACATAAGGACAAGGACAGACATATATATAAATGAACTAGAGTTGACGATCCAGAAATAATTCCTTACATTTATGATCAATTGATTTAGCAAAGGTCCCTGATCAATACAGAGGTGGGGGAGGGAGGAAATGGTGCTGAAATAACTAAATATCCACATGCAAAAGAATGAAGTTATAACTTCACCTCACAAAATATGCAAATACTAGCTTAACACTGTTCATAGACTTAAACAGAATTGCTAAAACTGTAAAACTCTTTGCTGAAATCTTCAGCATAAATCTCTTTTACTTGGATTTGGCAACAGTTTTTTGGAAATGACACCAAAAGCACAAATAACAAAAGAAAAAATACACAAATCATACTTTATTAAAATTAAATGTCTTGTGCATCAAATTACCCTACCAATAGACTAATTGTAGTGGTCATTTCATCATATATATATATTGAATCATTATGTTACACAACTGAAACTAATATATGGTTATATGTCAATTATACATCAAGTTTTTAAAAGCCCACTATCAAAAGAGTGAAGAGACAATCCACAGAAAGGGAGAAAATATTTACAAATCTATACCTGATAAATGTCTTGTATGAAGAATATATAAAGGACTCACAAACAAACCATTTAAAGACAAATAAGCCAAGCAAAAGATGAATAAGCATTTCCCCAAGGAAGATATTCTCCCAAGGAAAGGTCAACATCATCAGTTATCCTGAAAATGGAAATCAAGACCAGGAGATACCACTTCACATCTACCAGGATTGCTAAAATAAAAAAGACAAACAATAACAAGTGCTGGCAAGGATGTAGAAAAACTGGAACACTTATACATTGTTCCTGGAATTGTAAAATGATGTAGCCACTCCAGAAAAACACTTTGGCAGTCCCTCAAAAAGTTAAATAGTGTTTCCATATGATCTAGAAATTCTATCCCTAGATACTTACCCAAGAGAACTGAAAACATATGACCCCCACAAAAACTTGTACACAAATGTTCATAACACCATAACTGATAATAAATCATATCCATACAATGGAATATTATTCACCCATAAAAAGGACTGAAATATCAATATATGCTACCAGTATCTCAGTAAAGAACACTGAACACATTTGGCTAAGTGAAAGAAGCCAATTACAAAAGGCTTCTTTTATATTGTATGATTCCTTTTTTATTAAATGGTGAGAATAGGCAAATCTGCAGGGAAAGAAAGCAGATTAATAGCTGTCAGCAGCTGGGGGTTTCTTACTGATGTGCCAAAAATGTTCTGTAATAAGATGGCAGTGATGGTTGCACAATCTACAAACACAATAATAAACCACTTAATAGTACATTAAAAAAAACTTCTCATATAGCTTATCACATGCCATGACATATGTTAAAATCTATTTGGAGATTATGGGAAGATAGCAATATGTTGTGTCAGTAAAGATAGAATAATTACTATGTGTAATAAAAACTAGTTTCTTAATAACACATACATTTCCTTTATTAAAAATATCATAACATCTTTTTAACCTAAAGAACTACTAATGCTGAATTTGCCTTATGAAATGATAATCTGTTTCATTTTTACTATCTAGATCTCTTCAGAGAACATTTTTAGAAAAACGAATTTTCATCTTGAGCTTATTATCCTTGTTAATTGTCGAACTAAGTGCACGTTTGTGTCTCTAAGTGTGTATACTGGCATAGAACAAAAAAAGAGACTCAGTCCATTAATATCATCTTTTTATCTTAAAACTTATCATTTTCACCGTTTTTTGGGTATTTTCTCAAGTAATGAGTTTGTTTTGGAGTTGTATGGACATATCACTGACTTTTAAAAGAACTGTGATGCTTAGACAAAGGGCTCCACGATTTCTTTTCTCTCAAACAATTCTACATCACAGAAGAACCATGCTGAGGGTACAGTCTACATCTGGACAGTTTCCATAATGCATTCTAATATTTTCATCAATAACCTCTTTTAATCTTGGTTATTGTCTGATTTGAAAACCAAGCCTAAGCATATCAGTACTCACTCAAAATTCTTGGCAGTGAGTTTAGATTCAATACACACTGCCTAAAAGAAGAAAAGAATAGAAAGGAAATGCAGAAACTGGCATTCTTGCAGCTAAAAGACAATGGGGGAAAAATTTACTACTGAAAGGAATAAAAAGAAAGGTACTATTGATGGTCATCAAGTGGTTGTCATTCTCAACGCTGGCCCACTATAGGATGTCCAATCTGCACTGAGAATCTTGAGGGTTTGGGCTCCTTTAGCTCTTCAAAACAATGACATCATCCCACAAGAGGCAGAAAGGAAATGCCTTCCATGAAGTTATAGCCTTTTATTGAATAAGATAAAACTAAGTCAATATTACTGTGATGGTTTTGTTGTAGCTACTAGTACTAACTTGCATTTTGATGATGGTATGTTCAAAGCACTTATACATTTATTTAATTTTATTATCACAGTCATCATCTAATGTCAGAAGAGATTAGGTATTATTAGTATCACTGTCCACATAAATAAATTGAAATACAGATAAAACTTCTTGGTTTTGCAACCTGTTCACAGGCTCCCATATTTTTCTTTCTTAAAGCCGTTTCTTTGTAAAAACACCACAAAAACATGTGGAACATAAACCAGTGACATGATGTAACCTAGTCTTTAATAAACATTTACGTATTTTCAGACTGTATGTTCCTAAGAACAATTTATACCTGGTAAGAATAACAAAGAAGAATGCAAAAAACCTTTACGTCCAAATATATTCTGTCACAGGGAGTGCCCTGAATACTCAATACCAGATGCTTAAGAAAGTTCAAAAGAAAAGAGCCAGTATTCAGCACCAGCTATGGAAAGCCTCTTCGGTTTGTGTGTACACCCGTCTCTTAGAGAATACTGACTGTGTGAGACACTGTGCGCCAGAGATTACTTGTGCATTTCTGCATGAAAAGGATCTAAGCTGTGACAAGATGTTATTGATGCATTTAATACATTTATAAAGAAATTACTCTAAAAGTTTTGGAGAATGAGAATAAGAGGCTGATGTTTCAAGTCTCCTTTTAGGATGAATTTTATTAAGGGAACAAATAAACTATGTATGTATATCATTTTTTTGCAATTATCATTGTTCAGTGAATATTTAATATTCATCTCTATGTCAGGTTTATTCTTGGCACTGAAGATACAGCCTTAAACAAGAACTTGAAGGCCTTTGCCCTGAAGGAGCTTATTTTACAGTAAATGGAAATGGACAATAAGCAAATACAAGAAATAAAAGACTACTGGAGAGTGGATACTTATAAAGAGAGAGAACCAATACAGGGCAATGCAAGGAAATATTTGAGTAGTTATATTTGATTGACTGATAGTCAGGGAAATCCTCTGCAGAAGGTGTTATTTAAGCTGATACTTAAATTATCAGAAGAAACAAATTGAGCAAAGATGTGAAAAGACCACCACAGTGTTCTAAAATGAAATGAGCTTGTAGCTTTTCTAGAAATAGTCTTTGGGTTGCTTTTTGTAGTTAATCTCCTCCCCATCATCTTTTTTATGTGTAAACTCAGCCTTTGTAGAAAACAATCTGTGGCAAAGTTGTACCATTCTCCTTAGAAAATAAAATAAATACGTAGGTAAGTTTTTTTAATTAAAAAATGGAATGAGCCTGAGTTGGTGAAAAACAAAAAGAAGTCCATTGTGGCTAAATGACAGGGGTTACCAGATGGTGTTGGAGAGTAGGCAGGAGCCAGATGACAATGGGATGTTGGTAAACTAGAATAAGAATTTATTCATGTGCTGAAAGGAAAGGTCTAGCACAAAAGAAGAAACTGATGATGATGGGCAGAGGAGCATCATAACCTAACAACATAATACTAGTTTTTTACTTGCTCCTCTTTTGCTTGATGTGCTGTTTGAGGGTGACTTAACAGGAGTACAAGTATAATCACCCTATAAAAATAAAAATGGTGAAGTCTCCCAGTAAAGACAGCTTCATTAGTTTTGACTTTGATGCAAAATCTCTGCTCCGGACAATGAGCGATTATACATAAAAATGGAAATAGAAATACATAAAACTTTTATCTCAAAATCAAGATAAATATCTCTTGGATGACAAGGGAGAAAAATATAAAGTGGTCAGCTCAGCTGAAACCATGAGCTATAGACCTCTAAGTCTGAAAAAGACAGTGATAGCCTGCAGGGAAAAAGAGACAGGAACCAGGTTATTACTTAGGGCAAAAGGCTTTGGTGAAGCTCTCTCCCTTTTTGGATAAAGGTTCCACCAATCGTCTAGAGCAGTGGTTCTACACTGGAGGTACTTTTGCCCCCCAGGGAACATTAGGTAATGGCAGGAAACATTTTGGTTGTCAGAACTGGAGATATAAAGATGCTATTCATGGGGCACCTGAGTGGCTCAGTCAGTTGAGTAGTCAGTTCTTGGTTTCGGTGCAGGTCATAATCTTGCAGTCATGAGATCAAGGCCCATGCAGGGCTTGGCAATCATCATGGAGTCTGCTTCAGATTCTCTCCCTCTCCCTCCAGCACATGCTCTTTCTCAAATAAATAAATAAATGAAATCTTAAGAAAAAAAATACTACTCATATCTAATATAGAGAGACAAGTGATTTTGCAAAGCATTCTACAATTAATACACACATGCACAAAAAGCCCCCAAACAACAAAGAATTGTTTAGTGCAGAATGTCAATAGTTCCCATATATGAATAGTGCACTGCTGAGTGCCAGGTCTCAACAACGAGAAACCTTGGTCTAAAGACCCACTTTTAGTTACTTAAAGTGTAGAGGCAGCAGAAAACATGGGCAAAGTCTCTCAACCAAAAACTAATAAGCCAAATTGTCCACTGGCTCTGGCATTGGATCTGTCAGTTCCCCAATGTCACTTAGATGCAGGAGCTACATGATAAATAATGTGACCTGCTTACAGATTGCAGTCCTGAAAGGCAAGTACTAAACCCACAATAATGGAAGAGTGAGAACAGAGGAGTGAAGAAAATGACCTTTTCAATCAAAATACCAAAACATGTGAAGAAATGCTAAGAAAGATAGAAAACAAAACAATCAGAACATAATCACACTTAAGATATAATTAGTTTTAAGGAAAACTAACAAAGATTTTTAAAGGGTACTTACAATTATAACAGGGAATATAAGTATAAATATCAAAAAGAAACAAAGAGAGAAAAAATAAAACAAGAAGTTGAAATACAACAAAAATTCATGAAGTGGATTTTATACTGGACTAGACATAGTCAAAGAGAACCAGACTATACTTGCCATTAGAATTTAAACTCCATGAGGGCAGAGATCCGTGGTCTTGTTCCCTCCTGTACTGAAATCACAGTCAGCACAGTGCCTGGTCTATGGCATAGTCTTAATTAACATTTGTCAGCTGAATGAAAGAATTACTTTGACTCGAGTTTCGTGAACATGGGACCTATTCTTCTAATAAAGTATATGAAAAACTCTTCTAAAAAAAGAAAGAGAGAGAGAGAGAGAGAACTGGGCTATAAAAGCTGTGAAATTCATTTAGAGCACAGAGAAAGGGAAATAAAAAAGAATAAAAAAATATAAAAAGTCAGCTAGGGAACATAAAGGATAATCTTCAGGTTCCAATATACATTGTATAAAAATTTCAGTAAAGATAAAAAAGGAAATGGCTGAAAATCAGTATCTAGAAAGAAGAGCTGAGAATTCTCCAAGACTGGAGAAAGACACACATCCTCTAATCAAAACATATTCCAAATTCCAAGTCAGATAGATAAATATAAACTTATTCATAGTTATATCACAGAATATCGTATCTAGAAAAAAATATAAAATCTTAAAACCAACAGAGGAGAAATTGTACAATCAAAGCAAGTGAGTTCATTTATGAGATAGTCAATGAAGATAAAATAATGCCTTTCAAATATTTGAGGAAAATGCCTGATAATTGAGAATTTTATGCTCAGCTATACTATCTTTTAAGAGTAGAAGTGAAATAAAGACTTTTTTATACATACAAAGGCTATAAGAGTTTATCTCTCATAGACCCTCCCTAAAATAAATATTAAATGATAGTTTTCTGGAAGAAGAACATGAAGGAAGGTCCTTGGGATCCAGAAGGAATGTGGAATGAAAGTAGAAAGTGCTTATTTTTTTTTTAATTAAAAAACCATGTCACTCGCACATATTCATTCTCTGCAAAATAATTAGGATACCAGGGGCGCCTGGGTGGCTCAGGGGGTTGAAGCCTCTGGCTTCAGCTCAGGTCATGATTCCAGGGTCCTGGAATCGAGCCCTATGTCTGGCTCTCTGCTCAGCGGGGAGCCTGCTTCCTCCTCTCTCTCTCTGCCTGCCTCTTTGCCTACTTGTGATCTCTGTCTGTCAAATAAATAAATAAAATCTTTAAAAAAAAGAATTATATGTTAATAAAAAATTTAAAAATAATAATAATTAGGATACCAGTAAATTGGTACAACACTCTAGCTTTGTAAACAAATCTCCTATAAACTTAATCAAAGGCCAGTAATGAGTATAAAGGTACCACCACAGGATCTATCCAGAAATATTATAAGGCAATAAATAAATAAATGAATGCAGGAAACACACTGGGGAATAAACAAATGGAAAACACTCACTGAAATCTTATGATCATATATTTTGTTACAAATTTAAAATTTTTGAATTAGTTCTTCAAATGTTGAACACAAAGGAGATCTAGAAGAGTTTGGAGAAACTATATCAAGACAACAAAAAGTGAAATTTTAAATTTCAAAGATCCAAAAAGAAGTGGAAGAATAATAATCACACAATAACAGCCACATAAAGCTACTGGAAGTAGCCCAAGAATAATGGCCATTGTTTAAAATATACCAGAGGGCGGAGTGGACATAACTGAGCCAAGTGAAGGAATGAAAATAGACCAAAGATAGGCAAATAATAGCCAGCATATGGTTAACTGGTATCCAAAAGAAAGAGGAGCAAAATAATAGAAGAAAACAATTTGAAGAGAAAGTTTCACAGATAAAAGACATTAGTCATAAATTAATTCTTAGGAAATACTAATCTACAGCAATCAATAGAAAGATATACTCTAGTAAAATTATTGGATTTCAAGGATGAAAAAAGATGAATAAAGTCGGTAAAGTCTAGTAAAATTTGTTGGATTTTAAAGATGAATAAAGAGTCCTTTGCTTGACCAACAAAAAAAGTCAAGCCATCAAAAAAAAGAGGTGACAATTTAGGCAGGCCTCGGACTTTTTTTCCATAGCAAGTCTTAATATGAAGAAACTATAAAGCAAATCCATATGAAGTCTGAAGAAAGTGTGATGTAAGACATAACCAGACCAACTGTGGCCCAAATATAAAGGTAAGAGACAAATAATTTTTTTTTAAATATTTTGTTTATTTACTTGACAGACAGAGATCACAAGTAGGCAGAGAGGCAGACAGGGAGGTGGGGGGGAAGCAGGCTCCCTGCTGAGCAGAGAGCCCGGCGCGGGGCTCGATCCCAGGATCCCGGGATCGTGACCTGAGCTGAAAGCAGAGGCTTAACCCACCCAGGCACCCCGAGACAAATAATTTTTAAAATGAAAAATTTAAATATAGTTTCCAACAGTTATCTACAGAAATTACCAGAGAATGAACAAAAAACCCATGGCATAAGAATTAAAGCTGAGTATTAGATCCATTTTATCATAAAATTAAGACTAAAACAATGTGGAGACTATAGTTACAAAAGACAATATAACTGTAAAACTTATTAATAAAGCTGATAGAAGGGAAGATGGAAGAGAGTGAATGTGCGTGGGTTTCTTCAACTATTATCACCAATATCAAAAGATATTCACATATAATAAATCAAGTAAAAGTGGTCTAAAAATATTTAAAGACATCAGATAACATTAATGGAAATAATATATTCAACAAAAAATTGAGTGGCAAAATAGGGATAAAAACGGAGAATTTAAAATTGTACTAATTCCATCATTGCTTATAGAAAGGAATCAATAAATATAGTTGTTGGTTCATAAACCAGACACAGAGGACCAGGAGAGACTGAAGACAGAAGCAGGCCACTGCAGATGGGCAGGTGGCAGTTTTATCAAGCAAGGGAACTTATGAGGCTTAGGCAGTCAAGCAATGAGTAGCTCTCCACACCCACTGCCAGAATCTTCAGAGTTTATATACAGAGATGTTAACAGGGTTCAGATGTTCTCAAGGACTTACTGATCTTCCAAGGCCATGACCTTGAAAGGGACCCCTGGCTGTGGAAATGGTGGGCAGAGCATGTATCCAAGGATAGGGAAGGGTTGAGGAGCCTCCAATTGCTGGATTGCCCAGATCTAGCTTGAGGGTCAACCATTGGTCATGACCTCTTGATGACTTCCTCTATAGCTCATAAAAACTTAAAAAAAATTACTAAAACAAAAACATAATCTCTGAAAATATATATACACAGAAATACAAACCTTATGAAGGTAAGAATATAGGAGCGATAAAATATAACAGAATTAAGGATAAACATATCTCATATCAATAAATACACCATATGTCTTATACATAGAGTAAAATACAAGAGTATGTTAAAAGACAAGGGCAAAGCAAGATTTAATTCACTGTGAACTGAAAAGACACACTGTTCTAATCTAGGCTTCCCTGAAAAAGGAGCTGATACAGGTAGTTAATTTGGGGAAGTAATCCCAAGGATCAGCAGTAGAGGGCTGGGATAGGTGAATCAGGGAAAGGGTGTGTCATGAAGCATATTACCACTAAAACCTCTGTGCATCCATGTGAATATACCAACTGTCCCTCTAAAACATGGAAAAGGAGAATATTTATTTGTGGTCACCTGTCCTCTATTAGTCATGAATTATTGCTGATGATAGTAGCTGAGCAGGTATGTAGATACTTAGCTTCACATCACAAGAGGAGGTGAGAGGCTGTCAGATCACCCACACAAAGAACCAGCTGCAGTTAACAGCTGGGGTAAAAAGTGGGCTCAGGGAATAAGACATAGGGCACAAGCTGTCCATGATACACACACCCAAAGGAAGTGGCTCAGATAGTTGAAAATAAAACAACTCAGCAAAAGTTTATTGGGTATTTACATGGAGGAAAAATTCAGACAAAGTTGAATTTAGGGTAAATATTATTTAAAGGATACACTTCAGAGGGAAGATCTAAAATTCACAAATTTCTTTGAACCAAATAACATGTAGTCATTATCATAAAGCAGAAACTACAGAAAACACAGAGAAAGAGACAGAAAACAAAAACAAAATAAAATTTCAGGAACAACTAGGAGTCCAAGAAATCAAAGTGAAATAGGAAGAATATTTAAAACATAAAAATTAAATAGAAAAAAGGAGAAAATATAAAAAAGTTACTTCAAAACAGTAAATGGCCAGGTCCTTTCATCAAGAAATTCTACCAAACCTTTTTTTGAAATATAACTGATATATAACATTATATTAGTTTCAGGCATAGAATATAATTATTTGAGATGTGTACATATAGCAAAATGATCAACACAATAGATTTATTTAACATCCATCAAAGCACATAGTTTACAATTTTTTTCTTGTGAAAAAGAGCTTTGAAGATCTATTCTCTTAGCAAACTTCAAGTACAGTATTATTAAATATTATCATCATGCTGTATATTATATCCCCATGACTTATGAAGCAACAGATACCCTCAGTACTATTTCAACACTTCAAGAAAAAAAAATTTTTTTAAGAGAAAGCACCCAAATAATCTTTACTAAGCAAATGTAACAACAGTACCAAACCCTATCAAAAACTGAACCCACAAAAAAGCAAACTACAAATCAATTACCTTTACAAGTATTGATGTAAATGTCACAAAAATATTGGCAAATGGAATATAGGAGAATTTTCTAAAATAATAAACCATGATAAAATGTTTTATTCAAAGACTATAAAATAGATTAATATTAGGAATCTTCTCTTATAATTCACCATATTTATTTTGTTTCATGGATAGAAAAGTTACACAAAACTACATAATTGCTAAAAAGGCATTACAAATTTTAACAACTATTCTTCATAAAAAAATTTTAAAACAAAATATATGGCTACTTCTGTGTATTTGTATCTATGTGCATATGTGTATTTGATAGGGAAGCACAACTAAAAAATTTCTCATTAAAGTTCTAGAGCAAAACAAGATTTTTTTTCACATTTATGTCTAATATTGTTCTAGAAGAAATGGCCAAAAAAAAAAAAAAAGAAATGAGGTATCAAAAACAGGAAAAATGAAGGTTAAGATTTGTCCCTATCTGAAGGAACTGTTTGTTCATCATTGTTATTATTAATTGGAAACTCCAAAAAGAATCAAGTGAAAAGACATTTCAGATAGCAAGATAAATTACTTAATTTCACTAGGTAAAAAATAATATGTAGAAATCAAAAGTTTTCATATATAAAAACAAGTTAGCAAATATAATGGAAGAAAAACCAATAGGATCCAAAAAAATAAAATACCTAGGAAGGGTATTGAATTGAATAGGAAATCCATAGGAAGAAATCTTCAAAATGGTACTAAGGAATCACAAGAAGACAAATATACAGAATTACGTTCTTGATTACATATGAAGAAGATGTCAGTTTTCCCTGTGTTGATCTGTATTTAATGGAACTCACCCTGAAGAACACCAACAGTTTATATTTCACAAGACAAGCTGCATCTAATATTTCTATAAAAACATTAACAAGAACATCCAGGAAAAGTCTGAAAGAGTGAGGAAGAGAAAATTGTACTAACCTATACTAAATCTTATAAAATTACAGTACTTAACAATGCTGATACATGAGTAGACAGATCATACAAATAGAATTGAAAGTCCAAAATTGAACCTAAGAATAACCTAATATGGTATTTTATTTCAATGAAAAAAAAGTAGATTATTCAATAAATTGTTTTGAGATATGAAGTTTGCTTCCTCGAGTCCTACCTCACACTTACATAAAAAAATAAATTTCAAATAGATCAAAGATTCAAATATCAACCTTGTAAGAAAGCACTACATGAAATTATGGGAGAACTTTTTTTCTATATAATTTTGAAAGAAGATCTTTCTAGGTAAGACAAAAAGCTCAGAAACCCAAGATGTAGAAATTAATAAATTTGACTAATCAAAAGGGTTTTTGTTAAATTATCTGCTAGGCAAAAAAGACCATGAATTATATCAAAAAGATAACTACAAGCTGAGAGAAATATTTGAGTCTCATTTCACAAAGGCCTAATTTCTTTTTTTTAATTGAAGTTCAATTAATTAACATATATTATTTGTTTCAGAGGTACAGGTCTGTGATTCATCACTCTTATAATACCCAGTGCTCATTACACCACATACCCTCCCCAATGTCCATCACCCAGTTACCCCATCCTTCCACTCCCCTCTCCTCCAGCAATCCTCAGTTTGCTATGATTAAAAATCTCTTATAGTTTGTCTCCCTCTCTGGTTTCATCTTTTTTTTTAATTTTTTATTTATTTTCAGTGTAACAGTATTCATTGTTTTTGCACCACACCCAGTGCTCCATGCAATCCGTGCCCTCCCTAATACCCACCACCTGGTTCCCCCAACCTCCCACCCCCCGCCCCTTCAAAACCCTCAGGTTGTTTTTCAGAGTCCATAGTCTCTCATGGTTCACCTCCCCCTCCAATTTCCCTCAACTCCCTTCTCCTCTCCATCTACCCTTGTCCTCCATATTATTTGTTATGTTCCACAAATAAGTGAAACCATATGATACTTGACTCTCTCTGCTTGACTTATTTCACTCAGCATAATCTCTTCCAGTCCTGTCCATGTTGCTACAAAAGTTGGGTATTCGTCCTTTCTGTTGGAGGCATAATACTCCATAGTGTATATAGACCACATCTTCCTTATCCATTCGTCCGTTGAAGGGCATCTTGGTTCTTTCCACAGTTTGGCGACCGTGGCCATTGCTGCTATAAACATTGGGGTACATATGGCCCTTCTTTTCACTACATCTGTATCTTTGGGGTAAATACCCAGTAGTGCAATTGCAGGGTCATAGGGAAGCTCTATTTTTAACTTCTTGAGGAATCTCCACACTGTTCTCCAAAGTGGCTGCACCAACTTGCATTCCCGCCAACAGTGTAAGAGGGTTCCCCTTGGTTTCATCTTGTTTCATTTTTTCCTCTGTCCCCCTATGATCCTCTGCCTTTCTTAAATTCCACATATCAGTGAGATTGTATGATAATTGACTTTCTCTGATTGACTTATTTCACATAGCATAATAACCTCTAGTTCCATCCATGTCATTAAATTGCAAGTTTTCATTTTTTGATGGCTGTGTAATATTTCATTATATACATATACCACATCTTCTTTATCCATTCATCTGTCAATAGAAATCTGGGTTCTTTCCATAGTTCAGCTATTGTGGACATTGCTGCTATAAAAATTGCAGGATGGGTGCCCCTTTGGATCACTATATTTGTATCTTTGAGGTAATAACCCAGTAGTGCCATTGGCGGTCATAGGGTAGCTCTATTTTCAACTTTTTGAGGAACCTCCATGCTGTTTTCCAGAGTGGTTGCACCAGTTTGCATTCCCACCAACAGTGTAGGAGGGTCCTCCTTTCTCTGCATCCTCGCCAACACTTGTCATTTCCTAGCTGGTTAATTTTAGCCATTCTGACTGGTGTGAGGTGGTGTCTCATTGTGGTTTCGATTTGTATTTCCCTGCTGCCAAGGGATGTTGAACAATTTTTCATGTATCTTTGGGAATTTGCATGTCTTCTTTGAAGAAATGTCTGCTCATGTCTTCTGCCCATTTCCTAATTGGATTGTTTGTTCTTTGGGTGTTGAGTTTCATAAGTTCTTTATAGATTTTGGATACTAGCCCTTTATCTGATATGTCATTTGTAAATATCTTCTCCCAGTCTGTCGGTTATCTTTTGGTTTTATCCATTGTTTCCTTTGCTGTGCAAAAGCTTTTGATCTTGATGAAGTGCCAATAGTTCATTTTTGCCTTTGTTTCCCTTGCTCTTGGAGATGTGTCTAGCAAGAAGTCGCTGTAGCTGAGGTTGAAGAGGTTGCTGCCTGTGTTCTCCTCAAGGATTTTGATGGATTCCTGTCTCATTTAGGTCATTCATCCATCTGGAGTCTATTTTTGTGTATGGTGCAAGGAAATGGTCCAGTTTCGTTCTTCTGCATATGGCTGTCCAATTTTCCCAACACCATTTGTTGAAGAGACTGTTTTTTTTCCATTGGATATTCTTGTCTGATTTTTCGAAGATTAGTTGACCACAGAGTTAAGGGTCCATTCCTGGGTTCTTTATTCTATTTCATTGATCTATGTGTCTGTTTTTGTGCCAGAACGATACTGTCTTGATGATGACAGCTTTGTAACAGAACTTGACACAAAGGCCTAATTTCTAATTTCTTTAACATAACTTGCATGCCTACAAGAAAATGATTAATAGGGGCACCTGGGTGGCTCAGCTGGTTAAGCATCTGCCTTTAGCTCAAGTCATGATGCCAGGGTCCCAGGATTGAGCCCTGTATTAAGCTCCCTGCTTAGCAGGAAGTCTGCTTCTCCCTCACCCTCCTTTTGCTTCTCCTCACCCCCCCCACCCTGCTTATGCTCTCACTTTCTCTCAAATAAATAAATAAAATCTTTTTTAAAAAGGAAAATGATTAATAACATGAAGGGGAAATATCTAAAAAATTAAATAGACAAAACATAAAACCAGCTCTTACATATAAGAAAAAAATTCTCAACTCCACCCAAGGGGATCAAATATGCCACTCTGGCATATTATTTTGGGCTGAAAACAAGTCAGAAACAGCAGGCACAGGAAGAACTTTCTGCCTCTGTCTAAAAAGCGGGGCATGAATTTCCTCTAAGAAAGGTGCCCTCCCTATACCAGGAAGAGGAGAGCCCTCATAACACCAGAAATGAGGAGTCAATGCTAAGATGCGTCTGCACAGTCCTTACCAGAATAGTACTTTTCTTCCATGTATTTTCTCCTCATATTGTCCCATTTATTTCCTGGTCTTCCTCGTATATTTTCCAGTCTTGCCTACAACTCATTGGCCTTAGAAGCCCAAACCCTCTTTCTTTTGTCTACTCACTTCTCCACAGTTTATTGTCCTTTCTTAAATGGTACAGAAGCTCCCAAATCGAACTGCTTTTGGGGGTTTTCACCTCTTTTCTTTAAAGCTCTCATGCATATAAAATATTAACATCAATTAAAACTGTATGCTTTTTCTCCTGTTAATCTGTCTTTTGTCAGTTTAGTTTGCAGCACCTAGAAACTGAACCTAAGAGCAGAAAAGTTCTTCCTCCCCTACACCATTCACAAGAAAAAAAAAATTACAAAATGCCATTTTTATTTATCATACTGACCAAGATTAAGAAATTTTAAAAAACCTGATTACACATTGAAGTAGTGAAAAATTAGTAAGTGGATAGGGCCATGTATTGTTGGTGGGTATGAATCACTTCAACAAAAACAATTTGGCCATCTCTCTTGAAATTAAAGATGAGAATACCCATTTCCCCAGTAATGATACTCCTAGAAATTACCCCTATAAATGAAGGTATACATAGTGTAATTAATCATTTGCAAGAAGATTCACTGTATTGTTTGCAACAGGAGAATGTTCACTAAGACAGCAAGCTAAATAAATAAAGGGAAATCTTCTCATACAATGGAATAAGATAGTCATTTAAAATTAGCTCAAAATAGACTGGTAAGAAGAGAGTCTTAGGATACATTTTAAATGAAAAAAAAAAAAGGGAGGGGTGCCTGGGTGGCTCAGTAGGTTAAAGTCTCTGCCTTTGGCTCAGCTCATGATCCCAGGGTCCTGGGATTGAGTCCCGCATCAGGCTCAGAGGGAAGCCTGCTTCCCCAACTCTCTCTGCCTGCCTCTCTGCCTACTTGTGATCTCTCCGTCAAATAAATAAATAAAATCTTAAAAAAAAAAAAAATCAAAGTTCTGAGTAAAGAAAGAAAGGGATGTAGATACGTGCGTTCATACATGCACAGGCACAGAGTATCACTGGAAATATCCACCAGTACTTGTAAAAGTGGTTGCTGCCATTGAGGAAATTGAGTTTCTGGGGACGTAACTGGGATATTTTAAAATCTCGACCATATTTATGCATTTCCTACTTAGAATATATTACACGGACTAATGTGTATTATAAATCTTTACATGGTGGCTTTACAACATACTGAGGTATGGAACCATTTTCTAGTGACTATATAGTGGAAACAGTCACTTCTTCTCCATGTCTTCACTAGTAAGAAATGATGTCTCTTTTTCTTTGAATTCATCATATGGTATGTGCTGTGGCAGCCTTAGAAAGTAGAACTTGTATTATACTCACCTGAATTCATGTTTGCTCAAACTCCTTTAAGTCATAAGTTCCTTGAGTCTATTCCTAGTGCCTTACTCATCTCTGTATTACCAGAAATCATCACAGGCCCAACATACTGGAATTTGTTGAAATGACACATACTTTGCCTTTACACTTTGCATTAGAAGAAACAGTTTTGGGAGGGGGGAGAGGGGTGCCACAGACAGGGACATATGGTGTAGCCCAGTTAGACATAAGCTGCCCATCCATCCAGAAGGGATCTAACTGCCCTGTCCCTTTGGTTACCCTGACTGGTCACTTGACTATTCAGCTGCCCTTGTTATTGTAATCCCTCAGATGGCCATCTGCTCTGCTCACATGGGAGAGCTGGCCCCAGGGAGAAGTGCTCAGCTGCCCTGCATCCTCAAATCAGGTCAATTACACCAGAGCTCCTTAATTGCTCATGACGGCTTGGCTATTGTGTATGAACCATCAGTAATTTCCAGTTCATTGTGGCTAAAAATTCTAGACTAATGAAGGTTCCAACCTGTCCCCCAGGGTCCCTGGCACCACTCAGCTTGTACATGTTGCACAGCATGCTGGATTCCATTTCACACCCTATCAGCCGCTGAATTTCAAGCAGAAGTGTAAGCTGAAATAAAACCATACCACAAAAGACAAAGCAAGAAGTGTCATTTAAAGACAGTGATTCCTTTTCAGTGGAAAGAAAGAGGGAGAACATAATCCTGACAAAGGCCCTGATCGGTCCCTTGAGCAGCAGCCCACAGCCCTGAGCACAGGTTGTTAGTTGGTTGTGCTGCTGTTTCATCTGAGGAATGACCAGTCCCACAGGTGAGTGATGCGAATGACTTCCTGGTCCAAATTTAGGCGCTTTTGAAAAATTTCAGAAAAGTTAAATTATCTTTCCTAGACTTCTCATTTGAGAAACTCTGGTGTTCATTTTTCATCTTGTCCTGCTTTAAATGAATAATCTTCCTGAAAACTCACTACACTTTGAACAACTGAGTTCCTTTTGTCTGATGGTGAACAAAGAAAAAGTTGATGGAAATGTCCCACGTGGCACATTTGAAAAGGCTGGATTTGTAACAAAAAACCAGCCTCTTCTAGCTGATACTAAGAAATTTAAACCTTAAAGCTCCCCAATTTTTCTGTCAGCCCCCCTCTTCTCTACAGGATTATACATATGAACACATAATTATTATACACATTTTTTTCAGAATCAGTCATATATTGGAATACACTCTCAAGGTCAAGGATTTTGTTGATACTATATTTGATAAAGTTAATAGCATAGAGTAGATATCCTGTCAACTTCTTTTTCTCAGTTTGCAGACAGCTGTACTTGGCATTCATGTTCACATAGATGCTGCTTCCAACATGGTATCGAACTAAACCAAAAGCTAGCCTTTTCCTGTCAACTCATAATACTGTAGCTGTTTTAGATTCAACATTCTTTCCTGCAGTCACGGAATTATCCAACTAAAAGAGAACTTCAAGACCACCTTACCAATACCCCTGCCTTTAAGAAGCTAAAGAATCTGAATAGGTTAGATGTGTTTCCAAGTCACATGGCTGAATAGTGCTGATCACAGATTTGGCACCCAGGTCTTCTACACACCCTACGGAAGCACTGTGCACCTCACAGACCTTGTCTCTGCCTAAGAGACCCTCCCACCCTTCATCGCTCCTTCCCTCCTATCTTACTTCCTTCTCTCGCCCTCTCTTTCTCTCTCCCTCACCCCACCCCACCACACAGAATTTTCTAGTATTTCTATTACTAAGTGAAATTGTACCAATTGAATTAAAATAATCAACATTAGTTCCTTCTTTCTTCATTCAAAGGAATTGTGAAAACCTACTTCCCAGGTCTTAACATGCTAAACACATCAAGGGTTAAAACATACTTTGCAGAAAATTCAGATGAGTATATTCAAATACAGTAAGAATCACTGGCTTAGAAAAACTAAATGTCCTTTACAGGTGAAATTCCATTTAAATTATCCTTTGCAGAAAAGAAGTTAGTATATCCTGATGGATATTCAGAAAGAAGTGCCCACAACCTTTCCTGATGACCCATCTCCATAATGTTATGGTGGAGAGAACTATGGACCAGAAGTCGGGAGTTTTAGCCCTAGCAGTCGTCACTCCTCATTCTGAGCAAAGAACTTCTCCATCTCTCATTTGTGAATGAGGGGAGGTCCTTCCAACTCTGCCTTGCTGATTGCCATGGCTGCATGGCCTTACACATTTATTTTATTTTATTTTTTTATGATGCTTTTAGCACTCTCACACAGATAGTAGATACATGTCCGAAAAAGTAGATAAAAGCTATAGGTTGTGATACTAAAGTAATGAATTGAAAGTCATGTGTTGTTTTGTTAAAAAAAAAAAAAAATCACTTAGGTAAACATTGTCATTTACACAATTATCTTAAGAAGCAGTATGGCCTCAAATCAGTTGATACAGCACATGCAAAACTTCACTACTTATCTTAGAGCACCTTTTTTTTTTAACATTAACTGTTTTGCTTACATCATTCAATTTATTTGTCAAATAGGCCACAATTTGTGATTGATCCTCCAAATCAGAACATCATTGACAGATGAAGGTGTGTTGTCACTGGGAGTGCATCAAATTAGTGGCCTCAAGCTTCAAATATACAACTGACCCTTGTACAACACAGCTTTGAACTGCATGGGTCCATATATATGTGGATTTTTGGGAGGGGGGGTAATATAGGGCTTTCACATTTGGTTATTGGGTGTTCAGAGTCCCAGTTAGAACAAAGAATCAGACCTCCTCACCTAATAATTATGCTATTTCTTCACCTAGTGGTAAATGTCAATATTTTTTCTTAATATTATTCCTCTATAAAACAGGAAAAAAATGTCCCTAGTGGGCAACCAAAGAAATCTGACTGTGTTTCCTTTTAAAAATGGCACCTAACAGATCCTGACATACCTTCCTCTGAGTTAAATGCTAAAATATCTAAGTAGAAAAAGGGAACTACTTAAAAGAAAATATAATGTTAAGGTAAATAAATGCCAGAATTTGGGAGAAAATTCAAAGAACATTATCAGCAAGGAATTTGAAATATAACCAGGCTTTAGCTCAGAAAATGCTCTAACGTGATGAAAAAAAAAAAACAACAGACTTCTTATATCCCATATCATCTGACCCTTGATTTAAAGACAAAGGGGACAAAATGACAAACTGAGCAGCCATCCATATATTTAACTAGACGCTGCTTTCATTATTAATTTTTTTTTTAAGAATACTTTCACATTCCTTTTGGGGTGGATGAAGAAATTCTGAAATTAGAGAGTAGTAACTGGTGTACAACATCATGAATGTACTTAATGCCGCTAAACTATGCACCTAAAAATGGTTAAAATGTAAGTTTTGTGCTCTTCTGTCACAAAAATTAATTAATTATTTCTCACACATGCACACGAAGAGTAAAATAAAGCCCCACAGACCCATCACCTATTTTCAACAATTATTAACCCACAGCTAGTATTTCATTTAAATTCTTATCCCTTCCATTCCACACTGCATTATTTTGAAACAAATCCCAGGCAGCATATCATTTCATCCATAATTATTTCCATGTGTTTCTCTAAAAGATAATAATACTATCTTAAAACATAACTGTTATCATGCCTGAAAATAACAGTAATTCATCATCAAATATTTAATCAGGGTTCAGATTTCCCTCATTGGCTCACAATTCTTGATTTTGAAACAACAGTGAAATAAGGTCACATTATATTTGGTTGCTATGTCTCTTTTGTCACCAACATGTAGATTCCCCACTCCTTTGCAAATTTCTTCACAATTTAATCATGGAATGAACAGGATTGTTTGTCCCAAAAAGCTCCTTAATTTCTGAATTTTGCTGATTACATCAGCATAGTGTTGTTTTACACGTTCCCGCATCCCCTGAGTGTCCTGAGAGCTAGTAATTAGATCTAGGGGCTTGAGCAGATTCCAGTTGGATATTTTTAGTTCAAATACTTTAAAGTTGTGTTATAGAATCCCATCAGGAAGCATGTGTGTTTGGCTGTCTCTTTTTCCATCATCTAAGACGGATCTGTGGGTTTAGATGTTATCAGTCATAGCCACCCCTAAAAGTTCTCCATAAGCTTTTTATCAAACAGGCTTAGCAGCCAGTGATAACACTGCTTATACCCATTATTTCCTTACAGGTAGCAAAATGGCATACTTTAATTCTATCATTCTTTCTTCTTTGATTAGCTGTAATGCATATATAAAGAATTACTTCATCAAGTACTAGGATTCACTTAGATGGAGTAACTGGAAAGGCAGGATTACATACTTCATTTCGAGGCAAGAGCACTGTCTCCGAAATCTCCAATCAGACTTGTCAGAGAGCACAAATGAGCCAGCCCCTAAGAATTCCCAGAAATACTTAAGAGGGGATGGGTCCTGGGATGAGGGTGGGGATGGAGGGTGTCTGATGAGCAACTGGAATTCTTGCTCAAATACAGAACACATTTGACTGAAATTTAAGTAACTGCTGTTATAAAATGACCCAATTAATATCCATAGGCTCATGAGGCACAGGAAAATTCAAATTACATTAGATTTTAGTACAACAAATTAATGGGGAAGAGAAAAATTATGTATTAGACTGGGACAATTAAAATTATTATTAAATTATGCATTAAATTAGATTGGGACAATTAAAATTATTATTGAAATTATGTATTAAATTTGACAGGGACAGTTACAAAAATATTTGGAATTTTAAAACTATACCATCCTTAATTTACTTGTTACACCAAACAGCACCAGGTGAATTAAAGAGTTAAATGTTAGAAATGAAAACCAAAGAAGAGTGAACTTCTTGGCGAACATTTATCTTTGTATAAAATTCGTAAGCCTGACAACAAAGGGAAAAGCTACAGTGAAAAAAATTATATTTTATTTCACATAAATTTTAATATGTTTGTCAACTCTAACATAAAAGGTAAATGACAACTTGAAAAAACATTGACTAACAATATCAATATATAAGAAGCTCTTACTGGCAAGTCAATAAGAAAATGGTAAACATTATAGTAAAATAGAAGATATGCATAAATCATTCAAAATGAAGAAATACATGCAAATTAAACCACAATAAAATTCTATTTTTTTCCTTTAAAATTGAAAACGATTTTTTCCTCTAATGTTAAAAACTTGCATTGGAACTGGTACAGGAAAAAGAAAAGCCCTGCTCTGCAGAGGAAATCACGTATCAGTAAAATTTTTATGAAGAACAACTTGGTAACGTGGTTGAAGGGTCTTAAAAATATTCTTACCCTTTGAGCCAAAACAAATTTAGAATTTCTTTTACAGATATAAATAGAGAGGTACATTCATATTTGTCACAAAGTTGCTTCTGGTAGGAGTGCCTGGGTGGCTCAGTGGGTTAAGCCTCTGCCTTTGGCACAGGTCATGATCTCAGGGTCCTGGGACTGAGCCCCATATCGGGCTCTCTGCTCAGCGGGGAGCCTGCTTTCCCCTCTCTCTCTGCCTACTTGTGATCTCTCTCTGTGTCAAATAAATAAATAAAATCTTTAAAAAAAAAAAAGTTGCACGGGCACCTGGGTGGCTCAGTCAGTTAAAAAAAAAAAGTTGCTCCTGGTAAATTTGGAATACTTAGAAACAATTTAGGGAAATAATGTAGAGTTATGAGATGAAAACTATATAGCTAATAAAAATGTTTTCAAAAATATTTCAAGACATGTGAAAATCCTTCAATGGATAATAATGAGAAAAAAATAAGGTACAAAATTATTTTCACAGTCTAAATCTAATTTCATGTTTATGCATATATATGTATTTTATATACATTGTACTTATATACACACTTATAAATATGTATAAATGTATTTTATGTCCATATATACATATTTACATATATAAATACATATTTATATATTGTGTTTATGTGTGTATGAAAGTGAGTGAATAAGGTGCTCACAGTATTGACTTTAAGGGTTTGTTTTCCTTCCGCGTAAATTTGGTTATGGTTACATATTTCCTGATGAAGCATTATTTTACAACCGAAATAAAAACTAATATTATTTTAAAAGAAATCTTTTGTTCGACTCAACTATTCCATCTATATACAATCATTTCCTCACCATCAATTTTACAAGAATTTTCTATCATGCGCCAGGCATTGTCACTACTGGGGTCCATGGCAAAAAGGCAGTTATACAATATGGAAGTCATACTCTAGTGAAAAAGACAGATCTTTACAAAACTAGTATGGTTTTACTGTACTCGGTCCTCTAACAGTAGTATAAACCAAGAGCAGACAACTATTATATAACCTACACTCTTTAATGCCTTAGTAGAAGGAAGGTCTGATGAGAGCAAATACATGATTTGCAAGAACAGCTACCTTTGTAGTATAGTTTCCCTAGCCAAATGAAAGTGTAGACAAAATAAAGAAGACTCAGCGTTGCTGCTATTTAACTTAAACAGTGTTGTTCATTACTGAGAGATAGAACTATCAATCCCATTTCTGCTGTTGTATGGTCCTGGTTTTCTCTTGAGTCCTCACTACCTTCTTAGTGCAAAGGGTTGCCATAGTTCAAGATTTTCCCATTAAACATGAGAAACAGCCACCAGCCACGCTTGTCTCTCTCAGCCTCTCTGCCCTGTTCCACATCAGCTAGCATCAGGTCCCAATCCAAACCAACCTTGGTGGTTTTGCTCCACGAGTTCTGTGGGCAGAGTTAATGGAGCTATCACTTGCTCTTGTCTGCAAACAAGGAATGATGGATGGCTATCTGCTAAATGTATTAAACTGCAGTTCAAGAGAATTGCTCCTCAGCATGCAAAAGAAGGAGAAAAATTTTATTTTTCATTTCTTCATTCACCTCCTACATTCCAGGAAGACTTTGTCTTCTCTTCCCTTCTCATGCTAGTCACCAATATAATAACAAGTTCCTCAGCATCAACCCACATACACAGTTTATTTAACACAGTGCACTCGCTCCTTCACTCTACAAACATTTATTGAGAGCCCATTAAGTGGCAAAGCTCGGTGCTAGAAGCTGGAGATACAAAATGAATAAAACATAGGGCTGGTACTTGGGCACTTGTAATATAGTGAGAGAGAAAGACATTAAAACAAATCACTGAAATAAAGTATTATAGGTGCTCTAATAAGCAAAGTATGTAGAGTAGCAATTATAAACTCCTTTTATTAAGAACTTGCTATATAGGTTCTGTGGTAAATACTTCATATGCATTAAAAGCCCTCAATCCTTGAAATATCCTTATGAGATAGCGAGAAGTTAAACCAACGTACTTTCCTGACCCTGGCTAGACAATTCTGGGCGTCTGTGCTAAAAATACTGAAACCAAGCAAAAGGAAGTACTTTTGTTCCATGAAATCTTCCTCCTGGAAGACATACTGAGCCAATTAAAACAGCCTACTTAATTATTAAGACCAAAGGTGTTCATCAGGCCTTGCTTTAAGATCTCTGCCTTGCCATGCCCACCAATTCCAAGTTATTTTATCATAGAAACTGCCCAATCTTATCCAATTCTCTGCCTTGAAAGCCCCACTTTAAAATCATATGCTCAGGGGCGCCTGGGTGGCTCAGTGGGTTAGGGCCTCGGCCTTCGGCTCGGGTCACGGTCCCAGGGTCTTGGGATCGAGCCCCCCATCGGGCTCTCTGCTCCGTAGGGAGCCTGCTTCCTCCTCTCTCTCTGCCTGCCTCTCTGCCTACTTGTGATCTCTGTCTGTCAAATAAATAAATAAATCTTTTTAAAAAAAAAAATCATACACCCAGACCCTAAAATTCCATAAATATCATCTTCCCCATCCCTAAGAAGCTACTAAACATCAGTCATACTGGCCTTCCCCCCTACTCAGAAGGCCAATAAGCTTAGCCGTGCTTGACTAGCAGGTTTTTTGGAGTATCTTCTGAGGTATCAATGATCAGCAATTGATATGACAAGTATCGTTTCACATTGGTATAAGGATTTATGTGACTCTAGTCTAAACTTTGTAATTCTGTCCATTCTGCCAGTTATGGTGGATTGAAAGATATGATATTTTAGTGGGAAATGTGTGAAGGAAGGGCACAGTAAATATGTCACTTAAGCTGAGTTTTAAAAGCCAGATAAAGTGGGGCAACTGGGTGGCTCAATTGGTTAAGTGTTTGACTCTTGACTTTGGCTCAGGTCATGATCTCAGGGTCATGAGATCAGCCCTGTGATGAGCCCCATGATGAGCCCTGTGACAAACCAGGCATGGAGCCCCACGTGGAGTTCTGAATTGGGTTCTATACTGGATGTGAAACCTGCTTCAGATTCTCTCTCTCCCTCTCCCTCTGTTCCTCCTGTCCCCACCCTGCTCACACACATTCTCCCTCTCTCAAAAAATCAAAAATAAAAAAACAAGTACCAGGCAAAGTATTCATCTGACCTTCAAGAGAGGAAATGATATTTGCGTGCAAAGAAACAAAGGCATGAACCTGTAAGGTAGTTAAGAGAAGTTAATTGCAGAAAGAGCTCATGGTGGAGTGGGGTGCTAGGAGATGAGGCTGCAAGCATAGGTGAGGCCAGATCACAAAAAGTCCTGTTTCCATCCTACAAGTTTTGGTTTTACGTTGTAGGCAATGGGAAAATGCAGAGGGGCGCCTGGGTGGCTCAGTGGGTTAAGCCTCTGCCTCTGACTCAAGTCATGATCTCAGGGTCCTGGGATTGAGCGGGGAGCCGGCTTCTCTCTCTCTCTCTCTGCCTGCCTCCCTGTCTACTTGCGATCTCTCTCTCTGTCAAATAAATAAATAAAATCTTAAATTAAAAAAAAAAAGAAAATGCAGAATTTTTTTTTTTTAACCAGAATGACATAATCAGTTTTAAGTTTTCATAAAGATTATTCTGGCACTGATTTCAAGGTACAAGTCAGGAAACAGGAAGAGTCACTGAGAAGCTGTTACAGTAATGTAGAAGGGGTTCTGGTGACCAGCATGGTGTGGGTGGAATGAAGAGGATGGGACATATGAAAGCAACCAAGGCTGTAAGCTATGATCATTAACGAGATGTCCTTAGGGGAAAAGAAGAGCTGGGGATTATTCTGGGTTTATAGTTTAGGCCAATGGGTACTTCCAAAAATAGAAAATCTGAGGGGCACCTGGGTGGCTCAGTTGGTTACACATCAAACTCTTTATTTCAGCTCAGGTCATGATCTCAGTGTCCTGGGATGGAGCCCTACATCAGGCTCCACACTTAGCCAAGAGTTAGCTTGAGGATTCTTTGTCTTTCTCCCTTTCTTCCTCTTCCTCTGCCTCTCCACAGCCCCCATCCTCCCTACCCCAGCCCTCCTCACTCCTGCTTGGCTTGTGCGCTACTCTCTTTCTCTCTCTCTAATAAATAAATAAATCTTTAAAAAAGGAATATTATCTCTAGTGCCTGTGTCTTGAGGGGAGGTCAGTCTGATACTTCTCAAAGCACTGAACATGGTACCTTGAACACTGCGGGACGTGATGAACATCCCGTGTATTGAATGAAGGACTCAAAGGCAGGAAGACAGGTAAAAACTTACTGAATTGGTCAGTAAGTGGCAAGAATTTGTTAGAAGCTCCCAGCATTCCAAATTTGGGATGCTTGGCCAAAGTAAACACAGATTCTGAAATCTTTGCAGGCCCCTCACAGCATTAGCTTTTATAGGATTTCTGCGATGGAAGCAATGCCTGTTTTTTATTTTGCTCCCTGGGATTTGAAACGGCTGAGCAGGAATCACGTAAGAGAGGAATGAGAATTAACATTTGGGAGCTTGAGACTCACAAGTGAGCGGAAGAGTCCGGGGAGATACGAAATATGCCAGATCCTCATGGGTCATGAATCTAAAAACAAAACCAATCTACCTCTGGTTTGGACTATGCAAAGCCTAAAAATAAAAATGAAGACCTGAAGTTGATATATATACATATTTTTTTTCTCTAATCATAAAACACACAGAGGTTAACATTTGCTTTTTTTAGCCATCTGTAAGTGTATAATTCAGTGGTATTAAATACATTCACATTGTTGTCCCATCATCACCACCATCCATCTCCATAACTTTTTCATTTTCCCAAACTGAAGAACTTAAGTTCAACACTAGATCAACACATTTGGACTCTGGATTTTCTCAAATATGACCATGTGACAGTCTGTGGCCTTACCAATTCATTAACTCAGGTCACTTGCTGAACTCTTCCCAAATATAACTCAAACATACAGCAAACAAATTAGCTGACTATTTAGAAATCATCCAAAAAATGAAATTTTAGGGGATATAATTACTCAGTGTGCTAGAAAACAAAGGAGATTCAATGAGTTACAAAGCATCCACCATTTCCTGATGGGTAGATTTCGGGTTGTTTGTTTTCTTAAGCATTGAACAGAATTATCAAGAAATATATTTTATGCAAGCATCTGTTCCTTTTCCATACAAAAAAAGAAAAAAGCTACTCCTCAAATCATTCCCAGTGCCCAGCTATATTCATTTCCTGTTAACAGATGCTCCCATGTGTCCAAAACACAGTCCCAAGAGGGGATTCTGTATCTTCCATCTGAGCATTTCCAGTAACATAATCTTCTCAGCTAACATGGCAATCGCTGCAGGGTGTCCCACAAGGGGGCAACTCCTCACCTTGTAATGTCTAACCGCTGGAGTGTCTGTGTGGCGAAGATTGATTTACAGCCCAAGGTGTCTGGTCCCCGAGGGCCACTCACTTCACTCTAGCCTTCAGGAATCGTATTTCACAGTCCCGGATAACCCGCTTGGGTAAACAATCAAACTGAGCACCAGAATTGCTGAGGGAACAGCGGATCTGGCAGCCAGAGAGCCAGGATGGCCGGCTTCGAGACTGAGTGGATGTCTCCAGAGGTGTCCCCAACAATGAGCCAGGCTTCCTGGTTGGCAAATGCTCGGTCTCTAGCCCCTTGTTTTCATCGGACAACTCCAGGGCTTGACCACCTTCAGGCTTCAGTCCTCAATCCAGAAAGCCATGTCTGTGACACAGAGGGCCAAATTCTGAAAGGAGTGTGTTGGAGAATTGTTCAATGGTTTTGAAGGGCTAGGGGTCAGCGGGCAGGCCGTGGGCAATTTGCACACACCCCTGGGAGAGAAGGGGCTTCCACCCAGCCCTTGCTCCTCACCAACACCTGGCGCAGAAGCTGCACAGACCGGAGCGTGGCACCTTTTAAACATTTATCCCAACCTCAGGGCCGGTGGAAGCCAAGCTAAGGAAGTGCCTCCGGGCGCTATGTGGGCTGCCAGTGGGCAGAGAAAGCTAGCGCTAATCAGCCAATCAGCCAGTCGGGGTCCTGGGCCTTCTTCAATCAAAACAGCTTTATAGATATGTTATAATGATTAAAGAAGACAATTCAGCTGACAAAAACTGTATTTAACACATCAGGAAGGGGGGGAGTCTCCATTCCTAAGGGTTCAGAGAACTGCAATATGTAGCACATGGTGGGACAGATTTTTTAGGGTAAAGGATAAGGGGCAGGAAGTAAGCATAAAGCCCAGAGCTGGCTTGGCATTTAGGTATTAGATAACTGGAAATGCTGCATTTCTGGTCAGTCAGAGCATTTATAGGGACAGGAAAGTTATCCAAGTTTTGGTCTGCTGGCATGGCATCCTGGGCGGGAGCTGCTCTGTCTTGGGCCTACAGTTATTTCAAAATACATACATATATACATACATACATACATATATTTTTCTCTGTATATTTTTATATTGGGGAAATCTATATCAGATTTCTTCTATTTCAAAGGATTCCTTTGATTTAAGAAACAAACAATACAAAACAAAACCCTCTGATAAGAACATAGAGATTTCTAGAGCAAAAAGGCTGGGCCAGTTCATCCAGACCGAGTGTGGGCCAGTGTCTGGAACAGTGTCCTCCTCACTCCTGGATCACTGCTTTCTCTCCACCCCACTGCCTGCCTCACTGTGCACCCTTTAATGTCAAAACACAGAGTGGCTGAGCTATTTCCAATGTTCTGGTCTCAATTCTCATTCAGCGTGAACAGCAGGAGAAAATGAAACCGTTGAAAGAAGCGAAAAGGATCTGCCTGTTTGCATCCTGAAAATCAATGGTGGACCCAGAATAACCACGAACAAGCCTATCCCGGGATCCAGTGCTCTCTGCACTGAACTCATTTTCACCTGCCCACGAACCCCTCACTATCTTTCTTATTTCTGATTCCTGCTTCCTCGAGATGTACAAGGTGACTGGAGAAATCCTAATGGCAGAATCTCTCCCGGATTATCCCTACACCTTGACCTCAAAGAGCTCTGGGATTTCCGTGCCTTCCCAGCTCGTTTTATCTTTAAATGCAAGCTTGTCTTTTCCATATAATCAAGAAATTAGGCCCTTAAGACAGAGAGTGCCTCCCTCTTAGATGCTCCGGTGAAAGCCCTGTGTAAAATCCCTGCATGATTAGTACTCAACACCACAGTCAGTCATTTGGGACAAGGAGATGCTTCATAAGAGTATTGCCCTGTTCTTTCAGAAAAGGAAAAATCCTCATATATTCCCAGGTTCTTTGCACCACATTATTCTCACGAGTCCAAGCGCCCACCCCCAGATATTTGAGTAGATGCACTGATTTAACCAACAGAATTCAGAACACCAGCACCCAACGAACTACCGAAGATAGTCCAATTCATTTATTTTTACATTTGGGTAAGCTGAGAATTACCCAGAGATTCTAATTAGTTTATAATGAACCCACTCCCCAGTCCTGGATCTTACCACCAAACACCATGACAAGAGAAGGGAGATACTATATCCCAGTTTGCCTGGGCCCATCTTGAATGATGAGGCACATCATCCTGGTATAGTGCCTCCGTCATTCTCAAACGTATTCCAGTGAAGACAGGAAATGACATGGTCACATCTCCTAACTACAAGTATCCACTGGGTTTATAATTAAAATAGATGAAGCCAGTGGAAGGAAGTCAGAGTGTACAAAGCAATAGTCCTTTGAGCACTCAGAAAACCCAACTGTGAGCCCAGATCTTGTGTGCTGTATGCTCCTCAAATTCTTGAGACATCCATGATCCAAAGTAGGTGAACAATCACTAACCCAGTTATGGCTCCACTCCCTGGGCGACCATCCCAGGAGACAACCAGCTGGGCAGCCTCCCGGCTTCTCTCCTTCTCACTGCACCAAATCATTCCCATGAAACCCAAACCTTTCCAAATGAGTTTGGCTCTTATTTTAGTTTTTGTACTAACTCCCTAGGGCCACTAGCTTTGGCAGGATTCTGTTAGGTTTGTCATGTTTCAGAAGGATAATGATTAAGAATTATAGAGGGCGAGGAGTGGGTGGGGCAGAGAAAGCAGAGTAGGAGGAAGAGGGAAAGCAGGAGGAGGAGGAGGAGGAGGAGGAAGTATTGTTAACAACAAGACCACTGGGACAATCAGCCATGGGAATGATTTCAGTTTAAGCAACAAAGACTGTTTTGTTTCCTGAGCTCTCAACTGAGCAGCATTTGGCTGCAACAGAAGAAAGGGATCCCTGGGGAAAGGCGGGGGCTGGGCATTCAACTACCTCTCTTGTCGCCACAGGCTGTCATCTTGTCAGGAGCCCATAAACCAGGGAAAGTTGGGTTCAGTCCTCACGGGGTGGGGAGGTGTGGGGGAGAGACAGGGGGGTGTAGGGTCACTGAAGAAGACCTGAGACCCTGCAGGTGTTTGGGGTGAAGTCGCTGGGGTCTGTCTTTCCCCTTTGAACCCCGCCCCTGGGAGATCCACCCTCCTAGAAATCCTGCCTTGTCTCCTGCAGATATGAAATGAGGTTCAGACCACTTGGGATACTCAAAGTCCCCAGGCAAATCAGAGGGGGTGAGAAAGTAGTAAGAAGAGATGGGCTTTTAACCGCAAACCCAGGAGTTCCCGGCTCCTTTTCAAGGCAAAGCATGTCCATGTTCTTCTCTCACCCTGCTTCCTTCAAAATGAAAAACAGTGATCACTTGAGAAGTGGGGGCAGTTTCCCACTGGAAGGGTCTCTCTGAGCGTCAGGGACAAGATAACAGAGCTCCTTCATCAAATCTGACACCATGGCACTAAATGGCCGCTCTCCTCAGTATTATTAAAAGGCCCTGCATTTGGTTCGTAAAGAGGTCTGATTTTTTTCAGAAAGAAGTAAATGGCTTCCTAGAAAGAAGCATTACCACTCAGTCACAGGAAGCCTGTTTTAAAAATTACATGCATTCTGGCAGGTGTCTGAAGGAACAGTAAGCCCTGGTCTTGCTGAGAGCCCTCGGAGCACACCCCATTCTGAAAATTAGCATGTCTGAACTCACAAAATAACCTCCATAATGGAAGTTGGGAAATGGTCCTGTGGTGCTGGCCTTGCCAGCGCCAGTGTTGTAAGGAAGGGCCCATGATACACGGTCCATGTACAAGTCCCCGTGTGAAAGGAGGAATCTCCCTAAAGAAACTCCGATCACGGGGTGACGGATCTGTTTGCCTTAAACTGGAGAAATCCAGGACCGATGAGGCAGGTGGCCTTTCTTTGAAGTCAGGGCAAATATAGGACAACTTTTTCTCCTCCTCCCACTGGCACACTGGCCCTCTCACTTGGTTTTGAGACCAAGTGCATTCAAACCCCAAAACCAAGAGCTGACAATGCACACTGCCTTTCCAGAATACCCCGCTCCCCTCTGCTTTCGGCTAGCAGAACAGATTCGGAGCCATGCTCTCTGGAGCACAATTCGTTACTTCTCTGAACAGGCTGGGACTTGCTTTCAAAAGGCAGCTGGGCTTGGGGACCATGTTTCACTTCTTGACACCATTAATTGGGTTATGAGTCAGAGCCGTAATGAAGACAAGTTTTGGTGTCTCCTGCAACTGTCCTGGGAAATGCAAACGCACCGGCCCAAAAGCCACAGAGGGAGGGAGAACCGGACAGATCTGCTTTGTTTATCGGGCCCACATGGTCACCAGATAAATGGTCAGTGTCATGGGACGCCTCTGTGGACAGACCTACAGTTTTTTCTGCTACTCCCGGGGCCCCGAGATGTCACAGTCCCTCACCCAGAGTGCCTCATTAGTAACAGGAGGAAGTGGGAGGAGGCACAAGTAGATTCAAAACAAGCTACAGAAGGAGACTTAGGGGAGAGAATATTCTGAGAGCCCTAGATGGTGAAGGAGAGGCGAGACCTGGTCTCCCAGGCGAATCAGGCCACTGTACTTTCAGGAGCGAGACCCACTCCCTCCCTCCATGAGGGCAGCAAAAGGAGAGCCAGCAGCAGCACCCCTTTCCCCAGAAGCAAACCTCAGAAGGTCTGAATCAAAATAACCGGCTTAGGCTGACCAAGCTCACAGAGGGCCAATATGCATGCAATCCTGAATGTAGCCAGGTAGGCTGCATAAAACATGCAGCCTGACAAGTCCATCGCCACAACTAATTCAAAAGTCCAATTGCATTTATAGGATTGTTGGCCTCTCTCATATATCCTTGCATCTCTATCAGAAGACTTCATTTTGTCTCCCTGCCTTTCAGGTTATACATTTGCAGCTCCAGCTGCAATCTCACTAGGATTTTAAAATCCCCTGGTCCGTTGTATTGTTTACAACTAGCAGGGGGCTCGTGCACAGTTCTTTAGAGAGGATGCATTATGACCTCATCCACGGAAGTTAGAATAGACACCATCGACATATTCTCCCTAAAGTCCTTTGCTTCAGAGCAATTTCATAAATCCCAGCGTTCTACAAACCAAACTACACAAAGGCACAAGGGCAGGTAAAGACTAATTTTCTGAAACACAGACTTGGGAGCCTCCTGCAGGGGCCAGGAGGGGAGAGGGGTGCACTGCTGTTTGTACATGCGCTGCATCCTGAGGACTCCTGGGGGTATGAGAAAGCTGGGGGAGGAGATGGGCAGGTGGATGAACCAGGCCTAAATGCTGCCCCAGGGAGTCTGGGCAGCAGAGAGACAGGGGAGGGTCTGTGTCTTTGAAGCTGTGTATTTAGTGGTCCATTCTGAGTACTCGGGAGTCGGATCGCCCAGTTCTAATTCAGCTCCATTATCCGTGTCCTTGGGCAAGTTCACCAACCACTCCTGCCTCCTTCTCCTCTTTCATAAAATGGAGAGAATGAAAGCACCTGCCTCACATGATACTTGTCTAGGTTAGAGGAAGTAAGACGTGTGATGTGTGTAGAATGATGCTTGGCACAAAGTAATTGCTCAATACATGTTAGCTCTTATCACTAATATGACTTCTCCAAGCATGTAATCACGCTGACTTTGTTATCTCCGAGGAAATGGAAAGTCGCAGGCTCTGCCCCTGAACAGAACAGAACATTAACCCAAATAGGCCAAGCAATCTAACAATCTGGCAGCACCAAAATTGCCTGTTGCCTCCACTTTCTCACTCAACACACGAAGTAGAGGCTTTCTTGTTGGAACTTTCAAAGACAACAATACCAGACGAGGCACACTGAGCAGCCTCACATTCCGCTGCCAACCTTGGAATCAGATGGGGTGCTTGGGACTGGACCATGGGCTCTGAACTGCGTTGCCTCTGGTAAGTCTCAATTAAGCCCTTCTTCAACTTTACCAAGCAGCAAGCTGCAAAATCTGAATGCATTTTCAGGCAACAAAAAGCTAAGGATTTCCTGTTAACCTTAGTTGCTTATTAACCCTCCCATCCTGAGCACTGCAATCTCGCCTAATAACATGCTTATTTATCCCCAGCCTGTACACCCTTATTCAGTAACTGGCATCTTTCCACGTGAAGTTGCCATCCTGGGAACATCCAGTGCCGACGCTGACCCCACGAGACTGCTTCATCAAGTAACACTCCCCTGCGAAATCCTAGGATGGAACTCCAAACCCCGCCCCACCTTGCCCCCGCCCCCGTGGAGCTGTGAGTTAGAAACTCTTGTCACCAAATGTCATGTTCGAGTGTTGCTAGTGTTTTCATCTAAGTTGGTCTGAGCTGAGAATATTTCTGGGCTCACTTACTCTTAAAGACAACCCCAGTGTTTCACACTGAGATTAACACTCTTTGACACAGCACACAGTGCCAGAGTGTAACATTTACAAGGGGAAAATAACTTGAAAGTGAAGGAGTCCAAAAAGGCATAATTACCCAAGGCAAACTGTTTTGTTCATTCAGTGATTACAGTGGTTTTAAAGCCTTATAATTTATCATAGCTCAGAACAGTTTAAATCTCAGTTGTGCTCCTCTGAGAAACCGAGACACTTCCCTTTCTTTATTCCTTCTGACAGGCTATTCTTTTAATATCATCTTAGTTCTAAGATGGCATAGACTGTACCTTCCCTACATCACACACAGAAAGAAAGCAAGCTGACAGCGACAGACGTGCACCTTTGCATTAGGCTGCAATGCACAAATAACCAGAGAGTATAACAATTCCAAATGGGTGTAATTTCTTTCAGGTTCAAGTATCAGTTTGCTTGTTTTGCTGCTGCTAATCACCTCTTAAACAAACAATTGCTTTATCTATGTACTGTGCCTCATTTCACTTTCAAATTATGTGTGTGTTTTGCTCCTAACAGCTTATTATGATCTATAATTAACAATTTTGCTGAAAGCAGAGCCGTGTATTGAGGAGAGCCCACATGCTATCTGAGAAGTACTTGAAACAGGAGGCCTTTGTTTTCTTCACAAATTTGGCAAACAGAAGGTACCTCCTCTCTCTGCTGTGCATTGTCTTCTCCAGAAGTCCAGAAGTGTGCAGGCAGAAAATTAAAAGAAATATTTTGAACTCTGGCAGACTTTTAGTTTGCTATCTTTGAATCTAAATAGACCAGGGGTTCTCGAATTTGTCCACAACTGAGAATCACCTGGGGAGCTTTCACAGGAATGCTCAGACCTAACCTCAGACCTATTAAGTCGGAATCTCTGGGGGCGGGCGCGGGCCTGAATACTAGTTAAAGCTCCCAGAGGATTATAAAGTACAGTCAAGAATGAGAACGACTGTGGCAAATTATTTAGTCTACTTGTCTAGGCTACCAGGAGCCCAGAGAAAAAGGTAACACGGGTAAGAACTAAATGGTTAAAAGCTGGATTTACTAGACTGCACTAAAACTTAGATTATTTTCCAAGTACATGAACATCTCCAATCTAAATGACTTGCAGAAGATTCTTTTGACCCACCTCTCAGCTTATTCAAACTCACCAAGCAAGCAGCAAAGTTGCTTAAAAATTTCACCCTTGAAAGCAGGTCTTTGAGATAATGGAATGGAAAATCATTTGGGAACAGATTTCCTGGATGTATTCTTGAATAGGCAACCTGCATTTCTCTCGTGGGTCAACCACTTTAGAACTTTCTCTGTGAGGCTTGACAAAGTTATTAAAGACACAGCTACTGAATTCTTGTGTTGAAAGGTCTGGGTATGGTTCTCCACTTTCACACAATCTGTTAGATGGGAGGGAAACTAGTTTCTTTTATGCACATCAGAGAAGCTGGGTGTAAGCTTTAGTAGGAGTGAGCTGTCAAGAATTTTTAGACATAGGTATCTTTTTGCCTTTGTAATGCAGTCCTGAAGTCCTGCCAGGAGAGTTTCTTCTGGACCCAACACTGAAATGCGCCAAATTTGTTCCCTGAGCTCTTCTCTACCCCCAGTACAACTCTCTCTGAAAACTGCTCCATCCTTCCTCTCTTATTCTCTTGGACTTAGTGTCGGTAGCTTCCTCCGATCAGTTCTTGTACATACACATTCAAATTCAAGGCGCTAATAAGGAATTCTAAAAGGATGAATTACATATTGCACTTTTTTTTTTTAGCAACTTTCTCCTCTCATGCTTCTAAACAACTCTTTCTTTACCAAACACACACACACACACACACACACACACACGTGTCTGTTATATAATCCAGTGGTTTCCAAACATGGCTGGTCAATGGACTCAACCAGGGAGCTTTCTAAATATAATTTCCTCGGCCCTACTCCCTGATTCCCTGATTCTGCTTCACTAGGTCTGGAATAAGGTCCAAGACTCTGTTTTTTTGGAAGCTTCCAAAGGGATGCTGATGATCACCCAAGTCTGGAAACTAGTCATCTGCTCCCTAGGAGAATGCCAGGTCAGACTGAGGGAGAAAGGAAAGAGTCACCCAACAGAGATGCATGGTGAGAGGTATTCAGAAGTAGGAAAGGATTTCTGGCACCTCTTCAAGTCCCTGGTGCAGTTCTGGCTGACACAGCAGCTGTCCAAGCATGTGCTGCAGGTGTGACACTGTTCAGAGAGTGAATGGCTCGAGGCTTTGCAATCTATCATCATCACGTTCAAGTAGTTTTGGATCTGTCGAGGGACAGAGCTACCTTTGGCCATAATAAAGATTCTCATTTTCTAAATCCTACTCTCCATGCAATAACCAAGAAAGCATATGCTGTATCTGAGGGCCTGCTCCTCCAAAAAAACCCTCCAATTAGACCTGAGGGCCTGGGAGGAAGGGAATATTGGTTAAGAAGGTTTATGAGAGGGTATAAAGCACCAAGTACAAAAGAGACCTTACATTTAAAAACCAGTTTAACATAGAAACAGTTTCCCTTTCTTGATGGAGCAAGCAAGGACTTGCAACTCTTCTCAGTATCTCTCATTGGCTGGCTTGCCTCACAGTTTCTTCACGAAGAAAACACTGTGCAAGGCAAGAAATATTGTGACTTAAATTGCATTCATGAGATTCTCTGATAAAAAAAAAATCAATGTGTCGGATCAATTTTTCTTAAACAAGTTCATCATACTCTAGAGTGATCAATAGGGAATGTTTTTCAGCCGCTTCCCAGCCTTCCCACTTCAGTAATTGCTAGAATTTCATATCGACAGGCCATAGGATGCTTTGAAGGCTGAATTGATCCATTAGCCTGTGGTGCTACAAAGCTGGGCCACAACAATAACGTGGTGTCCCCCCAGGGACCGGAGCTGAAATCAAACAGGAGGTAAGCCATTACATTATGCGTTTGACCCTGGAGGAGCCAGGCTCCAGCTTCTATTCGCAACCAGGAAAGGCACAAGAGGAGAAAGAATGGAGGACCCAAAAAGAGGATGGGACCAAGAAGAGAAAGCAGCAGAGGCCGGGAAGGAAGAAAATGTGGAGAGACCTACAGCCTGATTATGAATGGTCCCCATCGAAGAGGAAATGCTGTGTGGCCGGGTGAACCACACATGCTGGGCAGCTGTAGTCAAGAGAAAAATAAACTTGAAAGGACTCCAAATGGGAAGCTAAATGATGTTCATCAGTATCATTCTGGTCTTGAACTTTAGCTCATAGTTCTTCTTTAACAGTGATGTGAATAATTACCTGTGCCTGGGGCGAAGGAGAAAAGGAGACTCCAAGAGTACAGCCAAGGAGAGAGGGGGCAAGGAGGACAGGGAAAATGGAGAAAACTCTTCTCTTTTGCCAAGAGGTAAAATTATTCATCTTGTAATCATTCCTGGACAGCTGTATTGAGCATTCATACAACCCACTAGCTCAGCAGGTTATAATAATAGGGATTATAATATAAAAAGCATCTCAGAGAAATCAAGGCTTGATTCACCAAAAAGGAGTCTTACCACAGGGGGCCAGGTCATACTGCCTTTGCAGTACAAAGTCTAACTTTGGTAACAGGAAAATAAAACCTGACAGTCAGAATGTATGCTAGTGAGAGGCACTGATTTGCCTCTTACAAAGCCGTAGTTAATCTATTAATCACGGAATTGTTCATTAGCTATCCTACACACTACAGTTACGTGGCCTTCTCAGAAACCTGTTGGAAAGCAATGTCTGTGGAAAGCAAATTTGCACATGAGATGGAAATCGCCCACCACATGCTAGCATGGTTAACCTGCATTTTTTATGTGGAAATTAGGTATGCCTTATTAAAACTCAAAGCCAGGGTTTTGCTGCTCTCAAATAGAAGCATATGTAGATCCCTGTACCACGAGCATAGTTCTGAGTGACAGGCTGGCATATATGAGTTGCTGGGTCAGACCTCACCAGAGGATAAACTGATGTGTTCCATGCTGTCACACATTGCTTTCTGCATGCACTAGATATCCCAAAGGATGGTGACCTCCTTGGCAACTCACATGTTTTTCAGTTTCCATGCTAACCTTACCTAGTGAGCTCATGTGCGTATTTGCTCAGTGGGTTTCATAATCAGAGTCCAGCCTGTATCTCAGGCAAATATAATTAATCTGTCCACTCTCAGTAAACAGCTGCAGCATCATCTATGCAATTTTTTTTTATCTAAGAACTTAAATGTGGGAGAGATGAAATTACAAAAATGATGACTGTTTCAATAATAGGCTTTTTGAGTATGCTACTAGATAAACTCATTGACAGAATTAGATAGTATTGTGCAGTTGGCAATATATTTATCTACAGTGAATTATGGAAAATTAACATCTTACTTCTAGAAACAACCACAGGGGCCCACAGTGGGCAGAGATATGGTGGCAATACCAATGTGGCTTCTCACTTAGAGTGCCATGGACAAGCTTGCCACCTAAATGTCTGCTGTCAAGACACAGGGCTAATTCCCACACAGGGCCAGAGAGACAGGCCATATTCCAGGCAGACTTCTGTGCTGCTCCTATCAAAATTTCCAACTGGACTCAGTGATAGATAAGTCTCAGGAAATAAACATCATACACACTCTGTCTACCATCCAACTTTATCCAGATGACTGCGGAGGTTTTATAAAATACATATCCCCAACGCCTACTTCCAAAACTTGTGATTTGTGAGATCTGAGGTGGGTTCTGGAATCTGTACTTTTTAAAAGTCTGTAGGTGACTCTGATGAACAGCCTGGGGTGGAAATCAGTAAGTCCCATCTGATGCCTTAGATGCTCTAAATCCTTACCCTGCAAAGCATATATGGACCAGTGGCATATTAAAAATGCAGGCTCCCAGGCCCCACCCCAGACCTACCAAATCAGAATCTGCATTTAAGCAGGATCTCCAGGTATTCTGTGTGGTCAGTAAAGTTCAAGAAGCACTTCTCTCTAATTTGTCTGCATATCTTTTAAGTCACTTGAAGTTATCTACCTAGTGCTCATGGATTGCCAGCACCTTGCTTCATGATGCAAAGAAATGCCTTCACTAAGTTATTGCATCGGATTTCAGTAATCTCATGATGAATGTTTGGTTTTTAGTAAAACCATTGTTTAAGGCATCATATATTGTTTAAGGCTGTCAAATATCTCTTGGTTGAAAGACCTATGGAAGAAAACAATTTTTTTTTAATGAAGAAGAAAAAGCTGGAAAGTAATACATGTTTGCATGAGAAAATACAAATAAACAAACAAAAAAAGCAAGCAAATAAAAGTGATCTATTATTCCACTATCCAAATATATTGTTGATATTTTGTTATAGAGTATGCATACATATTCCATGTGCATCATCATAAACATTTCCACAGAATGAAAAATAATCATTTTCAACATGGGTTTTTTATGCCATCATAAGATTCTATTATGTGAACACATACTACTTTATGAAATAGTGACATGGAATATTATTCCCTCGGTGTTTACTTCTAGTTACTTTTTTGCTGGTATAAACAATACTATAGCAAACATCCTGAACATCAGCATTTGGATTTGTATATCCCTGAAAATACTTTTAATATATGTCATATCTAAAAAATTTACTATTTCTCCTAAGGAACTGCTAAATTAACATTTTTCCAGATGACAATTACAGTAAATTGAGTTTCCCTTTTTGCTTTCATTGTCAGAAAAGTCAGAATTAAATGTAATGCTCAATTACACTAATTATACTAACCTAGATTCATAGATATACACATTATATGATTACATACTATATATAGATATTATCTATGTATTATATGTATTTTTTGGGGTTTGAAAATATGCATCTTCAATAAAATACATTAAATATTTTAGGGTAGTAAGGTACTTATCAATTTAAATCAAGGTAATTAGTGGTTTCAAAAGAAAAGTTTCCAAAATTGGCAGGGTTCCTGTTAATGCATGTTAACAAAATTACAGTTAAGTTAACAAACATACTGTTATTTAAATACCAACAGAAATTTTCCTCCCCATTCTGTTATTAGGGGCTTATTTTTTTAGACTTCAAGCAGTCCCCTATAAAATGCCTAAATCCATGTTAAATGAAAGACACATTAAATTCAGAGCAAATTGCAGCAAAGGGGAAAGAGGTGAGTATAGGAAGAAGAAGAAAAGGAGCTAAAAGAAGAAACAAAAATGGCCCCAAGGGAGGCTTTGCCCAGACTAGAGCATCTACTTTGGCAGAGTCTCATAAAGTGGGTTATAGTACCATGACTTCAGAGTGAAATCAAGCTTTAAATCACTATAAATATAGATTACCACACAGGGAGTGGATTTCCTGCAAAGGGAAGTTTAGATTCGTCAGATTTAAATGCAAACAAGAGATGAGGTGAAGGGAGAGAAAGGAAAAAATGTGAGAATTACTTCATCCATTGCCAGAATCGAAGATACTTATGTGAGACATTGCTGGACAGTTTTGAATCTGCTCTGATTCAAAATGATGAAGAGGGAGGAAGCAAGAAAAAGTAGGCAAGTGAGCAGTTTCCACAGCAACTCTGGACAGTTCTTAGGAGACCTGACCCAAAACCTTGCCTCACCAATAACTGGCTTAAGCCCAGTGGATAGAACCTGAAGCCTTCTGTATCGTTCTCTGCATTCTCAATCCCTTCTTGCTTGCAGTTTGTCAATGCTAGAAAAACTTCTAACTCAAGAATGGAGTAGATAACCTGAAACCACAAAATAAACATGAGACAGACTGACGTAAACCTTCAGAATACAGACCTTCTAAGCCTCAGAGCTCATGTTACTTCACCACGGACTGAGATCCGGCCTCATGAACAGAAAATCCCTTGAATATAGCCCTTTATTTGGGTCTCTTCTAGTTTAGAGAGAGAATAAATGGCTTTTATTTGGGGAGCGCCTTAACTCCAGAGCAAATTGTTTTTGTAGTACAGTTCAGCCAATGCAAGGAATTTATGTAAAAACACGTAAGCATCAGTCCATTTTCAAAGAAGTGAGAACAATGCTGCTCCACAGCTACCCTGGGACTGCAATTTTGTAGCCGAGTAAAATGGAATAATAGCTATAGTCCAGTGGCTCTCAGGGAGGGAACCCTGATGTGATAGGCAGAATCGTGGCTCCCAAGGATGTCCCTGTCTGATTCCCAGAACCTATGAATATGCTGTTCCATGGCAAGGCGGTATTAAAATTGCAGATGAAACTAAGGTTGCTAATCAGATGACCTTAAAATAGATTATCCTCAATGAGCTGACTGGGTCCAGTGTAATTACAAGTGTCCTTTAACACGGGAGAGGAAGGCAACAGAGAGGTCAGTCAGAGAGAGATTTAAAGGAGCTGAACTGTTGGCTCTGAAGATGGAGGAAGAGGCCACATGCCATCGAATGCAGGCAGTTTCTAGAAGCTAGAAAAGGCAAAGAAATAAATTCTTCTCTAGAGCTTCCAGAAAGAACAAAGCTCTGTCAACACCTTGACTTTAGCTCAGTGAAATGCATTTCAAACTTATCTCCAGAACTTCAAGACAATAAATTTGTGTGGTTTAAAACCACTAGGTTTGTAGTGATATGTTACAGTAGCAGATCTGGAAACTAACAGATCTGGAAACTTATTAAAAATGCAAATTCTCAGGGCGCCCAGGTGGCTCAGGTCATGATCCCAGAGTCCTGGGATTGAGCCTTGCATCAGGCTCTCTGCTCAGCAGAGAGCCTGCTTCCTCCCCCCCCTCTCTCTCTCTCTCTCTGCCTGCCTCTCTGCCTACTTGTGATCTCTGTCAAATAAATAAATAAAATCTTTTTTTTAAAAAATGCAAATTCTCTGGCTCCACCCCAGACTTCCTGAATCAGAAATTTTTAGGGTGGGGCTCAAAAATGAGCATTTGACAAACCATGCAGATGATCACATTAAAGTTTGAGAATTACTGTTTTAGTTCAATTCCCTCTGAAGCCCAAAAGAGTAAACTGATATGCTAATAAGAGACTCATTAGTGGCAGAACTGGAACTAGACCTAGATCTCCTAGGTTTTTAAAAATAGTTGTTAATTTTATGCCCTTTTATGCATGTACTACTATTTCACCTAAACTCAGGTTTTTCCTCAATAAAGCAAGACTAAGTGTGTGTGTTTAACCTCTCATAGAGCCACTGTCAGCAAAAATTTAGGTAATATGTAAGTCAAAATGCTTTAAATGGAATAAGCTGTTGTTTAGAAAAAGTTATTCTTACTACATGGTAATATTACAATGAATTTACTGTGTGCCCAGCAAGTTATTCTATTTTTTTGTGTGTGCTAATATAATCACTCACACAGATATGGGCACATGACCCATGCCTAGCCAAATAATAACTTATTCCCCTGGACTGTGTTAGGGGAGGATCAGATAACCCAACAGGGCCAGATGGTGTCCCTCACCTGAACTGTCATATGCACGATTGGCCAGAGAAGCCCTTTCCACTGTTTGCTAAACCCTGGCACTTAGAGAAATTCTATCTACAAAACGAAGTCAACTATAGAGATGAGGGACAGATGAATGGATGGATGGATGGATAAATAGATGCATGCATGCAGAGAGGAGTAGACAGAGGAAGATGGTGGAAAGAGACAGAGAAAAGACACCTGAAGTCAACTACTTGGTGCCAGTTCTTGAGGCCCTGGATCCTATGCTATAATTTCAGTCTTATAAGCTGTATACTATTGCCTTCCAAGCTTTGTGAGCCTTTTTGCTTAAACTGTAGAAAGTGAGTTTCTGTCACTTGTGGCCCAAAGAGTTGTACTTAAGTGTAGCATTCCTTTTAAATACGAACAATTCTTCAACAACACAATATCGCCTTTCACACCGACAATTCTCTTCATCAGCACCCAGTAGCAGTTTCAAATCTGAACTTCTACCACCTTTGGAAGACAACTCTCTGAGGATCAATTTCCAAGCTTCTGTACATCTTGTGGAAGTCCCCTTACTAACCATTCCCACTCCCCGATGTTCTCACTAGTCTTCCCTTTACTCCAACTGCATCATCAGTTTCCCCAGTCAACAGCCCAATGGTGTGGGGGGACCAAGCCTTGCAAAAGATTTTTCTGTATCCCCTTATGACTTCCACTTATGAACATTTCCACAATTCCCAGCAATATCTATATAAGTGTATCTATAAATACTCCTTGAAAATTCACTTTGCATCCCATCCTCATAAAGTTCCCCTGGGCCTTCTAGGTTAAGAGAAGTACTAATAAGAGTCATGGCTTTCCTATGTCATTAGTTGACTCAAGCCAGATGTTACCTGAAACAAGCTATGATAATGTTTGGATGAGTTTCTCTAGTGTGTATGAAATGAGATTATGGTTTGGGGACTAAGCCCAGTTGGGCAAGTGCTCATGCAACAGAGGTCAGTAGGAAGCCTCTTGACTGATAGGGAACAAGGTGAGTTTAGAAATAATTTTCCTATTGCCCCAAAGGATGTATCTAGTAGAAACAAGAAAGGGAGGGAGGGAGGAAGGAAGGGAGAAATGGAGGGAGGGAGGGAGAGAGAGGAAGGGAGGAAGGAAAGGAAGAAAGGAGGAAGGGAGGAAGGAAGAAAGCTAAACACAGAAGAAAGGGAATGAAGAAGGCTGATTATTTTAAATTTTAGATCCTGAATAAAAGAAAACAACCTTATAGACATAGAACATTTTCAGGGATAATAAGGAGTTTCACATTTTAAGGTGGACACTAGGAAAAGTTAAATCCACCAAAAACTTAAAAATAAATATGCCATATAGAATGGTGTAGTATAACACACCTACCTTCTAGATTGAAGCCAGCATTTGCAAGTAATTAGCCAAGATCATGCCACAGAGAAAGAAATTCCTATTGAGCTATCTCTCTTTACAATCCATGTTCTAGAAGGCAACAAAAGCTTTCCCAAATCCAGGGAAAACATAGGTCTTTTTTATAACATATACATTTCCCAAACATGCTCCTTGGACCTAACGAACACCTGTGCCTGCCACATGTCTGGGTTCCCCTCAGCAGGCTGTATCATCAAGAAGGCTTCTTCCAGGGGCGCCTGGGTGGCTCACTGGGTTAAAGCCTCTGCCTTCAGCTCAGGTCATGATCCCAGGGTCCTGGGATCGAGCCCCACGTCGGGCTCTCTGCTCAGCTGGGAGCCTGCTTCCTCCTCTCTCTCTGCCTGCTTCCCTGCCTACTTGTGATCTCTGTCTGTCAAATAAATAAATAAAATCTTTAAAAAAAAAAAAAAAAAAAAAAAAAGAAGGCTTCTTCCATTACAAGCCTGTCTTTAAAATATGGTTTCTAAGTCCTGTGGGCTAATTAAGCACAGCTGGGTCTACATCAGCCCCACTCAAGTGTGACGATTAAGCTGGCAAGAAAAAATCAATCATCATTAATCACTAAATCCATGTAGTGACTTCTGGAGGTGCTAAATGGGTTGAGCAGGGCAATGGTGATGCTTTTCATTGAGCGACCAAATGGTTAAAGTGAGAAAGAGCATGCATTCCTCCCAGAATGGGTGAGAACATCAGAAACTCATGTGTTTACAGAACGGGGAAATCTAGGTAAAGTGGGAATAAAGTGCTTATAATTTCCTGTACATTGCACTCCCTTCAATTTTGGCTGTTTGGGCCAGGGGAAATGAATATAACTATTGCCACCACTTGTTATCACCTGAATGGTACCTCTGTTAGAGTTTAAGATATCTCTTTTAGTGCGAATATATATATTCACTTGTAAAGTGTTTTCATTGAGCAGACTTTTTTTCCTTTTATTGGACTATTCCCTACAGCCCTTTGCCTTATGATGCATTGAAAGTTTATGTCTTCTCTGAATATACTCTTTACTGAAGCATTCAGTGTAAAGGAGTCTGGTTTATGCCAAGCCCATTTAATTTAGCAAAACCATCCTCCTCTTTGAGGAAGGTGGCACAGAGGTTTCAGATCTGCATGTGGAGAACAATTAGTACTAACATTATTATTGCTTTGTATAACTTTTTGTTTTAGGTTTGTTCTCTAGTGTTTAATTCCCTTCTGTTTCAGTGGCCAAGGAGGCTGACTTTGGAAGCTGTGGAAATATTTTATTGTGCTTACAATGAAAATAGGAGTCCCATCTCTGGTTTCATCACTGGACATTAGTTTAGAAACCATTTGTCCTATGTCCTGTGAAAGAGAATACAAGTCAGGCCTGTGTCCTGTGGAAGAGAATACAAGTCAGGGTGTGCCTGTTTCCTTCCCAATAGCAAAGCAGGTCCTGTATTCTTTCTGGTGCAAAATGAATGCAAGGATTAATTTAAGCAACAACAAATTGCACACTGCCTCTCCCACACTCCAGCTAATGACAAGTATCTGTGTTGGGAACTCATTTGCAGGCCAGTTGGAAAAGCAAGAGGCATTATAACAGAAAAACAACTATAAGCAGGTGAGGCAATTTTCACATCTGCCTCCTGAAACTGAAGGATCTGTGTCTACTCTAAACTCACCATCTCTTTGTTCTGTCCTTGGGTTGGTGTTTGAGGATTCTTGGAGAATTAGCATGGGAAAAGGTAGGCTATAAATCCCACTTCTTGTCACCAACCCTCTGGACCTTCTTCTTTTCTTTCCTTCTTTTTTTAGATTTATTTATTTATTTTAGAGACAGAGGGTGGGGAGAGAGAGAGAGGGAGCATGAGCAGGGGGAGGGGCAGAGGGAGAGAGAGAATCTCAAGCACTGAGCATGCAGCCCCACGTGGGGCTCAATCTTAGGACCCTGAGACCATGACCAAGCCAAAACCAAAAGTCAGATGCTTAACAGACTGAGCCACCCAGGCACCCCTGCACCTTCTTTCTTTCAATCCTAGTGCATGATCACTCTCCTCAATGGAGAGTAAAAACTGGAATTTGGAACTGCGTAAGGAAAAAAGAAAAACCTAACATCTAAGGTCAAATTTCCTTCTCTTCTTTTAAAGTTGGAATAGCATATGGAGAAAATGAAAGGTGTGACTTTTTTAGGTCTCCATTCCCCTTTACCCTTCTGGAAGCAAGAAGTTTAGAGACAATGAGCACAGTCTCTCACCAAACTGAGACTGAGATGGAAGAAGAGAAGCAAAAGTGCCAAGAAGAGATGGAGATAAGGAACAGGGAGGCTGGAAAATAGAAAAGAAAAGGCCTGGACAAAATCATAAAGGAAGCCAAAGTGGTCTACAGTTTCTCCATTTTCTATATGGACCTTTCATTGCTCTCAGCAATGCTCAGTTAGGTGCCCAGCAGTCTCCTCCCACCCATCCACGCCTATTGGGTGGGACACCACGCCTCTTGCTCTCAGAAATTCCATCCACATCACCAGACTGAATTCTTATGGTCTATCTGACCCCTCTGTGAGCTCCAGGGCCTCTGGCACTGTAAGGACACAATAAGTATTTAATAATACTCACTGGAAAACAAAACAAAACAAAACAAAAACAAAACACACAACTAGACAATAAGAACTGGTGGATTATTACTATGTAAATTTAGAAGAATAAATATGAAGATTTTTATACCTTCCTGACCCAAATGACTGATTTCCCTGTTAGAATTCGTAGGTATCTGGCAGGCCCTAGGGTAGATATCATAGTTGTCAGTCTTTAGGAAGATCTTCAGTTTCTACCAAGGCAGTGATCTAACTCACCAGCTCTAGAGGAAAGAAGGAAAAGCAACAAAAGCTCGACTGACACAATGGTAGGTGGTTAATTCTGGGCTGGTGCGTACACACACACACCATCCAGTTCTCACCTAACACACTGGGTTGATGTCATAAATTTGAAAGCTATGTTACTGAAAGTTTTGAACACCCTGGGACTACTAACACCCACGCTGTCAGTCATGTAGTGTGAATAGCTCCTGCACCTGTTTTAATAAAGAGGAGGGAACAGGAAGGCAGGTACTATCAATCTAATTGGGAGTCAAAGAGTAAGAGGTTAGGACTCAGATAGGAAAAGAAAAATGTTCAGATGCCCCTCAGGCAAGTTGTGCAGGTATGATCCTCTAGACTAGGAAATCATTGGCTGGTTAAAGCAGACACTCACCCAAAACCTGTGAGGCTGACACTCACTCAATCACTCAGAACGGCTGTTTTAAGTCTCGTGAACACGATGCCTCTGTGTTTCTGGCAATGCAGGTGACCCACATGAAGAGGGCCAGCTGTGTCAAAAAGCCGCCTCACCATCTGAACCTATGTTCTCCAAGAGCAGGTTTTGCCAACAAACTCATCTCCCAGGGCCTAAGCTTGGCACAAGGTAAGCAGACACTGAGAAGAAGGAAGTGTAGGCCGTGAGTAAGCAAAGGCAGGAGAGAGTGATCATGGATGTCGGCCAGACCAGGTTTCCTGAATGAAATACCACCAAGCTCCCAGCATCCAAAAGAGGGAAAGCACAGATGAAAAAAAGACGCACACAGGCACATACTCAGAGAATAAGAACTGCTCAGGAGTAAAAAGAACTTTTAAGTGAGCACAGGTGGCTAGGAGGAAAGTCAACTGAGGCTGAAGATAGGAACCCAAAGCCCTCCAGAGATGTGCAGTAAGCCACCAGGTCTGACCACCAACAGCTCCAGCTCCTAGCTGGTAGGAGAACCCTCCAACTAACAAGGAGGAAGAGAGCAGCATGGCTGAGCCATCCAATCCAGATGCTATTTTCAAAAATCCACCCCCTGTGCCTTCCTTGGGTGAGTACTGGAGGGTGCTGGCCAGTGATATGGATGCTCAGATAGACAAGTGTAACAGGAAGTATAACAGGTTGTTCATACTGCATTTGTCAACAGGGGCCTCTTATGACAGGATACCAAAGCTTGTGTGAGATACAGCCCCTCACACACAGAATTTGCAGTGGCAATGCAGGAGAATCTGTTCCACCAGTCTTGACCCAGCTACCTACTTTGAGAAGAATAAAAGGGAAGAGAAAGTAGAAAGAAAGGATTGGTAAAGGGGTCTGGTTTGTTTTTTTTGTTGTTGTTGTTTGTTTTTGTTTTTGTTTTCGAAGAAGCTGTGCCCTGCAGTGAACCCCCATCACAAGGGGACCCCCTTGCACAGCCCAGGAGCACCTTTCCAATTGCATTCTATGTGTTCCAGTGTTCCAGAAGCTGTTTAGATACATTGGATGAGTACAAACACTATCCCCAGAATTTGACACAGGCACAGCCTGGTGCCGCCATACCACCTGTCCCTTAGGGGAAAAGATGGGGAATGTTGCCTTCACTACACATTCTAAGGAGAATATCTGCACAGGTTCGCTTCAGAGAGCTTTGAAATGGATTGCCTGTCACTGAGACCCCAAAAGAACTGATGCCTGATTCATTCCTCAGAAAGACAAAGCAGACTATGGACTGTGACCTGATTCTAGACCACAAAATAAAAGGATAAGGAGAGAGGTTACTATTTTGATGGCAAGGCCAGAAATGCACAGCAGCATGGATCCATCAGCAACTTGTGTTCACTGCAATGGGGTGGAAGGAAGTGTTGAGGAACACATGTTTCTTGTGGGCCATGCAGGGGAGCAAGCTTACACAGGATCTCAGAATATGCTCACTTAAAATAAGAAAGCATCTGTCTTGGCCAAAAGAACTATGGAAGAGAAGGGCAACAAAGACCCTCCAAAGTCCCTGCAAAATGCCCCAAACAGAGACCACTTGGAGCCTCTGCAGGCCCAGAAGGCAGAAAACACTGGCCTAGTAGGAACTGTGCTACTGTTTACATCTTCTTCCTACTTTGCATCCCTCCTCCCCAGCAAAACCACAGCTAGCTTAGTGGTGAAAAGGTGAGCCTAGGAAGAAGAAAAGGATAAGCCAAAAGACTCCCCTTTACTACTGCAGGCCTGGCAGGGGAAAGAGAGATTTATTTGTTTGCTACTGCTGTGTAAAAAATTACTACAATCTTAGCAGCTTACAACAACATCCACTTACTACCTCACAGTTCTACAGGCCAGAAGTCCAGCATGGCTTGGCCAGTTTCTCTACTTAGGGTCTGACAAGACTGAAATCAAAGTGTTGGCTGTCTAGGTTCTTATCTTGAGGCTTGAAAAGGGAATCCACTTCCAAACTCATTAGGTCATTGGCAGAAATTAGTTTTATGTGGCTATAAGTTTGAGATCTCCATTTCTCAGCTACTTGTGGGGCTCCAGTCCTTGTATGTGGCCCCAAAGACAACAGAAGCACATGGAACGCCTCTCGGGCTTAGAATCTCTCTGACTTCCCCTTCTGCTACCAGGAAGAAAAAACTTTGCTTTTAAAGGTAGCATGTGATTAGATTTGGTCCACCAAGATAATCTCCTAAGTATCTCAAAAGTATGTGTCATAATTTTGACACATGAAGTAACACAAATCATAGTAGGAGTGGTATCTCATCATATTCCCAGATCTCACCCACCCTCAAAAGAAAAGGCATTATATAATACTCAGGGTCACTGGAGGTCATTCTTAGAAATTTGCCTACCACAAACAAGTCAGATTGGAAGTTATAATTGCTCCTCGGGTCTGAATATTCAAATTACTAAATCAAGGGACTGTCTGTAACACCGAGGAATGGTGGAACTGTCAGTTAGGGAAGAATAAACAGAAACGTCAATGGGGGAGTTTTCATCAGGGGAGAAGAGGTAAGACAGGGAGATTATCACCAGTGAATAAACGTGAAGGACAGTGGGATGAAGCAATAAGTGTTTTGTTTGCATCCTGAGCTGTACTTGCTGGACATACAGTTTACTCAAGGATCATAATCCCAGAGAAAGGCTGGGCTGAATCAAACCAAAATGATGTGTCCTAAGGATGGTTAAGACCAGAGAGGGACAAGAAAAGCAGAAGTAAAGTGACGTTCTCTGCTACAAAGAGAAGATCCCAACTACTAGAAAAAGAATTTGGGGTGGATCTTCGTATACCACAGGGGAAACACAGTTATGTCAAAGGAGCCCTGGGGTACATGCCAACAGACTGAGTCCTGGCTCTAGTTCTACCCTATCACTTAGATTATAAACTTGGGCAAGACTCTATCTCCCCAGACCTCAGTGTCCTACCAGGGGAATATCCTACTAATGTATGGAATAGGGTGGCATAAACTCTAAAACAGAGTGTGCAAACCGGAAGCCCGTCTGCTCTGATAGGCCCACAGATGTGTTTTGTTTGGCCCATGCAGTGTTTTAAAAAATATAATATGATAACATTTAATGCCAACATTGTAAAAATAAATAAATAAAACAGTAGATTTCCCATTTAAAAAGGAAAAAAAAGGGGTGCCTGGTTGGCTCAGTGGGTTAAAGCCTCTGCCTTTAGCTCAGGTCATGATCCTGGGATCCTGGGATCGAGCCCCATGTCGGGCTCTCTGCTCAGCAGGGGGCCTGCTTCCTCCTCTCTCTGTCTGCCTCTCTGCCTACTGGTGATCTCTGTCTGTCAAATAAATAAATAAAATCTTAAAAAAAAAACCACAAAAACAGTTTTCAGCTTCTCTTGAAAAACCGCAAGATCTGGAAACACCGGGCCTGCATTCCGCGTGGTGGCAGTTCTGCACTCTCCGTAGCCCTGTGTCAGCTCTGTCCTCAGATTCAGGCATGGGTGCTGAGGTTCCCCACTGTCCCCACGACGCAGGCTTCACACTTCAATCGTCTGAGAGACCTCACTGTGCTCTGTTGGCATCCGCATGTTTGATCTTGCTCTAATGCATTACACAAGTGTTAGCTGTTATTACCTGTAAAATGAGGTCACTGGAATGGATGATCTACTTCCGTTCCAAGAGGCTGTAATTTGAGTCCATAAGATGGGTTCATCAGTCACTTTTCCCAAAAAGGGGTAAATTGAACACCCAAAACCAAGGGTGGTCCATGTCCCCTGTGTGTGGTATAAAGGCTATAAAATGCTCTGAAAATTGGGCATTTGTAGTGGGAGTTGCAGAAAGACTTCAATAAACTGCATATGTAGTTTTCCACTGGGCAATATTTAGGCACTGACTTCTTTAAAAGCAAACAGAAAATGGAGATGAGGCAAGGACAAAGTTACCATGGATGCTGAGAGACAGGCACAGGCCTCCACGAGAAGAGGGGATTTAGGAAAAATAAACATTCACCATAAGAGAGCTAATACCAAATGGTTCGTCCAGAGAAAGGAGCCAAGAGTTTATAGTACTTTGGGGTTTGTTTTATTTATCCCCCACCCCCCACCCAACAAGATATAAATCAATCTATTTAGGTAGGGATGGTTGAGAGAACACATTTTATTGCAATGGATAATTTCCCAAGAGAGAGGATCATTGTGTTTCATTTCTAATGTTTCTTTTTCTCTTTGGGTTTTGTGAAACCCCACAAGTTTATGAAAAGTTTGTCCAGATGAGGACACAGAACTTAGCAAACTATTCCCATTTTTAATTCTCATAAAAGTGGAAACGCATACCCATGCTCAGGCACACACAGCACTAGAAACCCGGAAAACTAATCGAGTGCCAAGCACTTCTGGTACCCTAAGGATATATATATATTTTGGTAGCCCGAGGCTGCCAGAAACTTTGCCTGCTGAATGAATTATAGAACAGGAAGCAGATGGGCTGTGTATATGAAACAACCACTATCTGGCATGATGTGCTGTGCAATTTGGCTGCAAAGATTAAATTGAGCTATTGAATGTTTAATACACTATGCATAACAAATACAGCCAGAGCCACAAAACAGCATAAATTACAGAATTGGTATTCACACGGCCTTTCCCAGGAATCAATACACTGCCACCGCTCATAAGAGTCTGTTGTTTAATACACATAAAGAAGAGAAGAATTCTTCTATTAAAATGAGTTATCTGGGCTATTTACCAAAGGCAGTGATTTAGCAGTGGTAAAGTCTATGTAGTGCTGTTGAATGCAGATGATAATACTTCTTGTCCTTGTCTGCCTGTTTCATTGCGCCTATCAGTTGCTGGGGCTTGGAGTCCCTTGGGTACATTAGCAGTCAGCCCAGGAAGTGTGTTTAAGTAATGGACATAATGTTCACATTTGCTAGACCAGCCTTCTCCCTAATCATGAATTATTCTTCCCCAAGGCTCAATTGGAACATTACTTTAGAAGCAGAAGATTTAATCCTTTTCAGCTGATTGGAGGGAATGATTACAGTATTATTTTCTTGTACAGGCTGTCTCCAGTGAAGGTGCCTTTTTCTGTCCCCATCTTTAATAGGCAGCAATCTTTATTTCCCTGGAGGGAAATGGCAATGAATTCGAAATGGGATAAATCTTCAGGAATGCAAGGTGCTGAAGCTGTAGATCACTGCTGGTTAGTTAATTAGCTTAGTCCTCACTTGCTTCATCTCCAAGATAGAACACCTTGTAACAAGGGGAAGCAGTGGGTGGGTGGGTGGGTAGGTGGGTGGAATGGGAGAGTGGAGGAACCAGCTGTAGGCGGGTAAATAATCAGATGCCTTAAAGCAACAACGCCCCTGCGGATTTCCTTCTGTGTAAATGTTCGGTTCTGGATCTTTGATTCTCACTTGCTACAATCACTAAAATAAGCAGTACTTGCCCATTCGGACTTTTAAGGGCAATTCAAGTCTCTGAAAGGGATTGCATCTTTATCTAGTAAAGACAGTTAAAGCAGAATAAGGCAGAACACTGTAGAAGATGAGGTTGAAGAAGATTGGAGTTGTCGCCCTATAATGTTATTTATATACAGGGCTGGCCCCAGACTAAGTCCTGGGAGAGAAAAAAAAAATGTGTTTGAACATTCCTGGTGAGTGCTCTTGAAACACCGCTGCACAGAGAAGTGATAAATAACAATTGACTCAGGGTGTTTTGTTCTTTTTTTTTTTTAATTTTCATGATTTATGTTTCCAGAAGGGGGGGAAATGTGGCTTAGAAATTAATTACCTTGGGTTGGAAGAGCAAAGCCTTGGACGTGATGTTGTCTTCCTGTCCCAGACCCTTCTGATGGCAAGGCCACATTGACCAACTTTCCATTCCCCGCCCCCCGAATTTGGTTTTATGGGGAGCGCCTAACACATCCCTTCACCCACCACCAATTTTCTGTTTTCTTCTTATATAAATAACAAAGAAAGAAGCACATCAAACCTAAAGAGATCAACTGAATTATAACGAAGTCCTTGACGGCTAACACATCTTGCATCTGATTTAAAGCAGGAAGCCCCCATGTCTAGCTGCCTCTGATCCATTTAGAATAAAACAAGGTCATGCTGCCTTGGCCCTGATTATAAATATATTACGTTTAAGTGATGAATGCCGCATTCATGAGGAGCAGGAGATCAAAAGTGCCTGAGGCTGGTGCTTTTCAATCTCTCCTCAGTGCCGAGTCAGAGACTTAAAATAAACATGCTGTTAAATGAATGTTACAGAACCCATGTACAGAGGCACAGGGATGACTTTGTTTCTAAGGCAGAACATAATGGGAGAGGAGAGGCCATGTTAGAGCTTCTCAGAGGATGGGAAGAAAACTTCCCTCTGTTGGCTTCACCCAGGCCCCCTCTGTCCCCCTCAGCCTATTATTCTAAGCCACCAAGAGAGGCAGGAAAGGTCACATTTCTTCGTATCAAAGGGAAAGATGGCACGATGTGCCTGTTTTCTATAGACGTACTCACTCCTTGAATGCTTCCATTTTCCATGAACAGTGACACTAGCTCCCCCACAGCTCCACAGATCCTAGAATGACAGGGCTGGTGGAGGAACTCCAGAAAGAGTCACTGCGATCAGTCCTCTTGTTTAAAGAGGACAAGAAGCTATTTTAAGGGCACACAGCTGGGAAATAGTTTATCTGGGAGTGTGACCCACCGATGCCAGTGCCACGTCTAACTATAGGAGACAAATTGCCCGCCTACCCTCATATCACCTCAGTTAAGGCACTTCTGTCTACTCTCAAGACTCCCAAACTCCTCTGAATTCAAAAGGCCCCAAGCCTTGGTAAAGGACCACCAGCAATTCCTCTCCTTCCCGTGTCATCCCTTTCAACTCACTGATCAAATCAATGTTGACTGAGTACCTATTTGCCCTTCTCAACAGCTGAGTTCCAAGCAGAATTGTATTTCTTGTCCCAGATTCCTTTAGTTGTCTGACCCACTTTTTTTTTTTCCTTCCATTTTTCTTCCATCAGTTTCTGGCTCAGGAAATTAGTATTTTCCCCAAAACCAACATTTACATATAATATCATATGTTTTTATTCTGCTACGGCAGGGAGAGGAGTAATTATATGCTACATATAATTACAATAATGCTGACAGCTTTCGGCTTTTCTTCCTCTCCCTCTCCTTTCAGAAGACAACACAGTTCAGAGAAATGGCCAGAGCCACAGAAAGCAAGAGGTGCCAGAGAAACACAGGCAGCTGTGTGAAGAGGAATGACCTCGAAGTAAAGAAGTCAGTAGAGCTACGTCCTAATCCAGTTGTAGCCAAGACCACTTGCTTGACCTTGGTTGAGCCTCTCAAACCCCTCTAGGCCTTGAGGGGTTTTTTTAATGTGAAATATGAGGGCTTTAACTTGTGTCCCTGACTGCTCTATATCTCTATGGTCCTGGTTGCCCCCAAAACATTAATTAGATTTTACATCATTTGATTTCATTTCCGGACATTTACAATTCTCTGAGTAATGGGTAACATTCACAGCCCAATTACTTTCCCAAGCTCATCGAAATTTAATTTGCAGCGTGCAGTGACACACAGCCTGAGTTTGACTAGGAAGTCAGCAAAGCCACACCAGTGATTTACGCAAGGCTCCCTGCCTACAAAATTTACCATCAGGGATGTCTAATGAAATTTTTTTCTCATGTAAACATACAGCTTTCACATCTACTGGAGTTGGAGCAGATGAGCTTCCCAGGACAGAATGTACTAGACAATACGCTCCTTTTCACATAATGAGCTCAGGAAATTCTGCTGTGAAATGAAGGGTCTTGGAGTTATTGTAATGCTTCATAAATGAGAACTCTGTCTCTTTCAGAACTTCACAATGCTATTTGCATGTTAAAAACACCTGACCCCAGGAGGCTGCATTTATTCCACTACACCTTTAAGAATACTATGACCTCTACATTTACATTTAAATAATACCTGTGCATTTTTCACTCTCAATCTACTGTACAGTTTTGGGGAGGAGAACATTTGACATGAAATTAATGTGATTTTTAGGAGGCAGGAAATATTATTGGAACTCAGGAGTTACGAATGCAATCATTAAATTGCTGGATCAAAGACATTTTCTTTTTCCTGGCACTGTTTATAAACTCATACGCTATATTTACACTGTCCAATATGGTAGCCATGAGCCACATGCGATTATGGGGCACGTGAAACGGTGCTAGTCCAAAATGAGATGTGCCATAAATGTAAAATACACAAAGGCTTCAAGAAAATTTTAAATTACATAGGATCCTCACATATTTCTATTGAACAACCCTACTCTAAATGTCTAGAAGCTCTGTGTGATGTTTCATCATCAAGTATAGTGTTCATTTGTCTCCACACCATTATTCATTCAGGGTTTACAAAGTGCCATGCTCTGTGCCTGATGGAAAGAACTGCAAAATGAACAAGCTCTTGTTTTCAAGGTAGAAGATGCAGACTCTACACGATACTCACAACTTCCCAATCAGAGGCTTGCCTTTAGCTTAGGGGCTACATTCCAGATGCACGTGCAGTCTCCTGTGCAGCTCTGTTACCCTTAGGATTAAATCCCAGGCCTGACTTGTACACCCTGGAGTAGATCCAGATTTTTGTGCAGCCGAAAGCATATGTAAGCAGCGAATGTAAGCAGCATATGTAAGGATGCGAATGACAATAACAAAATTAGGTAAACACTGTAACTTAAGTATGAATACTGAATCAAATGTAGGTAAGTGTGATTAATCCTCTGAGTGGTTCAGAGGTGTCTCCAGAAGATCCTTGACTTACATCATGTCAGGTAAATAGGAATTTGGTTAGGAGGCTGGGACATAAGGAAAGAGCATCAGTAAGTGTACAGACAGCTTTTGGCAGGAGTGTAGAAGGAGCCAATAATGACAATGATACTGGACAAAAGGTGAGCAAAGGACAGGTTATGCCAGAGCTTGCATACCAGGCAAAGGTATGATGATTCCATTCTGGAGTACAGGAATTAGGAACCAGTGAAAGATCTGGAATGACATGATCAGTTATGTTTTTGAAAGACCACTGAAAGCAAGGGAGAGACTGGGCCAGGCACACTTCTGACTCAATGTACATACCCACCTCTCCATGGAAGGTGGCAGTTTGGATTTTAGTAATCCTCTCAGAGTGTTCCAGCACAATTCCACACACCTAGACTACAGAATGCCCTTTCCTCTTCCAAGAAGTTCCCTAAGCTGACTAGTATTCATTGAGTCAGTCTTACCTCCCACCTTCCCCACTGATTCCAGAGCTCAGGCACTGCCCTCCACCCCCCATCAGAAGCTGCTCATTCTAAACGAGCTCCACATCGCCAAGCTGGAAACCTGGTGTGACAGCTAACTCTGGGAAACCCAAGGGCCTTCATACACAGCAAAGACAGTGACATCTGAATAAATATGGCTGCCAGAGCGGCCTGTGAAATGAAGGGATAATGACACTCCTCTCAGTGCTATCTAACCCAGTGGTGCCCCAGACCAAACCAGGCCTGCCACCCAGGGACACAACTCCTCAGCCTCCCTCACACAGCCAGTCTCCAAAACCCAGCATGCCTTCTGAGGGACTTGCTCAAATGAATCCTGGCCCCACTGCCTCCCAGACACAAAATCATTTTCTCTCGATGATGTAACTCAGAATGGGAGCCAGGCCATCAGTCTCACCTCTTTATATTCTCTGGGTGACCTCATCTCAGGGTCTAATGGGCCTTGGTCAAGATCACCTCAGTTTACACCTAACTGGCAAACCATGCATCTTGGGAACTCATGAGCTACTTACGTTAACTGGCTTACCCATTTCCATGCAAACTTCTAGCTCCACCTATCAATAGCGTCTCTGGCAAAAGTAAATAAATTGAACTTCCAGCTTGCCAAATATGCGCCAACAGTTACAGTCATACAAAGGACCCAGAACTTAATCAATGTCCACTCAAATTGCTTACTTTGCCTACTTCCTAAAATGAATCCCCAGTGTAGACCTATATATCATAGGACAGTAAATACCCATGATTCCTTCGGGCCCTGGATGGGGGTCTGATTATACTCTGGTACTCAGTCTGGCACCGCAATAGCACTGTCTACCTTTCACTGCATGACTCCCCAAGAAACAGAAAGAAGGAAGGAAGGAAGGAAGGAAGGAAGGAAGGAAGGAAGGAGAGAGAAAAGAAAAGAAAAGAAAAGAAAGAAAGAAACTCCTTTCAACACAGGAGTATCCAGGAGCAGGCATAAGATGGGTGACTGCACAGATCTAAATCTCAACTTTCAGAGCATTGTGTCTACCTTCATTGAGGCTGAAAGCTAACCTGCAAACATCTTCACAAAGGTTAAAGTCCATGCTTGGTAATTGTAACCAAACTTCACCTAAATGCAAGTCTTAAAATATCTTATAGTGTCTTATGGACTGAACTATGTCCCCTAAAAATTATGTGTTACCCTCTAATCCCCCATGTATTTGAGATAGGGCCGTTAAAGAGGTAATTAAGGTTAAATGAGATCATATGCACAGGACCCCATTCCAATAGGAATGGTGTCACTGTAAGGAAGAAAAAAAAAAAAAGACATGCCAGAGATGAGTACACAAAGAGAAAAAAACCTTCTGAGGACATAGCAAGAATCTGACCATCTGCAAGCCAAGGAGAGAGGCTTTAGGAGAACCCAAACCAGCCAACACCTCAATCTTGGACTTCCAGCTACCGGAACTGTTAGAAAATTAATTTCTGTTGTCTAAGCTACCTAATCTGTGGTACTTTGCTATGGCATCTTCTTGCAAACAAATATGCCAGGTATGTGAACAGAAGAAATATACTGAAGTTAACTCAGCTTATTTTCCAGACTTTAGAAAGAAACCAGGTTTCTTTTTTTTTCCAAAGGAGTTGTCATTTGATGACAAGATGATGTGACGAAATGGTGGAGAAACTTTTGAATGCTTTCTACCTACCAGGGGCTACTCTAAATGCCTTGGATATACTGACCCATCTGATCCTCAAGAGCTTGGATGTGGATGTTATTACCCCCATATTGTTGAGAAGGAGAGGGAAGCTCAGACAGCCAACACCACTGTAAGGTATAAAAACAAGAAACCTCATCTGTGTGATCCAGGCAGGAAGTACAAGATGGAAAGCCAAAAAAGGAAGTAAAATTCATATTGGAGGCCTTGCTTCTTCTTGACCTTTGGTTCTTCATGATAGAGAGCTCTGTCTCTGTGTAGTATAATTGTTTTCATTATTTGTAGTATGTGAGTTTACCGACAATGCAATGGGGATAAAAATTTGCCCTCTGGAAACCACCACACCCCAAAGGAAAAAAAGAGAAAGGTTTTCTGAGCAAACCTAATGTAACTCATCTTTCTCCCTTAGAAACTTGAATCATTACCATTTTGTCTGAATTTCCATGTTCTCTGATCCCTAGATCCACTTTGTGTGATGGTATAGACTTAGAGATGAAAGCTTCGGTGGTAATCACCCCAAAGTACATGTACTTTACAAAGTACTGACAGGAAGTCAGTATTTTATTTTCCATATTATGTGTTTCTCAATTTTTTTTTTACATCATGCTCTTTTCAAAATAAATGTTATATGATTCTGCTACATTACTTTTCTAATCCATTACTAGTCAGTTCCAACTGACTAAGTGGTTGCACAGTAGAAATCTTATGGTTTCACACACATTAACCCAAAGGTTAGATCCCAATTTTTTATGACTCTGAAGATTCTAAAAGAGATACCTTAAAAGAGCAAACTTTGGAAAAAAAAAAAAAAAGTGGGGGGGAGCAAAGTTTGGAGCAACTGGGTGGCTCAGAGGGTTAAGCCTCTGCCTTCAGGTCAGGTCATGATCCCAGGGTCCTGGGAGCCTGCTTCCCCCTCTCCCTCTGACTGCCTCTCTGCCTACTTGCAATCTCTATCTCTCTTTCAAATAAATAAATAAAATCTTAAAAAAACAAAAAGAGCAAACTTTAAGGTAAATACACAACCTCTAGCCCTCCAAAAGTAAAAGCAACACACATATGCCACATGAGGATTAAAAATTTATGCTGTCACACACACTTCAATTATAGAGTTTAGGTCCATATTATACAGGTTAAATGACTTTTGTTTTGTTTTAGGTTTGCCATTTAAGGTTTTCTTTGTTTCTAAGATACATCACGCTCTTTATAATTTACCCACAAGAGTTGTTTCCAGAAATCTCCCAACAATCAGAGAAAGTAAGGCTAAATATAACAATCTCAATACTGGAGAAATGTGAACACACACAGAGAACAAATGAAATAACAATAATAAAACACAGATGAGCCAGAAGAATTGTGTACATTGAAGGGGTGTGGGCAGAGAATGGTCATCACTAGGGAGAGCTAAAATGGCTGGCTGCCAAGAGGCCTCAGAAGGGGGTATCCCAACCCGGAAATGGGGGCTTCAGATTTAAAGGCTCAGAAATTGGATTTTGTGATTATCCCAAGCAAAGATTCATTTCTCGAAAACAGAAGTACATAATTCAAATTCATAAGAGACTAATGTAACAGCCGGAATGTTGCTCAGTATATTCTTCCCTGTGGTGAAATCTACATGGGAAGCCAAATTCTGAGTACAATTCACATGTGTTCTGGCATCAGAATACGGCTGATGCATCTAAGAGGCCCCAAGGCCTCTCTCTTAGGTAGCAACTGATTCACATGGACAAAGTTTTCTCCCACGTTTTATGGTTTTCTCAACAGCAGCTTGTGGAACATTAAGATAGCCAAACAATTTCATCCCTCTCTATGTTGGTTAGAATGCAGAGGTGAGGACACACAAGCAAAAAGTATCTCCTAACCTCCAGCATTTGTAGATAGGCAGAAGCCACATAACATTACCCTCTTGAACAGAAGAAACTTTTCCTTTAGACTTTAGTGAGCTATTGCTTATTTATAATTTGGTTTACCATAACATAATTTTTGTATGTGTTTTTAAATCACTTTAGTTCGATCTCCCCTCCTGGAGAAGTTACTAGCCATCAACCACTAACTGCCAAAAAAAAAAAAAAAGCATGTACCAAAAAGCAGTACAGAATGCCTTTTTAAAATCCACTAGTAGGGGTACCTGGGTGGCTCAGTGGGTTAAAGTCTCTACCTTCGGCTCAGGTCATGATCCCAGGGTCCCAGGATTGGGCCCCATGTCGGGCTCTCTGCTCAGCAGGGAGCCTGCTTCCCCCTCTCTTTCTGCCTACCTCTCTGCCTACTTGCGATCTGTCAAATAAATAAATAAAATCTTAAAAAAATAATTAAAAAAATCCACTAATATTTTAAACAGAACTACAATTTAGTCCACTCTGGACAAGTCCTATTTTATATTCTTTTCATTCTACATGTTACATAGTAGGTGCATCAAAGACTGAAAATGAAATATATAAACACAAAATAAAAACACTTCTGAAGAATGTTAAACTATATCCTGCTGTGTATACTGATTTCTCCCTTAGTTTCCAAAGGTCAAGATACAGCAAGCATTTGGACAAGATACTTATATGTGAGAGTATCATAGAAGATATAGCATAATGGATCTGGAGAAAATGAAGACATAGAATCGGAGGTGCCTGGGCTCAAATTCAAGGTTGCCATTTACAAGCTGTTACATGGCCACATCTTCAAAATGGGGTTGATAGTATCTAAAGTCCACGGTGGTTTTTTGAATTAAATAAGCTAATGTAATGTGTCTGGCATATGTAGATAATAAATGGTAACTAGCCTCATAGCTGTCATTTTAGAGACACTTCATTTTTTGAGCATTTCCTTTCTCTTCTCCAAAGCAACCCCACATTCCTTCAGTCAAACTGAGTTTAAAAAAATATCTTCCTAACCCTCAGCATGTGTGTACAGAAAACTGACAAGAGTGCTTACATTCTTAACTTTGCCTGAAGCTCCTTTTGCATGAAAACAAAGAATCAATCAGGTTAGCTTCTGTTTTAATGAGGGAACTAGAGTCACACAGCCTCCATATTCTCCATATGGAGGTCAGGACCAAAAACTGTATCCTTAAACTAGAGATTATCACATAGTTCAGAGATTGGTTTGGCTCCACTTCCTAATCCTATTTTGATTCTTTCTATGGTCGCCCTTACATTTTTAACAATTTTAGCAAATGTTATTTTTAATCAAAATCTTCATTCCTTCAAACAGAAGAGAACCTTCACATGGCTCTGACTCAGACAGCCCCCTCCTTCATTTTGCTGTTGTTGAAGGGTTCCAGGGGCAGTCACTCCTCGTTTGCATTTACCAGCAGGTTCTCCTCTTATATTTGCCTCCCACTTTTTCCCTTTTGATTCAATCTGCTTCCTACTGAAGTAAAATATATCAGCGGTTCTTTCAGCAGAAAGAATGATAAATGAATAATACACTCTATAAATAATAAACTCTCAGTCTTTGTATATCTACATTTGCCTATATTTTACACTCTTTCTTGACCAACATTTTGGCTGGGAAAAGAAACCCAGCTTGTGCTTTCACAGGACACTGAAAAAATTATTTAATTAATATCTGGCATCTACTTTTTGCTGTGAGAAGCCTACCAGCACAATTAGCTGGAAAGGAATAACGATCTGGCTCCTTTTTTCAGGTCATTTTAAGATTTTCTAGGTATGAATTTGTTTATCAAATTCTGCTTGTAATTTAATGTTGCTTGTTGTGTTGGAGAAACCTTGTCTGTCTTTCAATTCTAAAAAAAATGTTCAGCGATAATCTCTTCAAATAGTAACCCATTTCCTATTCTCTATTCTCTTCTGGAGCTCATTAGATAAATGCTGGGGCTTTTAATTCTTTCCTCTATGACTGCTAATTTCTCTTCCACTTCCCCTACCTCTTTATCTCTCTGAACAATTTTCACAATTCAGAAAAATCTTGTCTTGTGAGATCTAATTACTAATTAACCTATTTACTAAATTCTGAATCTAAGCATTATACACAAGAACTATAGCTTTAACCTAATTCCCTGAATATATCAAAGAGAGGAAGATGCATATTCTTATGCAAATGTTCCTTTTGTGTGAGATGTTTCTGGAGATGCTCTTGATTCATTTTCTGTATAAATAGAATCTCGCCATTTGAGTCTTATCATAGTGACATATTGGACACTCATGGTAAAATAAAGCCAGGAAACATTTCTAATATACATGGAGACATATATTTTTCCAGTTAATTATCTACCCTATTTTAAAGCATGCTTATTTTTAAAGTGTCAAAATGTACTAATCCATACTGCAATTGTTTAGAAAACTTCATGAACAAGTATATTTCAGTAAGAAAAGACATTTGATGCCAGCCAAATTCTCTTTTTTCTGTCACTATAAATGGCTTTCCTATTTTCAACAGTTTTTCAAAATCAAAGTCATATCTAAGCTGACAACTTCTTTGGCAAGTTTCAGCTAGATGTAATTTGAAACAGTCAAGGAAGCAAAGCCTAAACAATAAGGTTTTTAATGGGAACGGTGACAGATCCTTAACTACTGTCATGCTGTGTCTGACACCAGAAGACTTGAGAGGAAATTCGTTAAATAAATACTTGCAGTTAAAAGAATACACCTGCACTTAGAGTATGTGTCCTGTTTCATGAAAATATGTAAGATCTGAGAACTCAGTGATGTTGGACACTTAACAAAAACATACCCGAAAAATCTCCCCAAGGAATTTCTCACTTTAACCTTCAGAATATTCTTTAACTATAGTTGGCATCCAAAGGTCATTAAAAGGTCACAAGGGATAAAAAAAAAAAAAATCAAAGCTCTTCTCCTTTTGTCCTTAGATTAGTTCTATACAAAGCAAGGTTGTTTACTTTCTAAGGGAGAAGGAAGTTCTAATGTGACCTTTTAATCACTATTACTTATACACATACACACATATGGTTTGCTTTTACTAGACTGAGGCATTTTTACTATTAATACATATTAATATTCATGTATTATACATTCAGAATACATGAATATTCTGTTTTAGGAACATTACAAATACGCTAAATCACAAGGAAAGCCAAAATGAGTCTATAATTGGCAACTGGTTTAATTTATAACAATTTTCTTGACTTAAACTTCCTAAATTTGGTTTCAGATAACCATTACTATCTTTGTTTAGGCTTTTTAATGTTTCAATAGGTCAAATATCAATTCTGATGTTTAAAACTGTTAATTGAAATGAAAATAGATGGTAACATGAAGAAAAATCAAGTCTATTTTTTAGGGCACAACTAAACCCCCAAACCCTACAGAAGTTTGCACAGTTATCATGGAGAAGAGGAAACTAGCAGGTGACTCCAGGAAGATGAGGCTTGATTATAACTCTCTCCTCCCCCACACTGACTTTAATCTATCTCTTTCTGCACTGAATAGCTGCTCAGGCCTAGGAGCCACCAGTAGTGAATAAACCCTTGGGTTCTGTGGAATTCCTAATGGAGGACTAGATGCAGGATGTCTCCCTCTTACACTACTTAAGCACCTGAGACTAGACCCGAGGGTGAATGTCATAAACAGGCGGGCTCTAAAGAGACCACTCTGGACTGCAGAGATCTGTGTATTCCCCCTAAAGGTCAAGATCAACCCTCAGGAAAGAACCTGATTTCATCAGCCCTAAGAGGCCAAGAAGGAGCACATGGCTGGACCCAGTCTTTCCTTTCCTTCACCTTGGCAAAATACAGAGAATCTTAAATACCCAGAGGCTTCTTCCCTCCAAGTCCCTCCACAGTGAGCTCATATCTGCTTGCTTCTATGCCAATACTGCACAGAAGAGACCACTTCTTCCTAAACTTATTTGAGGATTCTGTCAACACTTAGCACACCTCACTCACACCTGAGCTCCAGGTATCCAACAAAAACAGAAGCCAGCTGGAAGGAAGACAAATACCAGTCTAAACAGAAAGTATTCAGGCACAGAGAATAGAGCTGCTAAGATAGACAAGTGATAAATTCAACAGAAACACAAAAGACAATTCAAATACAGCATTAAAGATTATGATCAGGGGAGAAAAAAAAAAGATATTCTTACTAAACAGTGCAGATATCACTGAGACCAAAATTAGGTCATGAGAGTTCAAATGAAAGAAGTAACTTAAAATATATAAAGGGGTTAAAATAATGAAATCATGAAAATTCTGAGGAAAACGGTAAAGAGACTTAAGGTATCAAAAGTACAGATTTAGAAAGTGAAGACACAAAATTAAAACAAGGACATAATTTAACAGATGAGAGACTATTTCCTTAAGGTTAAAAAATAAATTAATTAATTAAATAAATCTAGAATTCATGAATCCCAAGCCAGGTTGTCAGGAAAAAACACACACTTAGAACAGCCTAGTATAATTCTGGACCTCTGAGGAACGTCTCATTCTCCCTTACTTAAAAAAGTGGGTGGGGGATTGTTTCCTATATGTTAGTAATGGACAACTGGAAACTTACATTTTAAAAAAATATCACCTATAATAGCTATAAAAGATGAACTACAAAGGTATAAATCTAAAAAAAATGCATAGGATTTGTATGATGAAACAAGATCCTGATGAAAGAAATAAAAGAAGACCTAAATAAGTGTAAAGGCATACTATATACATGAACTGGAAGGCTCAACACACTAAAGATGTCAATTCTTCCCAAACTGATATACAGATTTAACACACACACACAAAAAACCCAAAATCAACGTACAAAAATCTGTTGCATTGTTATACTAATAATGAAGCAGCAGAAAGTGAAATTAAGTAAAGAATCCCATTTATAACTGCACCAAAAATAGTAAGATACCTAGAAATAAACTTAGACAAAGAGGTGAAAAACCTATACTCTGAAAACTATAAAACACTGATGAAAGAAATTCAAGATGACACAAAGAAATGGAAATACATTCCATGTTCATGAGGTAGAAAAACAAATATTGTTAAAATGTCTATACTACCCAAAGCAGTCAGTAGATTTAATGCAATCCCTATCAAAATACCAACAGCATTTTGTACAGAACTAGAACAATCCTAAAATTTGTATGGAACCACAAAAGACCTTGACTAGCCAAAGCAACCTGGAAAAAGAAAAACAAAATTAGAGGTATCACAATTCCAGATTTCAAGTTGTATTACAAAGTGGTAGCAATTAAAACTGTGTGGTACTGGCATAAAAACAGATATACAGATCAATGGAATAGAATAGAAAAACCAGAAATAAATCCATAATTATTTGGTCAAGTAAACTTCAACAAAGGAGGAATGAATACAATGGGAAAAAGACAGTCTCTTCAAAAAAGGGTGTTGGACAGCCACATGCAGGAAAAAAAAAAGGAACTGGACTCTTTTTTTTTTTTTTCAGAACAAGTAAAAATAAATTCAAAATGGATTAAAGATCTAAATGTGAGACCTCAAACCATAATTATCTTTCAAGAGAGTATAGGCAGTAATCACTCTGACACTGGCCATAGCAATATTTTCTAGACATGTCTCCTGAGGGAAGGGAAATAAAAGCAAAAATAAACTATTGGGACCACATCAAAATAAAAAGTTCCTGCACAGCAGAGGAAACAATTAACAAAACTAAAAGGCAAAATTACTGAACAAGGAGGAGATATTTGCAAATGACATATCTGATGAAGGTTTAGTATCCCAAATATATAAAGAACTGATACAACTCAATACCCAAAAAACAAATAATCCAGTTAAAGAATGGGCAGAAGATATGAAGAGATGTTTCTACAAAGAAGACATACAGATGGTCAACAGACACATCAAAAGATACTCAACATTACTCAATCAAAGCTACAATGAGATAACACCTCACACCTGTCAGAATGCCTAAAAAACCCAAGAAACAATCTTTGCAAGGATGGGGAGAAAGAGGAACTCTCTGACACTGTCGGTGGGAATGCAAACTGGTGCAGCCACTGGGGAAAAACAGTATGGAGTATCCTTAAGAAGTTAAAAATAGAACTATCCTATGATCCAGGAATCTCACTATTATTTACCACAAAAATATAAAAATGCTAATTCAAAATTCATACGGGTACATGCACCCTTATGTTTACTGCAGCATTATTTACAATAGCCAATCCATGGAAGCAGCCAAATGTCCCTCAATCAATGAATGGATAATGAACAGATTAAACAGATTAAAAAAAGTGTGATGGCTGGCTCCATCAGTAAGACATGGGATTTTTGATCTTACAGTCATAAATTCAAGCCCCATGTTGGACATGGAACTCACTTTAAAAAAAAAATGTGAGATATATATATCCTATGATGGAATACTAGTCATCCATATAAAAAAATGAAATCTTTCCATTTGCAACAACATGAATGGAGCTAGAGAGTATAATGCTAAGTAAAATAAGGCACTCAGATAAAGACAAATACCACATAATCTCACTCATAGGTAGAATTTAAGAAACAAAATAAATGAGCAAAAGGAAAAAAGAGAGAGAGAGACAAATCAAGAAACAGACTCTTAAATACAGAGAACAAACTGATAGTTACCAGTTACCAGGGATGGAAATTAAAGATATACTTATCATGATGAAGATACATTTTTATCATAATGAAAGAAAAGAGTAATATCATCCTACATGCACCTTCATATACTATGGGAGATAGGGTAGAACAGCAATAAGGGAAATATTTGAGACTGAAATCAAGACAGGATCACTAAGAAAATCTTCAGAGATGCTAGTAAAAAAGAAGGAGAACTCGGGAGGGCTACATGGATTTAGGCATAGGGAAAAATGTAGCAGCACAGGCTTCTCAAAGTTTTAAGTGCAAGGAAATCACATGGAAGTCCTGATAAAAAGCAAATTCTTATGTAGTAATTTGAGGCTGGGCCTGAGAATCAAATTATTTTTAAATCAAATTATTTTTAAAAAACTATAAAAAACTGATTTCCTCAAAACATAACAGAAAATGATCTGGAGTTAAGAAGAGAGTTCATGGATATGACACCAAAAACACATCCATAAAATAAAAGGTGATAAATCAGACTTTGTCAAAATTAAAACTTTTGCTCTTTGAAAGACATTGTTAGGAGATTAAAAAGACAAGCCACAGACAGACATAAAATATTGGCAAACCACTCATTCAAACAGTACTTCTAACCAAAGTATATAAAGAACTAAAAACTCATGTAAGGAAACAACCCAATTACAAAATGGGCAAAAGAATTGAACAGACACTTCACCAAAGAGGATATATAGGTGACAAACAAGCAGATGAAAAGTTGTTAATGTCACTGGCCAATAGGGAAGTACAAATTAAAACTCTAATAATATGCTACTGGGTACCTATTAGATTGACTAAAATTAAAAATACTGAGAATATCAAGTCCTGGCAAGAACGCTGAACAACTGGAGCTCTCACACATTGCTATGGAAATGCAAACTGACACGGTTCCTCTGGAAAACAGTTTTTTGGTGTTTAACTGTACGTGTAACTACACATACACTTCCCTGACAACTCTGCTCTCCCAGACTTAAGTATTTATCCAAGAGAAATTAAAACTTAAGTTCACACAAAAAACCTGTACAGGAATGTTTACAGTAGCTCTATTCATAATCATCAACAATTGGAAACAACCCAAAAGTCCTTCAGCAGCTGAATGAATAAACAAGCAAACTATTGATTCACACAACAACATGGATGAATTTCAAAGGCATTATGCTGAGGAAAAGAAGCCAATCTCAGAGAAGCCAGTCTCAATTCTGATTCCATTATATGACATTCTTGAAAATACTCCACTTATAGTGATGGAGAACAATCAGTGTTTACCAGGGGCTAGCAGTTGGGCTAGCAGATGGAGAACAATCAGTGTTTACTAAGGGCTAGTGGGGGCTAGCAGAAGGATTTGCAAGAGAGATTTTGGAGGGATGAAATTGTTCCATACCCTGATTGTAGTTGTCGTTACATGTGCTATGATTCACAGGACCTGTACACCAAAACTTAAACTCACTACGTGTTAAGTTTTTAAATAAAATACTGTTAAATCAACTAATCCAGGTCACAGAAAAATAGAGTTCTTCCAATTCATTTTATGAATCCTGTATAACTTTTGCTTCAAAACCTGGTAAAGACAGCACAAAAAAAGAAAACTTTCTTCTTAATAAAAATGCACAATTTCCAAATAAAATATTATCAGAATCCAGATTTTTAGAAAATGAATGAGCCACTATGTCCAAGAAGGGTTTATTTCAAAGATGCATGGGCAGATCATTATCAGGAAATGCAGATCAACAAAATGAATTGCACTGATTATTAAAGGAGGAAAAGCAAATGGTCATATTGAGTATGCTGAAAACTGATTTCCTCAAATTCAAATGCCATTCTTATTAAGAATTTCAAGCAAAATGGGAATTAAAGGACACCATTTAAAAGTACCAAAGGACACCATTTAAAAGTACCAAAGTATCAAAAACTGACAGAAGGGGTGCCTGGGTGGCTCAGTCAGTTCAGCACCTGCCTTCAGCTCAAGTCATGCTCTCCCAGTGCTGGGATAGAGCCAGTGTCAGGCCTCCTGTTCAGCAGGGAGTCTGCTTCACTCTCTCTCTCCCTGCCCCTCCCCACTGCTCATCCTTTCTCTCTCAAATAAGTAAATAAAATCTTAAAAAAATTATATAAGAAAAACAACAGAAAATGTTATCATAGATTATATATATATAACACATGAAATACATATTATAGGTTATATATAGACATACATGCATGCACATAAAACACACAGGTATATACATATACATACATATATAAACACATAGTTTAAGGAGTTTTTGGTAATTGGATAAAATTATCTTAAAACTTCTTTGGAAGAAATAAATTCCAGAAAACAATCAAGTTTTTAAAATGGAAGAATGGCTAGGGGAGACTCGCCCTACTTACATGCTTCTATGAAGCCAGCTGTGATTGAGTCTATATGGTATCAGCCAAGGTAGAGACAAAAGATCATTGGTATGGAATAGAAAACCAAAATTGGTGCCAACATATTAGAAAATTTAATAGCACAGATATACTACTTTAATTCAATGAAAAAGGAGGTTGAAAGTTGGTGGCCATCACAATTCCAGACTTCAAGCTATATTACAAAGCTGTAATCATCAAGACAGTATGGTACTGGCACAAAAACAGAAACATAGATCAATAGAACAGAATAGAAAGCCCAGAAATAGACCCTCAACTCTATGGTCAACTAATCTTCGACAAAGCAGGAAAGAACGTCCAATGGAAAAAAGACAGTCTCTTCAACAAATGGTGTTAGGAAAATTGGACAGCCACATGCAGAAAAACGAAACTGGACCATTTCCTTACACCACACACGAAAATAGACTCAAAATGGATGAAGGACCTCAATGTGAGAAAGTAATCCATCAAAATCCTTGAGGAGAACACAGGCAGCAACCTCTTCGACCTCAGCCACAGCAACTTCTTCCTAGGAACATCGCCAAAGGCAAGGGAAGCCAAGGGCAAAAATGAACTATTGGGATTTCATCAAGATCAAAAGCTTTTGCACAGCAAAGGAAACAGTCAAAAAAAACAAAAGACAACTGACAGAATGGGAGAAGATATTTGCAAATGACATATCAGATAAAGGGCTAGTATCCAAAGTCTATAAAGAACTTATCCAATTCAACACCCAAAGAACAAAGAATCCAATCAAGAAATGGGGAGAGGACATGAACAGACATTTCTGCAAAGAAGACACCCAGATGGCCAAGGACACATGAAAAAGTGCTCAACATCACTCGGCATCAGAGAAAAACAAATCAAAACAACGAGAGACCACCTCACACCAGTCAGAATGGCTAAAATTAACAAGTCAGGGAATGAAAGATGCTGGCGAGGATGCAGAGAAAGGGGAACCCTCCTACACTGTTGGTGGGAATGCAAGCTGGTGCAACCATTCTGGAAAACAGCATGGAGATTCCTCAAAAAGTTGAAAATAGAACTACCCTACAACCCAGCAATCGCACTACTGGGTATTTACCCTAAAGATACAAATGTAGTGATCCGAAGGGGCACATGCACCCAAATGTTTATAGCAGCAATGTCCACAATTGCCAAAGTATGGAAAGAGCCTAGATGTCCATCAACAGATGAATGGATAAAGATGATGTGGTGTGTGTGTGTGTGTGTGTGTGTGTGTGTGTGTGTGTGTATAATGGAATACTATGCAGCCATCAAAAGAAATGAAATCTTGCCATTTGCGACGACGTGGATGGAACTAGAGGGTATTATGCTTAGCGAAATAAGTCAATCGGAGAAAGATAATTATCATATGATCTTCCTGATATGAGGAAGTTGAGAGGCAACGTGGGGGGTTTGGGGGATAGGAAAGGAATAAATGAAACAAGATGGGATCAGGAGGGAGACAAACCATAAGAGACTCTTAATCCCTCAAAACAAACTGAGGGTTACCAGGGGGAGGGGGGGAGGGAGAGGGAGGGGAGGGTTGTCAGAGGGAGGATGGTTGGGTTATGGACATTGGGGAAGGTATGTGCTATGGTGAGTGCTATGAAGTGTAAACCTGCTGATTCACAGACCTATACCCCTGGGGCTAATAATACATTATATGTTAATTAAAAAAAAAAAAGAAAAGAAAAGAAAAAGGAGGTTGTTTTTAAAATACTAGTTTTAGGGGCACCTGGGTGGCTCAGTGGGTTAAAGTCTCTGCCTTCAGCTCAGGTCATGATCCCAGGATCCTGGGATGGAGCCCCACATTGGGCTCTCTACTCAGTGGGGAGCCTGCTTCCCCCTCTCTCTCTGCCTACCGCTTTGCCTACTTGTGATCTCTGTCAAATAAATAAAATCTTAAAATAAATCAATAAAAAGAAAATAAAATACTAGTTTTACTAAGAGATTAAGGGCAAAAAAATAACAGTACAGTTCTATAAGAAAATATAGCTACTGGGGCACCTGGGTGACTCAGCTGGTTAAGCATCTGCCTTTGGCTCAGGTCATGATCTCAGGATCCTGGGATCATGCACACATTGGGCTCCCTGCTCAGCAGGGAATCTGTTTCTCTCTCTCTTCCACCTCCCCACCCCAGCTCATGCTCTCCCTCTCCCTTTCTCTCTCTCTCAAATAAATAAATAAAATCTTTTTAAAAAGAAAAGAAAATATAGCTATTTACAGGCTATACAATCTAGGTGGAGGAAACCCTTTTAACTGAAATTAGAGATTAAGAAACTATAAAAACAAAGAAACCTATTTGGTTCCATGTTTTTCAAATGTGTAGGAAAATAGCAAAATTATCTATTAAATAAGAAACCAGTTAAAAAAAAAAACGTGTTTCTGGGGAAACAGAGCATTTATATCTATAATATACTTATTGTCTCCTAAATTTACAGTATAGAAAAACAACCCAATAGAAATATGGGCAAGATGGGAAACATAGGCAATTCAGAGAAAAACAAAACCAAGAAATACATTATAATAAACTAGCAGTCTGGAAAATTCAAATTAAAATAACAAGGAGATATTAGACAGGCAAAAATGAAAAATTCTGATAATGCATATTCCTGCCAGGGATATGGGGGGAAAGTACTTCCCCACATGGCTAGTGAGAATATGAATGAAATATTAAAGACTCTGAGGAAAACAACCTGGCAATATCTATATTTAAATTAAGAATCCTCATGTATTTCAACAGAGCCAAGTCACTCCTAGGGATCCAACCTTTGTGAATGAAAGTACCATTATCTGAGTACTATTAACCACAAGAAATATGAGCAAAGATGAGCAAGAGTGTTTGTTGCAACACTGTCAAAACAGGAAACAAAGTGAATGTCTATCCCCAGGGTAGCTTTCATCTATCTACACCACAAAACTACTGCATAGCCATTAAGAACAAATACCTAGGGATTTAAAAAGCAAAATGCAGAAAAGGGTATATAATATAATATTTTTAAAAGAAAGAGAAATATTAACCATAAACTATATTATATTTATATATGGTTACATGAGCAGATGTATGAGTATGTATGCAGCATATATTTCTCTATAATCATATAAGCATAGACACACAGGAGAACACGTACAAGGTTGCTGGGTTGGGCTCTCAAGGGATTCAGGGAGTGATAGGAGTAAATCACTCAGGGTAGAGGAAGAATAGAGGGAAAGGTAAGTCAAGCCAAAAGTGGAGCGTGGGGGAGAGGAGAAAGAAAGGACAAAAGGAAGGAAGGAAAGAAAGAAACAAGGAAGGAAGGGAAGGGAGGGAGGAAAGGAGGATGGAAGGAAAAAAGAAAGAAAATGTGCCCCCCCAAACACAACACACCAGTATATATGATAACATCACATTTATACATTTCTGTAAAATATTATTTTGTATAGGAGTAGTAATAAAATTCAGTTAAAGGGGAAAAAAAGCAAGCACACAGAAGAGGAACTGGATGCATTTAACACAGGAAACAATCACATTATCAAGGAGGGATATTCCAAAATTTCTATCCTAAACCTGTTGCTTGAAACTTGGATCCCATCTGCCCAAACACAAATACATATAGATTCCCACATACTTTTTTTACCCAGTAATGTCTCCAGACCATAGAGTACAATGAGTTCTATAGAAACTATTCAACAGGAAATTTGAGTTCCATCTAGGAAAGCCAGGGCCACCTCTTTGAGTTGTAGCAGTGACACTGGGTACTGGCAGGCCCATTCCATACTGCCCTGCCACCAAGGAAACCAGAAGTGAGAGCAGGGCCAGGTGTTTTGCACAACTCCATGGAAAACCATTCACACTGTACTCTAGATGAGTGCTGCCTCCCTCAGTTGTGCAGTGCCGTGGTCTTGGTCAGGACTTCCAGTTCCAACTTACTGACAGGAAGGAATTCCCATGACCAAATGCAGGAATTCCCACACATGACAGGGGAAGGGGCTGAGGAATGAGAGGTTAGAACTGGGACAGAGGACTAGGGCAGCAGAATGGGAGGAGATGGAGTCAGTGTAGGGGAGAAGGTTGGACAAGCATGTAAGAATCATGACTGACAGGTTTTGTAAATCAACAACTATTCCTCTATATAGTACCTGATGAGAACATGAAATTTAACTATCATCATGTGGCAATGGTACAGGCCTATATCTTCCCTCAACATTGAGTTCTCATATTCCAAATACTAACCTTTACCCAAATAGGTAAATAATGAGGATCCAAGAACAAGCAAAAAATTTTAAAAGTTGGCTGTTGATTTTTAGTCTCTATTGTGACATGGATTAAAGTTTTAACAGTCATCTTTTGAAGTCACTTTTATATTTTAGTAACTTATTGGATGCTTTAGGCATCTAATCAGGTCCAAATATTTTCCTCTTGCAAATGGAACCATAGGCTATAATTATAGCTTACCATAAGCCACCCAATTATTCAGTGCTTATTCAATTGTGTTGTGAAAAAGCAAGATGCAATATCTGTGGTCTGATATCAACCCTCACCCACAAAGCCTGAAAACCTCCAAACAGAGTTGGGAACTAGGACTACACCAGAACTTTTTTTTTTTTAAACCACATACATGCCACCTTTCATCGTACATCTCTTCTTGCTCTTCCTTCTCTAACATGAACTCTTTCACACGGACACAGTGTCATATAATAAAACCCTGACTTAAGGGACTTTCAAGAGTATTCATACTCAACATAGTTTCCACAGTGAATCCTCTCCTGGAATTTAATTGCTAAGCTCTATCTAAGCCCACAGCTGACACACATAACAAGCCTAGACTCTCATCAGTGCAGAACATCCTGTGGCCTAAGCAGGCGGTCATGTCACCTTCAGTGAAACTGAGACCATCAAGCAGAACTCTTCTTGTATCAAGGGGTTTAGAGGTAGGCTCATGATTCTATGTTGACAGCAAGACTTGCACATCAGCCAAGAGTCTGACCTAAAAGAAGGAGGACTCAAGTATAAGCCAAGGGTTATTTACAGCCTTCTAGCACTCTTAAGGCAACCTGGCAAAGACAGCTAGTAAAGTAATAGACATTTTCACTTGTTTCTGATTCTGTCCAACCAGCAGATAAGTCACATAGCCAAAGCCAAGATTACCTGATCATATTTCCCCCTTGACACAAGTTAATCAGGACAGTGACAGCAGAAAGTTCCAAGAGAGGGAACAACTCAAATATCCAATTGCCAAGCATGGTAAGGGGCAAAATTAATGAGCAGAGTTGAAGGTAGAGTCAGCCCCTCCTGTGTCAGTAGAGAAAAACAAGTAGTTTATAGTTACAACTTCCTTTTTTAAAGCTAGTCAGGATTGTCTGCTTCAACAGTTAAAAAGAAAACTTCGGCTAACTTCCATCTATCTAAAAAGAAACTCTATCAGCACAACTAATTGATTTGGCTGTCAAAATGGAAATGTCTTGGCCAGTATGTTGGTTGAAAGTTTATTATTGTGGATCTAAAGGAGACAGAAATGAACAAAGTTCACAAATGTTAGCCTGTCAAAGATGATCAACTTTAATTCCTGTAAGAAACTCCCTCTACCCTACATCCTGCTTCTTCCTAACCACTGATATAAAGCCTTCTTAAAAAACTGCTTATCTTGAAAATTGTCATTTCTCTAACTAAAGCTGATATTACTTAGACTTTAAATTCTAGAAGATAGCACCAGCAATTAGCCCTAACCAAGAAAACAATTCAAAATTTAAAAATGCCCTGATCCCCAGAGAAGCATAAGTTACACATTTCAAGCAAGTATAATACTGTCTTATTTGGGAAATTATCAACTGTTGCTTCATAAATGTATTTAGGAACCACAAGGGTTTTTCAGTTGGTCAGGACATTTTCCTATTTAAACATTGACTTAGAAACCTTGCCAAGTAAACCAGGAAATCAAGAGAGCAAAATTATGCAGCACATAAAGAAAGCAGCTGCATTTCTCCAATCCTAGTAATTTAACCAGTCATTTCTTTAAACAAAAATGAAGGGGGGGGGGAGCAAATCTGGCAGCACTAATCTCATTTCATTATACTGGCAAACCAAAATATCAGTCATCAAACATATTTGATGGAAAACATTTGTCCATTGTGTTGGTCTTCTTAAAAAGTGAAACATACAATATAGTATAGGAATTTAATATCAAATTACATTTGAAGGGCCATTTCAGTAATTAAGTGAGAAAATTATTTCTAGCAGATGCCTTTCAGCTTAAACGCATACCCCAGGCAAAATTCCCCAGCATCAAGAAAGATCAAGACTGCCAAGAGATTCGGAAATCTTATATATACACCAAAGGTCAGAAGAGAGAATGTGTAACTTAACAATGAAATACAATTTATATGAAGCTGTACATTACAAGATACAGATAAAGCAAGCGAGTTAAGTCTTCATCTAACTTGGCATAGAATAAGAAAAAGTGAGAGAGAGAGAGAGAGAGAGAGAACGAGACCCTTGTCTAAAGATTATATGACTTCCATGATGCTATGAGGGTAGGTACTGGCTCCATGCTTAAGATTTCAAATTGCACTGGGTCTGGTGCATAAACAATGAATCTTGGAACACTGAAAAAAATAAAATAAAATTTAAAAAAAAGATTTCAAATTACATAGATAAAATTTTGTAGACATTTACTTTGTCTCCTAGTTAAGCCCAAATGGGAACTAGATAAAACCTGGGAAGAAAGTATGCTTAGAATCATCACACTCCTCTCAATTCCTATTATTCCTTCATTTAAATTTTTGCAGATGACAGAGAAATGCACACAAATAATGGTCAAACCAGTCTGGCTCTTTCATAAACTTTTTGAATATCAGTGAATAGGGATGAGAATTTCTGAAATTACTGCTGTATAAAGAGTTACCTATTCCATCCACAATCTGACCAGGCTATGGAGAGAGAACAGTCAAATCTTTAAAAAGAAGTAATTAGATACAGCACCTTGGTGGTTCAGTGGGTTAAGCCTCTGCCTTTGGCTCAGGTCATGATCTCAGGGTCCTGGGATCAAGGCCCAGATTGGGCTCTCTGCTCAGCAGAGAGCCTGCTTGTACCCCGCCCCTGCCTGCCTTTCTGCCTGTTTGTGATCCCTCTCTGTCAAATAAATAAATAAAGTTTTTAAAAAAATACACACAATATAATATTGATGGCCCTCTAATTTAACTTAAAAGATCTTTTAAAATGTAACAAAAGATAGAATATTCTGGATTTTTTTGATTCCAGGGATGTGCTATGATGGTCAACTTTTATTTTAGAGACTATTTTAAAGAAAGACAAAAAGACCACCATTTCAGATATATGGAAAGATCCTAGTCTTAGTTTTCTATGGTTGCTATAACAAAGTACAACAACTTGGGTGGCTTGACCAACAGAAATTTAAGTCTTTTCACAGCTCTGGAGGCAAACAAGTCTAAAATCAAGGTGTCAATAAAATTAGCTTCTTCTGAAGGCCTCTCTTGGCTTATAGATGGTCACCTTCTTTTAATTATGGTGTTTTCACATGGTATTCCCTCTGTGTGTCTGTGTCCCGATGTCTTCTTATAAAGACATCAATCATGTTGGATTATTATTGTGATTGGATTATGAATTGGCCACCCATAGGACTTCATCATCCAAATACAGTCACATTCTAAGGTACTGGGGGTTAGGGTTTATCCAAATTCATATTGGACTGGATTATAATTGGATTATGAATTGGCCACCCTTAGGACTTCATCACCTATAAGATAGTCACATTCTAAGGTACTAGGAGTTAGAATTTATGAATTTAAAGGGACATATGAATTTTAAGAGACACAATTTATCCAGTAACAATCTCCTTACTGAAAACAGCTAAAAAATACAGTAAGACTTTTTTTGTAAAATGTCCTAATCTACTATTGATCTGGAAAGAAAGAAATACTCAGGGTCAAAAATAAAGTGAAGAAGAATCCACAGATTAAGCCTGTCACTGAAGCTAGCTTCTACCCTGACAGCATTTGCCTGATACAGGTGATTTTGTCCTTGGTTCTCAAGACCTTCAGGAAACTGTGAATAGAAGATATATCTAAAGGCATATACAAGGTGAGGGATTTGATGGGAGACATTAACTTTCTGCGCCTTATAAAACTGAAACCCCAAAGGGAAATCTGAAATCACTTCCGAAGGAGTAGAAGAAAAGTGCCTGTACAAACCACATAGTATAAAAGCTTCCCTTAAGAGTTTATCATAAACATGCTCAATATACGTAAATACATTGAAGAGGTAATTAAAATATGAATAAGAAAGTGTTTTAAATTACTAAAATTTAAAAAAAGAAAGAATTTCTCAAAATGAAAACTGTTAACAACTGAAATTAAAAACACAAATTTAATAGAAAATAAGATGCAACTGGAGAGAGAATTATAGAACTGGAAAATATTTCTGAAAAAGATGATCCAGAATTCAATATAGAAACAAAGAAATAGAAAATATGAAAAATATTTAAGAGATAGCAATAAAAGTTGTAGTTTCTAACATATATCTAATTGGCACGTAGGCATTTCCAAATGGAGAGGGAAGTAAAAGCAGGGCTGAGGCAATAGTTGAATGCTGATAATATTCCATAACTCACTATACAACATCAATCTACAGATTTTGAAAATTCAGTAATATCCAACCAAGATAAATAAAAATAAACCACATTCAAACCCATCTTACTGAATTTGAAGACTAATACTACCAACAAAAGCAAAACAAAAAAAAAAATTTTAAGTTGTCAGGAATAAGAACGGTATCTTCAAAGAAATGACAAAGGGATCAATTTCTCAACAGCAACAAGGAAGCCAGAGGATAAACGGGAAAATATATTCCATGTATTGAGAGAAAAATGACTGTCACCTGGAATTTTATAGCACCAGGAGTGGAAACTGTGGCTTAATTTGACACAACACAAGAATTCTTACCTAGTCTAGACATAATTAAGACTAAGAAATTGAATGTCTTATAAGAATGAGATTAAAATAGAGACTTTATCAGAAAAACAAAACATTCAAAAAATTAAGAGTAGGGGCACTTGGGTGGCTCAGTGGGTTAAAGCCTCTGCCTTTGGCTCAGGTCACAATCCCAAGGTCCTGGGATCGAGCCCCACATCGGGCTCTCTGCTCCGCGGGGAGCTTGCTTCCTCCTAACTCTCTCTGCCTGCCTCTCTGCCTACTTGTGATCTCTGTCAAATAAATAAAATGTTAAAAAAAATTTAAGAGTACGTTGAGTACACTTATCTTGAGTACTGAGAAATGTATAGAATTGTTCAATCATTATACTGTACACCTAAAACTAATATGATACTGTAAAAACATTCTAAATGATATTTTTCAGACAGAATTAAAGACCTTAGAGTGAAAGTCTGAGATGAAAGAACGAATGAAGAGCACAGAAAACATAAAAACATAGAAAGAACCAAATACATGGATAAATTACAATCAAGTGCTGACTACTTGACACAATAATAACAGTATTGCCATTTGAGTTAAGAAGTAAAAATTTTCATTCTTTTTCCCTTTCAAGGAACTCAGCATTGACATGCCTGTTACCATTTTGTCCCTACAGATAGACAACACCATATGGGTAATGGACAAACAAATGAAAAAAATCCTTGGTCCCTATTTAATGACTATTTTGTCTCTAGTATTTAGTAACTGTATGCATCCACTTTTCCAACTGGCCCACTTACCACAGGATTAGTATGTGAAAGACAAACTGACTTCCAACATCTTTAAACCACTGTATTTTTAAAATTAGACTGTACCCATATCTAAATTTAATATTTATTTCATAATCATTTAATTTTTATCTCCCATTTGTGACTTATATAACACTTTTTTAACATCTCCTTTGGTTGCTTTCTTCTTTCTTCTTTTCTGTTAAGAACACTTCACATGAACTCTACCTACTTAAAAAAAAAAAAAAAGATTTTATTTATTTATTTGACCGACAGAGATCACAAGTAGGCAGAGAGGCAGGCAGAGAGAGGGAGAAGCAGGCTTCCTGCTGAGCAGAGAGCCCAAGGTGGGGCTTGATCCCAGGACCACAGGATCATGACGTGAGCCAAAGGCAGAGGTTTTAACCCACTGAGCCACCCAGGCACGCTGAACTCTACCTACTTTAAGTGCACAATATGGTATTGTTAACTATAAGCACAATGTCATAAAGCAGCTCTCTAGAGTTTATTCATCTTGCATAACTACAACTTTATACCCACTAAATAGCAACTCCTCATTTCTCTTCCCCCTAACCCCTGATAACCATCATTCCACTTTCTACTTTGATGAACTTAATTATTTTATATATCTCACTTAAGTGGAGTCATTCACTGTTGTCCTTTGGTGACTGATATTTCACATAGCATAATGCCCTCCTGGTTCATTTATGCTGGTGTATATGGCAGGATTTCTTTCTTTTTTAAGGCTTAATAATATTCCATTATACATATATACCACTATGTAATACAATTGTGAAATATTTTACAGAATACCAGAAAATATTAAAAAAGAAAACAGAACTACAAAGAGAAATAAACAGATACTCTACAAGGACAGGAGATTTTCACCCAATTCTCTCAAACATGTAAATAAACCAGTAAGAATTGAGATAATTTTACCAAAAATTAATAAACTTGAACTACTGGACATATTTAGAACACTACTGCCTCAAATGGTGAAATACACCTACTGTTGAAGTATAAGCGGAATATTTTGAAAAATGAATATAGGGTCATGAAGTAGTGTGGACAAACTTCAAAGGATTGTTACTTTTACAGATTACATTTTATTCATACAATCCAATTACATTAGAATTAATAAAAACATGAATAGAAAACCACCGTACACTTACAAGTTTAAAAATATACTTCTAAATTACACATGATGTGGCAGAAACTGATCAAATATTCACCATATCTTTTCTAGGTGAGCCATGTACCTAGTTCTTACCAAGAGACTGTGAATAAAAGCAACATGACATTTCCAGGACAAAGCAGTTAAGACTACTCACTTTTCCCCTTTCTCTAGTGACTCTGGAGAAAATGGAGAGGTATAAGATGAAAGAAGACTGGATTCTTGAGTCACCCATGGGTGACTTCCAGTCTTCTTTCATCTTGTACCTCTCCATTTTCTCCAGAGTCACTAGAGAAACTTAGATGGTCACAAGCAGAAATGTTTGCTTTGGATCCACAAAGAGTGAAAAAAAAAAAAAAAAAGACAATGAATTATGCCACTGAGGTTTTAGAGCTGTTTGTTATAGCAGCTAGTACAATTTATCCTGTTATCCTGACTATCCCATTACTGTCAGTTTGGATTCCAAATTACTATAATTGGAGACTCTTGTATTACTTTTCATTTCTCTCTTTGGCTAAATAGGCAAAATTCCCTCCAAAGAGTAAGTTTTAATTAGGACAAGTTCACCATATTGCCATATGAAGTTTAGTCTCTACAGTCAGACAGACATGAATTTGAATCCTGGTTCCACCATTTATTGCTATGTGACTTTGGGTCAGTCATTGGTCTTCTCTCTCTCAGTTCCAGTTTCTTCATCTTTTAAATAGTTATAGGCCTTTCGAGTTTCAATAATTATTTCAGGATTAAATTAAGAGAAAAATGGGTAGAATTTTTAGCATTATGGCTCATTCAGGTATATGTTAGCATTATTATAAAAACTCTCTTATTCAAAAGCAATAGAACCAGTCTCAAACTCTTTAACTGTTGTGTTCAGTCCTCCCCCAGTCACCAGTCACAGCTTTTTTTCTCCTGGTTACTTCCAACCCCATATGTGATTTCACTAGGCCTGAGAAACAAAAAGGACACAAATAGAGAGGGGATGCAAAGTCATATTAAGAGCCAAACACCAGCATGAAATCTCCTTTGGAATCATATGAATATAAACCAAAACAGAAGCCTCTTGGCAGCAACATTTATTCCATGTCCCAAAATAATCTACATAGGACAAAACTCCAGAGATATCCCTTTACATAAAAATTAGAAATTATATTATTAGCCTAAACAAATACTGAGGCAGACAGCTCTAAGAAACTAAGAAACTTTAAAATAAAATCTCCAAATAAATTGAAAATGAATTTTTCTGGCTCCAGCCTTACTTAACCAATTGCTAACATTTTCATGAGAGCAAATATATTTAAAATCCACCCCCCCCAACCAGGTTTCTCACAAAATCAGATGTCTGGGCCAAAGGCAGCCACTGGATTAATATGAGTCTCTGGGACCAACAACTGTGTTGCTAATGCTGACAGATCAGGCTTTCTTTTCTCCTCTTGGAATCCTTATACTGGGAACACACAAACCTATATACTGCATTCTAATTTCTCCCGCCTAAGGCAATTTGGAGTTGTTGAATTTAATTACCTCTGATGAAATACTTTGATACCTTGATGAATAAAACCTTGGGGGAGAAAGCTCCTTAAGAAAGTCAATTTGATTATCCAAGACATTTGGGGAATCCATCTCCTCAGCACTGCCATCCATGCTTATGGAGAAAAGCAGTGAGATAGCTCAGGAACAGTCCTAAAACCATGGTTGATCCATGAGGAAAAAGGTGTCACTGCCAGGATTCTACAATTTGGTTGTGGGAGTAGGGTATATATCAACTACTAGGTGGAGTTACCACACAACTGGATAAGATCCAACTGAAAAAACAGAAAAGCCCCCAACTTACTGAGACCAACATGTTGAGACCACTAGACATGAGCAAAGGAAGGGAAGGAAAGAAGAAAACAAATTATTCTAGACTTCTCTGTCAGTTCCCATCTCCAGTTAACACCAAAGTCTTGTAGAATCTCCTTATAAAATATCTCTCAAACATGGTCCCTCCTCTCATACCTACAATTAGTACCTTCACTTGGGCCACCATCATTCCACTACCTATAGTCTGCTGACTTGTCACTTTATCCAAATATCAGTTCCTTCCAAAACTGCTATGTGATCTTTCTGGCATGTAAATATGATCATACAACACCCTCTTTAAACTCTCTGAAGATCAAGGGCGCCTGGATGGCTCAGTGGGTTAAGCCTCTGCCTTCAGCTCAGGTCATGATCTCAGGGTCCTGGGATCAAGCACCGCATCGGGCTCTCTGCTCAGCAGGGATCCTGCTTCCCCCTCTCTCTCTGCCTGCCTCTCTGCCTACTTGTGATCTCTGTCTGTCAGATAAATAAATAAAATCTTTAAAAAAAAAAAAAAAACTCTCTGAAGATCCGAAAGCAAGATAAAAGGAAAAAAGGACTGATGCTTCAAATAAAAAACAAGGAACAAGATAGCAGATGTAAAGTAAACCACATTACTACCTTAAATATAAATAGACCAAATACTCCAATTAACAGACAGTGATTATTCAACTAGATTTTAAAAAACAAACTTAACTGTATTCTATTTACTTTATAAAAAAGGACCAAGATAGGTGAAAATAAAAGTAAAAGGATGTGCTTTGTAAATACTTCAATAAGAAAGCTGCTATGTCTATATTATCATTAGACTAAGTAGACTTTAAGGTAAGCAGTATTATCATAAATGAAAAAATAATGATTTAGGGTTAATTCAACAGTGAAGTACAGAAATACTAAATATGTGCACTTAATAACACAATTTCAGGGGTGCCTGAGTGGCTCAGGTGGTTAAGCATCTGTCTTCTACCTGGGTCATGATCCCAAGGTTTTAGGATTGAGCCCCATGTGGAGCTCCCTGTTCAGCAAGAAGCCTGCTTCTCCCTCTCCCTCTGCAGCTGCCCTGACTTGTGCTCTCACTCCTCTCTCTCAAATAAATAAATAAAATCTTTTTTTTTAAAAGCATAATTTTGAAATACACAAAGGTGACATTGACAGAATAAAGAAAAAGTTACAAGAAATTCAAAAACCAACAATTACAACTGAAAATTTTAAGTTATTTATTTTTCTTCACAGGTCTATTTATCCAAAAACCAATGAAACAGAAAAATGGCTGGGAGTAATGGGAATTTTTTTTTTAATTTTTTTTTAAGATTTTTTTATTTATTTATTTACTTGACAGAGAAAGATCACAAGTAGGCAGAGAGAGAGGAGGAAGCAGGCTCCCTGCTGAGCAGAGAGCCCGATGCGGGACTCGATCCCAGGACCCTGAGACCATGACCCGAGCCGAAGGCAGAGGCCCTAACCCACCGAGCCACCCAGGCGCCCCAGTAATGGGAATTTTTGACTCCTTTTTTAATCTGACTCTTAGCTGGAAAAAGAAAGAGAACAGAAAGAGTTCTTTAGAAATCAAGTTGGGATGATCCACAGAGAAACTCCAAGCTAGTTTGGAAGTCATTTGTGAAACTTCTGTATTTGGGGGAGGGATGATTTGTTTGAGGTTGTTTAGCCCTTCAATTTAGTTCAAAACATAAACAAGATACAGTAGCTAAGCTACTGATTCTTTCTCTAGAAATAGCACCAGCTCGGACTCAAATGAATTTACCATTTTGGCAAGTGCCAAATATTTTTGTTTTTAAGCATTTTCATATGTGTGCTTAATACCAAGTTGAATCACATGAAATTGCTGTTTCTGTAGGTCAAAACTGGTTGAATATGAGCAATTTCATACCTTCAATCACATATATTCATATATGTGCATGCTTTAAGTTACGAAAGTAAATTTCTCCTTTTTTTTTAATTAAATTTTTTATTTATTTTCAGCGTAACAGTATTCATTGTTTTTTCACCACACCCAGGAAATTTCTCCTTTAAAAGATATGCTTAAATAATGTTCCCACAGCACTTCTGATGAATACAAAGCACTATGAGAAGAAGGAAATCTCCAGTGAATAAAAATTTCCTCCTGACACCTTCTTTTCCACTAGATAGAAATACAGATAGAGATAGGTGACAGATAAAAGACTGTAAAAGTGGGGGGTTTCTGGGTGGCTCAGTCAGTTAAGCACCCAACTCTTGATTTCAGCTCAGGCCTTGATCAGGTCATGAATTCAAGCTTGGGTTCCACGCCCAGCATGGAGCCTACTCAAAAAGGCAAAAACTGTAAAAGCAGTCGTATATACTGCTATCATATTACAAACATGAGTTTCACAAGTGACATCCAACAGAGTATTCTATCAGATGTCTACCCTGTGAAATACACTGTTTCAAATGAATTACAATGTCTCAATAGTCATTTCAGGTCAGCTGAGCCTTTAAGTGAATTAAATTAGATTGAAGTGAGTTGCTGTCATTCCTCTTGGTTCTTAAACTCTTTAAGACCATTCCATGATCTGTTCTCTACCTGTATTGTATCTCATTTTCCCCCTTCTTTCAATGTTCCAACCCTGTGGCAATAATATAGCTGCTATAAGATTTATAACCTCACACTGGTATCCAATCTCAGACTTGATTGAACCATTAGTCTCCAATTCATTGATCCATTTCAGCTGCAGTATCCCTTTTACAGAAGGTTCCATCCTTCTAGTTGGTTAAGACATAGGCCTTAAACTGACAAGCCTCTATCAATCAACAAAATAAAAATTTGTTTTTATTGTGCATCTCATCATTTTTTTTTCTTCTTCAAGATGCCAAGGAGAAAATAAATCAGGGTGGCTGAAACATAATAACTAAACATTTTTTTTCATCTAGAGAACATGTTAATTGTGCTTAAAACACTGAACATTACATTAAAAGGGTTTTTAAGACACATTAAAGGTCACAGTATTACTATGGAATTATGCTTCTAACTGTTAATGATATGAAAAGGTATATGAGAAGATATTCTGAAAATTTTTGACAAACTGGCAAGAGAAGTGCATGTTACACTTCACTGCCTTGCCTAAGTTCTCACACTTGCTTCTAGGGTCAGATTTGAACTACGAAGGCAGACTAATCAAGACATAAAACTCCAATAATAATTCATCCATTATGATAACTAGAATCGATTTAAAGGTTAAAGGTGAGTCACTCAGGAAAATACAGATTTGCTGATGAGATTTTAAAGAGATTCGCTGATAAAACGAAATTACTAAAACATCTACATTCACCAGAGACTCAAGAACTGTTATAAAACAGCCAGAGAACCAGCTAGTTTTACAAGAATAGTTCCTTCTACAACCACAGTTAAGAATTTTTTTCCCTTGAAAAATCATTCAAGCTGAGGAACAGTTTGAATTAATAGAGAATCTATTCCTCCTCCAGATCATGAATAAATATGAAAAGGAAAATGAGGAACAAATTGTACATGTAAAATTTCTTACTGACTTGGTTAAAAGGTTTATACATTTTTTTAAATTTTATATTAATTTTAATTATTTAATTTTACATTAATGTTTTAACTAAATATTTAAACACTTAAAATACATGTTTCTCTTTTGAACTAATTTTACTTTGTTATTAAAGATATTTTAAGCCACTTAAATATTAATTATTTTACTTTAATTTCTGCCCATGAAGAATTAACTTACGGGAACTGCTGTCCCACATAAACATTTAGAAACACACCACAAAACATTTGAAATAACTGTTTTCAGACATTAACGACACATCAGTAGTAAAGGAAATTGATTCCTGAGTGAAGGGAAACAAATTAAACAAATTTCACGATTGCCCCAGCTTTCTGTCTAGAGGCATTTCTCAGTCTGTAGTGCAGAGATGGGGGAACACAGAGCCCAGCAGGTATGTCTTCCTAAGTTAGGGAAACAGAGATCAGAATTCAAAAAAAAATTGAAGAAGCTATAATTTGCAGGACACAATGCTATTGGGGAAGAAAATGCTTAAATAGCTCTAAAGACCTGAAGAGAGTTCCTTTCTGGTCTCTGCCTGAGTACTGATCAATGCATGTGTTGATGAAAACTTGATGAGACCTCAGGAAAAAACACTGGAAATTAATAGATCAAACAATTCCCGGAGCCAAAACAGGGTGGAGGATAGTTGGCATCTCACCAGCCAGAGTGGAGAGACTTCATGATATGTAGGGTCTAAGGTAGAGTCTTCAGAAGTATCTTACCTTACTAGTGGGGCTAAAATGGCCCTTGAACAAAGATTACCAGAACTGACATTATAAAGCTTAACAGTAAGCCTCAAAAGGATAGAATTAACCCCAAGTTAAATGCCAAAACAAAGACCGACACTCTTTAAAGGAATCTAACAAAATCAAGCATCAAAAAAGTAAAACTCACAATGTCAACTCCAAATGAAAAATTACTAGGCTTACAAAAAAGCAGGAAAATACCACCTCTATCCAGAAGAAAAGTACACTAATACAAACAGATCCACAAATGATGGAGACAATGAATTAGCAAAGCCCTTAAGATGATTTTCAAAATCTTATACATATGGGGGCACCCGGCTGTCTCAGTTGCTGGAGTGTGCAACTATTGATCTCAGACTTGTGGGTTTGAGCCCCACGTTGGGTGTAGAGATTACTTAAGAGTAAAATCTTATTTTTAAAACATCTGATACATATGCCCAAGGATATCAAGATATGAAAAAAAGCAATGCTGAAATATCAATCATTTTGGAGTCTTGATTATTGTGATTCTAGTAAAATATACCAAAATCTGTCCATGATAGCACCTTGCAAAATAGATATAATTATTCAACCCATTCACAATCTCCTATAAAACATCTCTTTGGCTCCCTATTACCTTCAAAAGAAAACCCAGGTTACAGAGCATTGTTTCCTTTCTCTCCAGACCAAGAGATGGAAAACCCTTTCTGTAAAGGGCCAGACAGTAAATCTTTTCTGCCTTGCAAGCCATATGGTATCTGTTACAACTACTCAATTTGACTCTTGTACAGTGAAAGTAACCATAAACAATATGTAAATAAATGGGTATTATTTGCTGACCCCTACTCTAAAGCTGTCCAATACAAAAGCTACTAGCCACATGTGGTTATTACAATTGAAATTTAAATTACTTAAAATTAAAATTAAACTTAGTAAAATTAAAACTTTGATTCCTAAATTGAACATGTGTTAAACATAGATGGCACAGATAGAGACATTTCATTTCCATCACCGCAAAGAGTTTTATTGGACAGTGCTGCTCCAGAAACTATGTGCCTAACAACTGCCTGATGTGCTTTGGGAATGCAGATTTCTTCACCCATCTCGACATGTTAAACTAGACTCTCTCTGAAGGTGAAATTCAGATTTCTGCAGGGTGAGTTGTGTGTACTAAAAATCGAGAACTACTGGTTTAAAGAATGAGGTCCCTAACATAGTCTCATCACAGACTTTTATGCCTACCTGCTTTATGCCTTTTCATTATTCCTCTTGTATTCCTGCCTATTATTCCTACCCAATCTGCTGTATCACACATTACAAATGAACCATATAAATTGGCACATCTAACTACAGCAATGAGAAAAACAGAAGAATTATTACCCTGAAGAAACCTAATCAGTGACCTCTTACCAAATGCATATAAAATTGTCTCATTTTCTAAGTTAAATTACTTAGAAGGAAAAAAAGAATGGTTTTATATTGATCAAACATAATGGATACTACTCTTCCTCCACTTGAGCTCTCTCCTCACTTGGGTGTTCCTTTTAGTAAATGGAAAGATATCCTTGACTAATACAAATTTGAAAGGCAATATATTCAAGCGTGGGATTGACAGCCACATTACTTGGTTTCAAATCCCAGCTCTACCAATTATTATCCTATGTGAACTTCAGCAAGTAACTCAGCCATTCTGTGCCTCAGTTTCCTCATGTATCAATGGTAAAATGGTAAAATGTCATGTATCATTGGTAAAATGTCATGTATCAATGGTAAAAGTCACTGTAGCTACTATATGGATTCCTATGAAGATGACATGATTTAATGTATGTAAAAAACTTAGACTAGTACCTGGCATATAATAAATGCTATATGTATTAGCTATCATTGCTTTCATAGTTATCAGCATTAAGGTAAAATTTTATAACATCAATACCAATAATTACCAAATGATACAAATGATCTCACTATGACTTGAACACACTGGACTCATTATAAGCTGGACTCCTTTAGCATACATATATGTCATGTATGACAGAAATAATGCTATTGGGAGAGGTGCATATCAACACAAATGTAAGCAAATGTTGAAGCCCAAAGTATCATTGAAAATAGGCATCTCTTTTATGCATGCATTGAAACCACTTTCCTACTTCTGTCATGTTTTCTACTATTCTTTATTTTCACACATTTAAAAATATTCTAGTGGAATTTTACTCAGCCTGAATCCATGTGTTTGCATTTGTGTGTGTGTTTGTGTGTATAATTTTGAACACAAACTAAACCAAGAGTATAATATATTGCAAGTAAACTGTAGGATGATAATCCTTTCTTTGTATCAGCTGTCTATTGCCATGACAATACTGCATAACAAACAACCACAAAATGTCAGGAGCATATAAAAATAAGTACTTATTTATGCTCATGATTCTTTTAGTTGGTTAGGTATTCTGCTCATCTGAGCTGTGCATGACAGAACTCACGTCAGTAGCCAGTTTTGGGTGGACGAGGCAGCATTGCTAACCTTGGCTGGGCTCTCTCACATGTCTAGGCCCCAGCTGGGACAACTGGGATGACTCAACTCTATTCCATGTCATCATCCATCAGGCTATCCCAGGCATGGTGAAGGCAGAAGATCGAGAGAAAGCAAGCCCAATCACGCACATTTCTATGTGTTGTGTGACATAGCACCCCACTGACCAAAGCAAGGCATTTAGCTAAGCCCAGAGTCAGAGTAGGAGGGACCACAAAAATATAGGACAAACACCATGATAGAGGGAGGCTATTAACTGGGGCCACTGATGCAATCTATCAAACTGTAAAATAAATTTTGCAATACCTTTTCTTGGATTAAACTTGCTATCTTTCATTGTCTCATAATCACTAGGATTTTTAATTTGACAAATGTTTCTTTCTTGAAAAGGAGAAGTACATTGTGTCATTGAGTTACATGTATTTATTTTCAAATAATTTAAATTCTAGTAGCTGTAAGTAACCAAGAGATTTCCATTTTTCTATGTTCTTACTCAATTTTATATAAAATGGATTAGCCTCTGATTAAATGTGTCACCTTTCAAATGTTAAATCATCTTGCTCCTAGAAAACCTGAGAGTATCATTCATAATCCAAAATAATCAAAGATTATATGATTTTCAGTAATTGTCCAAGTAATTAAAAGTCAATTTGGATTTTCCTAAGGTCTAAAAGTACTTCCTAGTACAGTACTGGGTTTGTCTGTTATCTTCATCTTAAGAACCTCACGTAATATCTCAGGATGTAATTCCTTGCAAAGAAATCAGAATTATTTCATTTTTATTAGCTATACTATCAGATTATATATAAAGATTCTAAGGTATGCTTTTGTCACAGATAGAAAAGCTTTCCACAACTTTTTTTTTTCCGTTCTTATAAGCAAATATCCATCAAGTATACATAATGGCTAAATACTATGTTAGATATCCTAAAAGCAAAAGTTAATCTAAGGAAAATCCTTATTCTGTTTTCTGGGCTCAGAGAGTCTCTTCCTGAAATAAGTCTAAATGATGAGATAAGTAGAGAAGAGAAATAAGATAATGTTTACCATAATATTTTCAAGCCTTTAATTATTATCACAGTTTCTTATAGGCCGTTTTCTTTTATCTTGGAAATTTCTACTCACGCCCAGCACACTCACTCACTCAAACCATAAAGCAAGTGAGCAGTGTTCTTGTAGCTGGTGTAGATGTCCATACAAATACCAACTACCTGGGAATCAGTGGTTTCCTTAGAATGGCAGCCTATGTTCAAGTCAACTCACTGTAATATGCTTCTGTTATGCCTTTGTCTGCACCTAGCACGTTGACATCATGTGCACAAAGATTTATTTACAAGTTTATTAAAAGTGGACATGTATTCTAATATTCTCCCTAAAATCTCATCCTCTAAATTCCTAATTCTTTTTTTTTAAAGATTTTGTTTATTTATTTGACACACACAGAGAGAAAGAGATAACAAGTAGGCAGAGAGGCAGGCAGAGAGAGAGGGGAAAGCAGGCTCCCTGCTGAGCAGAGTCTGATGCAGGGGCTTGATCCAGGACTGCGAGATCATGACCTGAGCTGAAGGCAGAGGCTTATTAACACACTGAGCCACCCAGGCACCCCTAAATTCCCAATTCTTACTAGGTTATTCACCTTAATTGAAAGACCGAATAGTCCTCTAAAGCAGTGCCTCCCAAACTTTAATGTCCATATCCATCAGTGGGGGATACATTTTATGAATGCAGCTCTGGTTCAGTCAGTCAAGAAGAGACATAAAATTCTACACTTCTAATACTCTCCTAGGTGATGTTGACTCTGCAGTTCCACAAACCCCACTTTGAGTAGCAAGTACAAGTTATAAGGGCTTTTATCCCCATAGGCATATACTACCCAATATAATCCAATCATACTTCCCTCCCTCTCAAACCCTTTCACTGAGTCCTAATGTTAGATCTACAAATCCCTTCCATTTTAAACCCTACCGAGCACGCCTTTAATCTTCTTATAAAACACTGAGAACAAAGCTTGACACATCTTAACTACTCAATAAATGTGAGTTATTTTTGTTTTCTTAACTGAAACCTGGATGTTCCCTAAAAACATTGCTCTTGAGTAGAAATACTTTGCTTTCATAGTTCATATACCTTGGCCACAGGAAATTTAGTAGTTGTTGTTCTTCCTCCCCATGGCCACTTCCAAACTATTTCTCTTTTTACCTCCATCAGAAACAAATAAACAAAAATTTAAAAACAAAACAAAACAAATCTTTAAAGCCTGTACCATCTGGTTCTACCACCTACTACCTCATCTTGCAGTTGCAATCAACCAACATCTTGTCATTCCCCTGGCTCTTAACCACTACACCTGTTAGCACTTCTTAGTCACTTCAACATCCATATGGATGAACAAAGTGGTACCCTGACCTCAGTTTCTTGATTTTCTAACCTAAAACAATATTATCCTCTACTCCTCTTCAGCTACCCATCTCATGAACAAACCTTAGACCTTCTCATCACCACCTTCAAAACATCCATGTCAAACAACTGTACCATGTCCGCTATAATGCATACTTTCACCTCACCTGCTCAAGGACCCTCTAGCTACAATTCAATGAGTTCACTGACACTGCCAGTGCACTGAAATTATAAATATAATAGGAGTTTCTATATAGTGAAATTTGTGTATAATGAAATTACTTACATACACATATATCATGAAACTCAAGTTTTTTGTACTTTTGCTTGAAATCATTCCATTTGGATCCACTTGTCCCTTCTAAATAATACAAATACTGACACAGTTTCTGAAAAGACCAAGAATAAATGTGATCTACCTGAGGTTGAAATTTGAGACCCACAGATGCGAACCATAATATCATTCATAAACAATTATATCTTTAATTACATATTATTTTGTTAGGGAAAGTGACCACAGACTTCAGCTGATTCTCAAAACAGTCAGGAATGCTTACATCAGGAATCGGTGACTGATTCTCCTTTTTCAGGCATAAAGGAAGAGTAATAATGTCCTCAGGGAAAAAAACAGGGTGAACATGCCAGCTAGAAAAAGCCGTAAGTTTAGGACAGTGAAAGGATGAGATTCTCTTGAAAGCAGATGTCTTCTTAAATTCATTTCCAATCCTAAATTTCACAGTACACAGGCCTATTGAATTCAATTCTTGCTGCTATACAAAGCCCTTTACCTGGGTAACTGCATGGGGCCTGAAGGAAATAAGAAAGCTGTAGCTTTCTTTATCTGTTTTTTTTTTTTTTTCCATTTGTTATCACCTTCTTTATTGCAGACATAAATGGATGCATATGAACTCTCTATGAAGATAGGGTATGCACGGCTTCTTTTTGAAACTTTGGCTTCTTTTGAAAATGAAATGTAGGTTATGGACCCTGAGAATATATTATGTACATAGAGAGTACAATATAATTTTGTAACAATGCAGATACATGTGTAATTTATGAATCATCAATTTTGTGTCATGATTCAAAATTTTAATCATCTTATGAGCATATGTCTTAAAAAAGATTTCTAATGATACAAACCAGAGGAATTATAGCCCTATTTTTGGTTGGCCCTGACATAATAATTCTATGAAATTAAATGTTATGAAAATTTAAGTTCCATGTCCATAAAATGTTTGACAGCCACTGACAGCCATCTCTTGAAATTGCTTTCAAATGCATACACTTTTCTGTAACAGGTAAAACAATGTCCAGTATTTGCTTGTCTTCATGGACCTTTCTCTGCTTTTTTTCCCCTTGTTAAAAGTATGTGCTATTGATTTAAAAGCAAATGATTATTTAAATAATTCTAGCCAAACCATTCAAGACTTCATTTCATATCTAAGGAGTCTTGAATCATTGATATAAACAGGAAAATGTTTCTTTAAACAGAGATCTTTAAAAAAAGAAAAAAACAGATGTGATTATAAAATCTGTTAGGGGAGGTTCCTCTTCTATAAGTGATTGGCCAATCATTTGTATTTAGTGCCTCAGAAATTACCTTTTGCCTGCAGAAGAAATAGGATAAACATGTGTTGCTCAATTTCTTAACCTTAAGATTAAAAAATAAAATATACAGACTGTCATATATGAGGTATCACTGTTAAACCAAAACTTAGCACAAAATAGAGCTAATTGTTGATTGGCTGACACTATGACATTATTATTTTAGGTGAAGTAATTATGCATTCAGGTTGATTACAGAATAATGTCAATGACATTTTTATTAAGTGCAAGATTTAGAAGAATTTTCTTTCCCTAGTTTTTGCACAGTTACAAAGGTGGTTAAGAGTCTGGGCTTTTGAACTGAAAGGACCTACATTCAAATTCTAAAGATCAGTGATCCTAGTAATAGCTTAATGATGCCAATATGAGTCCCTCATATGACATTCTGCTAATTAACAGAATATATTAGGACCACACCCAAATACACACAGAATCTGACCAATTCTGATTACCTCCACCATGACCATGCTAGTCCCTAGGATCATCATCTCATGCCTAGGTTACTGCAATTGGCTTGGAACTTACCTCTCTCTGCACCCACTCTTAAGTTCCTTCTGTCATTCTCCATATAACAGAGCAGCCACTATGATCCGGTTAACACATTAAGTTAAAATCATCCAGGGGGTGCCAATCACAATCACTCTTTACAATGGCCTTCAAAGATCCTGCTCCCAATGACAAAAAAAAAAAAAAAAACAACTCATCAAAAAGTCTGCTGTTCCACCATATTCCTCATACTCCTTGAAATTAGGTGGAGCCAAGGTGTAGAAGAGCTATGGTATAATATCTATCTACTTCTCTTCTGCAACCATCAAGGAGTCCATGTGTTCCAAATAGTTCCACTACAAGATGTCAATGGTCTATCTGCTTACGTCCTTAAGAAACCATGTAAAACAGAGTCACTGAAAACCCAAAACGGCAATAGCATAAAATAAACTGTTGTTTTATTAATCCACTATGATATGAAGTTAAAGATATTATAGAAATTTAACCTACCCTATACTGCACCTTCTTACCTTTCTGAGTGTGCCCCCCAATGTGATTCCATTCATTCACTCTGTGTAGCCATGGCAGCCTCTCTGTCATTCTCTGAACACACCAAGTATTCTCCCCACTTAGGGCTTTGCTGTTCTTTCTAATCGCAATGCTCTTTCCCTGAGTCTCAATCTCTTGCCATAGGTTTATTCACATTTTCTATTTCTTCCTGAGTCAATTTCATTTTATGTCTTCCTATGATTCTGTCCATTTCATTCAGGTTACCTAATTTGTTAACATAAAATTGTTCAGTGTATTCCCTTATAATCCTTAGTACCTTAGTGAATTATACACTTTAAAATGGCTAAATGTAAACATCATTTTATGTACATCTGACCACAATTTAAAAAATCAAGAATGGAACTATTCCTAGTCTCATAACCCTGCCAGGGAGTAGTTCATAGGAAGAAAATTTGTAAGTTCTTGAGGGGGAAGAGCACGGCGCTAAGAGCTAAGGATTTAAGCCAAAGGAGTTCAACAGTATCTGATAATTTAGATAACTTCAGGTTTAATATTCTATTTGTTCTTTCCACTTTTCCAATTTTAAGGGTGACAAGAACTGATACAAGTAATAATTAGTCCTTTCTCTATTAAGCTACTCACAAATGGCCTACATCCTTCCTTGACTTCAGTTTTAAGGGGATATTGAAAATTTTTAGGTAAAGGGTCAGAAGAATCAATCTAAAATCATATGAGTTGTGGTTCAATTACTTTGCTATGTCCACAGAGTCATTTTTCCATAGAGATTCTAGAACTATAGTTAATTCTGAAGCTCTCTCTTGAATCACAAATAATATGTGTATTACCTGTAAATTCAGATCAGCTATAATTTAATTGTGTGGGGAGGAATGTCTGGAACTTTTACCAAAAAATCTATCTGGCAGTTCTATTTGCAAAGTAGATCTGTACTACATGTACATAACGAGGGTCACAAAGAAGAAAAGAGTGTTCTTCTGATAACAGTCCCAAAGCAATACTTAAATGTTCAGTCAGGGGAAAAGGCTTAGGATTGTTATAAGTCCCCACTACTCAAGTGGTTTCAATACTCTAAGGAGACTGATAGCCTATGGTAGTGAGAGTAATAACTAGAGTAGACTAAATCAGTAAGAAACTACAGTGTTGATCATCTATATTTGTACACCATACTCCTTGTGAATCCAGAAGGACAGGGAATTTCTGGACATTAATGTTTCTCTTGAAGTAGCATCACTGGACATATTTTGGAGAGTTGACTTTTTGTTTCTTGAATAATATGGGACACTGGCTCTTCCAAAGTCTACTTTCCTTACAATATCTAATAGATGTCCTTATTAATGAGCTCTTCATTCTTAGACAACAAAAGACTTTTCGTTCTTTTTTTTTTTTTTTCAGGGACTAGTGGTTTTATCTCAAACTGTTTTTATTTCTCACTTGCTTATTTTTTATATTCTTTGAAAATCTTTACCACATATTAAAGACCTTCTAAACTGACAATTTCCACTTCCAATTTCTTTTTTCTGACTATTTCAGCCTGAGCCCATTTATGAAAACAAAGAACAAGGCTTCTTTTACTCCAGCTGTCCAATCTACCCCAGAATCTCATATGAAAATTTCCTTAAGTCTATTTTAAACTCATCTATTGATTTATCTCTATTTTATTTATAATTTTACATTTTTGACTAATCATTGCTTAAGGAAAAGGCTTCTAACATGCAATGTATTTTATATTTATTATGTAATATATTTTATATTTATTTGTTACTTTAGTTATGTGCAATTTGGTTACTTAAATCCTCTCCTGGCCTTTCCCTTCTTGCTTCTTTTATCCATTTTCTCCTATTACCATTAACTAGTAATAGTTAATTACTAGTATATAGTAATTATAATAGTTAATAACTAGTAATAGTTGATAATGCCATTAACTAGTTGAAACAAATCTGTTATTCAAAATATGGTATTTAGAAGTATCTAAAAAATGCTGAATTCTGCAATAAACACTTACTTGTCTGTATTCTTGATGTTTAGAAAAAAATATTTCATTATAGCTTGATTGCAGCTCTAAACCAGTATTTTAAGTTCAACTTCTATATATTTGTCTTCATATTCAGCAATGCAATTATTCCTTTCTTGAAAACAAGATAGCTAAACTGCCAGGCCCAATCTCTCTCAGCAAATCATATGCTGATTTTAATATCTGATTTTTGAGAAGTGTGGAGTTCAGGGATTGGCAGATTATCAGATCTTAAAAAAGCTGACGTCGGGGTGCCTGGGCGGCTCAGTTAAGCATCTGCCTTCAGCCTGGATCATGACCTCAGGGTCCTGGGACTGAGCAACAACAACAACTCTGCTCAGAGGGAAGTCAGCTTCACCCACTGCTCCTCCCCCTGCTGTTTCTCTCTCTCTTTCAAATAAATAATAAAATCTTTAAAAAAAAGAAAAGAAAAGAAAAGCTGACATCATCTATAAAAGCATGGGCGCTCAGGTGAGTCTGGTGCTTAGTTGGTAGTCAGGGTGTGTTTAATAGAGTTAGTCTGTTTATAACTGGCTGATTTTTCAAATGCAAGATGCTATAACAGGTTGGCTTGCAAATTAACTGGTTTAAACTGGTCTGATGTTATGAACAATCAATCTTTTCCAAATGCTACGAAAACTTTTTTGTCTCACCCACCAGAATATATGCCCCATGACAGCATACATTTTGCTTCCTGTTATACCCCAAAGCCAGAAAAGTACCAGTCATATAATATTACAAAGTACTTGTTGAATGAATGAATAAATGAATGAATCAAACCTAAGCTTCATTATTTACCTGTTCCATGACTTTAGCCAATCTTCAGTTTCTCCTGAAGGGATTAATTTTATTTACTTTACATAGTTGTTGTAAGGATTAAATTAGGTTGGGCATATAATACATTCACTAATGTGCCTAACAAAGATTTCAATAAGCAGTGGTTTCTATTTTTCTTTTATTATTAGATGGCAGGGTAAAAAATATGAAATAATGTACTTCTCTCATTGTGCTTCTCAAGTGACCTTACTCTGTACTGACATCCCACTACGAAAAATATGCTCCAGTCGTTCCAAGATTTTTTATCCTTATTTATCCAAAATGTATCTTTTCTATGTCCCATTCTCTTGGGGTCATAACTTAGCTCTTTGAAGTGCTAATAATGATTGATAATACCATAAATGGATCTTTTTTTTTTAAGATTTTATTTATTTGACAGATAGAGATCACAAGTAGGCAGAGAGGCAGGCAGAGAGAGAGAGCCGGGATAACAGGCTCCCCGCTGAACAGAGAGCCCGATGTGGGGCTCGATCCCAGGACCCTGGGATCATGACTTGAGCCGAAGGCAGAGGCCTTAACCCACTGAGCCACCCAGGCGCCCCATAAACGGATTTCTTTCAAAGGGCATATATCCTTGCCAGAACCCAAATTAATGACTAATTATAGGAACTTAAGATACTAAGGTAGCCTAGAGAAGATTTTCAGGGATGTCTATCATTCTTGAATTCACCTTAAGATGCCAAAGCCCACATTCCATTCCAGAATGTCTATTCCATTTCTCCGCAGTGCCTTCGTCACAGTGACACATATATTAGACTCTCAGATATACCAATCTAGAGATGAGGGAAAAGGTGGTCTATTCAGAAATATGGATTTGGAAATCAAGTAAAACAAGTTCTAAAAAGTGTCCCCTGACCACCAAATCAGCTATCGACCACCTTCCTGAGAGCAGTTTAAATGATGCAATGATATCTAAGGAAGCTAAACTAAGTTGTTTAAGGAATCACTGAGAATTGAGAAAAAAAAAAAAGTAAAGGTAAATTATTCTTTCAAGAAGTCTTTTCATGATGAGGCACAATACCTTAAAAAACAGGATAAAGAGTGGTGATAGTGGTTGTCCTTTTGTTTTAAAAGGGGGTAGTTCAAGGTCAATTCCACAGCACATGGCTGATGACTGATTAATAATAATAATGCTAATATAACTGTAATGCTTACTTGTCTTATCTCATTCAGGCACCAGTCTAGTAATACTATTATTATCCCCATTTTAGAGGTGAGGTTTAGAGAGGCTACATGAGTTGTGCATGGTTGCTATAATGGTTAAGTAGGAGAGGCAAGATTCCAATCCAGGCCAGTCATTTGGCTCAAAAAGATCCTTCTTTGAACCACAATGGTACAGTGAACTCAGGTCATCTGTGTTCTCTGCTTTGCTAGGATTGTGCTGAATTGTAGGACTTGAATATTTGTAGCCTGTGGAGCACTTCTTTTCTATGACATCATCTAGCCACTGTTGGAACAAATGAGACACTGGAAAAATGCCCTGAATTCATGAAGCTTGTTCTCCATTTGATCAAACCAGATTCCTTTTCACTATTGATGTGCAGAGATAATTCTGTAATATGTTTCTCATATTATTTTTTGGTTATTGAAGCCATGAGAAGGAGAACTTTGATGCATTAAATGTTTAAAGATTTATTTATTTGAGAGAGAAAGAGTGCAGGGAAAAGGAGAAGAAGAAGAGAATTTTAAGCAGGCCCTATGCCCAGTGTGGGCCCCAATGTCATGACCCTGAGACCTCCTGACCTGAGCCAAAAGCAAGAGCCTGACACTTAACTGACTGAGCCACCCATGTGCCCCTGAAGCATTAAATTTATATGGTCTATGTGTAGGAATTTCTGGTTCAACACATAATGTCCTTGGGGTGCCTGGGTGGCTCAGTGGGTTAAAGCCTCTGCCTTTGGCTCAGGTCGTGATCCCAGGGTCCTAAGATCGAGCCCCACATCGGGCCCTCTGCTCCATAGGGAGCCTGCTTTCTCCTCTCTCTCTGCCTGCCTCTCTGCCTACTTGTGATCTCTGTCTGTCAAATAAATAAATAAAATTAAAAAAAAAACACATAATGTCCTTTTAATAATGATATTGACCACACCAGATAATTTGTTTTTAATCAGTCATAATTAAAAATAATTAAAATAGTCAGTAACCTAAGGAGCTCAGAATACAATTAAATCAGCCATTCGAATATGGATTCACACTCAACTCTGACAAAGTCTACAGTAGCTGTAGTCCAGTTGCTTCAGCCATTCATATACCCAGTGGGGAGGCTTTACAAGAACTACTCAGATACGGTCATCGAAAACTCAGAATGGAAAGACCATCCTAAAGTATGGAAAAACCAAAGCAAGAAACCACAAATTCAATATCCAATGGCCCTGCCTTGACCTCAAGATCTTCCCCCTCTACTCTTTCCTTTTATTACACCTTTTAATGTTTTTTCCTCCCATCAAGTTATTCTTCCTTTCCCGCTGTAGAGTCCCTTGTGAAAGAAAAAAAAAAAAAAAAAAGCATTATAAGGCTGGATTGCCAATGCACTGAATTTTTAAACCCTCTAAATAGGACATTAGTTCATAGCTTGAATGTTTTGAAATCTGATCAACATGCCGTTTCTCAATACATTAAGCAAAGCAAGCAAAATTAGTCTGCTTTATGTCAGGTGCTTAGCACAAATCCCTTAATAATGTGCTTGAGTGCAGAAACCATTAATAAATGCATAATTCCCTAAGACAGGCTTGATTAATTAAGTCATTTGTGTATCCTTCTAATTAAAAAAAAGAACATTAGGCAGATGAGTGGAAATTCTGAGTACAAAATCCAAAGGCTTCCTTTGAATGCCTTTTGCCTTTCTCTTCAAGATGAAAGGAACACTGCTGGTTATTGTAGCTGCCAGCAAACAGTTATAGCATGGGCACAAAGCACCCAGAACTCTGTGTCTTATTAAAAACAATTTGGTATTCATCTGCCAATTTGTAACTCAGTTCTCAATCAGGGGCCTGTCTGATTAAGTCAGGCAATTCAAATTTGAGGGGGCAGCTGGTGCTGCTATGCAAATAAACAGATGAGGAAGAAATGGGACCAATGAATCAACAAGCAGATGGTAAAAAGCCAAAGCCTGCAAAAAGTACTTGAATTTCTTTTCCTCTCTGCTTCCCATCACCCTATGTCTCACAGAATTTATATTCCAAGGGATTATAAAGATTATCACTTAGTTTAATGATCAACATAGAAAAGTTTCTAATGTTGATCCCTTTAGCATTAAAGATTTACAGAAAAGAAACACTGGTCACACGATGCTATATAAAATGGGTCATCTGCTTCAGTAATTCTTCTTTTTTTTTCTTAATTAACAAGACAGAATTAAGACACTCATATAAGCCCGTTTTTATTTCTGCCAAATGTTTTCAGGCAAAGTTGCACGTTCTTTGAAAGGTAAGAAAGTCTTCATCTCAGGCCTTTGAAAGCAAAGCCCAAAGAAAGGCACTGGGTCCTGAATCTGCTCATTATCTAAGTTGTACATTTACTCACGACTGGGTCAGTGTCACATCGTCATACTAATTCTTGATCTTTTTCTGCAACTGGTTCAGGCATTATTCATTTATCCTTGTCTGAACTGGATCTATTTGGAAAATGCTCACAGAGTCTATCTTTATTTCAGGGCATCTCAAATTTCAGATACAACTTTTGGCAGAATTGTTGCCTTAAGTCTCAACGTAAATACCTTCATTAATTATGGCCTTTGTCAAAATCTTTTCCTTAGCTTGCTTTCTTTATCTTAATATCAAATAGACAGGGCCAAATCAAGTAGATTGCATAGGCAATATGATGAGATTAGGTGCAGTTGAGAGTTGTTAAAAGATGTGAAGCAGGTATAATATTGGGATACATTTAAAAATATAACATACTTGTTCTTAAAATGCATGCTGTAAATAGTGAGAGACTGCCTTTAGTACTTTGACAGCTGAGAAAACTTTCTTTAGAATACAGTTACAAGTCATTGGTTTTATTAAGAGGAGAGGGGAACATTTCCATTTTTGGAGAAAAATATTGGCAAATGACCAATTCTTGACTTGAAGGAATATTGACCTGAAGATCTGTTTCTCAGTGGTAATATACAAATCACAGTATTTTTAAAATATTTTTTCATGCTAAATATTTTCGACTCAGATCTTTCAAATGAGTTTTCCTTCTACTTTCTTAAATAGAAAGTACTTTTTCATAGTCACATGTTATAGTGTTAGCACACAGTATCTAGTCTGCTTTGGACCAACTTTATATCAGACAGTGCCAAGCCCTGTTCTTTTTTTCCTTTTCTTTTTTTTAGTAAACTCTATGCCTAATGTGGGTCTTGAACTCATGACCCCAAGATCAAGAGTTGTATGCTCTACAGACTGATCCAGCCGAGTGCCCTCCCCCTCCACCCCGGTCAGGTTCTTTTGCAACAAGTAAGGCAAGGCCTGGATTCTTGCTACATTCTCCATTATTAAGTATTAAAAGAGCCATCTAAGCCAATATAACCTGTGAAAGGGAACAATGCTATATAAGAGCGGCATTATTGGAAGAGTGCTGTAATAACATCTCTCCCCATCTTGAATAACAAAAAGCAATGAAGACTAGGATAAAAAGCCATTTCCAGGGTGCCTAGCTGGCTCAGTGGGTTGAGCCTCTGCCTTTAGCTCAGGTCCTGATCTCAGGGTCTTGGGATCAAGTCCCACATCGGGTTCTCTGCTCAGAGGGAAGCCTCTCTCTCTGCCTGTCTCCCAGCCCACTTGTGATCTCTCTCTCTCTGTGTCAAATAAATAAATAAAATCTTAAAAAAAAAAAAGCCACTTCCAGAAATTTGTGACCAATATATACATGCTTAACTGTTGAAAATGCTAGGAGGAGTCCACAAATGCATTCACTTACACATATACAACTCCACCATTTGTAACCCTGAGTGATTTCACTTTAAAGTTTCTATCATCTTCAACAGGAGAATTACTTTAGCTACCCCTATTGGTTTCTGCTCCATGGACATTAAGGGTAATCTTATATCCTGACTTCATTCCTTATTTATATTGCAATTTCATATTTGCTTGGCTAAGAAGTCAGTTATCAGCTTAATTATTGTCCCTTTGACCCAACTCTCTTATTCTCTGTTTATAAGATATTTTTCTCTTTGTGACTAGATAAGATTTGTGACTAGATAGATTCTTTTCATTTAGGCTACTAAACTGGCACTTCTTCAATATGCAACTTGAAGTCTTAATCAAACGGGGAATTTTCTCAACTATTATCTATTTAAATATTGCTTTTTCCAGTCTTCTGGAAAAGACTTTCCTTTCTTTCAAGGCTTCAATTATAAATATACTAGATCTTCACTATATCAGCTATGTCATTTATCTGCTTTTTGCATTTTTCATCTTTTGGTCACTCAGTAATTCTGTCTGAATATTTCCTTCTAATCTACTTTCCAGTTTATGAATTCTCTCTTCTTCTAGGTCTAATATGTTTAGTACCCAAACTTCAGATCCACAAATTTGGCTTTATAATTTTAAGTTCTAGAATTCCCATTTGCTTCTTTTATTTTTTTAATAGTTTCCTGCTTTTGGCAAAAATTCTCCATCTCAAACATAACAAGAATAGTTATTATTAAATCTCTGACTGATAACTCCAATATATTAAGCCACAGTGGGTTTGTTTATATTGTCTGTTTTTTCTTTTCCTGCTGTTTTTCCTAATATTTTCTTTAGTTATCTGGTTACTTTTTATTGTTTCCCAATCACTGTATTTACAAAATTATTTTTAGAAATAAATTGAGGTAAACAATGATGATATTTTTCACCAGAGATGATTTAAATTCAACTTTAACATGCAGCTAGAGGAACTACCAATATTCATTTCATTCTAATTTCAAAGATTAAAATGATTTACAACTGAGCTACAGTCCCCAAAAGGCATGTCTTCTTCAAGTTACCTTTATTTAGGGCTTAGAACTTTGGTTGGATTCCTAACCCAAAGTGTTGAGAATTCACCACAGCCCCAACTCACCCTTTGGTGACCCTAGACTCCAGTTCCTCCCCTTCATGTGACACTGTCAAAAAACCACCAAGTCTCTCAGCCACACCCTTTAGAATAAAATGGCCCCAGATGTAAAGCAGCCAAAAACTTTACCCTGGGCCTTTGAACTCTGCCACATTCTACTGCAGTTGTTCTTTACTGTTTTGTTTTATCCTTTGCCTATAAGCAGATTTTTTTTAAATATTCAGTTTAATTTTTCCAGTTGTCCTAATTAAAAGAATTAGACTAGTAATTTAGCTCTGTCCTAACTCCTGAATTTGTGAATCCCGTCAAAATCACTCTCTTGGTATCACTGATCCTGCCACAAGCCTGTGATACTACCTGACAAACTCAGTCAAAATCTAATGATATATTATAGGTTCTTTTTTCCACAAACTCAGAAAACACACACATAAACACACCCCCCTCCCACACACACACTGACAGGACACATTATAAGCATAACAACTCACCATCTAAAGAAAGTGGTAGTGCCAATAAAAACTAGAAATTTTAAGTTTTGGATAAAATAAAGAGTACCTAGCTTATATTAATGGTTCTAAATGAATCTTGCTCACTTGTGTGCAAACACACAATGACACATATAAAAACAAGTCATAAGGATTGGCCTATATCTCCAAAATTCATCCATGCAATGTATTTGCCTATTCCCACACTGTTTTTGCTTGCTGTCCCTCTCTCGGCTTCACCCACTTGTATATGTCTCTTCACTCCAGCTTCTAACCAACCCCCTTGATTCACAACTACCCTTGGATCCACTTTTGTATCAACATCTTTTCCATTACACCTCTGGCATGTTCCCTCTGATTCAACTCCATAATTCTGGATAAGAATCATCTCACAGCTACAATTCTACTTGGCTCCATTAGTTAGATAGTCTTACTAAATCCATGACCCCTATACAATGCTGACCAAGGGACAGGAGATAAAACATTTATATACAATTTCCACATTATCTAGTGTTCATATGATTCAATGTTCAACTCAAAATTAATATTTGCTACAAATTATCTAAAATGTATTAAATAGAAACATTCTATTCACATGGTATTAAAGAGCTTAAAAAAGGATCTAAAAACAAATAACAGAGGGAATTGGAGGATTTAAATCAAATAGAATTACAAAGACTTCAAATCTTGTTGGGGGGGGTGGACAGAAATTTGGTTGATTGTAAGGATAAAGGATTAGAAAATATTCCCATGTCCAGCACAGACTGGACACATTTTCTCAGTAGTATATAATTTTTATCCTTCAGTTATATAATTAAAGTTTAAGCTACTGGTTAAAAAAAAAATTGCTGCCCTAAACTTATTCCAGGCTTTTGTCTGTTTTCCCATAGTTCAGTTTGGAAATAAAGCACTTAAAAAAAATAATGACTAACCGTCATACTCTCTCACTGACTTGAGTGCCATGGTTCCTCCCTTAAGGAAATCTGAGTTACAAATCTCTAAAAATAGGGGTTTCTACTGGATACAGAGACAAGGCAAAGGCACCACTATAATTTGATAAAGACATACTTTAGTCAAGCCTCTTGTTTTAAATAGGGTAAAAGGTTTTAAGCATATTTGTTTAAAAATGATTTATTTAGACCACAACTGATGCCAGGAAGATTAAAGACAGCATTTGCTAGTTATTTAGATAAAGGGACTCTTGAAAAAGAAGGTGATAAATTTCTGATATATGTCTTACAATTGCTGCTAAGGGAAGAATTAGACCCATATTATAACTCAATTGCTTTATTGGACCACCAGTTAACGTCCCAGTTACCTGTAGTGCCCTAATAATTACTTCATACTTGCCAAATATTTAACAATTCTACAGATAAATTCCAGGACCACCCAAATGAGAATTTCCCTCCTCCCTGCTTTTTTCAAAAGTTCTGGTAACATAACTTCATGCTAATGTCCAGGGCTTTCTGAAGAATGATTATATAAATATTTTTAATTGCATTGTCCTTTTAAGTGCACAAACTACAATTCATCTTAAGTATGTCAAGGTCATTGGTTATCTCCATTAAAGTTTTAATATGATGTGGCAATCCTAAAGTTCATCAGTTAACACATCTCAACAATTTTAGGAGTTTCAAAAGGTCTCCTACTGTTCCTATGAACTATATAGAGGGTACTAATCTTCCAAGGGCATTTTACTTCTCCATGTGTTGCCTGTGTTGGCTAAATCCATGGAACAATTTTCAAATGATATCAAAAGCATGAATTTAATTGTATAGAGGAAACTACAGCCCAAATGCTAACTCTCAGCTTTCCTTATTTATACTTTTCCATACAAGGAAACCTACTGATGATAGCATAAAATAAGTACAATAATCCTTTACTACTGTAAAAATAAGTAACTTCAATCCCTCCTTCAAAAAAAAAAAAAAAGTCTGTATCAATGCATAGCCCATGTAAAGGAGGGCATGAAACAGACAAAAGGCAACGTAAAAGATGCTATACCTAGAACAACATTATGTTTAACTTTATAAGGAGTGTAAAAAAGATTATTGGGAGATGTATATAAGGAAATATAGAGTAAATTGCTTCAACAAAGTAAGGAAATTTTTTAATGTAGTACTTTGCTTAAGATAATTTTTTAACACCTTTCCTTCCAAAAAAGCTAGGATGTATATAAAATCTCTTCTACTGCCACTGCAGAGAATAGAGATCATAGGAGGGAATAACTTCAGCTAAAAATTTCAAGGTTTATGTTGAAGAGCAAATTTCACTGAATAATTGCACTGTACTGATGTATACAGTAACACATTAAAAACAAAGATAGCCAGGGCTATAAAAATTTTTATGAAAACTCCATATTTGATCTACAAACTTTGGGCAATCACAGAAATAGGGACCGTGAATTTTTGTTAATTAATATAAAAACTCTGATCTAAGGTCACGTTCGCTCCAACACGGGCTATTATGGAATACATCCTACCACATTACATCACATCAGCAGATAATATGGAACCAGCCTAAGGAATTAAGAATCTGAATGCATTTATGACAGAAACATTCCCTTACCATTAACTGACTATAATTTTATAAATTCTCTAAGGTAACAGGAGCAATATTTCATGGTATATGCAATTACTACACACACACACACACACACACACACATTCACACTTAATATTGTAAATTCATACAGCACATGTCATTATTTATAAAATTCTGTCATTCTCTGAGGAGACTGGCAAAATAGGTGAAGGCAATTAAGGGGCACAAATTGAGAGTTATAAAATGAGTAAGTTATAGAGATGTAAAGTACAACATGGAATATAGTCAATAAAACTTATAATATCTTTGCATGGTGACAGATGGTAACTACACTTATCATGGTGACCATTTTGTAATGTATACAAATGTTGGGTCACTGCACTGTACACCTGAAACTTATAAAATATTTTATGTCAAGTATGCTTCAATTAAAATTAATTAATTAGATTTTATCATTCTCATAAATTCTTTCATTGTCTACATAAAGCCTCATATCAGAAGAACTCTGCCAAATATTTGTAAAATGACTACACTGAATATTCCCATTTGCCAAGCTGATCCATTCTCCACCCTGCTTTGTGGCCTGGGAGCCTGACATCCATGGATAGGAATAATAGGCTATCCTCAGGAAGTCCTCTGGCTTCCAATCAGGTTCAGTCAATGGGAAGTAACTGCATGAAAAGCTAGAGGAAGGAGGTTTGGGGGTATTTATTCCACCAGCTACTTCCCTGCCAAGCTTTGGGTTGGCAGTAGCTTGGGTCCACTGCTAACAGTGATAATTCACGTTAATACTTTTTGGACACTGCTCTTCTACAGCCGTAGGAGACAGATAACCACTTCCTCCCCTCTTACCTACAGACCTTCGTGTGGTAAGGGCTCTCCACTGTTGCTACCTTGGGATGGGTCACTGCTTCGTACTGGATCCCTTAACTCTCCGTGCCTATGTGTCTATAAATAGTCCATTCATTTATCTCTCCTCAACTTACCCATTTGAGTATGATGGAACCTGATATTTTATCTTAAGTGAATGGAACCAGATTCAGAAAGCAGCACCATTACTGAATGAGAAGTTCTTTAATCTAGAAACACGTCATGTCAGCAGCACATCCTGCTATAATCAAAGAGGCTCTGTCAACTCTCTGTAAACTATGGTTACAGTGTTTTCAGGCACACAGCCTCACAACAGTGTTTTAAATTTCTGATCTATAAATCCATTCACATGAAAGGTCTCACAAAAATACAGAACATGAAACAGGTCCATATTTCCAGACCAGTTTTTTTTTTTTTTCCCATAGCTAAGTAACACATAAATGAAAGGAACAGAAGCATACAAGACTGAAAAATCTTGGCTTTCAAATATTTTAGGGACAGAGTAATGAGATGGTCTTCCCACAGAATTCTAGCATTTGCCATAAACTGAGATACCACTTGATTTGTTGCTGTTTGCACCCTTGGTATGAATTTCCTTTTTATATGAAAAGGGAAAATATTCTGTAAAAATATTTTGAATGTTTCTCATACAAAATCCAAAGAACACTTCCAGAGGAACTGAAACAATATACAGATGAAGGAGAAAATACACAATAATAAAGGCATGAAAGCACCTTCAACAAAGAAAGAGACTTCCCGAAAGAGAAAATAAGGGCTGAGGCAGTTGAACTCCCTTTATCTATATCCTAACAAATAACACCTCCTGTGCCTTAAATATTTAATGTGAAATCTGTGGATTTATATAGCTTACAAAATGCCAGGGGCTTATTATCTTTACAGTTTGCATGACAGGAATATTCATATCATTCAATTCCACAGTCTAAGACAACAGGAATTCCTCCAGGTGCTAATGGCAGATAACTTTCATGTGGCTTCAATAATCCACTAATTATGGAGCCCCTCAGGTAGAACAATGTCATTAATCTGATTAAATTATTTATATTGCTGGAAAGCTAAATCTTATTAGGTCTTCAGTATTTCATTTGGTTCTCCACATGGATATGCAAAAAGGCAAGACCATCTTTTCTCCAACTGCATTTTTCAGCTGATACAAGATCACCAACAAGGGCACCCTTAATTCCAGAGTTTCCCAGGTCCTTCTGGAACTCCATTCTTGGGGTTGAGGGCTTCCTATCATGTTTCAGTTGCAGGGCTGTAAGCCATGATAAGATTAAAGTTCTATCAGAGTCACTGACTGTTAAAGGTACTGTCCAAATTAAAGTGAAGAGGCTTCGTTTCTCCCAGATTACTGAGAAGACAGTGAACACCTTAATGCTAAATGTGCTACCCACTTACACTGAACACACAGCCCCTTTCAGGTTTTTGGCTACATACTGGCCCATTTGCACACCTGTACTGGTCTATCAGACATTAAGTTAGAGGATTAGAGGAGCCTGGAGATTAAATTAAATCCCACTGAATTTGATGGGCTACTCAAAACATGCCCATTTATCCAAGCACCGTGTGTGAGAGTACTAATTTGTAAAATGCTTCACAACCCCTAATTTTAAATGGCATAGCTGGTTCATCTATCATATCCATTTTACAGAAAGAGGTACTAACTCTAGACATTCTTTTATTAGAAAAAAACACAAGACCTAGAAGGAAAAAGACATGTTTTTAAAAATGAAAATAAGAATACAAAGTGTTTCGAGTCTTACATTTGATCAAATAAATTAGTTGATGATTTTTTAACCTTATCCAAACTTTCCTGAGTCCAGTTGTCCCATGTCTACTCAAATTTCTATTAAGTTTCTCACTTCCCAAATATTCTTCCTTCTTTCAAGGTTTCCACAACACTGGGAGAAGCTGTGATAAGCCTTTCTCTTGCAGTCCAGGGTTTTCTTTTAATAGATATGTGGTCAAGACACAGCCAATCCAGCTCCCAGCTAAATTTAAATCATATGATACTAGGAACAGAATTCATAATCTTATGTTACAAAAACACTATCCTCTAATAGAGCTTGCAGGACTTCAAACAACTCTATTTTCTTCTTGGACCAGCTGCTAGAAGGCACTAGAGAAAAAAGCCTAAGCTCAAATCCAGCTCCAACTAACCATGATAACTTAGAAGCAATAAGAGCCAGCATTTATCCCATCTGCATGAGCTTTCCAATTACATTCTTGGAGACAGGCTTCAGGCAAGGGTGTCTTGAGAGGCTGCAGGCCACATACAGTAAATCCTAGAGCAGTAGACCATATATCTGTCTGTCTGCACTGTCTGCAAAAGTGAATGTAAATGTACCTGCATCACCTAGATTTCTCTCTAGAAATGAGGGACCCAGTCCACCAATATTAGTAATGTTGAAGGCAGACAACCCTGAACTGAAAGCCCCATACAAGGACTGCCTCTGCTAAAGAGCATCTCCATGCTCAAGATCACCATCCTTTCTAGGCGGCCCATATCAGTGAACAACTGCTGTGGTGGTTATGAAGACCCTGTTCCTTAGCCCAAGCCAAAATGATTCCGAAGAATCACTCCAGCTTCAGAGCTCCCCGTGCTTGGTTGAGGCTTCCACTTAGAATGCACTACTGTCCAACTTCTCCCTCTGCCCAATCCTGCTTCTTCCTCTTCCTTCCAACAGCTTCAGATGCCCAAAGCGTTCCAAAATCAACCTCATATATGTTCATTTCCACTGAATCTCCTTCCTGGGCAGCTCAACCTGGGACAAGGCATTCATCACTATACTTCCTAAGAAGTCTCTGGGTCAAAGAACATTCTCTGCTTCTTCGAGTTCTTCTGGGTTAAATCAGGATTTCTAGCACTAAATTTGCCCAGACTTGCATAATAAAAGATAAGAAATGAGTCTGGTTCCAGAAGAAGGTAGGAAGAGAAGAAGAACTGAAAAGATAGCATGCAAATGGACACTAAATATATTATTTTCTTACAAGATGGACTTCTTTGAAGATAAACGAAATGGGAATGTTGAGATTAACAGGTACTTGGGATGACTTAGTACTCAAAAGACCACTCCGCTTCCACTTCGACCCTGGAGACTGACATGTTGTCAAACACAGTACCAATTCCCTTAACAGCTGGGATGGGCTAGGCTGAAATCCAAAACAAAAACTTTACGGTATACCCCATGGGGTCCCCCTGAGGACTGTCTTTAGTACCTAGGGGCACGGTAATGGGGAGATTTATATTCTAAACCACCAAGAGAATTCCTCAATCATTTCATTTACAAATGAAATGAAATCCTCCCAAATACTACATGCTCTATGTCAGGTTCCCTATAAGTTGTCTGAGAGAGGGTGTACAATGCAAGCAATTTTATATCGATAAAGAGGGCACGCTCCCAGGTAAAATCTATGAGGGAGCGCTGAAGAATGAATGACACAGGGGAAGCCAAGATGTGGGTGCAGCTGAAGTCTACCCTTTGTCTGTTCCCACAGGGATCTCTGGAACTTGAATAGCACCACAGAGTTGTCCCACCTTAAGCAAGGACCCTAGGCTTTTTCACTCCCGTATCTATCAGTTACTGGCTGTGGGCTGCCATTTGGTTGGAACTGGGGGTGACAGGAAGCATACCTCCCAAGCATTTTTAGATGAAGTAGCTTCCTAGGCCAAGAACAGGTACAGCTGTGAATTGTTTGCAGCCCACTCTCACAGCAGTGGCAGACAGACACACTGGGTTCCTAAAGGGAATTTTCAATGGGGCCAACAGCATTGACTACACAGAGCAAATACCATGTGCAAAGTACCATGCAGGCAAGAAATGTAAGTGTAAGACAGGATCACAACAAACATTGCCTCAGTGCCCTCCCACATCCCCGCATCCATTCTAGGTTCACTATTAAGGGTTTGGCCCTGTCATGGGATATCCCTTGAGAATAAACTTTGTTCCTTTTGGAAGGACACTGAAGGGACTCCTACAGTCTCTAAAGGAGAAGGATTCTGTAAAAGAAAGGGCAGTGCTCACTCAGCCATTTTTAAAGAATTATGCCTTCATAAATTGATCATGTAGAATCATCCTTTAAAAAACTGTGACTTTTATTGATAAATTTCATGTTTTATATTAATCTTATTCTTAATAGTTAAGTCATCAGGAATATGTGGTGATAGGTAAATAAGTCCTAATATTCAGAAATAAACTAAAAGATCTTGATTAAATTCCAGCTGCAGTTATAACTTTTACTTATCTAAATCAAATTTATAGCTTAAAATGAAGCTAGCCTCACCCCAAACCTGAATGAAAGGCCCAAGAAACTATTTCCAACACCTTTATATCACTGGCCACTGATTCCAATGCCAGGTACAGAAAGGTATGGATCTAGTCACTAAAGCCTCCTGTTGTGTTGGGCTGAACACGCACCTTAAATGGCTCATTTATTCAAGAACTTGAATACTTGAGTACCTGAATACCTATTATGTGTCACGCAGTAAGCTAAGAGTTTGGGATAGAATGATAAACAAGAAAAATAGCACCAGTTCCCTGGCAGAGCTCATGATCCAGGAAAGAAGATAACACAAATAAGTTCAAAAATGTGAACTGTGATAAATGCTATGAAGGAAACAAAAGGTGAGGAAATACAAAATAATGGAAAGGAGCTATTTTAGATTAAATTTTTATGGAAGGCATCTACAAAAATGTAATACTGAAGCTGAGACCTAAAGATAGTAAGGAGTCAACCATGTAAAAAAACATTCCAGACAGAAGGAATAGGTAATGCTCTTAAAAATGCTAAGGTAAACTTAGCATTTTTAAGAAACTTTTAGAAAATTTACAGTAGATAAGGTATAATGAACAAGCTGTACAGAGGCACAAAATGAGGTTGGAAAGATCCAGATCATGTAAATCAGAATAAAGAATACAAATTTTATATCCCAAGAACAATGGGAAGCTATGGCAAGTTTTTAAACAGGAGTGGAGCATTATCCACTTTACATATTGGCTCTCACTAGTTGTTGCATGGAGAACCGACAGAAGGTAAGAGTAAGATACAGGAGATGTATAGGAGGCAATGCTGTAGCACAGCGAGAAATAGTGGTGTTCCAGTTAGGGTACTGGCGTGGTAGTAGTGGAAAGAAGACGTGTCTTGGAAGCGATGACATATATCTGATGTATTGATTATGTGAGAGACTGGTGAAGAGGAAAGAAAAATCAAGAATGGTATTTGCGTTTCTAACACACATAACAGAAGGATGGTGATGCCATTTACTTTTGAAAACTGGTCAGTGAGAAGGAAAAGCTTTGGGATGGAATCAGGAACTCATTTTGGACAAATTCAGTTGCTTAAGAGACATACTAGAAAATATGTCAAATAAGCAGCTAAATGTATACATTTAGCCATCAGAAAAAAGATTCTGCCCATTTACCACCATTATCTTTATCATCTTCATCACATTATTATTATTATAAAGCACTTAACCTCTTGAAGACAGTCTTTTCATAAACAAAATGGGGATAATAATTCCTACCTTCTTAAATCATCGAATTGTTGTAAGGATCAAAATGAAATAATATGTGGATAAGTACTTTATAAACACACACACACAATTTAAATATACAGATATTGTATATATGAATAATATTCAGTATTTCAATTAAAAACCAGTTCTTTATACTTGAGTCCCTACCAGCAATACTCACACACGGCTCTTGCAGATCACAGTAATAATACCAGTCCCTAAAAGTTAAACCATTGAGAAATTCTTCTTTTGAAAGTCTATAATGTGAACTGGTTCTAGATTATGATTTCTACGTATCTGTTCCCAACAGATACCTGATATTTCCAAGGAGATTTAAAAGGTGAATATAAACAGGAGTGCTGAGCATTGGCCAGGGGCGGGGGGGGGGGGGCGTGTGTGTGTAACTAAATTAATTGTCAAACAAAGGTCACCACCAGCTCATGTCAAACACCAGTAAATATTAAGTATTCAAGGGAAAGGACCCATTTTAAGAGATAAGAAAAATCTATAGAAAGACACTCTTCCTTACATCACTTTCCTTATCATATTAACCCAAGGAATAATTTTCTCCAAGTAGAAATAAGGAGTATTTTCCTGTTAGAAGTTCCTGTAGACATAAAGAACACTCCTCTGGCCTCTGAAGAACACACTTCCAGTAAGATGCAAAGTGAATGTTGAAGTTCCAGTAACTTCTTGAGGGGTTAACCCTATTTATACAAGGCTCTGTCTCTTTGAATAGACCTTCTGGAGTCATAACCAGGATAATTAATCCTCTCCATGGAATCGCTCTGGCAGACAGAGTCTGGTGCCAATATGAAAAAAACATATAGACATAGACAAGAAAGGTACTGTAGTTTTATCACCAAATACCCTAAACTGACAACCAGATAAAGTGATCAATGATAATGAAGCAAAACTTCTGAAAATCTGTCATGGCAGCAGGAAATGTTTATCTCCATGACCAATTTCTACAACAGATTTGGTTAATTGGGCTCCTTTTAAGAACCAGTTAAAAGATAAAATGTATTATTACAGCTATTGTTGGTAGTGATGGTGACATTTTCAGAAACTTGTTCTTCTTTGTCTTTGCCATATACTCTGAGGATACCTCTCAGCAACATAAAACTCAAAATATTATAAATAAAATTTTTATATTTATTAAATTAAGCTTTTAAATTTTTTTCATATTTAATTAATTTAATTGCTTATTTAAAGATGGTTAATACAAAGATCTTATATAATACCAACTGTTACAATTCATCTTGTGAAGAATTTCTGGAGTGTCTTTGAAAACGTTAAGTTTATGTGACTGGAATTTGAGATAGAGAAGCAAAAGGCTTTCTGAACTTAGGGCGATGTGGTAGTATAGGGAGTAGGAAAGATGAATCTCTGGGGGAAGAGGAGCAGTTCCCCACAATTTTTTTAGATGTATAAGCGGTACTAGGGCAAGGAGGAGCCCACTGCGATCATCTTCCTTAATTAGGGATCTCCAAAGTGAAGTTCAAAAAATCCTGCTTGCATTTATTTTTATTTCTTCCTTTTAATTACTGTATATATTTAATGATGAACATAGTACATAGAAATATCTAATTTAGATAAATAAAACATATTTACACATGTTATAAATATATGTGTATAGTATACTTACATACTTATAATATTTTCCTGTTAATATTTACAATTTTTTCCTGATAATGCTAAATAATCCGCATATTTGGAGAACCCTGCTCAGAGTCTCAGGGTATGACCAGTGATGTCTTAAATATATATATAAACTGACTTGCCCTAAAATACTTTTCATGGGTATTATACCATTGCAGAGCCTCTCATTCAGAACCAAACTGACTTTCTGCAAGTGAAAAATGAGCCCTTTTTTCAGGTGGACCTACTCAAAGAGCAGGAGAACTGAGAACTTTGAGAACTGAGCAGGAGCCAGATTGCCACTCACCCCTCAGCAGATACCCTTACGCAGCAAACAAAGTGCACAAACATCTAAATGCGTGGGCCCCACTTGTTCCACTTTCAAAGAACATGCTCAGAGCAATCACGCCTCCTGCCTCCATCTGGCTAAATTTCTGGGCAGTAGCCCCAGCAGCCTCACAGTTCCTTGGTGAATGTTTCTATAGCACAGAGTCTGATTCTCAGCCTTACAGCCTCAGAAAGGAGATCCTGTCAGCACTAAGGACAGATTGCTTTACTTTAACCCAAGTCAAAAAAATTATCAAATTTATTACTTTGACTCAAGAAAGTGTCACAGAAACCAGAATTCTCTGTACAAACAACAAGGAGCACATTTCCTTGTCATAGGCAAAACTGTATGGAAAGGCAAATTATAATCAGAATGAAAGCACCTATCAAATGAATCAAAAGCAGACAGCATCAGGTCAAGATGGCCAGATGTCTATACCTGACAGAAATGGTTTTACCAACTGGACCTAAAGTACTCTAGCTTTGGATCCATCTCCATTTTAGATATATTTTCAACAAGAGCTGTTACCAATGTGACCAGCAAACTGAACCAGGAGGCTCTCTTCCTACACAGTGCTTGGGAAGGCACAGCCAATGTGTGCATCTCACTGATTCTTCTTGGTACATCCCTGGATAATAAAGCATCTCCCTTTCTCTCTTTTTGTTTTCTCTCTATGTAGTTACAACACTGAATTAGGTTTCAGTTAGTCGTAAAGGGAAAGCTTTCCCTATCAGGCACCTGTGGCCTGTTAGCTCAACGTTTAACTTTCTAAAGGAAGTCCTTTTTTTTTTTTTTTTACAACTTCTTCAGGGTACCACACTGTACCCCCTCCCACCCAAGTTCCAGAAACAATGTGTTTTTTCTACTGCCTCTAGAACTGCAATAACCTTTGACTGATAGAGGTCAGATTCTCAGGAGTCAGGCAGCCATCTACACATCTATAGAGTCCTTGGTCAACTACTGCTAGTCACATGACTTCTTCATATCTAAGACATCTCAAGAGATGGTCCTCCTCATTACTAAAACATTCTGACCATGCAGTCCTCCTCATAACCAAAAACATCAGCATGGTAAACACCTCTTTCTGATAAATGTATTATTATAACTTTGGTAACCAATAGTGATGAGAAAGCAATGTGTTTGGACTTGACCGAAAATAAACTCTACCAGGGGAAAAATGTGCCCATTCATAAAACTGTTTATACTAATAGGGCTCAACAGAAGAAAATTATTTATTTAAAATTCAAAACATTTCTCTGAATGGTAAGCCTGACCTCAGTTTCATGTCAGAGTTTAGTAGAAGAATGTATCCCTATGTATTTTCATTTTCCCATTAACATATGCTACACTTAGAGAAAATAAATAAGTAAAAACTAAGTCAAGTCAATGAAGTCAATGAATTGATGTGAATTAGTTATTCATGTTTCAAAGCTGGCAGCAAAAAGTGATTGCCAGAAACTGCAGAGGTTTATAGATACCCAAAGTCAGCTGTTTTCTGTAAACATAGCTTTTAGATGTTTACAACGTGTTCTTGGACCAGAGTTTTGGGCCATTGCTCTATTTTCCCATTAGATCTCCTGCATGTGCATAAAATGTCTCTTCTCATTTTAATGAGTGTGAATTGGCTGCCTATTCTTCAAATGATCATTTTTTATCTTTGATCAAATTGTTAAATTTGTTATTGATCATGCATGAAAATAACTATCTGGCCTGAAACCTGGAAAAATTTATCAGACTTTACTAGCTGATGCTATTTTTGAAGGTAAAATAACATCTATTACTTAGAGCTGTACTAAACTATTCACACCTCTTCAAGAATTGTGATTTTCAGATTCTTCTTTATATAGAAAATAGCAGTTAGTTTCTTTTATGCCAAAAGCAGTGGGCTAGACAGTGGGGAAAATAGGAAAGCAAATTAGGCCTGGTTTCTGCCTCCAGGAATCTGATACTATACAAGGAGCAACAGGTGAAACATGCACATACATGGCTCTAATGTGAGCAGCACAAAATTAGGGGCATGGAAAGAAGGACCAAGTACCCTGAGAATCCAGAGGAAGCCTCACTTCCAGCAGCTATGGTCAGGGAATGCTTTCACCACAGAGGAGGAGGCATCTGAGTTGGGCATTAAGCCACGAGTCAGATTTCAGAAGGCACAGATGGGGGGATGAGGCATTGCAAGCAGACGGAATGGCATGAGCAAGGACAGAAGTAGAAAAGTACAGGGAACAAACAGTGATCCAATTTGGCTGGACCATGGTGTACGACAGGGGGTGGTGGTGCTTGGGAGTAAAGGTAAGTTGAGGTTAAATTGTGAAGGGTTTTAAATGCATAGTAAAAGAGAATAAACTCTTTGGAGAACAATGGAGGAAAAAGTGATCAACCTTATTAGAATGCATTTTAGAGCAATTGACCAAGCAGTGCAACGTGGAATACAGGAAAGAAGGCAGGGTAGGAGTGGATGATGTCTTCCATAGATAAGATGTCTGGTGGGCTTCCCAATAGACTGCAATGAGCAGAGAAGTCTCAAAAGCAGCAGGGATTTTTCTGTATGTCATCCTTCACTCAACCTATTTCTTCCCCCTTTCTGGCGATAGGAGTTAGAAAAGCTAAAATCCATGGAAAGGTTCATCAGTCCAAAATACTAGATGTGAATTCTAGGGAGCAACGGTATCTGAAGGTCAGAGGTGAGTGCTAAAGTCAAGCTGCAGAGCTAAACTTCTAGAACCAGAAAAATAAGGACAAACACAAACCAAGGCAGTCCAGAACAATTTGAGGATAGGAAGAGAGTCCTGATGAATTGCCTAGAATGGAGTTTTTAAATTTTGTGTTTTCTTTTTGATGATTAAAAAATTTGTGAAAGCATATTTTGAGCCATGTGGATAACCGACCTATTAATGAGTGCTTCTACTCTATTTTAGTGCCTGTGCTTGCATTTTCCTATTGCACTGACACCAAGTAACTGATACTATTTTAATTTGCATGGGCTAATGCAGAGAAAACAGAGGAGGAATTAATATAGAAACGACATCCTGCGCCAGTTGAAGGCCAAATGAAATCCTGGTTAACTAAGTGAACAATGAGTTCTCAATTGTTCAACTAAAGAAATGGGAAAATTTAGTCCCTGATACCAAAACTAGACAAAACTAAATAAAGCCTCAAAGTCCACTGTAATTAGCAACTAAGTTTTCTTTTTTTCTTTTTTTTCCCAGCACCTAAATTTTCTTAAATCAGTGTCAAATCTGGATTTCATTGGTTTGGTAATTTTCTTGGTATTTAATTTGTAAATGTATTTTGATCTTATAATTATTTATCATCTATAACCATAATGATCTTATACTTAATTACATTTGCATGGATGCAAGTACCATTATCTTAAAACAGTATCAGTTACTTTGGTATGGGAAGAATGAGTGAATATTTTTTCATTAAAGTGAGCCTATATACTACTTATGTTGGGAAAACATGCATTTTGGTTGTGGCCTGCTCTTATAGTAGAGGTATGGTTACTATTTGCTTAAATTGCACAGCAAAAAGGACACTCATGTTAATATTCTAGGAGTGAAGCCAGTCCATTTTTCAAGCCGTAAACTTCCAAATTAATATACACAATAAAAAAGTAGTACTCAGTACCTATTTGTGGCATTGAATGAGTTTATTTACTATGTAATTTAATCAGATAACTCCTCCTTTCCAGGCTATAAAGTAAAGCAACTGAACCTAGATTTTAAAAACATCTATTATAGAAAAAATTCTCCAGTAATTTTTCATTTTGTTTTTATTCCATCTCAATTCCAATACAAGATAGTCAGAAAATATAAAATAATATATACCATTATGGTAGCTGAACAGGCAAATAAAAATCAGCATACCAGTCAGCACTAGGATTATGTTATTTTTAGCATGGCCGCTATGAAGTGAGGTTTAGTGGGATTCTCTGTTACATTAATTGGCTACCATTTCTGCTAAGTGTAATTAGCACCACTATTCATATCTCAGCCCATGTGTGAGTCTGGCAGCACTGTCAGCATAACACACCTGTTGTCCTCGCCCAGGGTATCAACTGAGCAACAACTGACTGATATCCTGAGTTATGTTAAATATATTTAGTAGTATTTCTGTCATGTTTTCAAAGCATGGAGATTTTTTTTCTCATTGCTAGTACATATAAAGAAATGTGTAATTTCCCATGAGCTTCCCAAATGTTAGCTAAGTCATCTTTAAACTACCTCCATGAGATATTAATCTCATTATTTCTTTTGTATAGATTTGGGACCAAGGGTCAGGATGTCCAAAGCTTTAAGACTCTTTGGCTCTCAGTTTCCTCCGCAAATAAAACCCTCACAGGAAATGCTTCCAGCATGTGGTAGAAAATGCATGACAATTTAAGACTGAACAATTTTAGTGTTGGAAAAATTAATGGGAAGTATTAGATTAGTGTTTATATGAAGATAAATATCTTAAATAAAACACATTATTAAATGTACTTATCTAAAATAAATACGGAATCCAAGTCATAACAAATAATCACAAATGGCTGAATTTAAAAATTCTAGGTTTCTATCACATCTTTTGACTGCTAACAGTGCCCTCTTAGTATCTCCAGCCAATTCCCATGTTCAGATGCCTCATCAACTGGTCTACAAGTAAAAGGGCCATCACATATTCAAGCCTTCATACCACACTTCTTCTCAGAGCACTCCATTTCCACTTACCTCTGTTCTCCCTTCTAGAAGGACACTCAACTAGTCTTTTCAAATCTCTAATTTGCTTTATATTAAACAAATCCCAGCAGTTCCCCATCAATTCATGCATTCCTTTTATGCCAACTCTGCAAGATTCAGGAAAGTGCTTTTCTAATAGGGGCACCTTTTTTCCAACTACAACCAACAAAATGCACCTAGAATCATGATGAATAGACCTATAATCCACCAGCTGCCTTTTCAATGTAAATTCAGGTACCTCAAGCCTCCCCACTACTCCAAAATGTCCAAATGTCTTTTCCATCTACCTGCTTTAGTGCCAGAAACATTATCATTAGTCCTAACCTTTGGGGTGAAGTATTACACCCTGAACACTCCTATTAAATTTAAATTTATGAAGGCAACACATTAATCTATTGATTACTAAGCAGACATGTGCAACAGAATCCTCTAGTGGAGTTTTTCAAACACATACTGACCCTCACCTTCTAGAATTTGTGGCTCAGTAGGTGAGGCCTGGGGAAATGGCATGTTGAGACAAAAGGATCCTAGGCCACTATGAGGTTCATCCCAACTTTAGATACACTGAAGTAATCCCTCACCAAGCATCCATAGACAAGAGAATTTTTCTTTTCTAAGGGCCATGAAAGAAGTAGAAAAAGAATAGGTAAGTTTGAAGGTAAGATGGCAGTTAGGAAGGAAAAAAAGTAGGCCAGAACAGTTTGCTTCAGGGAGGGAAAAAAAAAAAAATCCCTAGAAACCCAGGGGACAGCATGAAGAAACTGGACCCTAGAAGTGAATGGGATAAGAAGGGAATGGGATAAGTAAATGGAAGAGAAGTTTTGAAACTACTTGCTAATGTGACATAGTTTAAAGAGGCTCCAGTACTGAAATTTCCAGACTTAACTTCTTTTTTTTTTAAAAGATTTTATTTATTTACTTGACAGAGAGAGATCACAAGTAGGCAGAGAGGCAGGCAAAAAGAGAAAAGCAGGCTCCTCGCTGAGCAAAGAGCCTGATGTGGGGCTCAATCCCAGGACCTTGAGATCATGACCCGAGCCGAAGGCAGCGGCTTAACCCACTGAGCCACCCAGGCGCCCCCAGACTTAACTTCTTTATAACTGTGATAAACAGTTGGTGGTTCCTCAAAAAAGTTAATTATGAAATTATCAAATGACACAGAAATTCTACTCCTAGACAGACATCCAAAAGAATTGAGAATGGATGTCCAAATACTTGCACACAAATGTTTATAGCAGCACAACCCATAGTAGCCAAGGGTAGAAACCATCAAAACAACCATCAACCATTCAATCAATAAATAAATGTAGTATACCCATACAACACAATATCATTCAGTCCTAAAAAGGCATGAAGTATGATACAAGAAAAACTTGGATGAACATTTTAAACGTTTTGCTGAGTGAAAGAAGCCAGATGCAAAAGGCCATATATTATATGATTCCATTTATTTTAAATATTCATTATAGCCAAATCCACAGAGACAGAAATCAGGTATAGTAACTACAAAGGACTAGGGAGGGAGCTAGGGATGCATGGGAATGGGAAGTTATGCTAATGTGTATGGGGTTTCCTTCTGGGGTGATAAAAAAAAAAATTCCAGAAATAGTGGTCATAGCAGCACAATAATGTAAATGTACTTAATGCCACTGAAATTATGGTACGTATATTTTACCCCAATTTTTATTGAAAATAACTGACACACAATGTTGTATTAGTTTCAGGCACACAAAATAATGATTCGATAGTTGTATACATTACTAAATGGTTTCCATGATCAGTTTAGTTACCCTCTGTCACCATACAAAGTTGCTATAATATTACTGACCATATTACCCACGCTGTACATTACATCCCTGTGTCTCATTTATTTTATACCTGGAATTTTGTACTTCTTAATTCCTTTTATCTATTTTATTCCTCCTCCTATTCCTCTCCCCTTTGGCAACCATCAGTTTGTTTTCTGTATTTATGAGTCTGTTTCAGTTTTGGTTTGTTTGTTTATTTGTTTTTTAGATATCACATATAAGTGAAATCATATGGTATTTGTCTTTTGCTGTCTGACTCATTTCACTCAGCATAATAACACACCCCCAGGTCCATTCACAATTTTTTAAGTGTTTTATAACCATGTCGTGTTTTTTTCAAACTCTGCCCCCTCTTATAAGAATTCTGAAGAAATGCACTCACCAAAAAGCTTCCTATGGGCCTGGTGGTACTTCTGCAGCTCATGTCCTTCCTTCTATGTTAAATTTACAGATAGTGCTGAACAGGTGTGAACAGATAACACTGCATACACTGCATCTCAGGTTACCCTGTGCCCTGGATAAGGAGATGAGTAAAGGAAAGCTATAAGAACATTTGAACAGTGTGGGTCCCTAAATGTCACTGAATTTTACATGACTAAATCTTGCTTACTCTCTGGAAACTTCATGGACTGGCAGGCAGCGACTGCAGTATGCACCCTGCAATTTAAACTCAATCCAATAGAAAGGAGGATTCCAAAGCAGATGAAATGTCACAGAAATTTCCCTCTGAGCGGGTACCACTTGTATCCTTACACCGCCCCTGTAAAGACACAAAACTGCCTGTTACTTCATTATGCCACTGAACTCTGTCTTATTCCACACCTACAATGCAGAAAAATTAAAAAAATAAAAAATAAAGAAGCTATTTTCCTTACCTAATTACTGGCCTCCATTACTAATTACTGGCCTCCAAAGTATTCAGCTATGAGACTTGAAGAGTAGAGAAAAATATGTTTCTCTAAGGGGAATTTATTTTCTGATTATAGAAATAGTCCTTCATTTCTCTGTGGCTGCTCATCATGGGTTTAACAGCAGCCGGGTCTTCCATTCATAGTTCAGCACAGCTGATTATCTCTGTTCTCTGTTTAGACAACTTTAGATAAGCAGAATGCATTGACTAAGTATGCATGTGAGGGGACATAAAAGGAAACAAGAATATCTGCAGGTAGAACTCAAGTTCTGTAAATATATTTTAAGAGAGTATTGAATGGAAGATCACTCAACAACATGTTTACAAAGATTGTTTTAAGGTGACAAGATTATTGGTGGTAGCTATTTTTCCTTTCCTTTTTTTTTTATGTATTCCAGTATTTCTGAATTTACTGCAGTAAGTATATATTCATTATTTGTGTTATAAAAGAAAAAATATATTATTTTTAGTCTTATGTTAAGTAAGATACATGAAGAAGAAAGTACCTGTATATGGAAGTTCTAGAAAATTGCTATCATGACCGTTCTACTTTCTCATCTTTTCCTGTCTTCAGCTGGTTTACATCTTTCTGGCTATTGCATTCTCAATAGCAGCTCCTTAATTTTAGACATCTTTTGTATCTTTTATAATTACCAGATGTTTTCTGGAAGATGTTAAAGTCAATAAAGTAGTATGTAAGTCTAGAAAATGATAATTAGGAAATGAAACAGAGTCCAATGAAAGAAATCAACAAAATATTATTTTATAGAACTTTGTGTTGAAGTATAACATACATAGAGAAGAACACATAAGTCAAAAGTGTACATATCAGGGACAACTGGGTGGCTCAGTCTGTTAAATGTCTGCCTTCAGCTCAGGTCATAATCCCAGGGCCCTGGGATCAAGCACCAAGTAGGGCTCCCTGCTCAGTGGGGTGCCTGTTTCTCCCTTTCCCTCTGCCTGCTGCTCCCCCTGCTTGTGCTTTCTCTGTCAATGAATAAATGAAATCTTAAAAAAAAAAAAAAAAAAAAACAGTGTACCTATCATTCACAAAATGAACATAAGTGTAATTGCCACCAAGTAATGAAACAGATTATGACTAGCACCCAGAAGAACCCCATATGCCTTCTCCAAATCCTCTCTCCACCCTCCTCTCCAAGGTTAAACACCATCCAGCACCACAGACCAGCTTTGCCTATTTTTAAACATTATATAAATGAATCATACAGTACATACACTTGTGTCTCTGGCTTCCTCCATGTAACATAATGTTTTTCAAGTCTATTTGTATTGTATGTGACAGTAGTTTCATTTTTTATTGCTTCATAATATCCCATTATATAAATATACCAAAATTTATTTATCTATCCTACTGTTGGTGATATCAGGGTTGTTTACAGCTTGAGGATATTACCCAAAAAAATGCCACAATAAACATATTTATCTGTGTGTTTTAGAAGGCCATATTATGTACTTCTGTTAGGTATATACTTGGAGGGAATTATTGGGTTATAGGGTAATTGGATGTTCAGCCATAGGAGATGTTGCCAAACAGTATTACAAAGTCATTATACCAATTTGCATTCCCACCAGCTCTGTAAGATGGAAGTTCTACTTGTTCCACATTCCTACCAACTCTTGGTATTTTCCAACTTCTTCATTTTAGCCATTTCACCTGGTATCAGTACTACATGTTATATCATTGTGATTTTAAATCACATTTCTGTGATGAAATATAATGAGGCTATGGACTTTTAATATGTGTCCTAGCTATTTGGCTATCATCTTTTGTGAAATGCCTATTCAAGTTATTTTGCCCACTCTTCTATTAGGTTGTCTGTATCTTTCCTTATTGATTTGTAGGTATGTGGGTTTTTTAAAAAATATATTTCAGATACAAGCTTTTTAACAGGGATATTTACTACAAACGTATTCTCTCTTCCAGGTATGTGTTTCTGTCAGGGTGGGAAGCAGATCATCTTAATGTATCATGGAAACAGGTGATTAGAGCTGAAATACAGTCCCTGTGTTGGATGGTTTATTTTCAGGTCATTTATTTTTATGATTTGGACCTTCAGGATCCCAAACGAAAGCCTGACGTGACTACTAAGACCCTTTCTCCTTGGCAGGCCTTCGATTCCAATTATTTCATCCCAGCCTCATGAAAGTGCTTAAATCTCCATTCATGTTCTCAGCCACTCCATTGTTCCTTACAAATCAGCAAATACTTCTAGTGGAAAAGTCATGTAGGACCATGTCCTCTGGATATGGTAAGTGAAGTGGATACAGGGAAAGATATGAGAAAACAGAACAGCAACAACAGCAATTTGTTGGACATTCATTTACATGCACTTTAATTTAACATCAGGCCAAAAATAATATGCTGCTTTTAATGTTATAATAGTATAATTTTATAAATTATAATCCATTAAAAAGGCTTAGAAATAATCACCACTCCAGTAACAATAGAGCATTCTGTCACTCAGATTGTGATTTCCAAATTCCTTTTCCCACCAAAAGGAACCAGCTCATTCTAAGCCTATGGCATGAAATATGCCAGATGAACCTGGAACATTTTGTGAAATTAGAAAGAAAGGAACCTATTGAAGACTATCAAAATTGTCAAAAGGGCCCAGAAGACAATTTGAAAATGATTACACAACCAAAGATGAAACAATCTGAGTATTAATATTAATAACAACTGCAATGAATTAAAACACATCATATATGTTTAAATGCATTAGATTGTTATGATGCTAAAATCATTATTCATTGGCTGCCTTGAAAAACGCCAGGGAATGAATTCAAATTTTGAAAACTGGCAAACAAAAATAATCAAGAATGTATTTGTCTTTCCTAAGCTAACTGTATAGAAATACTCCAGCTTATAAACTAGGTAGGAATTATAGTGTTAAATGGTCATCAATATGCACACCCTGGTAAGATAACGGATAGAGAAAATTATCATTAATGGCTCCTCATATCACCAAGAGAGTGATAACCAGATATGTGCCTGCTACTGGAAGTAGATACCATCACTTATAAAGAGAAGACTCCAGATCTAACTTTCAGTTTGTAATAGATATGCAGAAAGACAATCTTATTAAATTACACTTTGAGGATACGATCTGCAAAATCAAGAATATAGACAACTATAGAGAAAAAAATGACTCAGCTTCTCCAATGAATAGGGGGAATAGGAGAGCCTATAAATTAATTAAAAGTCATATCAACCAATTGCAATATACAAATTTCATCTGGATCCTGATTTGAACAATTGTTTTTTTGTTTTAAAGATTTTATTTATTTATTTGACAGAGATCACAAGTAGGCAGAGATGCAGGCAGAGAGAGAGGAGGAAGCAGACTCCCTGCTGAGCAGAGAGCCCAATGTGGGACTCGATCCCAGGACCCTGAGATCATGACCCGAGCTGAAGGCAGCGGCTTAACCCACTGGAGCCACCCAGGCGCCCTGAACAATTGTTTTTAAAAAAAGAATTTTTTTAGACAATCTGGGAAATGTGGTCACTGACTAGCTATTTGATGATATAAAGGTATTATTACTACTTTCAGGTTTGACAATAGTTATGTGATCATATTGTCTTTAAAGAGCCCTTACTTTTTAAGAGATCCATACTAAAATATTATGAATAGAATGATTCAATGTCTTGGATATGCTTCAAAATGATCCATCTGTGGGTGGAGGTAGATGAAACAGGATTTGCCATGAGTTAAAAATTGATTGAGAGAGACAACAGGAATATGGGTCTTCTTTGTATTATTTCTTCATCCATTTGTATGAAGATAATAAAAAGTTTAAAATTCTAGAAAATTTACAATTATCCCTGAGTATCCACTTAACATTTAAAAGTAACTTCCCGTCTTATTAGTCTTTGCCATTCTAACTGGTGTAAGGTGGTATCTCAATGTGGTTTTCATCTGAATTTCCCTGATGGCTAATGATGATGAACATTTTTTCATGTGTCTGTTGGCCATTTGTGTATCTTCTTTGGAGATGTGTCTGCTCATGTCTTCTGGCCATTTTTTGACATGATTATCTGTTTTTTGGGTGTTGAGTTTGAGGAGTTCTTTATGTATCTCAGATATCAGACCTTTGCCTATAGTGTCATTTGTGAATATCTTCTCCCATTGGTGGTGGGTATTAAGGAAGGCACGTGTTGCATGGGGCACTGGGTGTGGTACATAAACAATGACTCTTGGAACATTGAAAAAATAAAATTAAATTTAAAAAATTAAATTAAATTAACTTTTTTCTCTGGATGAATTGTAAGGCTTGGCAAAAATTAACTATTGAGACTACATCAAAACAAAAAGCTTCTGCACTACAAGGGAAATAATCAACAAAACTAAAGGCAAACTATGGAATGAGAGAGGATATTTGCAAATGACATACCTGATAAAGGGTTAGTATCTAAAATATACAAAGAACTTACAAAACTCAACACCCTAAAACCAATAATCCAATTTAAAAATGGGCAGAAGACATAAACAGACATTTCTCCAAAGAAGACATACAGATAGCCAACAGACACAAGAAAAGATGCTCATCATTGCTTATCATCAGGGAAATACAAATCAAAACTACAATGAGATATCACCTCATACTTGTCAGAATGGCTAAAATCAACAACACAAGAAACAACAAGTGTTGGTTAGGATGTGGAGAAAAAGGAACACTCATGCACTGCAGGGAATCCAAACCGGTGCAGCCAACCTGGAAAACAGAAAGGAGGTTCCTCATAAAGTTAAAAATAGAACTACCATATGATCCAGCAATTGCACTACTGGGTATTTACCCAAAGAATTCAAGAACACTAGTTCAAAGGGATACATGCAACCCCCATGTTTATAGCAGCATTATTTATAACAGCCAAGATATAGAAGCAGTCCAAGTGTCCATCAATTGATGAATGGATAAAGAAAATGTGGTAGAACTATACAATGGAGTATTATTCAGCCAAAAAAAAAAAAAAAAGAATGAAATCTTGTCATTTGCAATAACATAGATGGAGCTTGAGAGAATTATGCTAAGCAAAATATCAGTCAGAGAAAGACAAATACCATATTATTTCACTCTTATGTGTAATTTAAGAAATAAAACAAGCAAGCAAAGGAAAAAAGAGAGAGAGAGAGAGAGAGAGAGAGAGAGAGACAAATCAAGAAACAGGCTCTAAATTATAGAGAACAGAGTCCACAGTCTCTCATGGTTTGTCTCCCCCTCCGATTTCCCCCAACTTACTTCCTCCGTGTTATTCCTTATGCTCCACAAGTAAGTGAAACCATGTGATAATTGACTCTCTCTGCTTGGCTTATTTCACTCAGCATAATCTCTTCCAGTCCCCTCCATGTTGATACAAAAGTTGGGTATTCATCCTTTCTGATGGAGGCATAATACTCCATTGTATATATGGACCATATCTTCTTTATTCATTTGTCTGTTGAAGGGCATCTTGGTTCTTTCCACAGTTTGGTGACTATGGCCAATGCTGCTATGAACACTGGGGTAGAGATGGCCCTTCTTTTCACTACATCTATATGTTTGGGGTAAATAACCAGTAGTGCAATGGCAGGGTCATAGGGTAGCTCTACTTTTAATTTCTTAAGGAATCTCCACACGGGTGGGGGGTTGGGTGAGCCTGGTTGTGGGTATTATGGAGGACACGTATTGCATGGAGCACTGGGTGAGGTGCATAAACTATGAATTTTGGAACACCGAAAAAAAATTTAATTTAATTTAATTTTAAAAATAAATAAATAAATTATAGAGAATAAACTGATGGTTACCAGAAGGGAGAGGGGAGGGGGAATGGGTTAAATAGGTGATGGGGACTAAGGACTGTACTTGTCGTGATGAGCAGTGGGTGACTGTATGGAAATGCTGAATTACTATATTGTACACCTAAAACTAATATTACGCTGTATGTTAACTAACTGGAATTAAAATAAAAACTTAAACTATATATTATTTTGGAAAAAACCATGTGACTATTTCAGAGCTAAACAGAAACCCAGGGCTGGAAGAAAGGCTGGCCAATCTAAGTTTGGCAACGCTGGGCAGGCCATCAGAACTTACTTTTCAGCCCATGGCTTTAAAAGCCTGGTTTTCCAGAATGAGTCCAATATTAATTTTCTGACCAACCTAAGGACAGTTATGTAAAGCTTTTGCCTGTTTCATCTTTCTATCTCTTAAAACAAGTACTTCACGGAATTTCATAACCAAAAGTAGGAAAGCAGAGGAATGTTATTTTAAAGGACCTTGGCAAAATTTCTCCTAGAAACAGAATTGCCCTTTGTTAAAGAAAATACCTTGATGAGCCATTTAGGTAGAACAATGGTGGCAGTCTAGAAGAGCGTAAAAGAAAGAAATGCTTTTTTTATATTTTTCATAAATGAGAAGATTTTGGATGATGCACAGAGAAGTGAGTGTCCTCAAAAGAAAGTGGGGGGGGGGATTGGAAGGTGGAGAATGTATGGACAGTGAGGGAACCCAGCATGCTGGAGTAAAGTCTCTCCAAGGCAAAAAGATTGTTCATAAAATTTTCAGTGCTAACGTGGCTTTGGAGCTATTTAGAACAAGGATATCTAAATTTCAGTTTTCAAATATCTGTTGTGCTGTAAGGTGATACGACCACCACAACCCTCCATTGTTGCCAAGCCGTAAGTAAAAGTAACTGCCCACATAGCCATATGTGCGTGGTTCTTGGAGGAGAACCAAAGGGAAGGCAGCTGTTCTTCACGTTAAATGAATGTGGGCAGAAGGAAGAGAATCACAAAAGAGATGTGTGTTCATCAGAACTGGAGCAACATAAGATTGGGGGACGTGGATCCTCAGATATGAGATAAAGGAGAATCTTAGGGGAGGAAGCTTGAGCCAGTTCATTTGACTATTAAAAGAATATCCAAGAAGCTAACACAGAAGGACAGTTAGAAAGCAATTTAGACTACCATGTTCTCTAATCCTACACTATGAATTCTGGGAAAAACCCTAGAGATCTCCCAGAATAGCAGTTCTGAACTTGATCCACAAAACCCCTGGTTTCTCAAAGGTGGCTCAGGGGCTTTTTCAGAAGGGACATGGATTTGGGTCCCTAATCCTTGCTTCATTCAGAAAAGTTTTATCTATATTATATATTAGGATTCCATATCAGATGTTATTTTAAAAAAGTATTCTTGCTGCTAAAAAGAAGGCAGCATTAATATCGTCTAACCCCCTCATGTTACAGAAAGGCAGAGGAGTTGAAAAATGTTAAGAAACTTGCATATGATCACATACCAGAACAGATGTTCAAACCCAGTTCTTATGATCCCCTTGACTTAAAGACTATCACAGGTGCCAGTGGAAAAATAGATACATACTCAAGGCAGAATGGCCTCTGGAGTTTTATGGGTCCTCAGCAATTACACAGAAGTCACCATAGGCCAGGTACCTGGAGTCTTCTTGGCAGCATAAACCAGGTGGTAGAGAGAGGCTTGCAGGTTAAGGAGACTGCCCTCTCTCTCTGTCTGCTGCAAATACCCATCCTAATTCAGTTTCAAGGCCCTGCAGAAAGCCTGAGGTTTAGGAAGAAGTGTCAAATTCAGCTATTCACCTCTCTTGCTCTCATTCCAGGAGACAGTTGGAGCTACATTGTTTCTTTTTTTTCCTTCCCATTTTTTTATATATAATTTACATATACCACTGTATATGTTTAAGATGTTTAGCATAATTATTTGACCTAATGTGTGTGTGTGTTTTTTTAAGATTTATTTATTTATTTGAGGGGCAAGGGGCAGAGGGGAAGAAGCAGACTCCCCGCTGAGCATGGAGCCCAATGCTAGACTGGATCCCAGGACCCTGAGATCATGATCTCAGCCAAAATCAAGAGTCAGATGCTTAACCGACTGAACCGCCCAGGACCACAAACCCTAAGGTATTTCAAACAGAGTCAGCCACCATTTCTCCACTAGATTCTATCTTCAAAGCCAAAAATTAAATTTTGGAAAATCTCAGGCATAATGGAAAGAAGACTAGGTTAAGAACCAAAACTCTAGATCAACAAGATAATTCCATGTGGCCAGAAGTAAGTTAATTAAGTCTTCATCTGTAAAATGGTTCTAATAATATTTACCTCATAGGGATATTACATAAGGAGTAAATGAAATAAGCCACTTAAAACATCCATCCCAGGACATGTTAGTCATTCAATAAATATTAGTTGTAGTTGTTCCTTCACATTGTAATTCAACCTCACAAAGAAGCCCTACATATTTGCTTGGCATTCTACCAATGGTACTCAGCAAAGGCAAGGAAGCCAGCAGCAGTAAGAAAGGCCATGCTTTTTTTTTTGAGAGAGAGAGAGAGCGCGCGCATGAGCAGGGCCAGGAGTAGAGGAAGAGGAAGAGAATCTTTTTTTTTTTTTTTTTTTTTTTTTTTAATAATTTTTTATTTATTTATTTGACAGAGAGAGATCACAAGGAGGCAGAGAGGCAGGCAGAGAGAGTGAGAGGGAAGCAGGCTCCCTGCTGAGCAGAGAGCCCGATGCGGGACTCGATCCCAGGACCCTGAGATCATGACCTGAGCCGAAGGCAGCGGCTTAACCCACTGAGCCACCCAGGCGCCCCAAGAGGAAGAGAATCTTAACCAGACTCCACACCTAGCACTGAGCCCAACTTAGGGCTGGATCTCACGACCTTGAAATCATGACCTGAGCTAAAACCAAGAGTTAGATGCTCAACCAACTGAGCTACCCAGTCGCCCCATGTGAAGATGTATTTCTTATCTGAGACTGAATTCTGAATGTTTTTCCTGAGATGCTGATGCATCCATAGTAAAAGGCAAAGTTGTTTCCCTCCAGAACATATGATCTGAAAAAAAGGGCAGAGCTGTTTTGTGGTCACAGTTGACTGTCTTCCCAGGCCAGTCTTCCTCTGATGGCAGGGGAAACACTGGTATCTCAGATAATATTTCATTCCGGTGGTTGAAGCTTACAGAGAGGGCTACCCACATAGCATGTCCTCAAGCAGGTGAATAAAGTCAACTCTAAAGAAAACTCAGTTCTCTCTTCACACAAGATGTTAGAACGGTAGGTCTTATGCTTCCTATAGCAGCAGTAACTCTATCCTCTTATCCTTCCCCTTCACTAGGTACTCTTAGAGCATTCTTCCTCAACTGCACACATCCAACTAGTTTACTTATGTAATTCAAAGAACAACTATAATCCCTAACAGTGGAAGAACTGCCCCATCTCCCTTGTAATGAATGCCCAGTTGCCCAGTTGCCCAGCTGCTAATCGGTAGCCATTCTGTAGCCTTACACATAGTTCCCTGACCTGCCCTCAGATGACAACCATCTTTTCTAATCACAAACTCACTGCTCTGAATAAACCAAAGGTATGATTTTAATAGTTCTAGAGTTTGACCTAATTTGCAATGCCCAATTCATAAGAACAAGCTCAGGGGAAAAAAAATTTGCACAAAAGTTGATACACACTTGTATCAATTAGCAATTGTCACAATAATGCTAAGTAACAAACTGACCTAGAACTTAACAACCATATCATAAGGCTCTGCTTCAGGCTGTAAACAGCCAGATGGGACAACTCTATTTCACAGGTGCTTACCCTGGGCCCTGACTAAAGAGGTAGCAGCCCTTATCATGGGAAGAGATCAGAGTTCTCCCAGAGATTTGTGTGGACACACAAAGCATCTAAAGGCTTTAGGAACAGAGCCCACACACTGTCATATCTATTACATTCCATTAACCAAACTTACAATGCCAAGTCCACAGTAGTAGGGTCTGGAGGTATACTCTTCCTGTGGAGGTAGTGGGGAGAAAGTAAACATTTGCTTAACAATGATCTAATCCACAATACCAATGTACACGTCAGCTTTTTGTTCCCTATACACCAACATTTCTCAATATGGATGTCTTCCTTGCCCAAAATTGGAAGTTAGGTAACATGATACTTGTACAAATATAGGAGTTGTCTATCACAACTTTAACACCATTGCCTATTCAGCACTAGTTAAGAGATACGGACTAAAACCTTTCTGCTAGTTGTGTGAAGCAGTCACTAGAAATAGATGCATGTATAAACGATGTGTCATTTGAACACACACACATACTCACAAGCCAAAGACATTTTTGCAAATTTGCCAGGGCCATGGGGAACCTCCAGCTTGTGATGTGGCCTTTTATGTGGAGTTTCGCTTGAGTATTTGCTTTGGAATTTGATAAACACAGCTATTCACAGGGTTATCACCACATGGTACATTTGCGACCACAGAAACACAGAACCTCTTCTACAGGAACATCCCATACCCACCCTGTAAGCTGAATTCCTGCCATTTCCTAAAGTTACCACAAAATAACTCTATGTGCTCCTACTTCATGGTAATTCAGAACTAGGGTAACTTGCACACTCTTCTTCTGCCTGCTTCCTCTGGCAGAATTACCTTCATTGTGTTTTATTTTTAAACTTAAAAAAAATCAAGAGGTAGGGAAAATATTGGGAGTGAGCAAGGATGAATATATGGCTAGGGTTGGTCTTCTGGAACTTCTACTTTTTCTACCAAATTACACCTTTAAGTGCAAGAAGAAGAACTCTCAGCAGGCTGAGAATCAGCCTCAGAACTTAGTGCCTATTACTTAATTTTTTGTTGTAATGTTGAAGAAAAACAAACCTTTCTTTCCCCTTCCTATATGGCTCAGGATTTAAGCTAAAAGAAATTTAGTAAGAGACCCAGTGGGAAGTTAAACACCAATCTGGAAGTCTCAAAGACAAGAACACACAAAATAGCAGAAAGTGTCTTGGCTCTGTAGTCAGATACATGAGGGTTTCAATCCCGACTCTGTTCTTTCCTCTGTCATCAGACAAAATTGCTTAATGCCATGCTGTTTTCATTACTTATTGCTGTATAACAAACCACCTTAAAACTTAGTGGTTTAAAACAACAACCACCTTACCACAGTCACAATTTTGTGGGTCCAGAAAGTATACAGTAGGGATGGATTGTCTCTGCTCCACAATGTCTGTGGCCTCAGACTCGGCAGCACAGGGGGCTGGGAATGGCTGGGATGACCCAACTCTGCACATATGTTGGGGCCTAGATTCTGGTTAGTTAATCTTTTGGGCTCTTTTCCAAAGAGTATCTAATAGGGCTGGGATATCCAAGGTAATTCCTGGGTTAAGATGGCTAGAAGAGCTGGTTGGTGCTGACCAAGTCTCTCAATCTCTTTCTCTCTCTCTTTCTCTCTCTCTCCATCCACCTCCCATCCCTCCCTCCCTCTCTTATCACACAGCCTCTCCACATGACTACCTTGAGCTTATTCAAAGCAAGACAGTCTTAGGATACTTGAATTCCTTACATGGCAGCTGGAGCAAAAGCAAAAGCTATCAGGTGTCTTCAAGACTAGACCCAGAGCATTCGATGCCTCTTCTACTACACGCTATTGATCAAGACAGTCTCAAGGGTCAATGCAGATTGAAGCAAAGGACGAAAAATACCAGCCTCTTAATGGAAGGGTGGCAGAGAATTTGCAGACATCTTTAATACACCATAGACTCAGTTTCCTCATCTGTGAAATAAGGCCAACAAATCCTATTTCATATGGCTGTTTTGAAGATTAGATAAAATGCTTATAAAATATTTGAGATTTACATGGCATTTGAAATAGTAGCCTTCACTACTGAGAAAGACTGAACAAGAGAACATGTAAAATTCCCATGATCAGATCTTGTTCTTACTGATATGAAAGAAATAACAGAATAAAACTTTCCAGAGATATCAACATATGACTGATAGATATAATATGATTCAAAATAGAATATAATGTAAATAAATGTTCCTGTTCTATGGTTCCTTGTTGATTTGTTTCTGTATTATTAGCTTTGTATTGTTTTCATGGCATGGATAAATCTAAAATCCATTCCTTATGGCAGAACAAGCCATCATCATGGTGGTACTGTACTACAATCTGTGGGGGGATGAGGAATGCCCTAATGGTAGGAGAAGATGCTTAGAAAAAGAGTCCTATTGTTGGAAATGGCCTGTGTATGTCACACTTTCTTCTATAGACAAAAAGGAGAACTGACCTCTTGTAGAGATAGACTTTTCTCCGGTGGTAAACAAGACACTGTAGACCAGAGAATAGAGTCTTAAGAAGAGAACTTGAGTTGAAATCCCAGCTCTGAAATTTGCTACATAAGAAAGTCCCTTACCTCTCTGCATCTCTGTTTCTTTAACACAGGCATTTACGGTATGGAGTATAGCAGATGGAGATGCTCAAAGGCCCCTTTTTCAGAACCTATCTGTGTCCATGGTCATAACTATTCAGTGTCCCAGATTTTTGCATCCATTCTTCACTTTAAACTTCCTGTTCCCTTAAGTACATTCATAACAATAGCATACATGACCTTAACTTTGGATTAGAGAATTCATTAACTTATCCTGGAAACAACTTGAGAAATCTGAGCTTCCAGAAGGGAAGGAGCATCCAGGGACCCAAGAACCCTGTGAGGAGGCAGGGAGCTTTCCTGTTGCTACCAAAAGCCTGTCCAGAACTGCCTCTCCTGAATCGTACATTTGGTTTCCTGCCTCTCCCAGGTGACAGGATGGTCTCATGAGAGTTGATGTCTAATTCTCCCTCTCCATTGCTTCAAACTATTTCCATCTGGGCTTTATATCCAATAACCCATCAGAACAGCACTCTCTAATGCCACCGATGACACATACATCCACAAAATCAAAAGGCGTTTTGTTCCTCATCCCACTTGACCCTGTGCAGCAGCATTTAACACTGCTGATTTCTTCTTCCTGTTTGAAACACACTTTCGTTGGCTTTAAGTGACACAAAACATATGTTTTTCCTCATACCAACTGCTCCATCTCAGTCTCTTCACAGGTTAACCTCTTACACCTGACAATTAAATTATGGAGTTCCTCAAATCTTGGACCTGGGTCTACTTCTCTTTCACTCCATACTCAATGTCTCCCAGTACTCTCATCCATGACTCTCCCTCAATGGCCTGTTAATCACAGAAAAATGCACATCTCTAGTCCCGACCCATCTGATGGACATTTCCTGCTAGGTGTCTCAAAGGTACTATAAACCCAAAATGTCCAAAGTTGAATACATGATCTTCCTCCACAAAATATGGTCTATTTATCATTCCTCCATTTATGAAACCACCATTTGTATAGTTTCTCATGCCAGAAAACAAAGTCACCCTTGATAGACCTCATTCCCTCTTCTCTATCTTATCAATTTTATCTCCTATTTTTTGGTCTGTCAACTTCTATCTTTATCAACTTCTTACTGAGCCTAATAAACTGGTAGTATTATACCTCAATTAGTATCTTTGAAACTGATAATAATAAACAAATAAGTAATAAATGTAGTAGATGGTAACCAGTACTTTTTTTTTTAATGAAATAGATTATTCTAGCCAAAATAGATAAGAAAATAAGAGTATGCCACTCATAAGGAGGGTTAAGTCTTCTCTTAACACTTTAGCTTTGCGGGCAGCGGGGGGGGCGGGTATATACTGAGTCATAAGATAACATGTATTAAGAAATGTATTAAGAGGGGCGCCTGGGTGGCTCAGTGGGTTAAAGCCTCTGCCTTCAGCTCAGGTCATGATCCCAAAGTCCTGGAATCGAGCCCCTGCATCGGGCTCTCTGCTCAGCAGGGGGCCTGCTTCTCTTCCTCTCTCTCTGCCTACTTGTGATCTCTGTCAAATAAATAAATAAAATCTTAAAAAAAAAAAAGAAATGTATTAAGAAATTAACAAAGAATTACCTGCAAAAAAATGTCTGATAGCTTGACACAGTCCATTCTGGTCTTCCTGTAAATATTTTCTAAAAGGCAACTGGAGTGATTCTTCTAATACATAGATCTGATGTCATTTCCCACAGTGTCTCCCACCAACAACCACCAAGGAAGGTCATCCCTCTAGCCACAACCTAATCTGGAATGCCTTCTGTGTGCCTTCTGATTTCCATATTCCTTCCTATCATAGGAAAATTTCATAGGCTGTTCCCTTTGCCTGTTCCCCCCTCCTTAATTGCCTAGTTAGCACCTACTATGCATCTTGCTTTATACAGTAGAGCACATTTGTACTTCTACTTGTTTTATGAAATTTGGTTAATGTCTGTCTTCTCCACTAAACTTAAAGGTCACTGAGGTCAAGGACTATATTTTTATTCATCCATATATCAGTAGCACCTACCTCATTCCTTGGCATTAGTAAGGGTTTGGCTATATTAGTTAGATAAATCTGAATGTGAATCCCCAGTCTGACACTTATTAGTTATAGAAGCTCAAGGTATTATCCTCACTGAGCTTCAGTTTCCCAATCTGTAAAATAAGAGTGATAACACCTCTCTGGGTTATTGGGACCAGTATGTCTAACGTGTCCTGCACGTAATAACACTTATTTTTTGATGAATGAATACATGATGTAATCTCCCAAAGGATCCAGTTTCCCTGGTACTAAGATAATAGGCTCAATGTTCTCCAGCTTCGACCTCTGATTTTTTTTTTTTAATCTTCTCTACTTTTGCTGGTTAGGGTGAGTTTTTTCAGTGTTTCTTTTAAGTAGGGCAGCCAAATCCAAGAAGACCCATTTGCTTGGCTAGGCCAATAGCCCAAACTTTTACAGACCTCATAACTAACGCCACAGAGTTTGCTGATTTGGTTTTCACTTATATAATATTTCTTCCTCAGACCATGTGCACTGGAGAGCAAGGTCCACAGACTCCATTTTGTACATATTTTACCATTTTCCCAGCAGGGGGATGAAAGGCAGTTGGTATTTTAGAAAAGGCACAAAGTACGGATTGAAATGACCCCTTCCTTTTATCACTTGTTAGCTGGGTGACCCTTGGCCAATCTCTTGAATCTCTCTAAGCCAGTGATTCCCAAACATGGCTGAACACCGGAATCACCTGTCATTTTTGTTAATATTTTTTAAAAACACCAATGCTGGCTTCTACCCTCAGGCATTCTGATATAATCGGTATGGGTTGCTGCCTTAGCACTGGGATTTTTGAAAGCCCTCCAAGGGATTCTACAGTTAAGTTTGGAAGGCATTGCTCCAAACAACAAATTCCCTTGTCTATAAAACAGTGGTAAAAACAGTCCCAGTTATAAAGAGTTAACGACATACTTGGGAAAAAAAAGAAATACTTGAACAAGGTCACAAATGGTACAGGGTTTGGCACATTGTACATGATCAGACAATAGCAGCTACCACAGTTAGTTGGTGGTGGTGGAAATAGTGTACATAGTCATGAGAGATCAGATAGTAAAGAGTCACAATGACTCCCACCAGGCTAGCTAGCTATGTAGCACATTGAGGTTCCTTGAAATGTCAGCCTGATTTCTATTTCTATACATCTGGAACTTTCCTGGACTTATAGAAAGCACCTTACTGCAGAATCATCTTTAATTTGGATTTACCTTCAAGTGACATGAATACCTCCTTTTTCACGTCATGTAGCAAAAGTACAACACGTCCTATGAGTCTAATAACTACCCAAGAAAACTTTTGCAGAGGCTTCAAATTTTACAGGGCGAACTTAAACACGTGAGGATAAAATTTTGATATCAAGTTGCATCTGAGCCTTGGAAACTATTTTGGGTCAGCTACACAGCAGAAGTTTGGGCCTGGCAGAAAGCCGTAAAACTGAGCCAAAAATAAACTAAGGACCATTATAAAAATGTTGTAAGTGCCAAATGCATGAGATGTTAAAATTACAACATAATGGAGTAAAAATTTATAAAAGAGGCTTTCCAATGGTGGCACTAAGTGTTCCAATCCAAAGGAAGAAAGTTCAGGGGGAAAAGTCTGGAGAGTGAACCTATCCCTGAAAATTAGCCTTTCAGACAGCTATGAATGCCCCCATCCAAGGCTATTTACAATTTATTACACACCAGGAATCTAGAGCATTGATTTTTTTTCCCCCTCTCAGAGAGCACAGACTGGACTGCCAGAACACAGGGAAGAGTTTTCATAAAAATTAATTGGGCCACTCAGCTTTTCACTGTATTCAGCAAATGCTGCTCCATTTGCCCTTCTCCCGGCCTGGACATGCTCTTCCTGCTTTCCTCTCAATATCCAGCCATCCCACAATGCACGCGGGTGCATCTATTCGTTATTTATGGACTTATTTTCCTGAGCTCCAGAAAAGGTGGTGATTTATTCTCAGTGCAGTCCCGTGGTAGAGGCTTTCAGGAAGGATGGCAGCAAACTCTGGGCTTCTCCCTCCTGGCTCTGCCCCGCCTGCCAGTCTCTGCCCAGTCCATTCCCACCCTCCTTTTCCTCAATTAGGAACTGCTACCAATCGCACATGGACAGATTTATGCATGGCTGGGGACCAGCTAGTCTCCCACTGATTGTCTAAAAGAAGAGTATGTTCTGTGTCAAAAATCCTTTGCACGGAGTCCAACTGTTTTCTTGGAAATAGCTTCTTTGACCCGGGCCCATAATTTTTTTTAGGTTTGAATTTTATGGGCCTGATGCACAGTCTGTCAACATTTTCTTTGTGAGACTTATTCAGGGTAGAGCACATTTCTGAAGTGTACAAAGGTTTTGGGATATTTCTATCATCCAGTGCCAAGAGAATGTCCTGGAAAAGAAGAGAGAGGGAAAGGCAGAGAAGCAGGCTTAATGACCACTTACTAAGGGATTTTTGAACACCAAGGCAGAAAGGATACTCTATCAATATTTTTTAAGTACTTGATATTAAAACAGCAGATTCAATTATGCTAACCTCTGCAGTGAGGCTCCTAGGACTACTAAGATCCAGAGAATGGCGTAGTTGGCTGAAAGCCATGCCATGTCTTAACCATGTGGCCCCTGGCTGAGAAAATCAAATGGAGAAAGGGTCAACAATACCTCTGTGCATCAGACCACAACCTCAATATTCCCTAAGATTTGCCCTTCTCACATATGTTATGATATATCTTTGGCTAAGCTAACAAGAGAGCAGGCAATAGGCTTCAGATGGATGAGGGTTACTTTAATCTATTCATACAACAGGGAATGCAGGGTCTTGATGCTCATGGGATACCCCTTTATGCAGAAATTCAAATAAAGTGATTTGCTCTCTGAAAATGGCAAGTTGATGATCATGGATAGGAAATAAAATATGAAAAACATAAGATAGCTCAAATTTTCCTTCCTGAAACCATACTGGGTGTTTCATAAATGTCCAATATTTAAGAAAAGTTCAAACATAATCACCCAGGCTCCAATCTCCTTGATGTCACTAGCAGAGACCCAAAAAATGGTGAGGGAGAAGAGTTTTTCCTTCCATGTCCCATCCCCTTCCCACTTTCCTTTTTCCCACTGTCCCTACCTTCTAGTATCCCTGTAAGATTTAAATGGAGATGAAGTGCTGGGGAAAGGGTAACAACCTCTGCAAATGGAAGGAATTATTCATTTTATTATTACCTTTGGTACTCCATTATCATTCTTCTTTTCATGTCACCTACCCGACTGTACCCTAACTGGGGTGTTGAGACTGGTTCCTGGCCTTCTGTGCCTTTCTTGAGATGTCTGAGTCTTCCCCTCTCCAGGCCCTTCCTGACCCCTTGACATTTCATCAAAGTATACCACTCCTAACCACTGGTTTTATATTGTTGCAATCAGAGTAATTTCATTAAGATCAGAGATGTGCCTGGATGTTTTGTATATACATGTGTGGGTTTATGCATGTGTGAGAATATAATGTTCTCTTATTTGAATATTCAATAATACTTAAGTTTCAAGTTCCACATGTAAGGAAGGAGCTGGACTTGCCACTCCACACTAACAGCAAGTAAAAAGCTGAAAAGAAAGAAAATTCAATAACTCTTCTTGGATCCAGAAGAGAGGGCAAATCACTGTCTCCAAGACTGGAGAAAAACACAGGTAAAAACAGAGCCAGAACCTAATGTACATGCTTTATACATAGTAACTCACTTAATCTTTCAGACTTAGTGAAGCAAATGTTACTAACCCTAATTTGGAGATGGGGAAACTGAGACCCAGAAGGATTCCAGTAACTTGCCTATAGTAACACAGCTAGTTAAGAGGTTTTGAAATCATGCACTCTAGCTCCAGGGCCTAATCTTAACTACTATATACTTGACTACCTCTCTGGAGTCTGTGACAATTTCCAAGCTGGTGCACAGAGTGTTGAGGATATATTTGTAGACACTTCGAACCACACCATTTAACAGACGCACAAAAAAACCCCAAAACAAACAAACAACAACAACAAAAAAACCAGATGCATATTATGCAATACTGACTTTGGTACGCTTCAGGTTGAGTAAACACGTAGTTCTTTGTGGTCACTTTTGGTACTTTTAACCACAGAACCCATTGCCAAATAGAGGCATAAACCTCTTAAAATGGCATTTTGACCTGAGGGATTGCTTACCTGCTGTGGTTAAATGATTCACCCTAGCCCTGAGAACTGTAGCAGTAGTAATACCACCATAAATACAAATATTACCACTAATAATAACAATTGTAATGAGTCATCATAGTACCATGGTGGCCAACTGTTATCTACTAAGCAACATGCTTAGCATGTTTTTTAAATTCAATTAGCCAACATATAGTACATCAATCCATCGGTAGTGGTAACACCCAACATAGCATTTTCATATTCATTATATTCTTCAATCCTTACCAACCCCTCTAAAGCAAATATTATCCTCAATTAACAGGCCAACTAAGATTTATAAAGAGGCTTAATAAGTTCTTGACAGTCACAGACTAGTAAAAAGATGAGATTTGAACCCAGATCTTAGTCCAAGACTGCAAGACACTCTGTTGCCAAGTCAACCTTTTGACAAGTTTGCTTTGACAAGTAAAATGAAGGGAATTGAATTCCAACATGCCTTTCTAGCTCCACAGTGAAAGGAGTGGAGACTACTGAAGAGAAAAAAGTGTATCTCAATAGAAAAATAGAAATGAGATGATTTATTAGATAAAGAAAAAAAAACTCCAGTTTCACAGAAAGGTTTTAAAGCACTTCTGACCACAAAACCTCATCTCTGGACACATAAGAACTAAGAACTCAAAGTGGCCGAAGGCTAGAATAGTCAGACTCTAAATCAGAGAATAGATTGTCAGAGAGTTGGATACAAAAGAAACAGCATGGGGTTGCAAGTTAATATTTACCAAATACTTGGGATCTGTACCAATATTTACACAAAATTTCTTCTTTAAGTAAGTTTATTTTGATAAAACAGATGACTAAGAGTAAAAAAAAAAATGTTGTGTAAAAAATATTTAAAATAACATGCAGATATCGCAAAAAACATTAAGCCATTACATGCAACTGAATTTAGGAACACTGCTCCTCTAAAGCTCACTCTGATACGTGTGAGATGTGAAGCTCTCCAAGCTTCAATTTCCTCATCTATAAAATATGAGCGCTAAGCTGAACATTCTTAAATACCTCTCACAACTCTAGCGCAGCTTCATTTTTAAAAGCTGTTCATGAACAAATTTCAAAAGTATTAGCACCATAACAAGCAGTCTCTTAGGTATCATAGTATGATACAGTTTTTTTAAAAATTAAAATATTTTTGAAATCTTCTAAATTTAACTTGATTATAAATGTAAATATATGAATTCCAAAATGAGCTTATTCTCAAAGAAAAAAAATACCTAATATTTCCTTAAACCCTTCATTAATTCAAGTGTGCTAGGCTATCCCAGAATTAGCCAGCAGGTCATATTTAGGTTAAAAATTATATGACCTACTTTATTGATACCTCTAATTCTGAACGGTTTCCTCTGTCTGAAGTAGTTTAGGAGTATGATTCTGAATTTCCTCTCAAGCCCATTTTAAATTCATATAACAAATTTCAAAAGTGAATGATGCAGACTTTCAATTTTAAAATGGCAAAATTAAGAGGTCTCTACCCCCATCCCTCTTTGAAATACCTAAAAATAACAAGGCATTGGACAGGCAGAAAGGCAAACCTCAACTTGGATGAAACATGGGTACATCTCTAATTGAAAACGAAACTATACAAGAAAGAAGAGTTCCCAAATTTTGTGAATATCTGACAAGATAGTGCAAAACAATGTGAACAACTGCACCTAGAGGACACAGAAGGAAAGCAGGTGGTACCCTCAAAGATAGAAGATACAGGATAAAATATGCAGTGATGGTGGGAGTTTCCCTGGATCCTTTCTAGCAATCAGGAATAACAAGAGAGGCCAGGATAGAAAAAGAAACACACAGACTTGCTGTCATTCCTCAATTGGTATGTTGCTGATACAGAAGAGAAGAGATTCTAAAGTTTGAGGAGATGTTCAACTCTGTCATTCTCAGAGATGGGAGAGTCAACTAGATGACACTCAAAACCTTAAATCACAAGGAGCTCCAATGTACACCATCAAGGCCTTCTGTTACCCCAGAACACTGCCAACATAAAGCACTTCCAAACCTCATTCTTCATTCAAACACTGGGATAATATAAAGAAGAAGCAAAAAAATTAGCAAAGATATGATAATGAAAGACAAAAGAAAAGAAGCAGAAAAAATAATGGCAAAAAAAAAGTACTTCATAAAAAATGCTACAGTGATGAAGATGGAAATATCAAACATATATCTGGGATCCCAGAGAATTAAATAAATGGCATTTTAAAACAAGAGCACAAAGAAAAGATACAAGCATTCCAGAGGAAAAAATGGTGAGATTCAAGAACAAAATTAAATTGGAAGCATACAGTGCTTAGGGAAGAAGTGGAAGAAGAAAATGAAACAATCACAGAAATTAAGGCTAGTATAGAAACATCAAAAAGGATAACAGATAAAAAGGGAATAAAATAAAATTAATATGAATAAAGAGGTTTACAGGATTACAGAGGAAATAGAAGATTCAGGTATAAAACAAAAAAGATCCTAAATCAAATTATTTTTGTTCCTAAAAAAGGAGAATCAGTTGAAGAAAAGAAGAGAAAAAATAAAAGCTATGATTCAAGATAGCTATCCTAAATAAAGGCAGATTTAAAACTACAGATTGAAAGTTTATACCACATGCCATGAAGTAATGAATCAGAGAGATAAAAATCAAGACATTTCAGGTAAGTAATTAAATTTAAAGTTGAAGAAATAGTTTTTTAACAAAAAATAACAAGTGTTGGGAAGGATATGGAGAAAAGAATCCTTGTGCACTGTAGATGCGAATACAAATCGGTGCAGACCCTATGAAAAACGGCACGAAGTTTCCTCAAATCAAAAATAGAACTACCCTGTGATCCAGCAATCACACTACTGGGCATTTACACTACTGGGTATAACAAAATACTTATTTGAAAATATACATGCACCCCTATGTTTATTGCAGGATTATTTACAACAGCCAAGATATGGAAGAAACCCAAGTATCCACCAACAGATGAATGGATTAAAAAGATGTGGGGTGTGTGTGGGTGTGTGTGTGTGTGTGTGTATCTGTGTGTGTGTATCTATATGTATACACATATACATATGTATATGTATATCTGTGTGTGTATCTATATGTATACACACACACAGATATACACATACATATATGTATGTATACACAAATATATGTATACAGATATACATATATGTGTGTATGTATACACAAACATATGTATACAGATATACATATATGTGTGTATGTATACACAAACACACATACATATACATACACACAATGGTATAAAAAAGCCATAAGAATAATGAAATCTTCTCAATTGTAACAACATGGATGGACCTAGTGTGTATTATCCTGAGTGAAATAAGTCAGACAAATACTCTATAACTTCACTTACCTGTGGAATCTACAAAAAAAAAAAAAAAAGAAAGAAAAAGACTCTTAAATATAGAAAACAACCTCATGGTTACTAGAGGGGAGGTGAGTGGAGAGATGGGTGAAATAGAGGAAGGGGATTAAGAGGTACAAAATTCCAGTTATAAAATAAACAAGACACAGAGGTGAAAAGTATAGCACAGGAAATACAGTCAATAATATTGTAATAACATTGTATGACAAGAGATGGTAACTACACCTACCATGGCAAGCACTGAATAATGTATAGAAATGTCAGATCATTATGTTGTGCATCTGAAACTAATATAACATTGTATGTCAACTCTACTTCAATAATAAAAATAAATGAAATTTAAAAAGTAAAACCTGTCTTTTTGGTCAAACAGCAAAAAAAAAAAAAAAAAGAGTTCTTACGGTAGTCATTCAATAATACCAACCATGAATCAATATTCTGTCATTTTAGCCTATAAAAAGTATCAATTTCTTCTGATTCCATTTAATAAAAAGTTTAGAGATAATAGCTAGAAAAAATGAGAATGCAGTGCAGTTTAAATTGGCAGAAATTAAAATATATCATTTAATTCTGATGAATCCAGTAACAGAATTATAAGTGTATTGAAAAGTTTAAAGTAAACACTTTCTAGGCAAACTAAAACCAGGGGAGGCAAAAACAAGAAAGGTCTAACAAAAATCTCAGAAAAAATTATTTTTCAATGCTCATACTAGCGAGGATTAAAAATTTAAAATATTACATAAGATATACACCAAGCAGAGAGTAAACAGACCAGAAAGTAAATGAGAAACAAATCAATAAAGAAAATTTTAACATTTCATAACATATAATCCCATAAGTGCAAAGAAACTGTCATTAATAATTATAAATGGAATAATCACATATACTCAAAATATACTCAGTTACTCATAACAAGAAAAAAACCCCAATTATAAGCATTATACAAGACCTATGTCTAAACACAGTGATTCCAAGTTGGGAAAACCAAAGTTGGAAAATGAGAAAGAATGAGACAAGTGGCAGAAGGAAGAAAGGAAAAGAAAGAAAAGGGGACACCTGGGTGGCTCAATCCCTTTAGCGTCTGCCTTTGGTTTAGGTCATGATCCCAGGGCCCTCAGCGGGGAGCCTGCTTCTCCCTCCCTTCTGCCTGCTGCTGCCCCTGCTTGTGCTCTCTCTCTCTCTGACAAATAAATAAAATCTTAAAAAAAAAAAAAAGAGGGGCACCTGGGTGGCTCAGTGGGTTAAAGTCTCTGCCTTCAGCGGCTCAGGTCATGGTCCCAGGGTCCCGGGATGGAGCCCTGCATTGGGCTCTCTGCTTGGCAGGGAGCCTGCTTCCCCCTCTCTCTCTGCCTGCCTCTCTGCCTACTTGTGATCTGTCAAATAAATAAATAAAATCTTAAAAAAAAAAAAAAGATAAGGAAAAGAAAAGAAGAAAAAGGAGGGAGAGAGGAAGGAAAAGAAAATGTTATGATCTCAGTATTTTTAAAAATGGATTCACAACATTAAAGTTTCTCATGTAAAGATTACAATACATAAAGATCTACCAGACAGAATACCCATACAAAGTAACACAGCATCATTCAAAGCCCTAAGTAAAGGACTTCAGAAGACTAAAGCACAGGGAAGCAGCAGCACCCGTTTGGATCTCTCAATCTCCACCTGAAAACAAAGGAACAAGACAACAAACCAAACACTCAAGGGCAACAATTATGACAAATCACGAATACCAAAATATAAATGGGTAGGGATGCACCGCCAATAGCCACAAATCTGTCTAAGCAAAAGAGCATCTAAAGACCTGAGAACGGGAGAACCCCCAAAACAGCCAAGAAGTATACACTGGAAAGTGAGCTGCTCCAGCCTGGGAAGAGCAGCTACAAGTGGAAGGAGTTTTGCTCAAGCACCTGACAAGTGGTTCAAGGGCCATGTGAGGTCTCAAAGTGCTGGGAAGTAGACCTTAATTTCCCACTACTTTCTTCCAATAAGGGGCTGTGGACGTAGACTCAGTGACCCCCTTCCAGAGAACAGAATAAGGGAAGGGGGAAATGGGCAATGGAAACACCGGCTAGACATTACCTTAAGCAAGCAATGAAGGTTCACATTCCTAGTAGATGTTATGGGAATCTCATGAATGCCCTAATAAAATATGGCAAGAAGGGCACTTCTCCTCTCTGCTCTTCTTTCCAAAATCCCATAACCTCATTGAATCATGGGGATAATATCAAACAAAACTAGATTGGAGAAGCTTCTACAGGATATCTGGCCAGTACCCCCTCATGATGGAAAAGGTCATGAGAAATAAGAAAGACTGAGAAGCTGTCATAGACCAGAGGAGACTAGGGAGTAAGGACAGCCATACGCAATGTAGCACTCTGGATTGTGTCCTGGAGCCAAAAGAGGGTATTAATGGAAAACCTGGTAAAATCCAAATAAAGTCTGCTATTTAATTAGTAGTAATGTGCCAGTGTGGGTTTCTTAGTTTTGACAAACATACGGCAGAAGTGTAAGATGTTAACAATGGGAGCTAGTGAGCAAAAAGTAGACAAGGTCTCTGTACCATCTTTACAACTTCTCTGTAAATGTAAATTTTTAATTTAAAAATTTATTTTTTAGAACCTAGATGTCCATCAACAAATGAATGGATAAAGAAGATGTGGTATATATATACAATGGAATACTATGCAGCCATCAAAAGAAATGAAATCTTGCCATTTGTGACAACACAGATGGAACTAGAGGGTATTATGCTGAGCTAAATAAGTTGATCAGAGAAAGACAATTATCACATGATCTCCCTGATATGAGGAATTTGAGAGGCAATGTGGGGAGTTTGGAGGACGGGGAAGGAAAAAATGAAACAAGATAGGACAAACCGTAAGAGACTCTTAATCTCACAAAACAAACTGAGGGTTGCTGTGGGGAGGTGGGGAGGGAGAGGGTGGTTGGGTTATGAACATTGGAGAGGGTATGTGCTATGGTGAGTGCTGTGAAGTGTGTAAACCTGGTGATTCACAGACCTGTACCCCTGGGGCTAATAATACATTATATGTTAATAAAAATTTTTTTTAATTTTTAATTTTTAAACATAGTAAATATCTTCTTTTAAAAAAGGAAAAAGGACAGGAAAAAGAAAGAAACAGTCTTTTGTTAATTTGTATTTTTTCAAGAAAATCATTTACTTTTGTTAGGTTTTTAAATTAATTGATCTGGGTATTCATTTATTCTACAATGCTTTTAACAAACACAAAAGGATAAAAATGTTACAATAAATTCCCATATATTCATCCCCTAACACCAGCTATTTTCATCATTTTTGCCAGTTTTGCTTCATTTAATATTTTTAAAAAATCAACACAGAAGGAACAAATAATGCAGCTAAAAACAGCAATCAATGTCTTGCAAATCAGAAAAAGAATGTACTACTGATAATTACATTCAAGGTTTGGTTCTTTGAACAAACAAAATAGATAAATCATTAACTGTTTATTTTTTTAAGGGCTAAAACACAAATTGACAAAAGACATGAAGAGAAAGTTCAAGAAAAGAGAAGTTAAAAATGACTTTTAAATATTTGAAACAATATTAAGAATATCACTACTAATAAGAAAAATACAAACAAAAACTATAACAAGATTCCATGGTTTAGCTATCCTATCGGCAAAGATCAAAACACTTGGTAACAGGCAGCAGGGCAAAAGGAGTGAGGAAACAGGCAACCCTGTGTAAGCAGAAGAAGAGTAAACTGGCACAATCCTAATGAAAGATGGTTTGGCAATATTTTTCCCAATTAAAATACTCACATACCCTTAACCCAGCAATTCCATTTCTAAGAAATTATTGTACAAATACACTTACAAATATACACAAAGATGCATGCACAGAAAATTTATTTAGAGCCAAATATGCATATCAGAAGTAATTCAAATGTTCAATAATAGAGGATTATGTTGGGGCACGTGGGTGGCTCAGTGGGTTAAAGCCTCTGCCTTTGGCTCAGGTCATGATCCCAGGGTCCTGGGATCGAGCCCCGCATCGGGCTCTCTTCTCAGCAGCAGCCTGCTTCCCCCTCTCTCTCTGCCTGCCTCTCTGCCTACTTGTGAACTCTGTCTGTCAAATAAATAAATAAAATCTAAAAAAAAAAAAAAATAGAGGATTATGTTTTAAATTATTTTAGTACATGAAGGTAACAAAATATTATAGGATCATTAAAAAGACCAAAGCAGGTCTATATGGAATATTTTGAAACAGCCTCCAAAATATAATAATGAGTTTAAAAGCAAGGTTCAGAAGAGTTTGTAGACCATGGTAAATCTTGTGTGTAAGATTAGGAAGAAAGATCCCATGTCATTTCATTGAACTTGTAGAGTTGGACATGTCAGCTCTTGTTAGCAACTGAGCAGATTTTACTGCGCACAGACATCACTTTGTTCTTGAGCACCAATTTCTTTGTGTTTTACGAAAACCCTTCTCTCTTTTGCCTTCTTTTTTGAAGGAATCTAGTACCTAATGTAATAATCATCTTCTTCATTCAACATGACTAGATATGTTCCTCACACTATCACCACTACCTGCCCGGTTGGTTGCAGGCATGTTCTAAGTGTATAATAAGAGGTTTTCTGTAATGTCACTAGGAAGGAGATAGACACTATAATTTTAGCAAAGTTCAGGAGATATTCTAGTGCTATATAAATCTTCAGAGTGCAGGATGCCTGACTGCTGTTATCAGGTTTCATTGTCAAGTCAGATCCCATAAAGGCCTTTTCCAACCCTCTACTCTTACCCTGACTCTCACAGCAAAACCGGAGAAAAGGTGGGGGGGAGGGAAAAAAAAAAACAAACCAACAATAACAACATTGGAGACAATGACCAAAGAAAAAGAAATTTCGAAGTGGATGGGCCTAGGTGGAGAGAGAAGCTTCTCTGGATATGCTCCAAAGCAGATCTTTTTAACAATTTTTAACTTAATGTGTGAAATGAGAGTTGCTGGGCTTATTATGAAAATTTATGAAAGCAATAATCTTCCTGTTTCACACATGATCAAAAGATCAATTGTCAGACCATAATGCATCTTTTCATAGGTTCTCCTACAAGTCGAAAGCACCAGCCTGGGGCACCTGGGTGGCTCCATCAGTTAAGCATCCAACTCTTGGTTTCAGCTGGGGTCTTGATCTCAGGATTCTAAAATCAAATCCCTACATCAGATTTTGTACTCAGCACAGAGTCAGCTGGAGATTCTCTCCCTCTCCCTTTGCTCCTCCCCTTGCTTGTGCACTCACACTGTCTCTCTCTCTCTCTCTCCAAAATAAATAAAATCTAGGGGCACCTGGGTGGCTCAGTTGGTTAAGCAGCTGCCCTTGGCTCAGGTCATGATTCCAGGGTCCTGGAATAGAGCCCTGCATTGGGCTCCCTGCTCAGGGGAGAGCCTGCTTCTCTCTCTCCCTCTGCCTGCTCTTCTGCCTACTTGTGCTCTCTCTCTATCTCTCTGTCAAATAAATAAATAAAATCTTTTAAAAATAAAAATAATAAAAAAATAAAATCTAAAAAAAAAAAAAAAAAGCACCTGCCCTCTACCTCCATTGCCAGACCCTGCCTATAGGCTCCAACCTTAGCAAGTAGAGGCCTCGACTCCGGAAGCCACCCAGAAGACAGATATGGCACTATCTGGGTATGCGAGTGCTCTTGATGTCATCCCTGGCTGCTCTTGTTGGGAGAAGGCTGAAGGCACTGTAGAATTATACAGGAGAAAGAGGATCCAGGGAGAACATTCAGGAGGGTACCGTCAGCCAGAATCAGAGGTATCAAAGCTACTTACATCCTCACCAGTGCGGATGACAAAGAAACTACTATCCTAGCCTCTTGTGGCCCTCTTGCAATATGCACCATCAAAGTTCATCTGATTTGATTCAAGACTAATATTTTTGCTTGCATAATCGTGGTATTTAACATTTTACCATTCTTCCTTTGCCTCTAGGGGATAATTCAGGTAAGCCAAGAGACCTACAATCAGAAAGGGATGCCTTTTCAACTTTAAATTAGCCATCCATCTCTCCCACAGGTTCTAGAACCAATCAGGGTAAGGAAGAAAATGGGTTACTCTGGAATTACCTGAAGTGCCAAATGTAAGTAATGACCTTTCTAATTTAAGGAATTACATTGGCTTCTCTGGCTTCTATGAGGAAGCAGAACTCCTTTCAAGCATCAAGATGAAGTCACCTAAAGACTCTTCTCACATCTGAACTGAGAAAACCAGAGTCTTAGTTCCTCCTTTTAACTGTTTTTTTTTTTTTAAAGATTTTATTTATTTATTTGACAGAGAGAGAGATCACAAGTAGGCAGAGAGGCAGGCGGTGGGTGGGGGGAGGGGCCGGCCCCCTGTGAGCAGAGAGCCAGATGCAGGGCTCCATGCCAGGACCCTGAGATCATGACTTGAGCCGAAGGCAGAGGCTTAACCCACTGAGCCACCCAGGTGCCCCTTAACTGTTCGAATTATAGTAACTCCTTCACAATTTGGAAACTTTTAATTCAACATCCAGGATTTAAATACACAAGACTAATGTTTGCCTCTTCTTATTGTATACCAAGTAGAAAAAAAATAAACTCTCACTCACAAAGAAAGTCATCTGTTTCAATCATCCTTAAAATTATTTTTATGTTCATTTGCGTATAGGTAATAGTCTAATTATGAATGTAACATAAATAATCACTAAAACAGATCCAAGAGAAACTTTATTTGGTGCATTTGCACCAAGAACCACATACTTTAAAACATGTATGTATATGTGCATATGCAAGATTAAGAAAGCTTTTATTAATTTAGATGGTCTTTCCTCATTTCTTAGTATTCAAACAAGCAAAGGTATCCCACATATAACATTTCTGCTGATTTTATGTCTTCTCATCCATAAGTCATTGAAGCTGAACAAAACATTTAAGAGAAAGACTGGAATCTGAGAAGTGAATGAGGTACCATGGCTTTCAAAATGTCTGTAAAACAATGTTTCTTGAGCAAATTTCTTAATATCTGTGAAAACATATATGAGTCAGGGGCAGGATAGGGATAAGAGCAAGAGAACTAGATGCTCATCTTTAATCATTCTCTAAAATGATACATTTTCAATAATTACAACTATAACAAAATATAGAGGAGGGGGACAGAATGAAATAGAATTTCCCTGCATTAATCCATTCAACAAATGCAATGCATGCAGCAGGCATTATTATCAGGCCTGGGGATTCAACAGTGAATAGAGGTGCCCCTGCCCACTGGGACCATATGTTCTAGTGGAAGATGAGAGTCATTGCATGAATAAGCAGGCAGAAAATGAAGCAGGTTAAGGGGAAAGAGAGAAGTGAAGGGATTATGTTCTCTGGACAGTATGGTCAGGAAAGGCTTCGCTAATGAAGTGCTGTTTGCAGAGAAACCTGAGTGCAGTAAGGGAGTAAAGCATGAAAATATCTTCAGAGTACCCCAGGCTGAGAAATACCGAGTACAAAGCCTCTCAGAAAGGCCAGATCTAATAGGGCTTGATAGACTACTGTAAGGACTTTCTATCTCATTCCAATCGGATTTATGTTTTAAAAGAATCATTCTAGTTGCCATGTAGTGACTGGTCTGTAAGTGACAAGAGTGGAAAGAGTCTAGTAAGAGCTATCAGCACACTGCATGCCAGAGACTTTAGCAACTTGAACTAGAGTGGCAGCAGTAGAGATGATGATGACACATGGTCACTATCTGGTTTTAAGGTGAAAACAACAGATCTGCCTACAGAATGGATGTGAAGTACAAAGGTGGGAAAGAGAGCCAGGAATGACCCCCTGGCTGGTGCCCTGAGCAATCAGATCAGCAGGACCATTTTTGAAATCAGAATACTGGAGTCACAAAAGATTGGGGATGGAACTCAAGTTTTCAGTTTCACAGCTTTAAAGGAATCATTGCAATTCATTGCCCAAGAGAAGTTGTCATGGAGGCCAACAGACATGAGTTGGAAAGTCAAGGAGGAAATCTGGCCTGCAGATGCAAATTGAGAATGGTTACCTTATAAATGGTACTTACAGGCATGGACTAGATGTAATCATATCTAATGGTATAGAGAGAAGAGGAATGAAATGTAAAGACTGAAGACTTGGACATAATGACATGTAGAAGTTTGGAAGGTGAAGCATATTGGATGAATTCACAGGTGAAGCATAGTCTCTTGTGAGAGACTAGAAAACAGGCGATAATCAAGAGAAAAGAAAATGCTAGGGCACCTGGGTGGCTCAGTCATTAAGCACCTGCCTTCGCCTCAGGTCATGATACCAGGATTCCTGGGATTGAGACCTCCATGACCTCCATTCCTGGGATTGAGACCTGCCCACTCCCTGATGAGTGGGGAGCCTGGTTCTCCCTCTCCCTCTGCCTGCCACTCCCCTGCTTGTGCTCTCTCTCTCTGTCAAATACATAAAGATTTTTTAATATAGGAAGGAAGAAAGGAAGGGAGGGAGGGAGGAAGGAAGTGCTGTCCCTGAAAACCAAATGAAAAAAGTGCTTCTGGGAGGAAGGGAACAACTGTATCAAATACTCCAATAGGAGAGTGAGATGAAGATCGAGAATTAACTACTAAAGTTGGCCATACAGAGTTTGCAGATGACTTAACCGGAAGGGGTACAGTAGAGCAATGGGGAAGAAAACCTGACTGGAATCCATGGGCACACATACACTCACATACACTCCTGTCCAGCTCCTTCCTCCTGATTAGGTTAGAACAGAATCCAACATCTAGGGTCATTAACTACTTTGTACTACATTTCACTTCAGTGGACAACTTTACACAGCTACATTTTTATTTGATGATTTGGAATATATCCTTAATAAAGGGTGTCAGAAGAAAAAGAGAACTGAGGCAATGAGGAAATAACAGTTTACATGGAGAATAATGTTGCCACTCAAATAACTGCTCCATTCAGTGTGGCACGAAGATGCCCTCAAAGACCTCAGTGCAATTACTCTATTAACTTTGTTAATAAGGATAAATAAAAATTTTTTGACACGTAGGAGCCACAGAAACTTCCTTCACTAGCCACCAAAGAGGGAGGCAAGCTGTGAAGGCTGGAGTAAGCTTGGACCTGCCTAAACATGGAAGTAATCTATTCTTTGGTCTGTGTCTAACAAGAGCCAACAAAATAGAAGAGGACACGTAAGTGGGATTCTCCTGTTCTTACCAAATGGGCTGTTTAATGTGTTGCCCTTTATTTAGAGTTTCTGAGCTCCCCAAAGGGTGCATACACTGCCTTTGAGCTTTGAGGACAAAAGAATAAAACATACAATTCATCACTTTACCAAGAGGGATAAGTACTGTTTCAATTAATGTGCTAATCTCTAATGAAGACAGCAGCCATTAGTTAAACAAGCAAACCATTAGGGTTGGAACAGAAATGCCAGTACATTCACAGATCTACTGGCTGCTAGACATTAGCCACAACCTACAAATCCTGAAAAGAGATTAGTAAAATGTAGTCTATTTACAAGACTGAAAGCTCTACTATTGTTAAATGAAACTAAGGAATGAACTGGGCCCATCAGCATGGCTGGGTCTCAAAAGCATAATGCTAAAGGGAGAGGAGCAATGCTCAGAAAGACCTGATATAATCTGATGCTATTTATGTACATTTTAGAAAGCACTCACAAAATAACATTCCATACTGGTTACAGATATGAAGAGAGAGTTTTTATAGAGGTGTATAATGCCCCATATGAAACTACTGATAGGGTTTGCCTTTGAAGGTGTTGGAAAGGGAAATGGGAGGGAAAATCACGGTTAAATGGGATATTAAGTGTTAATTCTGGGTGATAGGATTATAGGTATTTATTACATTCTCTTTATACTTTATTATATTTACCTTTAAAAAATATTTATAAATAAAATGATAGCATACTGAGAACCTACATCGTGAAGTGCTCTGGGTAGGAAGGAATTGTGGAGACCTGCAGCCCATATAAAGAGAGGGTCCATGAGTGGCTGCTGCATTTGTCACATGGATTTGCCTATGCATTGACCTGAGCTCTCTCTGTGCCTCGACTACCGCCATGCAGTCTAGCAATCATTTCACAATTCACTTATCCTGGGATGGTGTGGTCAGAGAGTTTACAGCAGAGTTAAGAGTTTAACTGTAAAGAACTACTGATGGTCCAAGACAGCTCTTAGGCCAGGCTGTCTTTCAGGAGCAGCTTCTCATCCAACCACTCCACAACTCATCAGAATCCATCCAGCCACACTTTTGAGCACCAGGGAATAGGCTACTCTGACCCCTCATTAGACAAGGATTGCAGGGAAGCCAATGAAATTTAGCAAGATGAAGACTTTTTAGCAGACCCCAGAAGCAGTCACTGAGTAAAAGCTAAATAGCAGAGAAACAGCAAGGCTTGTTGATAAATCAGATTCAGGAAGAAGAATAAAGTATCAATTATGTTAAAATCCAAATTATCATTTTGGCAAGTGCAATTTGGCATCCAGATGGACCACACTAAACAGTTCAATTCTATTTAATTATTTAAATATCATTTTGCAAATCACTTACTCGGCAAGTAGAGCTGTTAAAAATCTAATGTTTTATAGGAACCACATCACAGTTTTGCTACACAGGGAAAGACTTTCAGTAGTCTTTACATCATTTACAGTAGATAACTCTAAGGTTTCAGTGGACTGCATGTTCCAGCAAGGAAGAAGGGAACTAATACTCTCTGAGGTCCTTACATGTACCAGGCCTGGGGCTACAGTGTTTCACCACCTGATCTCAATTCATCCTCACAACAGTGGAAGATCAAAAACATCTAGAGATGATATCCTGAAGATTTATTCTAGAATCTAGAGTTTCTAGAGATCAGTAAACTAGGTTTGCACTGCTGAAGTATTTGCTTTATAAAGTCAGATGACTGGGAAGTGGCAGATCCAGACCTCAAACCTTTCTTCTAGAGACAGCTCATTTAAAATAATAACGATAAGGCAATACAGATTTTAGCAGAAAACATTATATGTAAATATCACTGTAAATGAAAATGAAAATTCTGGGGCACCTGGGTGGCTCAGTGGGTTAAGCCTCTGCCTTCAGCTCAGATCATGGTCTCAGGGTCCTGGGATTGAGCCTTGCATCTAGCTCTCTGCTCAGCGTGGAGCCTGCTTCCCCCTCTCTCCCTGCCTACTTGTGATCTCTCTGTGAAATAAATAAATAAATAATCTTTAAAAAAAAAAAAAAAGAGAGAGAGAGAAAATGAAAATTCTGTGATACAGCCAAACAGGATTGTCTTTTCTTTTCTTTTTTTTTTTTTAATTTTTTATTTCTTTTCAGCGTAACAGTATTCATTGTTTTTGCACCACACCCAGTGCTCCATGCAATCCGTGCCCTCCCTAATACCCACCACCTGGTTCCCCCAACCTCCCACCCCCCGCCCCTTCAAAACCCTCAGGTTGTTTTTCAGAGTCCATAGTCTCTCATGGTTCACCTCCCCTTCCAATTTCCCTCAACTCCCTTCTTCTCTCCATCTACCCTTGTCCTTCATGTTATTTGTTATGCTCCACAAATAAGTGAAACCATATGATAACTGACTCTCTCTGCTTGACTTATTTCACTCAGCATAATCTCTTCCAGTCCCCTCCATGTTGCTACAAAAGTTGGGTATTCATTCTTTCTGATGGAGGCATAATACTCCATAGTGTATATGGACCACATCTTCCTTATCCATTCATCCGTTGAAGGGCATCTTGGTTCTTTCCACAGTTTGGTGACCGTGGCCATTACTGCTATAAACATTGGGGTACAGATGGCCCTTCTTTTCACTACATCTGTATCTTTGGGGTAAATACCCAGTAGTGCAATTGCAGGGTCATAGGAAAGCTCTATTTTTAATTTCTTGAGGAATCTCCACATTCGAACAGAATTTTCAAGAGGACCTGTAAGAAACATGAATTCTTTGACCGATGAGCCCCTGCCCCCCAGTATTCTCTGGACTGTGGAAATCTCCCTGAGATTCAGTAATCCATGAGCAAACTTTAATGAACACATGAATCCCCTGGGGATCTTGCTACAAGACATATTCAGATTGAGCAGGTCTAGAATGGAGGTGAGATTGTGCAGGTCTACTAAGCTCTCCACGATAACTGCCTTGCTGGTCCATGGGCCACAGTTTGAGTAACAAGATGTTATAAAATATTTAACTATTTTCGGGGAAAGATGGCCTCCAGAGACAATCTTCTGCTAAGGGAAATCATTAAATCATATTTTGAATGATAGGATCTCATCTTACAAAATTATTTTTTTTATATCCTCGGATTTATATCTTTTAGAACACACCCTAAAGGATAACATCTATAAAAGGGGCTTCTCTCAACTTCCCAAAACTACAGATCTATTATTTCATAAAATATCTACCCAAATTCTGTGATCTGTTTTTCAATACATTGCACACACTGATTTCTCAATTAAATATAAAGCATAAGGAATAGGCTAGTTTCAAGATCGACTTTTTGCTAGTGACCATTAACATGTTTTATTTCATGTAACAAAGAAACTGACTAAAAATAGCAGAAAATACTGAACAAATCTAAGCATTTTCAATAAGATATGTCCCTATGATCTCAATAAAATGATCCAAGACATATAAGGATCCTTTGAGAGATTTTTCTCTTTTTTCTCAATTATCACCTTAAAAATTACACTAAAATTTAAGTATTTCAAAACTACTTTAAGCAGCACCAAAAAAAGACTATAGCTACTTGCTTTTTAAATTACACCTGAGCAATTTCTTGAAATTTTCAGATACATGCCATCCTGAAATTTTTAAAAAAAGAAAAAAAAAAAAAAAAAGACTGGTTGTCACTCAGCCATTCAGAGAATGTAATTCTCCTCTAATATTCTAAAGAATGTAAACATATTGGTCAATTATAATCAGGTAGAAGTGTTAACCCTGATTATAATTAAAACAAAAACATGGTTTTGGACCAACATGTATCTGCTGTAAGATGGATAATGATAAATAATTCTGTTCCTTGGGTACACTCATTTGATTAACTGAAGTATATTTAGTGGCTTAGGCAACCCTGATAAATCTATAGGCATGCCTGTGTCACCAACATTTAAACTTCTTTCTGAATTCAGGAATCTTACCCTCAAATCTTTCAAGAATAGTGAAAATTATGTTTGCCTATAAAATACTCCACTCCCTCATTTTTTTGTTGACTATTCAGCCCTCTCTAGATATATATAGATATATAGAGAAATATATAGAAATAGAAGATATAGCTATAGATACAGATACAGATATATAAATATAGATATAAGAAAATATAGATATAAAAGATATATAGATATATATAGATATAAAAGATATATATTTATATACATAAATATAGATATAAGAAAATATAGATATAAAACCATACCCTTCCTGCCTCATGAAGCCAATGTGCTTATAGGAAGCCAACTCCACCCCTAGCAAGTCAGTTCTAAGCCAAGCAGAGTATCCTTTTCCCTGGGCAGAGTAATTGGTTCAGGGATGGACTCCTAATCCAACTGGAGTCAATAAAAGAAGGGTTTGTTGTCACAATCTGGGAAAGAAGCTTCCTAACTCCTTAGAGAAATGATCCTGAAGGAACCTTCTCCCTGTTCCTGGCAAATATTAATGAAGCCATCTTTTAACCACAAGGGGGAGCCAACCCTTCTGATGAAGCTGGCACCAAGGCAGGGAGCAAAAAGAGAAAAAACTTGCAGGTTGTCCCATAGGACCACCCTTCATACGCTCTTTCAATCTTCTATGCAACCAATATTCCTCTAATTGATCTATGAAGACATTTTGAAAGCCCCTTCAAATGCCTTGCTTTAGTTCAAAAGTACACTCTGCCACATTTCCCCTGGCACCATAGTCCAATATATCTGTCAAAGAAGGAAATGAGGTTACTGTAATGATGACCCAACCACTTCCTCTTCTTGGAACTCCAGGAAATAAAATAAAGCTCATAATTCAATAGTTTGCAGAGTCTCTCTTCCTCTTTTTGAAAACTGGAATGGCAAAATGGCATTCTCCCATATCTGATTTTCCAGCATACCTCATGGTTGCCAGGATTACTCAACAAACTCACTTATAAGTTTTTCTTAAATTTATTGAAGTAAATTTTAAAGAAAAACATGTATTTATAGCAAGGGAGTGGCTTCACTCTCTTTGCAATCTTTTTGCCCATTTTGGTTCTCTCTTCCTGTTTGACCGCAATCTAATTAAGGAGGGTTTGTTATCATTTTCTCTCCTGTGTTAAGTTTCATAGAAATTTATCCCTCAAAAGAAGTCCAGAAGTAGCTAGGCCATGGTAGGTATGGCAGCTTCAGAGTCATCAAGGACTTGGGTTTGTTTTCTCTTACAGCTCAGCAATCTTTAGCATGTACCTCACAGTCCTAATTAACAGTGTCAACCTTCTTATCCATATTCCAAGCAGCACAAAGGAGAAAGGGAAACAGAAAAAGATGCCCCTTCCTTTAAAGGACTGCATTGATTAATTTATGCTAGATAGTACTATGCCTATAAACTCTAAAATATCAGGGGCTTACAATATTTTTTTCTCATTCTTTGTACTCCTCAGATTCATCTCTTACTACTCAGACTCATTCCCCCTCTGCATGTACCTCCTCTATTCTCAATCAATTTCTGACTCCTCCATGACTCCTTAACACACTGCACTGTGCCCTCTGGAACCCAAAGTCCCCTACCCTGGTAACCTCCTTTCTACACCTTCTTGGGGCAGCTGGAGTTTTCAGGAGCCACTTAAAGAGTAGCCTTTTCAAGCAGTGACTGTTTTTATTCTTATACCCAATATCTAACAAGGCTTAAAGATACACCAGTTTCCTCCCCCATCCTGCCCTTGTTCCTTATCTCGATTTCCAAACAATTGTTTTCCCCTAATCTCTAAAATTCCCCAGGGACAAGGAAGCACATGTTATCTGATTCGATTACCACATTAACCTGCCCTTGTGGCAGTCATTTACCTTTCACTGCTTCCATATTAATGTCCTAGACCTTGTCATTACCAACCATACTGCCTCCAAAATCGCAATTTCAAGAATCTCATTTAGATCACCATCTCCAATTGTTCTTGCTCATCCCTCCAACAGTCATGATCCAATACTTCTTCAACCATATTGGGACCTCCCATTGAGTGCCCTTACATTTCACTGTTACGCACTCTTATTTGCCTCCTCACTGTTGTATATGCCTGCTACATCCTTGTATCTCTCTCCTCTGTCTTATCACCCAGCAAGAACCCAGTCTGACCCAGTGCCCATATCCAAGCAGCTGAACATGGCAGGAGAAAGCCCCACAACAACACTAGTGGCTCACCATTCAGTGTGTGTGCAAACCCGAAGCGGGGCCTTGATATTGCCCATTGAGCCTTATTCAACATTTTCTGATACAATTCACTCTCCCACTCTTCAGGAGATCCATCCCATAATTTGTCCTTTCTCTGCAAACCTCCAACAACTTGTTGTTGTTGTTTTTACTAAGAAAATAGAAACAAAGCAAAAGCTTAACTATGACAAACCACTCCAAAATTCCATTGAAAAGACCATGAGAGCTCTGGAGTTTAAGTGAAAAGTAAAGAGACAGGTGGGAAAGGTATAGAAAGTAAAACAGCATCAGCAACAGACTTTTTCCTCTTTCTGTCTTAAAGGCCAGCTCTGGTTTGTTGTCATCTGCTCCCCACCAGGGCCAGAGACCCTGGCCAAACGGTGATTAATACTCTACCAAAGTCATGCAGTCTAGACTCAAGTCTTGGTGCCACTGACCTTACTGCTGCACAAACCTTCCAAATACGGATAAAAGACATGAAACTAAAGAGACATAGTTTTCCTTATAAAATGGTACAATCAGCTTCTATGATTTATTTCTTTTAATATATGCAAATGAATGGAGAGGTGGGAGGGGTTTAACTTCTGTAAATCTACTTGAACTCCTCTGGGGAAAGATGTAAATAAGTAGAGCTACACGTTCATTGTAAAGACACAGACATGCTATTATCATCATTAGTAATAATTTAATTTTATTAGCTAATTGTTATTACATTTTGATGCATTCACATGAAGGCAAATTTTATCTTCCTGCTATCTCTGCCATTAAAACAAAAGAATAATGCTCTCCTAGATGATAAGAATAATGACTATACCTGTCAAAATAGATTCATATCTTGAGTCTCATGCAGCCTCTGCAGCATGTATTGCCAGGAATATTCATTTGTTCCTTTTCCTTTTCTTTTTTTAGGGAAGAAGACAGAAAGCAGATTTCCACCTCTACTCTTGAGCCTCCCTCTTAAATGATGCTCGGGGCAACAACCCTTCAAAATTAGGTACCAATCAGTACCAATTCCTTTGGTAACCATCGTAATAACATTAACATGATGAACTAATGAGATATTAATGCAGTAGTAATAGACATTTCCATAGGAGTTCCATTGTAATTGAGTAGGTTAATAATCTGCCTTAATCTGTGCTTGGCAAATGTAATGTATGATGAATAGGGAAGGGCAGAATTTTGATGACTTTCAGTTTGTAAGGTATTTACTTTCTCAAAACAGAAAAAAAAATACACCTGTTTCTAAAAGTGCATAAGTGAACACTGGAGAAAACAGCCCAGAGTGTCATAACCCTTATTCCTTGAGGCATCTCAATGTATTTTATATATTTTACTTCCTAAACAGCAATAGATGTGGGGAACAGATATTTAAGATCTTTATTTGTATTCAATATGCATCTAGTAGTTCATTCATTTATTTGACTTTTAGTCTATCAATATTTAGCAATTTTAATTACAGATGGCAGAGCCTTGGGAACTTAACAATGGTACAGTGTCACTTTTAAAGGAAAGAAACGCCACATACCCACTCCCCGCATACATACATACAGACACAGATACACACATCTACATACACACACATAAACACTGTGAAAGAACATTCCAAAGTGAAGTAAGACATGCTAAGAGAGTCATGCAAAACAGGGTCTAGAGGATATTGAGGAAGAAAGGCCTACACACATCTTCTGTTTCAATTTTCAGAATATCACAGACATTTGACTTTTGTCCGTTGCACCTCGGCCATCTTCTGGAAGATACCATTCTACTTCAGACTGAAATAGAGATAATGTAATACCTGCTAGCTAAATAGCCAATCCTGTATTAGTCAGTTTAATTTTGTCAGCACCAATCATAATTCCTTTAAAACATGTTATGTGACCTTGTGGTTTTGCCTTTATATATCTGCACTTCCTGCTTGTAATCTGGGGCACAATTTCAGTTTCTAATTTAAGTGCACACTATGCCTTCTGCATTGAATCCCTAAGACCCCAAATAAACGCTCTAGTTGCTTGACAGCCTCTTCTTCTTGGTTCACAACACACACACACACGCATGCACACACACACGTGTACACTCACTCACACACTGAAGAGCTCCTATTATTTGAAAGAAATAAAGAAATAAGGTCAAGAACCTAGAAAGAAATAAAAAGGAATATAGTGATGGAAAAGAAAAAGCAAAAGCAAGATGGAAAAGCCAAGATATTCAGAGTCTTTCAACTGGATTCAAGAGGATACCTGCAAATAACCCTGGTTTGAACTCTGCTGAAAGAGAAAGGAGTGAAAAGAGCAAGGCCTTTATATGATTATTTATTCCAGCAAACAACAGCACATGGCAACTCAGAGCCTTTCTATTCCCTGAGCTAATATTTGGAAGACATTGTATCTCCAGGGCAAATTCTAAATGTTCCTCTTCTCTCTAAAGAGGAAAGGGGAAAAAATCAGAGGTTTCCATCATTCAAGGATAAAAAGAAAATACTGGTGAAATTCAACATTGAACATTGTACAAGGAAGATAAAAAAATTAAGAGGAAATGTGCTGATAAGCTTTGCTTAGCAAATACAAATGAAGGCTAAGTAAACCATGTGATTTTTTTTTAAGGCAGACCGTTGTTAAATTAACTGGCAGCATTTCAAAATCTCCTTAACAGTGAATGTTGAAGCCAATTCTACTCAAATATTAGCCCCCTCCACATGAGATCTATTTTCTTAGACTGCTCCAAATGGTCTGGTCATGCCCAACCTGAATACAAAGAAGGAACAGCTTGTGGATTTGCTAGCTTCCTCTCATCTTCCCCAATTCCATTGCCAGCTGATAATTACAATGGCCCATTTCTCTACTTCCCTGGGAAGTACCTTAGTAGGACTCAGCACCAAGAGTCTGCTGGAGCATTGTCTCAGGGTGTTCCTTTAGCTCCCTCATCACAGCCAGGGGATGATCAGGGTCTGCCTCTAGCTTCACCCAACGTATTTCATGACTTACAAACTTTCTGACCTACTGTAAATTTGACAACAGTAAGAGTTTTCAACTCTCAAGTCTTCAGGGGAATTAAATGGGCAGAACAGGTAGGAGAATGACCATCATCCAGGATTCAGAAGGGGCTATTTTCAAATTCAAAACTCAGAATTCTAAATTCTGTTTTCAAATTCAAATTTTCTTCACTTAATATTTTATGTTACTTTATCTCTCTACATTTCAGCTTCCTCAAATGTAAAAATATCAGTATTAGATGCCTCAAATTGCCTTAACAAAATCACACAGACTGAGTGGCCTAAATAACTAAAGTTTGTTTCCTCACAGTTCTTTAGGCTGGAATTGCAAGAGCAAGTTGCTGGCACGGTTGGTTTCTATTGAAACCTCTCCTCCTCGCTTGTAGATGGCCACTTTCTCGCTATATCCTCACATGGCCTTTCCTCTGTGTGCACACAGACAGAGTGAGTTCCCTGGTGATTATTCTCTTCTTATAAGGACATCAGTCCTGGGGTGCCTGTGTGGCTCAGTCAGTTAAGTATCTGACTCTTGATTTTGGCTCAGGTCATGATCTCAGGATCATGGGATTGAGCCCCGTGTCAAGCTCCCTGCGCAGAAGGGAGTAACTCTCCCTCTGCACCCCACCCCTTACCACCAAGGCACCCTCTCTCTCTCTCTCTCTCTCTCTCTCAAAATAAATAAATAAATAAATCTTTAATAGGAACATTAGTCCTATCGGTTGGAGCCCTACCCTTATGATATCACATAACCTTTGTTACCTCCATAAAGAGACAGAAGTCTCTAAATACAGTTGCATTAAGAGTTAATGATTCCACGTATGGATTTGAGGAAAACAAATTCAGTCCACTGTAAGACCCACCTGGAAATATTTAAAGGATTCCCAGAGGTTTCATATTATGTTATGGAAACTCCTGCCCATGTACACAGAGGGTGAGAGGAAATAGAGAAGGCCAAATTAAAGCAGCATTGTTCCAGGAACATGTCTGTGAATAAGGAGGATAAAACTTAGCTCATATATTTTCTCTGGCCCTTATTAGCAAAGAGAATATATTTATGATATACCTAAATAATTAATGATTTTTTTCTTCTCTTCTATTGGGAAACATTGGCATAACCATAGCCCATATGGCCAGAATACATAGAATTCTATTTCTGTCCCTGCTATTGACAGATATAGTCATTTCGAATATTACAATTTCCCTCTGTTTTTAAAGGAAATCAAATATTGCATAATAAACTGCAGTGCAAACAAAATGTTGTTATGCTTCTCAACAATTATAAATAACCAGATCAACCTTAATCAAATTGGGAGAAACATTAAGAGTCTACTGAGACCATTAGCTGTGGGGTAAGGTAAACAGAAAAAATAGAATACTCAATGAAAGACACAGACCCTTAGTAGCTCTGCCCATACCCTCCTCTGAATAGACACAGTGGTGTGCAACACCCTCGATCCCTCAGGTTACTGGACCCTGGGTAGTTACCTAACCCAAAGTTTGCCTAACTCTACATTAGTCAAGGAAAGGACATGGTTTCCATGTCCACCCAGCGACAGGGCTTGTAAGGCCCCTCTACTAGCTCTATTTCCTTACAGACCTCATGAAACCTCCTAACAACTCATTCTCCTTTCTTGGACTGGCTTTAGTGAGTTTCTCTTTCTGCAATCAAGGAAACCATCACTACCAGTTTTGAATCCAGGACTGCAGCTTTTCTGTGACTTTCAATGCCATCAAATCTGGGAAAACACTCCAAAGCCTGAATGTCTTTCGATCCAGTGGCTCCTAAAGGAGTTTTTGTTGGTATTTTGTTTATTGGGACATTTGTATCTTATTTTCTTACTGTTATTTCACATTTCAATGTATGTGGAGACTGTCAGCACTGAATCACCATAACAGGTCATCTCTACTGCTGAAGAATTTGTCTTGGCCTGTGCAGATGAATTCACCTATAAATATTAAAACATATCCTGAGCTAAAGAAAAACACCGGTTAATGTCCCACTAGAAAAAGAGAATCGGGTGCCTGGGTGGCTTAGAGGGTTAAGCCTCTGCCTTCAGCTTGGGTCATGGTCTCAGGGTCCTGGCATCAAACTCTGCATCAGGCTCTTTGCTCAGCAGGGAGCCTGCTTCCCCCCATGTCTCTGCCTAGGCCTCTCATGCCTACTGTGTGATCGTCTCTCTTTGTATCAAATAATTAAATGAAATCTTTAAAAAAAAAGAAAAAGAATCAACAGATGAGTTTTCAAATCAAGGTTCTTATCCTTTATTGTGAAATTTATTCAAAGGATTCTGAACGCAAAAGAGGAAAAAGCCAGAGCTAGGAATCAAGAGGCCTAGACATTGGGTGTCAAATCTCCCTCTTAACTAGTAGGGCTCCATGACCTTAGCATACTTGTCCACCAGAGCTTGTAGTGTCCTTCCTTTGCTATAGGAGGATAACAACACTTTCCCAATCTGACAGAATTGTTATAGGAAGCCACTTGTTCGGGGTGATGGAACGGTTAAAGTGAAACTTTTAAAAATAGTATATTATTTACTGGTGTAAGTAAAATCCTGTCTGGACTATCACGAAGTAGGATTACGCTTCCATTTTGAAATGTAAGAATATCACACTTAAAATATATGGAAATGTCCTTTTATCTAACAAGTCTCTACTTTGACATGCAAAATCTACTTATGAGAACCAGCAGGTCTTCTCCTCTCTCCAACTCAGGCCTGACTTGGAAAGGAGTTGGGCATGACATGGGCATGATGGCTAACATCAATTTTCCTTCCCATCCAGACCTCTACTTCCATTCTTCCTATTTCAATCTTAAGCATCATGAGGACAGCAAATAAATCTTATTTAAATTTTGCATTATATGCTCACTGCCCCAAAAATACTGTGTTCACTAAATACTGCTGAACAGTTTCAAATAAATAAAACTTCCCTGCAAACTATTCCTTCTTGTAAAGAAACTACACTACTACAACACAAATTTTCTCATCCCCTCATTTTTATTTAGAAATCCTCATACTACCTTTTAACAAACACATATATTACTCCTCCAACTTGATTTAAATTGGTGAGGTCAGGATATTTGTTTCCACCTTTTTATATTTTTTCCACTACATTTAGTGCAGTAGGAACGTAGTAAATACTGGTTGACTAGTTGAATAATAACTTGAATACTTAATGAAACTGACAATTTGTTTAAAAAAAACAAAAAGGGGGTGCCTGGGTGGCTCAGTGGGTTAAGCCTCTGCCTTTGGCTCAGGTCATGATCTCAGGGTCCAGGGATCGAGACCCGCATCGGGCTCTCTGCTCAGCATGGAGTCTGCTTCCCCCCTCTCTTTGCCTGCCTCTCTGCCTATTTGTGATCTCTGTCAAATAAATAAATAAAATCTTTTAAAAATAAATAAACAAACAAACAAACAAACAAAAAGGTCAAAACAGTTGGGGGATAAGTTGACTAACCCATGCCTCAATTTTTTAACACATAAACTCTTCATTTTTAAGGAGCAGTGGTTTGAACCAATATGTCCAAAGAGTCACAGATTTTTAATTCTTAGCCTTCTTATTAATATGTTACACTATTTTATTAACTATTCTGTGCCTTCAGAGCCTACTTTGTTTTAGTGGGGAAAGGACAAAAGAAGAATATGTAAGAGACATTTTTGGGAAAAGAAGAAGGAATTAACATCAAGGTTTTCTAGTTTGAAAATATTAAAAAGCATTCCAAAATAAAACAAGTCAGCATTCTCAATACTGGAAAATGACAGTGACTAAAAGTCTTTCCGCTTGTATGAGCACTGTCCTCTGTCCCCATCCCTAGTGCTGGGTAACGCAGAGATATAATTTATGATGGATTCACAAACAAAATGGTCAATGGTTCAGCACAAACCAAACATGAGCAGACACATTTCTAAACCCAACCGTCATGCTGCTTACACAATCTGTTGATCCATTGAACAAATATATGTTGAAAGATTAAGCGGGAGTTGACTGCCATTCAGGAAGATAAATGTAGAGTAGACTCATTTTCCGCCTGACTTAATGCTTAAGGATTTGTATTAGAAGGCTGTTGGGGAGGGGGATGTCTGCGGGGGATGGGAGGAAAGGAAATTCCAGTCACCCAGATCTTTAGAATGAGATTATCTCACCAAGGACCTCACACAGAGGCCTTTGCCAGCCATCTTTCACATCCGGGACCTTCCTCTCCCCTTATTCTTTTATTGTGGAGAAAAAAAATTCAAGGAAATAAACAAGTGCTTCAGGAGCACTTGCCTTGGCCATTCAGGCCTTGTTGATGGAACGATAGGAAACAGAATGTCTTATACAGTACAGTTTGAGATTTAAAAGGGGAAAAAAGAGTAAGGCTGTCATAAAAGCACATTGTTATCCAGCTGTCTCATAAAAGGGCTGTGAGCCATTAAGCTATAGAGAGAACTGAAAGCCTGAAGCTAGAAACTCAGTGTTCCCGCTGTTGGAGCCAATGCCATCCCCAAGCAGAGAGCTCAGCCAGCCTTGATTCAGCTCATACTTGTTGACACCTTCCTCAATTGAGGTATGAGGCCGGGCTTCTGGAGTTGCATTTGTCCAGCTTTGCTGGGCTGAAAAAGACAGCCCTTCACTGTTGTTGATCCTGCTGTAAATGTTTGGGTCTCACAGGAGAGTTTTGTTTAAAAGAACTGAAAGAAAGAGAGGGGAGGGAGAAAGGAAGAGAGAAAGGAAGGAGGAAGGACAGAAGGAGGGAAGGAAAAGGAGGAGGAGAAATGAGAACAAAAAAGAAAGAACAGTCAATTTTAAAACATAAGTAGATTTTCCTTGATGTTTAAACCAGGGACCTGTCTACAATACAGTGATACGATCATGCTGCTTCCTTGTTCAGCAAGCTGTGAACAACTTCCAGAGACATCCGACAACTCTGACCTGGTCAGGAACGCATTCAAAAAGAAACCCACTAAGCTCTGCAAAAAGAGATGGATCTTGACCTACTGAGGTACATGTGCCAATAAACCCACCAGAAAGTAATTCACTTTGATTCATTATTCACTGAATACCCATATGGGTGGTGGCACAGGAGGAGGAACCATACAAGCTTACAAAACACCTGACTCTTATCCTTGCAAATTATATATGCCAACAAAGACCATGTGGACATGTGCAGAATTGTACCTAGAGGTCCAGGAAGAGGTATGTTTCCTTTGTTTAAATTGGGGGGCGGGGAGGGGGGGTAGACAGTGCTGGATTTAAGCAGTGCTGTGAAGAGGTAAAGGGAGTTGACCCTGGACAATTGCAAACATACAGGGTGGACATGAAGGCCAAAGAAAAACAGTATTCAAAGTAGGCTAAGAACATCTTTATCTGCCAAGCAAAGTGATGAGTTTGGAAAGCAAAAGGGTGTTGGGTAAAAATGACTGGTGATAGGTCCTGAAGTTATATTTAGTCAGTCATGAGCCCTTGTTTTTCATTTTCAAATGCATCCCGTAGAGGATGGAGAATTACTAAAATATAAATGTATGCACATAATTCTCTAAGCCAGACTTTTTTGGGTTCTTGTTCTCTTTAACTTTTAATTTTGTTCCTTCCCATCTGATTTCCTACCCTGACTCATCACAACCCCCCAAGTTGAAGATGTTAATGACCAACATATTCTCATCCACTGTTTTAGTTTCTCATTGTTTTAGTTGTTTTATTTTACTTGGGAATTTTGCTGGGATTTTAAAATGATGGCACAAAACAGGTGAGTTTGGACCACTCCTCCAACATAACAGCCCCATTTTCTCTTTGGTGCCACCATTAACTGGCTTTATCATTCATGAGCTGTTTACTTCTGAGTAAAATCAACCATCTAATAGCACTAAGTCTCAGTCAACGAGTTTTAACTTTTGGACCTATAAGTCTGCAGTCCATTTTATTCCATTTGTTTATTTTAACTAAATGTCACCGACTTTGAACTGTTTAATCTGAGGCATCTGATCTCTCCTGTTCTTGGATGGCTAGAATTTGGCAAGCCAAAATGTTAAGTACAAGAATAGAAAAGAAGAAACACTGAAACTAATGAATTCAGTGGAAATGGTTAGCAGTCTTAAGAAAATATGACCATCTGGGTTAAGTTATTATAGGTTATGGATTGGGCTTTCTGTTTGGTTTGGCTTGGAGTGACATTTTCCTTCCTATCACCCTTCTACACTTAGGTCTAGAAGCACAGGGTATTATTCTGTGAGGGACTTTAGGTCTTCTGCAAGGCTATCCCATTAGACAAGCAAATCCATGTGAATCTTGCACATGAGGGGAATTAGAAGGCTTTCTCACATATATTCACATAGCTTCCTGAATTTTGCCCTGGAGTACACAGGGAATAGAGTGTATGGTCTACTTTCACTAGATCCAGGCACCTCAGGTTCAGGTGAGCAACTCTGTCTTATATTACTCACCCAGGTGAGTAGGAGCTAGCTGAAGGCAAAGCACAATCTGAGAGAGTCTTTTCACCTAACATGGGTAAAGACTAGTGCAGACTCTCCTGACTGATTTGTGGCTGTCCCAGGGAAGGGAACAGGATGTATGTGGGCCCAACCCTACTCTAGTAGGAGGTAGTACTGGTAGTACTGGCCTGGATGCCCCTCAATAAAGGAGTACAGAAAAATAAATCGTCATTGGGAGATTTCAGGGAGAGGAAAAGTTAATGATTCTGCCACAAAATTCTATCTGGATTGAAAAAATAATTCTGTTTTTATCCTCTAAACCTATGAGAAATTCTTACAGAATAGTGAAACTAATGGTGGCCAAAGCTAATGGAGTGTTTTAAAAAGTATTTTATTCTTTCTCAATGAAGCTCCCCATATATGATTACATTTTCAGAAGGAGCTGAAAGTTATTTTTGCCAAAATTAAAAGCATAGTTAGAAATTCTGCTCCATATACAACGGTCTGCTGGATTTGAAATACTGCTCCAGAGACAAGCCACATGGCGCTAGAGAATACCTGAATCAGCAGAAGGTGGGGAGGACCGTGAAGACAGTATTTATTATGTCTTGAGACGACTCCATAGGTCACCGCTGATTTCTGTTTACACTGCACTGACCTTTCACACTCTGGAGCAGTTTGTTCAGCTGTGATCTATAACCAAGAGCACATGCAGTATGTCATCTGTGGGGCCCTGGGCAAGCCAACCAGTATACCCAAGAAAAGAGGCAGTACATGGACCGAGAAACGTCCATCAGCCTGCAGTTCTTTGAATTGTCTGTCTTCTCATTCTGTACGTTGTACTAACAAAAATTGACATGTCTTGGGATACTAAGAGGAAAGCATGATCTGAACAGATTGGATTTTAACAAAGTGATTATTTCCACTTTACATTATGGTAACTACAAAATGAGCCTGAAGAAATAATCCTATCTCTAGGTCATTATTTCACCCATCTCAATCACTATATGTTTGGTACTGGAGTGCAACATAATACTTTTTGTAATGGTCTATGCCAACTCTTTTGCAAAGGATTATTTGAGGTCACCAAGCTGTGATTGTAAAGAAATCATGGGCAGTTCTTTTATCCTTTGAGATTGATGTCTGTGTTCTGACTCATTGCGAGTCTGTTTCTTGAATTTGGAGCTCCTTGATCATTTATCCAGCCATTCAAAAGCAGGAGATTCCTCCTGTTCTTCCTGGATGTGACTGCTTAACTCCACTGCAACAGGAAAAATGTTTTGTGATTATTTTGAGGCTAAAAAAAAAAAGTGTCATATATATGTAACATAAGCAATAATGATATAGTGTTTGTTGCCTAGACAGAACTCCAATTCCAGGGACTGGACTACTTTGATCACTCACTCCTGACTTACAGTATTAGCTCATGTGCGGGGGTCTCTCAAAAAGAAAGTCCCATGTACAGATGACCCTTAAGGATGGCCTCCTCTAGAAAACATTGCCTTAGCATGGTGCACTTCCCCCACAACAACAGTCCACACTGTACCCTCACCCCACATAACTGGTTATTTGAGGGCAGGACCTTATTCATCCATACAGCATCAGTTCTGAGCATAGTACCTCACACACAGTAGGCAATCAATAAATGTGGAAGCAAATAGTGTTTCTTTTACTTCTTCCTTAAAATCCATTACTACCTTGGGCTCTGAAGCCATGGATTCCTTTTTTTTTTTTTTTAAAGATTTTATTTATTTATTTGACAGAGAGAGAGAGAGAGGGAACACAAGCAGGGGGAGTAGGAGTGGGAGAAGCAGGCTCCCCACTGAGCAGGGAGCCCGATGCGGGACTTGATCCCAGGACCCTGAGATCATGACCCGAGCCCAAGGCAGACGCCTAATGTCTGAGCCACCCAGGTGCCCCGCCATGGATTCCTTTTAAAAAGGAGAAGGATTGAGAAAGAAAAAAAGAGAAGGACAGGGAGAGGGAAGAGAAGAAGAAGGAAAGAATGAGAGAGGAGGAAATGAAACAAAATAAAAGATTAAAAGCAAGAAAGAAATAAAAGAAAGGGAAGAATGAAATGAAGGGAAACCCACAGCTCTGTGTCTAACATAAGGAATGTGGGCATAATAAAAGAAGTAATGTAGATGAATATAAAGTAATCAAGTAAGCATTATTTTTTGAAGATGAAAACAAACAGAATTTAGAATATGTTTCCAGCAACACAGCAGACTCATCCCTCTAGGCAAAGCTAAAATGCTGAATAAAATATTTAAAATGTCATTTGAATGCACGGCTTGCCTAGCAGGAAAATAAAAGGGTGGATTGGAAGGCAGAGATGAAAGGTGTGAATCTAGAAAGGTAAGCAAGCAGTAAAGAAAGAACTTGTCTTAGGACTATCTAAAAATCCTCAGAAGACCTGTAACTCAGGGGCCCCTGGGTGGCTCATTCGGTTAAGCATCCAGCTCTTGATTTCCACTCAGGTCATGATCTCAGGATCATGAGACTGAACCTCCCATCAGGCTCCACAGTCAGCATGGAGTCTGCTTAGCATTCTCTCTCTCTCCCTCTGCCACTCCCCATTGCTCATATGCTATCACTAAAATAAATAAATAAAATCTTTAAAAAAAAAAAAAAAAAAAGAGGCCAGACTTATACCTCATTTTGCCCTGAGCTGTACCCCAGCTCTCCTATGAGAACAGTTCAGATTGAAATGCTTTGGCATAAAGTACCCCTCTCCACACACCATCCTCCCCTGCCCAACCAAATATACACATTCCCAGAGGGCAAAGGAAATAAACATCCATACACTTTACAGAGGGAGATGCTGGGCATATATGCCTCACTGAGCTTTGGCTTTGGATTTAGATGAAGTAGAAAAAAATTATACTATGTGAATTTCTAACCAGAAACCCCATTTATTAGGTATGAAAGAAGAATTCCTTCTGTCTGTGTGACTCCCAAGAAATTACACATGAAAAAAAAAAAATTCCTTTAAGTGGCCCAGCCATCACATTCACAAGCCATGAAAGAAAGAGGAGAAAAGGAGAAAGACATACCACTTCCATTTCCCAGAAGTTGTACATAACAATTCTGGCCACAATTTCCTCATGACCTTACCTAGCTACATATGTCATCTTTATTCTGGGTTCCAGGATTCTACTGATAAAGTGAAATGGAAGAATGAATACTAGGGAGTAAGCTCTGTCTTTACTTCTAAATACTGAGATGACCTCTGACAGAGAATTAAGGTAATACTTGTTCCTGAGACATCTCCAGTTAGTGGTAGAAATTTTGAGTTTTATTGTGGAATAAATCAATTTTGTCTCTACATTTTCTTAAAAAATATAATGAGATAAAAAACAGATTTTAAATTGGGAATCAAGTTCCTAAATAATAAGAAAAGGGGAAGAAAAATCCAAGAACAACAAGTCATATAGAACAATTAGAGTTCTTTTTGGGGGGGAACGTGGAAGTTTCTAGGATAGATAAAACTGACCAGAACTGAAGCAGGATTATTGTATCTTATCTCTTTCCTCTCATTTTTCTCCTTATAACACAAACTTCCTCAAAAGAGCATAGTGGCAAAGCAGCCCTGCAAAGGTAGGAAAACAGGGAAATAACGGAATGGTTTGTTTTTGATGAATGAAGCATAGGAAATTGCCATCTTAAATTTTGAAAAGGTTTAAAAAGAGAGGTTTTCTATATTAAGATAGCCTTTTTTTTTAAGATTTTTATTTATTTATTTGACAGAGAGATACAGAGAGAGCACAAGTGGAGAGAGCAGTAGGCAGAGGGAGAGGGAGAAGCAGGCTCTCCACAAAGCGGGGAGCCTGATGTGGGGCTTGATCCCAGGACTCTGGGATCATGACCTGAGCTGAAGGCAGACGCTTAATGGACTGAGCCACCCAGGAACCTCTTAAGATAGCATCTTTAAACAAAACAAAAGTGGGAAGCCTGAATGGCTCAGTGGGTTAAGCTTCTGTCATCCTGCCTTCAGTTCAGGTCATGATCCCAGGGTCCTGTGCAGGAAATCTGCTTCTCCCTCTCCCTCTACCTGCTGCTTCCCCTGCTTGTGCACACACTCCCTCTCTGCTCCCTGTCAAATATATAAATAAAATCTTTAAAAAAAAAAACCAAAAACACAAAAAAAGCAAATCCACAGCTAATGTTACTAAATGTTCTTTGCAGAAGGGAAGTGTAAGTTTCTCTCTATAGGATTAGCTTTATATCCAAAACAAATAAAACCACAACACCAAATCTGAAAATCCACAAAAGATGCATGTGCAATTTCCCAGATATAAGGAAGATATTTTATTTTGTGTGTGTGTGGTGTCTCCAACTAATCAACCAAAAATAAATAAACAAATAGCACTTACTATTGTGCAAATATCAAAATAGCAGTGACTTGTGGGAATAATTATTCCGGCTAAGTTAAGAGAAAACTGTTATGGGCTAGTTTCAGGGTACAAAGAGGACAGCCTCACATTCTCTTGCACTCTAAAACATACATCTATACCATATATTTCTGTTGAGTTGCAACAACCATTTATTTTTTTTTATTTTTTTTAAAGAATTTATTTATTTATTTGAGAGACAGAGATAAGCAGAGAGGCAGGCAGAGAGAGAGGAGGAAGCAGGCTCCCTGCTGAGCAGAGAGCCCTATGTGGGGCTCGATCCCAGGACCCTGGGATCATGACCCGAGCCGAAGGCAGAGGCTTAACCCGCTGAGCCACCCAGGCGCCCCTGCAACAACCATTTATATCAGCACAAAAGATCTCCAAATGATTCAGTTCTATAATCTGAATTTTCAGTGTCTCTACTTAGTCTGTGCACTTAGATAGCAATAAATCTACAATAATCTAGTGCCACAAGATGGGAGAAAACAAACAAAATGCCTCTGCAAAAAAACTGAGTGGTACTAAAGAACAGGTATTTTGTCATCTAGCGCTTTTTTTTTTTTTTAAGATTTTATTTATTTATTTGACAGACAGAGATCACAAGTAGGCAGAGAGGCAGGCAGAGAGAGGGGGAAGCAGGCTCCCTGCTGAGCAGGGAGCCCGATGTGGGGCTCGATCCCAGGACCCTCAGACCATGACCTGAGCTGAAGACAGAGGCTTTAACCCACTGAGCCACCCAGGTGCCCCTGTCATCTAGCTTTTTAACAAACACAGATCTATCTGGTAAGTGTTTTTCTTATAGCAGGTTATACAGCAATCCTCTTCACTCGTCTGCTTCCTTCCCTATTTCTGGAACTCCCTGGGTCCAGGACAGGAGAACATCAAAATGTAGAATTTACTCAATGGCTTTAACTCTCTGAAACACAATATTCAAAATATTTAGTTAAGTCACAATTTGGTATATTTTGTAGGATTGTTTTGGGGTTCAATGTAACATAGACCCACATAAAAAAGCTTAACCAAACAGGGCTTTATCTTCTCTTGTAACAAGTGGAGGAGCAGGCCACCCTGTTCCGACTATTTCTATCTTTTCATGCTGCCATCTTTAGCACTTGGCTTTCACCCGATGGTCTCAATATGGCCGCTATACCTGCAGGCACATTTCAGACATGCAGAAGACACATGCAGAAGCGACAAAGAGGAAAATGAACTCTCTGTATCAAGAAAGCAAAACTTTCCTAGATATCCCTAATAGAATTCAACTTAGGTCTTGCTGGACAAAATTGAAGGAAAAGCTGCAGGAAAGGATAGACAATGGGCTATTTTCACTAGACATTACCACATCAAACAAATCAAGAACCTTAATAGGAAAGATATGAAAAACAGTGTAAATATTTAATGCCAAAATTCTGGAATTTCAATCCTTGGAAAAATAAAGCTTCTGAGAGGAAAGTGCAGTATTATATTCACTTTTTACTCTCCAAGTGCTGAAACATAGCACACAGTCATTCAGTAACAACTTCATGAGTTCCTATTATATGCCAGGTGCTGCCTTGGGTGCTTGGGATATACCCAGATAAAAATTCTTGTCCCCTTAGATCTTACCTTCCAGCAGGCAGAGACAAATAACAAACTATAGTCTCAATAAATAAATACATTCCATAGTTTATTCACAGGTGATAAATTTTATGGAAAAAAGGTATAGCTGAGTAAGGAGAATTTGGAGCGGAAGGTTGAATGGATGGGTTGTAACAAAAATAAAAACTGTGTATTAATTTGCTCTTCTTTTTACCTCAGATCCTTCTAATTTCTGGAACATATAGTGTGTTTTATCTTAGGGGAAAAAAAAACAGTACATTATTTTTTCAACTCATTCTTGAAAGGGCTGAATCCAGCTGCTGTTATTTACATAAGAAATGTCAATGATTGTGTCAGGTAGTGTGTTAGCCTAGACATTGCTTCACACAGGGGGAACTGTTTGCAATTTACTTTAAAGGGTCTAATTCCATAAGGAAAAAGGAAAATTCTGAGTAAAAAAAGAGCAATCAACAAAGAGAAAATGCTCTCCTGACCTGGTGCCTTTTGAGTGTCAGAAGCATGGTCTTTCTGGGAAATGTGGCTTTTCAGTGAGCACAGGGCAACTGAACTCTCTTCTGCTTTAAATCACAAAAATAAGCAGTACACACAAACAGACACAGGCACAGAGAGACAGACAGACAGACAGACAGACACACACACACACACACACACACGAAGTTACATTTCGGAGCTCAAAAAAAAAAAAAAAAAAATCCAAAATCAACATCTCCCAAGGGACTGGAGTTTGATTGATTTTATTTAAAGTCTGGGTGGGTTTCTGACCACTAAATATTTGCTTAATTATCCCAGCAATGAAGAGTGATGCTCTCATTAGCAGGGGTTAGAAGCCCATCTGTGTTCTCTGCCAGTTTTTTGTACAGGATTGTAAACCTGCAAATTGCATGTACAGTTGGGGAGTTAGAAAATTGTAACTGCAGCTCTGATATTCATTAAGCTGTGAACTTGGGTAAAGCAATTTTTTTCCCTGGGCCTTGGCCTATTTGTGCATAAATTATAGCTAATAGTACTCCACTACAATACATAATTTCAATATTTTAATGCTAAGCCAAAAAGTCTTGTCTTGTGTACTACTCATTGGCAAAAAACTGGTGCTCTCCCAGATCCTGAAGCTGAGGTCATTACACAGAATCCAAAGAAATTACAGCAGTTAGAAAGCAAAAGGAATCTTATCACTTTGGAATTTGCAAGCACAGAAATCCCAAACATGCCATGTCCCCCTGTCCCTGAAGAAAACTGAAAGTGATTGCTTCTCCAGAGGATGTGAAATACTGTGAGATGAATTTCACAAGTGTTTAGGGAAATGACCAAACCAAAGTCATTTGATAGTTACTCTCAGCAGGGGCAAATCTAGATTTTGCAGGCCTGGAGCTTTTACATTTTTGTCAGAGAGAGAAGAGCTCTTTAGTAAAAGGAATACTTAATGAATATTTCTTTAGAATGAAAAAAAGTCACAACACATAATAATTTTTTCAAATGGAAAATATCACAAAAGTCAAAGATGTCTATAAAAACTGACACTTGTAACTTCCTGATGTACTGCCCTAATACTCGCCCCTACAATTTTTTTGTCTGCATCCCTGACCATTTCTTCACACAACAACAATTTTGAAAAGCATTTTCAGAGGCAGATTTACCATGAAGCAGATGAAGCTTAAGCTTCAGGGCCCCTCATCCCATGGGTCCCTTGCAAGGCTCTACACCAATTTTGTATTTTCTTCAATTCCCATCACAAAAGAAAAAAAAAATTGGTGTTTTTATAACTGTGTATGTTACATTATCAGACTATATTCCTGAGAGGAAAGAACTTTCACTTACTAGGCTTCAATGAGAACCAAATATTCTGCTAAGAACGGAGGATTGGACAAATTTTCTCCATTAGTTTCTGACTCTGTACATTTCAAATTTTATTTTTCCTCCACTACTCACACTCTTACAGTGCTGGGCTATGAAACACAGTCATGGTGCAAAACCACTCCTTCCTCACACCTTCGTGGCACAACACCAAGTCAACTAGCACAATGGGCAGCAGAAACATTCCAGGAATCCATTCCCATAGCAGGACACCTAGCCTAACTCTCATTCTAAATTAACACTCTCTACATAATTTTAAAAGTGACTATGAAACATGTAAATACATGTCACCAAACCCAAACTACATATATCCCCAACTCAATTTCCTCTTAGGTAGATTCTCAACCCATATGGCCATTATACCACCACCCTATGCAAGAGAAAGAATAGTGGAAGGAAAGCTGGAATGGAAAGAAACCATGATCTTGGAGGAAGGCAAGACGGCAGAAGAGCAGGGGACTTTGTTTCATCAGGTCCCTTGAATTTAGCTGGATATCTATCAAAGCATTCCAAACACCCATGAATTCAGCCTGAGATGTGAGAAAGAGACTATAATCTTAAATAATATGTTTCAAATGTTTTACTTTTACAAATTTTACACATATGATCTTTCAAGTGAGTAGCCCTGACTTGAAACATCATTCACTTAATGGTAAATCTTCACTGATTCTGAGTCCTGAGGTCTCCACTCATGCTCCCATGATGGGGATGATGCCTCAGAGGAAGTAAATGGCTATACAGGTGTGTAATATTCTGAGCTTCAGAACAGCATTTTGGCATTTCTACCTCATTCAAATCTGGAGATGTGAATTCTGGTTTGGATTTCAGAGGACACAAATGATTCCCTCAACTGTGGTTCACTCATCTATCAAGTCACCCAAAAAATACTTAAGAAATTCTTATCATCAAGAGACTATGCTTAAGGGGTGCCTGGGTGGCTCAGTGGGTTAAAGCCTCTGCCTTCGGCTCAGGTCGTGATCCCAGGGTCCTGGGATCGAGCCCCGCACTGGGCTCTCTGCTCAGCAGGGAGCCTGCTTCCTCCTCTCTCTTTGCCTGCTTCTCTGCCTACTTGTGATCTCCGCCTGTCAAATAAATAAATAAATAAAATCTTAAAAAAAAAAAAAAAGAGAGAGACTATGCTTAAGGTTGTAGCTGATGGAAGAATAAGTAAGCCACAGTTCCTGCCCTTAAGGGATCCAGAATCTAGTGGAAAAGAAAAAAAATACATAATGCAAGGCAGACTGCATTGGAAGAACAAAGGAAGGAGATGTTCAAATTAGAGTCCAGGATGGTCAAACTGTGAGATCATTCATCTGAATAATTTTATAACCTCTGATCCTCTCTGAGTCTCAGTTTCCCCATCTACAAAATGCAGGTAGTAATATTCATCTCACAAAACTAATGTTAAGGATTAAAGAAGATAAAATTATACAAAATTGCCTAAATTTAAGGCTTTCTGTAAATATCATTTCCTTGAAACAAAAGCAATCTTATTCTTTTATATATCTGCTTTTGTTCTAATGTTCAATAAATCTTTGTTGGAAGTAGAATAGCAAATAACCACATGAATGAAATAAAAATGTAAGAGATGTGAGGAGTTCCCAGGGAGTATCTGATCTTACCCAATCCTTAAAGGATGTTTTGAACATGGTGAAGAAATAACAAGAATGCATCAGACAGGAGTCTTCAATGACAAATGACAAACTCAGACTGGCTTCATCAAAAAAGAGGGAATAGTTGGCTCATGAAACTGACAAGACCAGGGGCAAATTTGGCCCCAGGCTGGCAGAACACTAGTATCCAAACAATATTCTCAGAACCAGATTCTCTCCACTGTTCAGCTTTGCTTTTCTTCATGTTGGCTTTATTCCCAGGCAAGCTCTTCCCATGCCATAGCCAATGGTCATCTTCAGCTCCAGGTTTGTTTACATGGGCCCAAATCTGCAATCTCTGTGGAAAGAGTCTCAAATTTGGAACATGCTATGAAGATGGTTGGAGGGGTGGCATGCCTTCAAGGAGGCATTCCACCCAACCTGAATTTTGGACAGTGAGAATGGAGAATGGATAGATCCTTAAAAACATCCAGCAGCTTAAACAGTAGGGGGGAAGAATTGCTGTGGAATTCTCCTACAAGGGACATTTCAGGTAGAGAAGAAAACAAGAGCAAAAGCTCAAATGTTTACTGAGTACACACTGCCCTGGTGTCTGGGAGGACAGAGAGGTGAGAAGGATTTGATTCTGGCCTCAAGTAGGGGAGGTAAAGCATGTCTGAAAAATAAACAACCATAATCCAAGATAGGAAGTGAGTAAAGCCCTAAAAAAGGTAGATAAATATCATTCTTTCAGAGAAGGCAGAGATCTCTTTCAACTCGAAGGACTGGAAACCTTTCAGAAAAGACCTGGCACCTGAATCTGATTTTGAAGGCGCCTGTAGGAAAATGGTATTCATAAATCATCTCAAAATCAGCCCTGGCATTGGCTTTTGGAACTGTGGACATCAGAACGTCCAGTCATTTCTCAAATCATCATCATGGTCAAAGATCAGAGTGGAAACAAAGGCAGGAAAGAAAAGTTACAGGGTGGTTTGTATTGTGGCAAGAGTTATACTGCCTGGGCTAAAATCTCCATTTTAAATTTTAAGTAATTATATGTTTTATATTTGTCCCTTTATTCATCAATTTAACTAGAGGTCTTTCTTTTATTGAGGTGAAGTTCATATAATATAAAATCAAGCATTTTAAAGCATTCATTTCAGTGGCATTTAGTACATTCACAAGGTTGTTCAATCATTACCTCTATCTAGTTCCAAAATATTTTCATTTCCCTAAAAGGAAAACCCATACCGTTTAAACAGTCACTCCCCATGACCCCAACCCCCACATCCCCTAGCCTCTGGCAACCACTCATCTGGTTTCTGTCTCTTATGGATTTCCCTGTTTCTGAATACTTCGTGTAAATGAAATCATATAATATGTCACTTTTTGTCTGGCTTTTTTACTTAACACATTTTCAAGGTTAACTGGGCCTCTTTTGATATTCCTTCCCATAGTCCATAATGTGGGGCTATAAATATCAACTAAGTTCTACTGCCTAGCAGCTCTCCTGAAATGAACCTTCTACCACAAAATGTCCACCCACCCTGGTAACCAGTATGCCCCCAGGGGTCATGTCTTAAGAAGTTCTTTCCACTCTTCTGTAGACAAAAGCAAGTCTTGATATATAACGATTGCAAATTAGCTAGTTGCATGTTGGGTGCTTGCAGACTCCAAAACACATTCTTTGGCCATACAGAACCCCTTCTTCAAGGACAGTCAGTCAAGAAGCCCAAGAAGTAGGCAGAAAGCAAGCTGGCAGCTCAGACTTCAATCCTATCCCCCAATCTTTTTACCTTTATCACAAAATTTAACACCTCAAAGTTCTTAAAGAACATCCAGCTTTTTACATAATGAAACTGAGGCTCTACAAGCTTAAAAAAAGATCACATAGGCAGAGAGTATCAGAGTTCATAGAAAAGCTCAGAAATTCATGGGCTAAATTCAGTGTTCTCAGATATGACCTGGTGTCTAGTACTTTTCTCTCTAGAAGCAAGTAGCAATCTAAAGAAAACCTCTCAACTCTGGGAAAGCTAAAAGGAGTCTCATCTACCTATTTTTTAATTTGTGCAAATAATAAGTGAGGTAACACTGTCTTTCACAAAGGAAGAGAAGCTGGTGTATAGGCATCCCACTCTCTCATTTTGGATTTGCTCCCCAGAACACTGAAAGTGAATGGCCCAGTACTGGGGGAGAGGGTAGGATTAGGGGACAATGTTTAGGATTCAAAGGCAATGAAGGCATCTTATTCATTCAGGAGCAGCTAAAACGCTGTTCTACCTCTCCGAAAAAAATCGCTTGTAAATGGGAGCTAAGATCCTTCTATGTAGAAATGCAAGCCTGTAAACGCCATGTCAGGATCTTGATTTTTTTTGTAACATAAAGTTAATGATGCTTAAAATATGCACAATATGTACCCCTGTGGAACACTGAATTATCTTGATGTCTGCACTTCGGGGATGGTCTATAAAGAAAATAATTCAGAAGTGAGTAGACATAGCTGGTACTGTAAAGCGCAATTAGAGAAAGGGGCGGGAAGCCCCAGATGCATACGCAGCCAAACTGAGGGGGAAACAAAACAATGTTCAATGTGCTCATCTTTGTTTTTTAATCTTATCTTTTGAAAGATTTACTTCCTGAATTTTTGCCTGAGAGGTTTGTGTGAGCATTTCTTTGGGACAATTTACTTCTTTTTACCTTCGGGAAAAGGTACTTTCAAAAACAAGCCAACTGGACCGTTTTCTCCCTGCAGTGCCGCAATACTCAAACCCTCTGCACCTAAAACAAACAAATAAACCAAAAAAAAAAAAAAAAAAAAAAACCACAAAAAAACAAAAACAAAAACTTCTGACTAATATTTAGGCTTTCAAAAGCAGGTTGGCTTTGAGACTCGCTAGGATAATCATTTGCACCTTCCTTCAGCCACACATAATACAATCTTTATTCAGCAAATAGCAAAGTCGTTTCCTGGCAAGTCAAAGGTCACTTTTTGCTGTATTAATAGCTGCTCTGGGAGGGTCAGTGTTGTGCTATCCTACATTTTTTCCAGGGCCTGGAGATGCAATTTCCTACAATCTGCAGGCAATTTCCTACCAATTTTCTTGGGGAGCTAATAGGCTGTGACAGGAGATGGAGCTAGCAAGCAGCAGGCGGCTTCAGAAAAGACAAATTGCATCTCTGCCACCTAACTGGGCAATCTAGATCGACAGAGTTTATAGCTTTGTAGTGTTATTGGGCCCCATGCTAACAGCAAATCATTCACGCTGCTCGCTGAATTTCATATTCCCTTCTTTCCGACTTTGTTATTGCCACATATCACTTTGTAGCACTTTCCCTGGAAATTGCAGTAAAAAAGGGGATCACATATATATTAGGGACTTAAATGTCTCCTAAATTGCTTACCAGAAATTATTAACATTCAATAATTTCTGTTTACGAAATTAGGGTTAAGCTGGTGATTTTTAAGTGACGGGATGGGAAGCTTGGAAAGAAGAGCCAAAAGGGAACGATGAAGACGCTGTGTGTGCAACAGGCTGCAGCCCTCTGGCCAGCAGAGAAGTTATTTCTTCTATCTAGCAGGTCCATGTGCTTGTGGACAGTCAAATGCGTTTCAGAAAATAATATAAACATTTGCAAAATGTGCTCCTGACACTGATTTATGTTTTGCCTAGATGGTCTTTAAAAAGTTAACAGTTTAATACAACAGCAGAAATGCTTTCAAAGGATTCGGAAGAAACACCCTTATTTTATTGAAATATTCTTCTTTATTATGTAAGTAATACATTCAACCTGAAAGATTTAGAAAAGGTAAGAAAAGGGGGGGAAAGTCTGATTTAAAAAATACCTAGCCATTGTATCAACTCAACCATTTTTTTTTTTTCAATTAATTTAGAAGAGTACTGCTCTGTACCAGGTACCGCACAAAAATGAGTAAGAGACAGGCTCCTGCTGCTAGGAATTTCAGTATAGTGGAGGAGACAGGCATGCAAACAGGTAAGTTGTAAGACACTGTGCCCCGGGATCTGAATACCAAATGTGAAGAAAGGGGAACAGACTGCCTGCAAAATTAAACTGAGGGGAAAAGCAGAAAAGCTCAGATGGAGTTCAATAGTGCAGGTAAATAAACAGCAGAGATTCAGAGTCAGCTCTGCTTTCCTTAGAGTGGTTCTATCTGAGAGGATCGATGTGGATATAGTAACCAAAGCACTCAGATTATTTGCATCTAGAGACCATCACTTGGAAAGCATATAAACAGTAATGTTTTGGACAACATGATCTATGCTGTAATGACTAATATTAGAGTAATATTACAGTAATTCTACCCTCACCTGGTGTAAGAAGACTGTAAGGAAACTTAAGGTTATAAGGGTCTACACAGGAGAGGGTGTGAAGCGGAATACGTGTCCTAGAGAAATGCATAATTCCTACCTAATCTTATGAACTTCATTCCTAAATGATACCTAACTCAAAAACTCAGAGAAGCCTGGGACATTTAAAACAAATTGATCTCTAGAGATGAGTAAAACTGAAGCAGAAACACCTCTCATTTCTCCGGGCTGGATCGGCAGCCACTGGCAGAACTATTTAGTCTCTGCTGTATTTGCTGATACCTCCATAAAAAGTAGCGTTATGATGCTGTCCTTTTCAGCTATCACACCATATGTGTAGAAGTAAACAGAAAGGATCGCCTCAGAGGTGGAAAAGGGAAAGTTCTGGTGTGGCAATTTTTTAAACCTTGGGATTTGGGGGGTTGATTTCAGGAGATCATCTGGCTCACTGGTTTTGAGGGCAGGCAGGGGAGGTTTACTCAAGTAGGAGAAATGTGAAGGATTCCAGCAAGATTTTTTGTTCTAAATGACCTCTTCCACTTGCTACTTATGAATCTGAAACTTCATTATCCACATTTGTTCCTATCCTGAAGGCTTATTTAGACGGCCATCAGCCTTAAAGACAAAATGTGTTTCAATCTCAAAGTCTTCAGAGCCAGGCCTAAAATAATCCTTAGGATACATGACTGACTGAATTGAATACAATCAATAGTCCTACATTAAAATGCAAATACCCTCTGGTATAAACTGATATAAACCAGTCAGTAGCCAAGTACACCCACCTGAGGAGGTTCTAGTTGAACAATCTGGGCAAAGGCCTGACATCTACATGTTTGACTCTCCTGCCTCCTGATTTAGAAAACCACTGGGACAGGTAGAAGATGAGAGGGGTGGAACAGACACCCAAGTACACCCAGAAGGAATCTCTAAGAACATGATGACGCACTGTGGGAAAAGCCTGCGAATGGGCCCTCCATTCAAAACCACACTTTAAATCTTATGAGCTATGGGAACTTAGCCAAGTGACCTAGTCAGAACACTTTATTTTCTTATCTACTATAGTGTAGGTGGTTGTAAGGATCACAGGAGGTAATACCTGTGAAGCTCACTCCATTATGGTCAGGACTGGCAGAGCACCTTGCACAGAGGAGACTGATAATAAATGGCAGCTCTTCTCTCTTCCTCTCCTCCCCCTCTTCCTCATCATCCCCCTCCTCTCCTTCCTTCTCCTCCTCCTTTTCATCCTTCTCCTTCCTCAGGCGACAGTGGATGTCCTATCCTCCCCTGCCTAAGCCATCCCTGACAACATGAAATGCAAAGCCCTCCACAGTTTCTCAAAGCTCCACATGGAATCAGTCTAAGCACTGGGTACAGTGTTCTCTCTCCATCCTCCCTCCTTCCTTTTATCTGTCACTGCATTCTTTGGGCATAACTTCCAAATGGGTGAGCCAATTTGGAATATTATTACACCAGAATGGATGCTCTCAGTTCCTTCTTGCCATTTCTAGACATAGTGGGTTTTAATCAGATTCTGTACTACTTCTTAGATGCTGCACTCATGTCTCTCTTTCCATAAGTATCAGAAAAGTGAGCCCTAAACTTAATACCACTGGAACTATATGACACAAAATGGCACCCTGTGGCTTGAAAGAAGCAAAGGGCTTCATTAAGCGTTTTACTTGTTACTTGAAGAACTAGGTGAGGGAGAAAATTTAGATTATATTTCCTTCATGGATAAAGATAAGTTAAGGACCTATCCAAGGTCACACAGTACTTCATATATTCCTCAATGTCAAAATGAAAAGAAAAACTTTCAGGCATATTTTCATGACCTTCATGGACTTAGATATAACAAGTTCAGTCTCTAACTGCCATGGGTCATCTAAGAATCAGGAATGAAGGGGTGCTTGGGTGGCTCAGTGCGTTAAGCCTCTGCCTTCAGCTCAGGTCATAATTTCAGGATCCTGGGATCGAGCCCCGAATCGGGCTCTCTACTCAGCGGGGAGCCTGCTTCCCCCTCTCTCTCTGCCTGCCTCTCTGCCTACTTGTGATCTCTCTCTGTCAAATAAATAAATAAAATCTTAAAAAAACAAAAAGAATCAGGAATGAAGTAGGAAAGTCACTGTTGAGACAAAAAAAATTACATCTTTCATTTCTGCTTAACCTTTTAGACTAAATGCCCATCAGCTACTAAATCTAAGAATAGTTAGAAATAATGCTGAATGAAATTACTAAAGATTACAATTTTTCATAATATGAATAAATGGGACAGAATTAAAAATATTTCCTACTTAAAACTGTCCAGTGGGAAAGAAAATTAGTTTATGCTTAGTAGAAAGATACATAAAATTTTACTATAATTTAGCCCTAAGGAATTTTTTAATTACCTCAGTAATGAAAAATGTAAAATTACTGCGAGTGCATGTGCTGGGATCTTTCAACAACCATTCCTCAGCTTTAAACCACTTGCCATTTGAATATCTAATTTCATAAATATTATATTTCCAAAATCTTTGGCCCTTCAAAAGATAGGAGTGAATATAAGATAACATCTAGCAATAACTTATACTCAATAAGGGGGGAAAAAGGGGTAATACCCACAGACTGTACAGATCCAACTGAGTTCAAATTCCAGCCACTCATTTCTTAATCAAGAGTGGTGACAAAGTCACAAATTCCATTGCTGCTCTGTCTTCAGAATTAGGTGCAACGAATCAAAAATGACAACCTTGGGGCGCCTGGGTGGCTCAGTGGGTTAAAGCCTCTGCCTTCAGCTCGGGTCATGGTCCCAGGGTGCTGGGATCGAGCCCCGCATCGGGCTCTCTGCTCAGCAGGGAGCCTGCTTCCCTCTCTCTCTCTGCCTGCCTCTCTGCCTACTTGTGATCTCTGTCTGTCAAATAAATAAAATATTTAAAAAAAAATGACAACTTTTACTAGTTTTTGTGATCTGGCAAAGGATAAAGCCAAAAAAATAAAATATTTTCCCAATCAGCAAATATTCCTATGAATGGATTGGCCAACAACCCCAGATGCATTTCTTTGAATTATATCTTTCATGCAATTCCATTTTTCCAATGATCCATTAGTTAACCAGAAATACTGTACATATTTTAATGGGTTAGGAGACCTTAAGGGAATTGATGCATCTCAAATGAATGCCTCAGGGGACTCTGGTTCATTGCATAGAAGATAATTCTTTCCTGAAAAGGAGGAAGCTTCATTTGAAATTAAGATTTGGAGATCATAAACAGAATCAATTGAGCTAAGAAGTCTTTTGTAATGTATGGTGCATGGGAGGGAAATGAGCATTTGCAGGTTATGTGGAGAGTAAAAGGAAGGCCTAGTGGAATGACAGAAACCTTTTTCCCTACCTTTGTCACTTCAGAGGCTGTAAACAGTATGTTTTGTGAAGGAGACTTAAAGGATTTTCCCGGTCAATGCGCGCTGCAATAAGAAGTTCGTTCTTGAGAGAGAGGGGGAAAGGGAAAGAGAGAGAGAGAGAGAGAGAGAGAAGGACAAAGAGGGAGAAAGAGAGAGAGAAGAGGGAGAATAAATGTTGGTCATGTTCCAGAATATCTTGATGCCGTTAACCACAAAATAAGTTATTAGCTTATTGTAAGTGCAGCCAGTTTTTAAAGTAATGGAGTAATCCACTGTGGATTGCAGCAAGGAAGTGGAACAAAGGGTGTGAAATGAGCAGATGGATTTGATTTTAAACAAATTAGACCCATGACAAGGGATGTAACAAGTCATTTTTCAGTTTTCCATGCTATGGGTTAACTTCCTTTCATGACCTTTCCAGCCTGCCAGCTCATTTTTCCCCTACCGTGATCTCAGTCCTTTCTTGGACAGCACTTTTGTGTTTTGTGACTGTAAACTACTGTGCCTCTTGCTTCTACTAAACTGATCAAATAAGACACCACCGGGACTGCCACAGCTGAATGCTTGATTATTTAATCTCCAAACTAGTCGTTCTCTTAACCTCAGACTCATTCCTGGACGTATTGATAAATACAAGAATAAATGCTCAGGAGATGTCACACCTTTGTAACGCCACAGATTCTCAGAATATTCAACAATCCCACTGGTATACCCATTGATGCGGCTGATACCAACCCCAGACTGACTCATGATATGGATCATCTTTGCCCCTTCCACTCTCTTTTTTCCATGCTTGCCTCCCTGCGCCAGCTTCACATGTTCAATGGCTAAAAGCTACCAGAGACCAACCCTGTTCAGTGAGGTGTACCCCACCACCAAGCCTGATACTCCCTAGCAGTATCCACTGTCTCAAAATGCCCTGCTGTCATCTCGATACCTCAATAAACTCCCATGTCTTTACTGCTTATCTCAGCTAGAGTGCTGGAGGGAAGCAATGGGTATATATAAATTCATATTAAGAGGTGAATGAATGGCCCCTTTGACCAAAATTGTAAGTCTGCTAACGGACCTTTCCACCTTTGCAGAGCTCCCAGGATGATCTGTCTAAAATGAAAAACTGACCAGGCTCCCTGTGACCCACAGAAAATGTTTAAGGCCCCACTCTCACTCCTGGCTCTACCCAAATACCCATCATTTTGCCCAGGACTTAAACCTTGCTCCTCCCCCTTCCCATCACAGAATCATACTGAAATATTTACCTTTCCTCTGAACTTTCACAACTTGATTTAGAACACACTTCCTCAATCACAACCATCTAGCAAAATCTGAGTTCAAAAACTAGTTCAAGCATCACCTTCTCTGGAAACTTCCTTGACTCGCATCCAATTGCAAAGGTCGCACGGCTCACTCAGGGGTGTCAAAATCTTACCTAGCTCATGATAGCAACTTCCAGCATCATTCAGTTATTTCAGCAAATTCTACCATACTCAGATTGTTCGGATGACCACTGAGAACATGTGAGTGGCAGGACACTTGTGTATTAAGAACAGAAAAACAAAACAAAAAGCAAAAACAACAACAAAAAAATCCAGGATGTGAACAAAGGGCAAGAAATGAGTGTGTAGTAGACGGGAGCCCACACAGGCAGGCAGCTCTCAGCTGGTTCCTGCTCCAGACGGACCGGTGCCGAGGCCACGCCCTTTAATCTCACCCCACAGTTAGACGCAAGCGGACCCGCGGAGGGGGCTAAGGTGGCGGAAGCTACTTATTCCGGAAATGATGTCAGCCCCCATAGCCACCGTGCGGCACGTGAGGGCGGCCCGTTTCCCTCTTCTCCCAAACACTCCCTCGGAATCCCTGTTACCTACACAGAGGTCTGTCCTTGCCAGCCTGGTTCTGGTCCTGTGGTGACACAGAAGGCAGAAGATGTGCGGCAAGTCGGGCGTGAGAGGCGACGGGAATGCGGCCTGCTGCTCACGCAGCGATTAGGCCTCAGAGCCAGTGCAGGGAGACATGCAGGGCACAAAGCGGAACAAGCTGCTACAAGTCATGGACAGCGACGACGCGTTCAGAAACTGAAAAGGTATAAGGGTTGGGTTCTAGGAAATTCTTCAGAAGAGCACATGGGAGGCTTTCAGACCACTACGGGGCCAGACGGAGGAAAACTGCATAACCCCGGAAGTTGTTATTAACTATGGCTGCAGATCTCGCGATAATGTAAAGACTTGCCTTGGGGTTATTGACCAACAGGGGGCGCAAAGAAGCTTCCGGTGGTTCCAGAAGCTTTTCCATATCGGTGTGGGTGGTGAAGGCTTGCGGTATAAAATCAAGGACGAGTTTTTAACATATTTTCTTTCTTTCTTTCTTTTTTTTTTTTAAGATTTTATTTATTTATTTGACAGACAGATCACAAGTAGGCAGAGGCAGGCAGAGAGAAGGGAGGAAGCAGGCTCCCTGATGAGCAGAGCCTGATGCGGGGCTCGATCGCAGGATGCTGGGATCATGACCTGAGCCGAAGGCAGCGGCTTTAACCCACTGAGCCACCCAGGCGCCCCAAGGACGAGTTTTTAAAAATTATTGTTTATCTGAAATTCAAGCTCAACTGGGTTTCTTCTATTTGCGAAATCTGGCAAACCGAGGACGGTGGTTACATGGGTCTAGACCAGTGCTTCTTAATTTGGGGTGGTTTTACCCCAGTGGACGTTTGTCAACATCTGGAGACTTCTTTGGTTGTCATAACTGGGGTGGACGTGCTACTGACACCTAGAGAGTAGAAACCAGGGATGCACCTACACATCCCCCATTGTACAGAGCAGTCCCCACAACAGCAAATTTTCCATCCCAAATGTCGGTAGTGCTCATCTATGTAAAAATTCAGCAGCTGACATCTGATAGGTTCATTTTACAGTATGTATAGCACAAAAAACGAAGCTGTGACCAAAAAATTCTGAATAACAAAATTAATTACTCTGCAATATTAGAGACCTTAAAATGTGTAACGTTTGAGTTACTTCAGATAAACCATCTCAAGAACACATTCAGAAAAAAAAAGAAAATGGAATTCCCATTTTTAACTCTATTTGTTAACTGGAATGTGCTTCATTAAATTTAAGTCCATAAGGAGAGGGGGCAATATGGGGCTCCAGGATTTTGTGAGTTGCATATTTCTTCAACATTTCCATAAGACTTCATGGCCATGGTCCCCTGGGGCACCCCAGCAAACTCACAGGGACATCATAAGACATTTTACATTTTCTTTTCTTTTCTTTCTTAAAGGAGACTCCATGCCCAGTGTGGAACCTAATGTGGGGCTTGAACTCACGACCCTGAGATCAGGACCTGAGCGAAAATCAAGAGTCCAATGCTTCACCAACTGAGTCACTCAGGTGCCCCACTATTTTACATTTTCAAGGGAAACACAAATATACTTAACAACTGTCAGATGAAAGAATAGTATGAATGATTAGCTTGAGCTAGTTTACAGTTTTAGCATTATATCTCAGAAAATCAATATGGATCAGGAAATGAGGAGTGATGGTTCAATCTGCTTCTAAAATTTGACAAGTTGTTTAGTTCTCACCTGGTGTACACATCCATGAATAAGTGTGGTCATCTAAAAAAAGGTGTTTTTTCCTTCAATTTATGTGTGTTTAAATGGCTACTAAGTTTATAGGAGACAAGTATTATAGGACACAAGTTGTTTGGATATAACTACTTAATAAGCAGAACTGTTAGATATTTCTTTTGGCCTGGGATGCCCTGAAAACGTTACAAGGTGCCATGAACAAAGAAAGTTTGGGAACCTCTGCCTAAGAGAACTGAATAATTATACAAATTCAGTAGTGTTTATATAACACATATCACACTATTTTGCATTTTTTGAAAATAATTATCTTTTTCTTTAAAAAAAATTATCTTTGCCCAAAGACAATGAATGTTTGCTAAATGACAATTGAAGGAAGGGGGGAGGGGAATGCCTTTTCATTTACTTATTTTTAAAACCACTTTTATCAAGGAATGATCGACAGACCAAAAACTGCATGTATTTAATGTGCACAACTTGATGAGTTTGGAGATAAGCATACACCTGTGAAGCCATCACCACCAAAAAACATGTCTTTTTGAAAGAGGGAGCTTGTTACTCTGAAAAGGAAGTAGCTCAGATGTGATGTCAGTCAATGGGATAAAATATGAAAACTCCCAAAAGAGAGAAGAGAGAAAGAAAGGGAAATTTGGGACCAGCAGATTTGAGTGGCAGGCTTTTCTTTCCCTGTGTCTTGACATGACAACACAGACATAACAGCCCCTCCTGCTCATGGGAGTGGCTTGGCCTCCATGAGAGCACAAAAGGCTCAAGATAAAATTTCTTGGGCTGAACATGAGAGAAGCTGATGTCACTATATCTATCTCATAATCACCAGTGGAAAACAGCCCATTCCTCCTCGAGTTAACATAGAATTTTTCAGTTGTGTTCAAAGCATGGCCACAGACATGTTCATTTTGTTGCCTGCTTCTCACTTAGCAAACAGCATGAACATCACTGGGCCCCCAAAAGCCTGGCCCTGGTTCAAATTCTCTGACTTTCCAGAAGGCATCCAGGCCTCCACTTCTGCACAGGGCAGTATCCCTTGACCTTTTGCAGTTTTCCACGATTGTGTCATATCTAGACACTCACAGCAAGCACAATTAGTTGCATCATCTAGTGCCAGGGCAGAAATGCCAAGCTGGTGAGGAAATGAACCAAAACGAATTGAAATCACCTGCAGAGAGCTGATGAGGGAGGCTCAAGCTGCAACAAACATCAATGAGTGAAAAAAATGATCTGCCTGAGAAAATCAATGAAACCAAAATGAGCTGACCATACAGAAGAGTTCTCTCATACACACAGGCCATGCCTGACCTCAGACATGCTTAACAAATCCAGCACTTGCCTAGCTTAGTGAAGAGAGCATGACCTCTTTCCTCTGTAGCAGTGTTTCTGGAACTTAATAGTGCGCAGGAGTTACCTGGGGATCTCGTTAACATGCGGATTCTGAATCAGTCAGGTATGGGGCGGGGCCTGAGAATCTACACTTCTAACTCTCGGAGGCTGCTGGTGTTTCAACTACACTTCAGTTGCAGGCTTCCTGGTGTGTTCTCTCTGGACCAGAGGCATCAGGCATCAGCATCAGCTGGGAACTTGTTAGAAATGCAAATTTTTGGACCACACTCCAGACAAACTGAATCAGAAACTCTGGATACAGGTATAGAAGTCTGAGTTTTAACAAGCTCTCCAGGTGATTCCAGTGCACTCTGAAATTTGAGAACCACAGATATTCTAGATCTGAACCAATTTTTCATATACATTCATGCCCATTTCTACCATGAAAATTTCTCTTAATAAGCAGACTGTAAGATCTCTTGCTGTCCTCTGAAATCATGTCTTACATTAACTTTTCACATGCCCTTATTTATCTCCTAAATTATATCAATAGCTATTATCTTGTCTTCCAAGCTATATCAAGAGCTACTTGAGAGCAGGGACCATACCTTGTGTAGTTCTGTGTCTCTAGCTCAGCAATGTTTCCCATATACCATATGATCAATAAATACTTGCTGATAGACTTGTAGATTCACACTGAAGCCAGATGTGACTAAGTGAGGAGCAGGAATTCAGTTGCTAGTATGAGCATTCTTTTTAAGTGGATACAATGTATTTGTATTAATTATTTAACATTGCATAACAAACCACAAGAAGAACGTTAGTGACTTTAAATAATAATACTGATTTACTATCTCTCATGGTTTCTGTGAATCAAGAACTTAGGGTGGGCGTGGCTTGGCTTAGGGACTCTGGTAAGGTTATAGTCAGATACGGTGGGCTGAAGTCAACCGAAGGCTTGACTGGGCTTTAAGAATCTGCTTCGAAGATGGCTCCCTCACATGGTCGGCAAATTGGTGCTGGTTGTTAGCAGAGCCCTCAGTTCCTCTCCATAGGACTGCTTGAGTGACATCACAACATGGCAGCTGGTTTCCCCCAAAGGAAGTGACCCAGAAGACCAAGGCGAAAAATGCTATGCTGTCACTTTCTTAGTATTCTTTTGGTCATATCTTCCTGATTCAATGTAGGAAGAGATCATATAGGTCCTGAATAGGATAACTGGTGGCCGTCTTGGAGGCTGGCTATTATAGTGTATATCCTCTGGTTGATACAGGTAGTAACTTTGCTCTCAAGGAGTTTACAGTCTTAGGGAGGAAGAAAAATAGTAAGCAAGTTCACAAATAAGGATTTTAAACAAGTACATGCGTAAAAAAAAAATAATAGGAGACAGATGAGAGAGTGACTGTAGATAATGAAGTCGAGGGACTCTCTGAGGTAATGATAGTTGGGCTGAATGATGAGAAGGAAGCTCCATGTGGCAACAAGATGGAAGGAATAGTTTGTGCAAAGGCACTGGACAAACCTGAACAAGCTTGGCATGTTTCAGAAACAGAAAGAAAGGTTAGTGTGTCTAGAGGGTAATATGGAAAGAGGGAGTGCCAGTGAGGAGAGGCCAGCATCCAGAAAGGCAGGAGGGAACCTGAAAGACTTTGGTGTCTCCAAAGCTCAGAAAGAGTTTCTAAAAGGACAGAGTCACCAACTATTTTAAAACCTGCAGAGGGGCACCTGGGTGGCTCAGTTGGTTAAGCATCTGCCTTTGGCTCAGGTCATGATCCCAGGGTCCTGGAATCGAGTCCTTCATCGGGCTCCCTGCTCAGTGGGGAGGCTGCTTCTCCCTCTTCCTGCCACTCCCCCTGCTTATGCCCTCTCTCTCTCTCTCTGACAAATAAATAAAATATTTTTAAGGTGTTATTTATGTGTGTATGTATTTATGTATGTATTTATTTATTTATTTGTCAGAGAGAGAGAAAGAGAGAACACACAAGCAAGCAGAGTGGCAGGCAGAGGCAGAGAGAGAAGCAGGCTCCCTGCTGAGCAAGGAGCCCAATGCAGGACTTGATCTCAGGACCCTGGGATCATGACCTGAGCTGAAGGCAGAGGCTTAACCAACTAAGCCGCCCAGGCATCCCTAAATAAAATATTTTTTAAAAATAAGATAAAAGCTGCTGGGACTCTGAGCAAGAAAAACATAAAACATTGGCAGTGGGTTTGGCAATAAGATCATTGGAGCCCTTGTCAAAAGCAATTCCCGTGGTGTGGTTGGGATTAGAAGCCTGAGTGTGTTAAACCAAGGCTGGATGTGAAGAAAGGGAAGGAACTGGTATAGGATTACTCTGAGAAGAAATGATACGACACAGAGAGGACAAATGTAGCAGTCCCTCAGTGGCATGGAGTTCAGTAAACTTTTTGGATCTCAGGCTTCGAGTTTGGTTTTTGAGATTTGTGTAGGATACCCCTACATGGGCTGAAGGTATGATATAGAAATCTCTGGAACATAGCATTCACTCAGTATATTCACTTTCCATCCTTACCCTTGTGACTGGATTTTATTTAGACCCAACTAATTTGAGTCAGCTAATTTGGCAACTTGGGACATTTTTGTTCCTAATTTAATTGAGAATGGTTGTTCTTCTGGTAGCTCTTCGCATTTAACCCATGAGTAGCTATTGAGATTTTAGTGTCTAATTTGCTGAGTTTATGGAAGTAATAAAGGAATCTTTTTTCTGCAGTATGCAATTTTAAATTTACGCTCGTCTCTTTTCTTATACTATTTGGCTTCTTCCTACTGAATTCTTGTGACAAAATGTGGCTGGGTGCAGACTCACAGCCCTAGGCATGCCCAGCCTAGGGAATCTCCAGTGATCTCAAGGGGTAGTGAGAATTTTCCTACTGATTACTGAAATAGTCAGCATTTATTTACTTTAATTTTATATACATGCCATAAAGGACTTTTTTGGTTTTGTTTTTAACAAATAGCCAAATTTCCCCACTGGTTGCCCTGAGGCACATGGGGAAACCACAGGCCCTGCATGGTTGTGATACTCAGTACCACCAGACTCTATGTTCCCCCATGGCATCTGATTAATACTTTCTCTGTGTGCCACATACTTAATACTGTTCTCTGTGTGCCACAACCTGAAGGAGGTTAGGAAATACTTAAAAACACCAAGAGGGAGTCAAAGGCCAGCCCAGGGCTTCTTGCTTTTTGCCTAACTACTCCTGGATGGGCCCTTGCATGTCCCTCCCTCTCCCCTCTCCACCTTGCATTGTCCCCCTGCCCTCCTCCTGTGGAGAATTCTATTCTCTTTCAGGTCGACAGTCTTGTATAAGATAGTATACTCAAGTTCAGGATTGCTACTTAGAGAAAGAGGTGAAGGGAGAGACTGATGAAAATCAGTGATCCTCACGTGCATGTAGGTCAATGGCATCTTCCTGGTGGTTGTGAGGTAGCATAAGCCCTATTCAGGAATCCCAACTCCAGGAGCAGTTAATCAGGCAGTGAAGAACACTAATCATGAGACCATGCTCCAGATTCTGCAAATGCTTCAAATATTATCTAAATCAGCACCAAGTTTCCTTAATTAGCATATAGATGTTAGGTTTAAGTTTTTCATTGGAAAACTAAGTATGCTTAAGCTTATAATTATATATATGTACCACCGTCCTGCAGGAACAAGGCAATAAGCCTGCAGAACAATAACTCCAGAAACTTCCCCACTTTCAGAATGCCATGTAGTCCTGAAAGGACTCATTGTCTAATTGAACTAGAAGACTTGCTAACCCTTTCATGCAGGATGCTGCTCAGAACACCCTGAGGACAGAGAACAGGGACTGCTCAAGCCCAGAAGAAAGGTTGTGTGGTGTTTTTGAACATGTTTTTCTATAAAAGTGGGCACAGTCTATTGGAGGCCAGCTCCCATCTTTAACACATCACTGCTTCAGGTACCTGTTGCTGTGTGATGGACCACCCCAAACTTAATGGGTTGAAGCAGTGATTTATTAATTTTCAAAATTCTGTTGGTTGGTAGTCTGGGTCATTGTTCTGCTGGTTGCATGCAAGTACGGTCATCTGGTGGTTTGACTGAGGCCATTGGTGCTGGCTGTCAGCAGGGCCCCTCATCTACCTTTTGAACACTGAGTGAGCCCCCAGCAGGCTAGACTAGAATTCTTTGTAGATGATTATCTTGGGCTTCTCAGAGAATGGGTGGAAATTAAAAGGCCTCTAGAGAAACTAGTTCAATATCACTTCTATCGTGTGCTATTAGTCAAAGGGAGTCCCAGACCACCTCATATTCAAGGAGGCAGAAAAATAGATCCTGACACTTGATAGGACTAGTAGCAACATCACAGTGGGAAGAGGTGTGGCCACAGGGAGGAATAATGCATGGGGCCATATTAGAATGATCTACTCTCCCACTGAGTGAGGTGGGGCAGGGGCAGAATACAAAGAACTCCCATGTACTCCCACCTCTGATCATTTAACACAAAAACTCAGCCCATGAGGTTAAAGTGCATCCTTTTTTTTTTTTTTTAAGATTTTATTTCTTTGATAGAGATACAGAGAGAGAGGGAACACAAGCAGGGGGAGTGGGAGAGGGAGAAGCGGGCTTCCCACTGGGCAAGGAGCCCAGTGGGGCTCGATCCCAGGACCCTGGGATCATGACCTGAGCTGAAGGGATGCTTAATGACTGAGCCACCCAGGTGTCCCTTAAAGTGCATCCTTAACTGGAGTAGATGTAAACGTCTTTTTTTCAAATAGTCTTCTTGATAATTTTGAATTTTTCTTCTGGACAAACTTCTTGATAGGTCTAATGAAGTCCCCTTCTCCCCCCACCCCACCTCTTTTTTTTTAATCTCATAATTTATGTAATGAAGAGTTCCAAATACTCCCAGTAGGATAAGAGTCAGCACTGGCATTTTTGGTTGTGTATGTTTGTATCATTAGCATTACTTTCAACCTCCAGCTCCACTACTGGAGGGTTTTTAAGTCACCTCTACAAGTAGTTAAGTTAGTTAATTAAAATTAGGCAGATTAATACAGAAATCTACTTTGTACATGGAATGTGCAGTGTATGACAGTTTGCTCTTAGGACACCACTGTCAACCCCAGTCCACTGTCCCTGCCATTCCTTGAGGTACCTCGTGAAATGAATGGTATACGTGGTCGGCTGATGTACAGATTCAGTGGGGGTTATAACGTTAAACCTGCTTTTAAATATTAGTGAGCCTTATTTTGTTATTTTATAAATAAATCCCAACTAATATCTATATGTAAATATATAAATATTGAAGTAGTAATATTTATATATATACTCATATATGTATATAAATAGTAAATCTATGTTTATAAATTGAAGTTATATTTTCTTCCCATGCCTCTAGTGAAATATCTTTCACACCTCTCTTTGGCAACTCTAACAATTACCTTAATGGAACGTATCATTTGTCACCTTATTTTATAATTAACTGTGTATGACATCTGTCATACTCAAGGCTGAAACTAGGGTGAAAGGCACTCACTATGGGCACAAAATTTAAAGGGGTGCCAGAAAACTATGTAATCAAAATAAATATTTTAAAAAACCAAATCTGAGCCAAAAAAAACCCCATGATAAACACAGTGTCAGATTTTTAAATAAAGCCAGGATGAGGGGTGCCTGGGTGGCTCAGAGGGTTAAGCCTCTGCTTTCAGCTCAGGTCATGTCTCAGGGTCTTGGGATCGAGCCCCGCATCGGGCTCTCTGCTCAGCGGGGAGCCTGCTTCCTCCTCTCTCTCTGCCTGCCTCTCTGCCTACTTGTGATCTCTCTCTCTGTGTCAAATAAATAAATAAAATCTTAAAAATAAAAGGATGAAACAGGATCAAAATTAGGGTGAGGTAAGGAGGGCAGCAATGTGCAAGGACAGTGATAGATACGCCTTCATTTAAAGTATTCATATTGCATTCATGATAGATTTTTTAAAACAGTCTTCACTTTTTAGAATAGTTTTAGGTTCACAGTGAAATTTGGTGGAAGTACAGAGTTCCCGTATACGTGCTGCCCCCACACAAATACAGCCTCCCCACTATCACCATCCCACACCCACATAGTTCATTTGTTCCAACTGAGGACCCTCCACTGGCACACCATTCCCACTCAAAGTTTCCACTAGGGTTCACTCTTCGTGGTGTACATTGTGAATTTTCAGATATAATGGTGTGTATCTATCATTTTAGTTCCTCACAGAGAATTTTCACTGCCTTAAAAACTGTGCTCCACTTATATATCCCTTCCCCCACCCAACTATACCACCCCAGCAAACACTGATCTTTTTACTCTCTTTGTAGTTTCGTCTTTTCCAGAATGTCATAGAGTTGGAATCATATGGTATGCAGCCTTTTCAGATTGGTTTCTTTCACTTAGTGATACACATTTATGCGTCCTCCATGACTTTTCATGGCTTGACAGTTCATCTCTTTTTAGTGCTGAGTAATATTCCTTTGCCTGGATATGCTACAGTTGATTTATCCACCATATTGGTCTAGGTTTTCCAAGAAACAGAATCAATAGGCAATATATACATATATGTATATATGTACAGAGAGAGAGAGAAAGAGAGCAATTTATTTTATGGAGTTAGCTCATGTGATTATGGAGACTGAGAAGTCCCAGGATCTGCAGTCAGCACGCTGGAGACCCAGGGGAGCCAATGGTCTAGTGCCAATCCAAGTCAGAGGCTAAAAGCGGGCAAAGACTGCCCCATCTGAAGACAGGTGGAGAATGAATCCTGTCTTATTCAGTCTTTTTGTTCTATTTGGGCCTTCAAGTAGTGAATGAGGTCCACTCATACAGCAGAGGGCAATCTGCTTTATTCAGTCTACTGATTCAAACATTAATCTCATCCAGAAACACACACACACACACACACACACACACACACACACACACACACCCAGAATGGTGTTCTATACTGGGGACCAATCAAGCTGACACATAAACTTAACCACCATATCCACTCACCTACTGAGACATCATGGCTGCTTCCAAGTTTTGATAATTTGGAAGGAAGTGGCTATAAACATTTATATGGAGGTGTTTGTGCAGACATAAGTTTTCAACTCCTTTAGATAAATACCAAGGAGCATTGCTAATTGTATGGTAAGAGTATGTTTAGTTTTAGAAGAAACTGACACACTATCCTCCAAAGTGACTGTACCATTTCATATTCCCACCAACAATGAATGAGAGTTCTTGTTGCTTCATATCATCACAGATTTTTGCACTAGTTTTGACATTTTAAAATTTCAGGAAATCATTATTTATCTTGACCATGGAGTTTTCTGGTGGCACCTTAAACTTGGAGCCCAAGAACAGTCTTTCCTCATCCACACTAGTCCTGGTCCTGGACTTGGCTCCTTTAGGGCAGAAACCATGTCTTATTATTATTTTTAAAGGAAATTTGGCAAATAGTAAAGCACCTGACATACAGTAAGTGCTCAATAAATGTTAGCCATATTATTATTATTATGTCCCTCAAATAGTACCTTCGAGAGTTATCTGAACATAGTAAATGTTTGTTGAATGAACTATGGCCTTTTATACAATTGAAGTATCCTCTAAACTTCCATTTATTTTAAAAGCACGTTATTACCTGTTTTGTTAGGCTGAGCAGATTTGGTGTTTGGGGCCTGTCCATATTTTTACATGTACCTCTAACATTTCAAAAGTTGGAAATCAAATCTACTGCTTGTAGGTAGTGAATGCTTCCACTGAGTCCTGGATGAGAAAAAGAAAATATTTTCTATTCAGGCTGGAAAACAACAACAACAACAACAAAAAACAACAAAAAAAACATGGTTTCCTTTGTCTTTCTTGTTACGGAGTGCAGTGTAGATATGTGTTTGCTCTGGGATTCTATTGGTGATTAAAATAACATTATGATTCAATAAAAAATGCATCAGGCAGTGTCACTTACGCATGCCTACGTCACTGTGCTTATTTTTTCCTTTTTTTTTTTTTAAAGATTTTATTTATTTATTTGACAGATAGAGATCACAAGTAGGCAGAGAGGCAGGCAGAGAGAGAGGAGAAAGCAGGCTCCCCGCTGAGCAGAGAGCCCGATGCAGGGCTCCATCCCTGGACCCTGGGATCATGACCTGAGCCGAAGGCAGAGGCTTTAACCCACTGAGCCACCCAGACGCCCCTTTTCTTTTTTTTTTAATTAAAGATTTCATTTATTTATTTGACAGACAAAGATCACAAGTAGGCAGAGAGGCAGACCGAGAGAGGAGGAAGCAGGCTCCCTGCTGAGCAGAGAGCCTGATGCGGGGCTCCATCCCAGGACCCTGGGACCATGACCTGAGCCAAAGGCAGAGGCTTTAACCCACTGAGCCACCCAGGTGCCCCTGTGCTTATTTTCTATTTCAAGTTCAAAAACTAAAGTGTAATTCAGTAGTGACTTTAGGGTTTGCTCTAATGTTTTTATCAACTCTAGTTTTATTGATCAGCATTTATTTCTTCTAGGAATTTTCTCATATCCTAGAGTCATTGACAGGTTGATCCGAATGACTTTGAAGATTTCAACTGCTGGCAATTTACAGAATTACAATTCCTAACATCGAAATAGCCATAAACTAAAGTAGCTCAGAATATAAACAATGATGACAAGAGAACCTTGTGAAACAGTCTGTAGAAATGCCAGGAGAAACACTGTCCATCTGAATAGGATAGTCATGATATTTTTGTGACTATGCCAAGTAGTAATTCCAAAAGTTCTCACAATTGCATGAGGCAAGCTGTTTGATAACCTGCTTTTCAACAGCTGTCGGTAGCCAACATAAGGAACCACACATTATGTACAATGAAATTTCTGTTCAAGTCACACACACATTTTTTTGCTTATGCTCACTGATATATCTCCCAACATAATTCAAAGAAATCATGTGTGCATCAAGGGCTTTCGTCAAGCCCGGGTGGCATGTCAGCCTCACCCACTTCAATGTGAAGAAAGATAGAGAAGGAAGAACAGGGAAAGTGGCAAGTTGAATGTTTTTTTGTTTTTTTTTTTTTTAAAGATTTTTATTTATTTGTTTGACAGAGAGAGATCACAAGTAGGCAGAGAGGCAGGCGGAGAGAGAGGAAGGGAAGCAGGCTTCCTGCTGAGCAGAGAGCCCAATGCGGGGCTATATCCCAGGACCCTGAGATCATGACCTGAGCCGAAAGGCAGAGGCTTAACCCACTGAGCCACCCAGGCGCCCCAAGTTGAGTGTTTTTTAACTTCTGGAAATATTAGCTAAAACTGGTGTCTTATCTTTTTTTTTTTTTTTAAAGATTTATTCGACAAAGAGAGAGAGGGTACACAAGCAGGGGGAGTGGGAGAGGGAGAAGCAGGCTCCCTGTTGAGCAGGGAGCCTGATGTGGGGCTTGATCCCAGGACCCTGGGATCATGACCTGAGCCGAAGGCAGACGCTTAACCAACTGAGCCACGCAGGTGCCCCACTGGTGTCTTATCTTAACATTTTTCTGCCCCAAGATGGGGAAGAAAGGCCAGCACCAAAATTCATGTCAGCACTTTTTCTGTGTGAGTCATTGAACCAACTCAACTAACCCTCCTTTACCTTGTGCCCAAAAAACATGTTGAGTTGTGGCCAGTGGGAAAGCTTCCCTCAGCTATGAATGCTAAGAGGAACATAGCTAACAAGAGGAGCATGGACTCAGGGCTGAGCTCATCATATAAGAGTACTGCTCTACAGAAGTGTTTTATCAGATAGGCAGGTATGTGTTATATATTTATACGTTTATAAATATATAAATTTAAGAGTTTAAATATTTCATACCACTATTAACAGGTAGCAATTGATACTTACTAATTTCAAATAATCCATTGATTTAAAACTTAGTCGATTTTCTCTGAATAATTTAAGGCTAATGTTAGTAGAGGAGCCCAGAGAAGATGGCATGCTCAATTGTATATTTATTTTAACAAAAGCCAGCTGAAAAGGCAAAAAATTCATAGTGTAAGTGATCCAGCATCTCTACACAATGGTAAGGGTTGAAATCCTTTTGAAGCCCTCTGTTCCTTTTGAAGAGTCCCTTCTGTTGCTGATTTGCCTTTGTTACTACAGAAATAGCCATCCTGTGTTGAAATGTTCAGTTGGATTATGGCCGTGACAAAGCATTTTTTAACAGTATATCGCTTACCTGTGGGGGATTCAGCTCTGCACATGCTAGGGACCACCTAGACCTTTTTAACTATCTATATGTGTACATTAAGATTTCCAGCTATTTTGGGGCGCCTGAGTGTCTCAGTGGGTTAAGCATCTGCCTTTGGCTCAGGTCATGATCCCAGCGTCCCGGGATCATGCATTGGTTGGGGCTCCCTGCTCATCTGGGAGCTTGCTTTTCTCTCTGCCTGCTGTTCCCCCTGCTTGTGCGTGCGTTCTCTCTCTCTCTCTCTCTCTCTCTCTGTCAAATAAATAAATAAAATCTTTAAAAAAAAAGATTTCCAACTGTTTCATCGTAAGAGTCCATATCTTCTAGAAGACAAAATATCTAAAATGGATATAAATTAGTAAGATAGTGTGACCAAATGTTTAGGCACTACTGCAGAGATTAAAAATCAGCACTAACACTTACATTCTATATACTGAAAATTCAGAAATTCCACATATTGCAGCATCAAAATATCTGATACGATAAATTACAGCCCAGAGAAAGTGGTCATCCTGCTGTGAAGTATTAGTCCAGAAATCAGAAAGACAAACATGGTAGACAAGGAGGTTTGCACATTGACAAAGTGGCCATCATGGAAAGCAATAGTAATCACCTGAACCATATTCTTGGATTATTCGTTTGATAGAAGTTAGAAGGATAGACATCGTGGCTAGGTAGATTCTATTTTATTCACTCTTCAAATAAGAGTCTTTCCAGCCCAATGATATGTCATGGGATTGAACAAATTGGCATTTGCAGTTATCAAAAGGATGCCTGCCACCTAGAGAGACACGTGAGTTTACTGTCAGTGGCTGGCTGTCAGCGGCCCTTCTGATCTTGTTGCCATGGAAATTGACATTAGATAGGTGGGAAGAGGGGGAGTTATAGGTTGCATTCTTATTTCATTATTTCAAATATGATGTTTGAACCTTTTGCCTTCTTTGTACCCATCTGAAACTGGTTTCCCTGGTAACAGAATCAGGGACGCCACCTCCCCAAGAGCTGAGAGCTCTTTCTTCGCTGATCTCAGAAGACAGCACTGAAGGGGAGAGCCAGCAAGGCTATGATTCCTGGGACTGGCTGAAGGGGTGTGAGGAAGAAAAGGAATTGGAAGTCACCTGAAACTTCCTAAGGATTAAAAAATATATATAAGGTTTTCTTTAATTTAGGATCTAGTCATTCAAGTTATCCAGTTTAAAAAACTGCCGTCACTCAAGGTCACTACCTAAACCCAACTGGTCCACACAACTCTTCTCTCCATAGCTCAGGCAGCCTGCTCATGCATTTTCATATACATCATGCTTGCTTTTCTTAAAGGGGACAAAATGGAAAAAGAAAATTCCAGACAAGGACTCATTAGGTCATCTCTCCCCATATATCCATGTTTTCTCATCCGAAGTAGTTTGCTTTCCAAGGGATTGTTAAGTTGTTTTTAAAAGGATTTTCACCTCTGAGGGTTTATGTTCAGTAGAGAATGTAGTAGAACTAAAATGGTTGGTCTGCTTAAAAAAAATAAATATTACACACGAAACCATAAGGGAAAGGAAAGAGTAGCCATTAAACTAAACTATTAAGAATGGTTGCACTTTACATTCCAAATGTGGAGTTATGTATTGGGGCTATTATGATTGCAGAGGGCTGTGCAGTGGATTCAGCAGAATGGTCATGTAAATTGAAAAGCAAACTAATGTCTCTCCAGGCTCTGGAAACCACAGAAGGAATTTGCTCCCAAGTGGAAAACTCTAGGCAATCAACCAATGAATCACTCACCCAAAGAACCAGAGCTTTGTCTTTTTCATCAACTGTCTTTTATGCACAAGTAGGATATGGGTCACTTCATACAATATCAGAAAGAAAACCAGAAGGGCGCAGGTTTCAGCACATAGACCTTTTCTGAGTGCTGATGGTTTATATTATGGAAAAGGAGACAGTGTGTTTCTTTCTTTAATTTTGCCATATAAAACATTCCCATGAGATTTTATTCCCCAAATGCTTGATAAAAATAAAACTCTTGATTGAGATGATTGTGTTGGGTGGAGGTTAACAGATTTTACTTTTGTGCAAACAAAAAAGCCAACTACAGAAATGAAAAATATAGGCATATAATACATTCACATCCTATGATCTAGCCATCTTATTCCTGAGATTATTCCAAGGCAGTAGTTCAAAGGAGGAAGAAAGCAGTTCTATATGTGAAGTTGTTTAATGCAGCAGTAGTTATTAGAGCCGAAATGTGGTCAAAACAGTCATGCAACATTGCAGAAGTAGTCTAATAAACAGTGCTGTGTCACTTGATGGAGCCAATAAAAAGAGCTAAAGACAACCCAGAAATATGGAGAAGGAAAGGACTCAAGATAGCTTAATAAGAAGAGCAGAATGGAAAATGGAATGTGTGCTGTGCTCACATATAAATGAATGCATGGGAAATACATCAAAAATAGAAATATTAGGATGGAGAGGTTTTGGGGTTTTTTAATGCTTTGTAGCCCCTTCCTTCAATGATAAATAAATATTCGTACATATATACATATATTCATATATGTCTACCTATCACATGTACATATGTGTGTGTATATCACATACATATGTGTGTATGTGTATATTGTATATCATATGGATATCATATGGCTTTGTCATTGGGTATGACCTTGAGCAACTTCCTTAGCCCCTCTCAGGACTTTTCTTCAACTACAAAATTGAAATAAAAATAGTTACAATAAAAATAGTTGAAAGCGGGCGCCTGGGTGGCTCAGTGGGTTCAAGCCTCTGCCTTCAGCTCAGGTCATGATCCCAGGGTCCTGGGATCGAGCCCCGCATCGGGCTCTCTGCTCAGCGGGGAACCTGCTTCCTCCTCTCTCTCTGCCTGCTTCTCTGCCTACTTGTGATCTCTGTCAAATAAATAAATAAAATATTAAAAAAAATAGTTGAAAGGATTAAACATGGTGCCATTTTCTGATAATTTAACAATTTTAACAAATTTGAGAATATATATATGTGTATACACACACACACACACACACATATATATATTCTTTCTGTCTCTCTAGCAGTAATTTGATATTTGGACCCTTCCCGCTTCACTTTTGTAAGTGGCTTTACACGTTGGTTGTTGCTTATTGCAGAGTAATTAAGCTGGGTTGTTCCGCTGGTTGCTTCACTAACTAGACACAGAGTGAGGAAAATAGAGAAATAAGAGCATGCCCTGCTCACAGCAATGGCCACGTGCATCAAAAATTGCTGAGACCCTTGGGCACCGGGTGGTGTGGTCAGTTAAGTGTCTGACTCTTGATTTCTGCTCAGGTGGTGATGTTATGGTCCCAAGATCAAGCCCTGTGTCGAGCTCTGAGCTTGGCACAGACTCTGCTTGAGATTTTCTCTCCCTCTCCCTACTCCTCCCACTTGTGCTCACTCTCAAATAAATAAATCTTTTTTAAAAAATTACTGACATCCTGACAATTAATGGACTAGGTAGAAATTGTGCAAGCCTTATAGCTCACTCCTTTTGGGTAAAATGCATAATATGGCCTTTAAGATGGCAAGAGATACATACCACCCGAACTCTAAAGATACTGAAACACACATTTTCCTCTTAGAGAGAGTGATTAGTGTTCTAAGAAATGAAGGGAACCCTCCCGATCTAACTTGTTAAGTTAAAGTCCACTCACAGTATGGCCAGCATTTTTCCAGAGCAAAGAATGAACAGACACGAGGTGTCAGCAGACAGTGCCAGGACTGCAGCTCCCTCCCATGTGAACATGCTGCAAAGCAATTCCAAGTTTCTTTACAAATTGCCTTTTCAGAAGGTGGCGTTTGAGTATGCTCATTTCTAGGGAAAGATGCCAGTGCAGTGGGTCCTGAACACAGAGCCTTGACTTTACAAGATACACAGATATGCTTGAACTGAACTGGAATTAACAGTGACTGTTTCAGTTGCTAATGGACAAGCTTTTGTTAAAGTCTGCCCTAAGACCATCAACTCATTGCCCAAGGCATTCACAATTAAAAGCCAGCTGACGAAGTCAATGGTCAGCTGAACTGGACCTCAAATTGCAAATAAAAGAAAAGCATGACCAGTGTTATGTTAAATTCTCAAAGTCTCAAAAAATAAAAAAGATGGAAATTCTTGGGGTGCCTGGGTGGCTCAGTGGGTTAAGCCTCTGCCTGTGGCTCAGGTCATGATCTCAGGGTCCTGGGATTGGGACCCACATCAGGCTCTCTGCTCAGTGGGGAGCCTGCTTCCCCCTCACTCTCTGCCTGCCTCTCTGCCTACTTGTGATCTCTTTCTGTCAAATAAATAAATAAATAAAATCTAAAAAAAAAAAAAGATGGAAATTCTTTAAAATTATTTGTTAAAATTGGTAAATTATCTGAAAATGGCATCTCTTTTAATCTCTTCAACAGCCTTGTAAGGTAAATATTTTTATTTCAATTTTGTAGTTGAAGAAAAGTCCTGAAAGTTGCCCAAGGTCATACCCAAATGATAAATCCATATCAGACCTGGGATCTGTGCCTGATTCCGAACTTGGTGTCCTTCCAACACATCACAGTGCCCAGTAGGCTACTTCTGGTTCACATTCTCATTACAAGTAGGGCATCACACCTGCAACTACAAAGAACCTTTGGTTTTAAACAACAAAAACAATATAGAGGTAGGTTATAGTTCCCTACTTTTAACTCACTACGGAGGAGGTTTACCATCATTGGTGTTTGTAAATTACCTCTTCAAAGCAAGCAAAGGATAACGGTGAAAAGTAATGAACACACTTTCTTAATATTGAAAATAGAACACACAAGTTTATGTAATAGAAACCTATCCTGAGAAAATTAGACATCCACTTTAGGTGTCTAAAAGAAGCTTTCAGGGCTCTGTGAAAGGTTTCCTAGATCTGCTGATGGGACGGATACCTTAAGTATGAGGATCGGATGGTCAATGAGCTGACCTCCTCTAAGCTGGAGCAAAACTAAATGGAAAATGAGGTATCACTTATTGCCTATCATTAGCAAATATTTTTTAGAGTAAGTACAATGTGGTTGACCTGAGGCAAGCTAGCATTACCATGCTCTGCTGGGAGTAGTATAAATAGGCCTAGGATTTCTAGCAAGCAATGTTGGCAGTGTATATCAAAGATCTGAAATAACATTTTATCTTTTGACGCAGTAATTTCACTTCTTGGGATTAAGTCTAAGGAAGGGAACAGAAATAAGAGAAAATTATATATGAACATTTTCTTTACAAGGATTATAACAATATCTCAATGTTTGAAATAGTCTACTTACCTAACAAATGAGAAATGAGCAAATTATAGTAAATCCAACATTGTGAGTTGTTTGCGAGTAAATTTTAATAAGGAAAAATAAAGTCAACTGATTTGCCAAAAAAAACCTCCCCCAAAAAACAATTAAAAAATGGGCAAAGGACATGAACAGATGTTTTTCCAAAGAAGACATACAAATGGCCAACAGATACATGAAAAGGTGCTTAGCATCACTATTAAGAAAAATAGAAATCAAAACACCAGGTGGTATCATCAGATATCTGCTAGACTGTCTATTATCAAAAAGACAAATGCTAGCAAATATGTGGAGAAAAGGGAACACTTGCTGCATTTATTGGTAGGAATGTTCACTGGTGCAGCTACTATGGAAAACAGTATGGAGGTTCCTCAAAAACATTTTAAATACAACTGTCATGTGATCCAACCATCCCAATTCTGGGTTTATATTTAAAGGAAATGAAATGACAATCTCAAAGAGATATCTGCACTCTCATGATCAGCGCAGCATTGTTCACAATAGCCGAAGTATAGAAACTACCTAAAGGTCCATTAGTGGATGAATGGATAAAGGAAATTTGAGAGAGAGAGAGAGACACACACACACACACACACACACACACACACACACACGACTGTTGAGCCTTTAAAAAGAAGGAAATGCTGCCATTTGCAACAACATGGATGAACCTAGAGGTCACTATGCTAAGTGAATTAAGTCAGAGAAAGACAAATACTGCATGGTATTACCTATATGTGCAATAAAAAAAAAAGGCTGAACTCCTAGAAAAAGAGTAGAATGTTGATTGCCAGGGGCTGAGAAGTCGAGGAAATAAGGAGAGGTTGGTAAAAGCTTATAAAACTTTTCGTTTTAAGAGGAACAAGGTCTGAGAATAGCAACACTGTAGTGTATGACAGAAATTTGCTGAGACAGTAGAACTTAAGTGTTCTCACTACTCCCCCCAAAATAAATACTGGAGGTGATGGATACAGTCATTAGCTTGATGGGGGGAGTCCTTTCATAATATATGCATCTATCAAATCATTACATTATATATTTTAAACATCTAAGAATTCTTTTTGTCAATTACACCTCAAGCTGAAAACAAGAAAAGAAAAAGAAAGTGAGAAACACATTATAAAACCACAGGAACAAGGTAGTAGAACAGAAATAAGACAACCGGCATTGGAATCTGACTCCAGCCATTAGCTGTGTGATCTCCAGCTAGTTGCTGCCTCTCTGTGCCTGTTTCCTTATCTGGTAAATGAACATGAACCCAGTAACTATCTCATTGGGCTTTTTTGAAGACTAAGTGAGATAATACAAAGTGCTCAAGTATCCTTGAGTATCTCATATCTGGGAAATACTCAACATATGTTCATAATTATTAATCACCTATATTATATTGAACATATTTGTTAGGAAAATATTGTTTCTAAGAGGCACCATTATGGGGTTTATTTTCTTCTTTGTACCTTGTTATATTTTCCAAATTGAAATCAGAAGTATATACCTTTATGAATAAAAAAAAATTACACAGACACATCTGGAAGCCCTCAGCTTCCAGTGTCTTGCACACATCAGTTCATCCAGACACTTGCTCTAATGGCACAATGGGTTGTCCTAGGCAGCTAATGCCAAATAAGTAATTTACATCCAAGACTGGTGAGACCTGCCTGTCAATCCTTTACTGTTGCGTTTCCTTAGGGCAGTGCCTCACCCAAATCACCCTCTGTGACCATCGGCAGTTTCTTCCCCAGGCCCCTCTCACTGGAATAATTGCCCCTCAGCTACCAGCCTGGTGACCACCTTGCCAAGGGTAGAGATCACACCCTCAGTAAATGCTGGTGGGTTGACTGAATCTAATATGATATCCTGAAGAATAAAAACATTCTAGGGACGCCTGGGTGGCTCAGTTGGTTAAGCAGCTGCCTTCGGCTCAGGTCATGATCCCAGAGTCCTGGGATCGAGTCCCACATTGGGCTCCTTGCTCAGCGGGGAGCCTGCTTCTCCCTCTGCCTCTGCCTGCCTCTCTGCCTGTGCTCACTCTCTCTGACAAATAAATAAATAAAAAAATCTTTAAAAAAAAAAAAAAAAAAAAAAAACAAAACATTCTATAAAGTCAGCACCTTATTGTTTTACACAAAGTATCCAGTATTCAGAAAAAAAAAATTCTCACTTTTTTTTTTTCAAAATGTTTTCTTTCTTTTTTTTTTTAAGATTTTATTTACTTATTTGACAGAGAGAGAGATCACAAGTAGGGAGAGTAACAGGCAGAGAGAGAGGGGAAGCAGGCTCCCCGCCGAGCAGAGAGCCCGATGCGGGGCTCGATCCCAGGACCCTGAGATCATGACCTGAGCCAAAGGCAGAGGCTTAACCCACTGAGCCACCCAGGCGCCCCTCTCACTTTTATATACATCACCACTCCAATTAAGCATTCTCAACGCTTTCACTACATTAGGTCCTTAAGGTAGCTTTTCCAACGCTGATAGAAGTCATATAACTCAGATTAAATTATGACTAAGTGAAAAAAAGCACCTTTTTCAAGTACTCAGTTCACATTTAGTTGTATTATAATATTCAGCTTCAAAAGGTAGCTTTGGGAGCAAAGACGAATACAAGAACAGCCGCCTCAAAACAGTATGTCTTGTGTTTTATTATCATTATAGTTCTAATCCTTACCCCCAAAGCTTCTAAGATGGGAGACTTCCAGTCTTCAGAGAATATGAATATACTAGATTAGCAGTTCTCAAAGTGTGGTCTCTAGACCCGCAGCCCCAAGATCAAATGGGAATTTGGAGAAATACAAGTTCTCAGGTCCCATCCTGATCTACTGCCTCAAAAACTCAGAAATCTGAATCTGTCCCTCATGGTGATTTGAATGCAGACTCAAGTTTGAGAACAACCTTTCTAGAAACATGAACCCAAGTAACAAGTATTTAGCTGTTTAAGTGCCAGGACAAAATATGAAGCTGAAGCTTTGGTTGCCTGGAGATAAATTCCTCAGGGCACAAAATAACCCTTACCCAAGCTTCTTCTTGCTCAGGGAAGCCCGAGACTATAGTGATCTGACAATTTTGTTGCTGAGTGAAGACTGAAGAGAAGATATCGGGGAGAAAAAAAATCCATGGATCTAGAGCAGAGTGGAGGGTTTGAAACATCATCACTCAATTTCAAGCTGATGACAAGAGGCAGTAGTCTCCTGATGGCATGAAGCAGCATGCTGAAGGTAAGAATTTGATCTCTCCGATTTGCTGGAAAACTCATTTGGGAAAGTCACAATCTTAAATGGCACAAATGCTACTTTTAAAATCCCAATTTTAAAATCCCTATATGAATGCTCTATGGCTTTAAAACCAGATGCTATCGACCAGTAATGAAATCTAAAAAAAAAAAAAAAAAAATTAGGTCATCAAAAATCCCATCTCTCAACAGCTATGAAGATATTATTTATGTCAAACACTTCCCTACCACCTGGCAAATAGCACAAACTTTTTAAAAAAAAATGTTAATTATCATATTGATGAAATATTTTGTCCTTATTTTAAGTGCTAGAAACACCTAGTTACCAAAAGGCATTCCAAACCTAATCTCACTAGGATTTCAGTTTTTACCTAGTGAACTTCAATTCCATGGAAGAACTATATGGCAGAAACCCACATTCAAGGTGCAAAGACCACAAGTGACAAAAAAACAAGATTAAATACATCTAGAGACAATGACAATGGGTGAAACTACCTGGCATGGCTCTTGGCATATACAGGCGATCAATGTTTGGTTGAATCTGAATTTACTGAATGTGAATTTGTAATCCATATCAAGGCATGGTGTATACCAACATTTGGCTTACCAGGATTTCAAGAACCCCATGATTCCAGGCCATGATTCCAGGCTCACGTGGGGACAGTAGTGTGACTCCTAATTTCAGTTTAGGAAGAAATCACTCTCCCACTCTTATCTTCCAATTGTGAGACAGTTGCCACTCAGTCCTGCTTCCCATACCTGTTTCTGATCCCCAAGACTCAGAGAAGCAGGCACGACTACTGTCTCATCCCCATTTTATGAGTAGGGAAGCAATTTTCTCGGCAATTCCCCATGATTCCAAACACCCTGAGCAGAGGAGTAGGACTAGCTCTAAAATGCCTCTTCCAGGACCACACTAGCAAACAGAAATGGTTTCATCAGATTCAAGATAACTGATGAACTGTAAGGTCTAGACCTTCAAAAATCTCACTAGAGAAAGAGTATCGGAAGCTTGGGAAACAAGAAAGCACATAAGGAAAGAAATGCACCAACAGAAAATGGAACTACTTCTTTAACCCAGAGTCCTTTCAAATTTTCCCCCCTCTTCTTGATGGACATAACAGCTTCACAGCAAGCAAGAGACCCTACTTCCCAGTCTCCCACGTGACTAAGTCCCAGTCAGTAGAAATAATGACCAGATTCTTAAAGTCACCTGCTGACAAGGACATCCATTTCCTTGGATTTTCTCCACTGCTGGCTGAAAGTGGGGGCAAGGGAAGCCAAAGATGGAAACACAGAGCTACACCGCTGGCCTGGGTCTCTAGGGGAGATACAAACCCCTGTGGTCTCTAAGCCACTTTACTGGTAGGTCTCTGTTCTAGCAACGTAACTTCTCTCCTCCTTGTACAGAAAATAAGGGAGGCAGGCAGGAAAAGAGAGACAACAGAAAAGATAAATACTATATTAATAAGCCATCAGAATCTGTAGTAGAGAAATGTACTTCATTATACAAGGAAGGGATGAGAGAGAAATCAGCCTTAGTAATTAGGGCTTTCACTTAATGAGAAGAGAAAATACTTAACAACTCTCTGCATAAACAAATATTATTTTGGCAAAAAGCAAACAAAATAATGTGAAATGTATAAAAACGAGGAGGTCTGGATAACAAATGAAAAATATTAAGACAAACTGCCAACAACTTGCTGGATCCTAAGAAAACAAGAACATTAAAAATTCCTTAGGTGCTATTTTTAAATAGCCAGGAAGCCTGATTTAAAAATATTAACCATTCTTTTCTAAAATATAACAGTTAATAATAGGTATACGAAGAAATGAGCCATATAGCCTTTTCAGGAGGAAACATGCATGGTCAACTTATTAAAAGCCCAGGGTTATGGGTTTCATCTAATCAAATTAATACAAGCTTGTCCACCAAGAGGAAGACCAGACTAATGAGAGATCGCAATGGCTAGAAGCTGCAGGGAACACCTTAATGAGAAGAATGGGCTGGGCGTGACTGGCTCAGGTCAACTCTTATAATAGATTAAGTAAGTATTAATGAGACAAAACCAGTTGGCATCTCACCTTTCTTTTACAGGTTAATGAATTCCATAGCTTTGTGGACATCATCAATCTTAACACTGAACACAAGTCACCCTCATGTCTTGAGAAGTGACGCTTGCCAAGGGAGACAATAAAGATTTGAAGATGTTGGACTGTCCTGGAGAAGAGAATATTCTGTCTCCCAGTGAAACACCAAGAAAAAGCAGAGCTTTAATTTGTGACCTCCAATCACAGGAGGATCTTTAAAAAAACACGAATCTTGATGAAGTTATTTTAGCTTCCCAAATGAAAGTGTCATCAGTAAACCTTCAAGTACTGACTATTCCTAGTCTTGAGTTCCCACTAACTTAGAGGTGTTGATTAGGTTCCAATGCAGTGCGAGTCCACAACCAAATCTATTTGCAAATTCAGAAGTGCCTGCTTCAACTTCCTCTGCAAATGTGTGGACTCTGCTTACAAAACCCACATGAATGATCCCAAAACAACAAAGAAGGAAAAGGAAAACCACTTATTGGTACTAAAGCCTTTACTGTAATAAACCAAATATATTTACAATTTATACAAATGTTTAACCTTCAACAAAAATACAAAAAAACATTTCACAAGATGCAAAACCAGGAAACAAGTTCATTGGAGACAGCACTGCTCTACGAAGCACAGAACATGAGGGGAACCGCAAGGAACAGGAAGGTAATCTCGGCAGATCACACAGACAGACAGGAACAGGCTCTGCCTACACCCCTTGGCCCCTCTGTCCACTCTGCCTCAGTGCTCCGTTTGGTCTAGGTAGATAGGTGACCTTCAGCTGACAGACTCGTCGCCTCCTCTCTGAAGATTCAAAGTAGTTTTGTGTCAAGGTTTGGAAACAGGTTTTTGTGGTTTTTTTTTTTCTTTTAAAATTACAACTTTTCTATTTCTACAAATTCTCAAAACATTTTGGCCCGATTCAACTATAAACGTCAAACCACATCATGTTTTCAGTAGATGACTTCATAGACTGTAGCCTTCTTGTCCCCTGAGCCAGTGACTATGTACTTATCATCCACAGAGATGTCACAGCTAAGCACGGACGAGGACTCTTTGGACTGGAAGAGAAAACAATGGGTGCAGTTTTAATGGGAACAGAGATGCTCAGGGCCCCTCCTCCTCCCCAAGGTGCCTTCACTTCTGGAGTCCTGGAGAATGCCCCGATCAAATGGTCATTCTGGGCAAGGAGCACTGACTTACTTACCTGGAATATACTAGCTCCGTAGGGGGTCCGCCAAGCATTGAGGAGGTTGTCTTTGCCAGTACTCACAAACCATTTACCTAGAGTTCGCAAACAGGGAGGTAAACAAGATTAAAATCCCTCCTTAGTAACCTGGACTTCATCAAACTCAGAACATTTCTAATCATGAACTATCATGTCTAAGCGCTTGGCTAGGATGGGAGTAGAGAGAGCAGGTTTTAAATCCAGGCTCCACTGTGAACCATCTGTGGTCTTGGATTTTGTCTAAGCAGTGGCAGGGACCATGTCAGCCCCACAAGCCACCGGATACACTTCAGACAGGATCACATCCAGCACACAGTGGGTCCTCAAATAGTGAATCGATAAAGCTGCTGTCCTTGTAGTCCATTTCCTCACAATGAAATGGGACTAGGAAGGATTAAATGACAAATTTAAGAAAAATGCCAGACATGATACATGGCACACAGAATGTGCTCAGTGACTAACGGCTATTCATCCCTCCATCCATCTCGAGGATAAATATTTGATTCCACATGAACCTCTCTCTTCATCTTCACTGCAGAGTAGAACATTGTGGGGCAAGCTGAGTATGCCCTTCTCTGATCCTAGTTCCCTATCCTGCTCAGTCCGTAAGGACTTCCAACATGGCTGCCCCAGGCTTCTAAAAACTTTGCCCCCCTACAGAGTGGTAACTAATTGCCCTCCACCTCTGTCCCAGACTCTGTGCTTAAAAAAAAAAATCTGTGTCAAAATCTTGTATTAGGCAACTGCATCCCCTGCTGACTTTTCTCACATTAGGAAAAGAGGCTGAAACGGACATCACGATGCTCTGAGGGACATATTAAGACAGTAGAATTATTGCATCCAGCTGCTCAGAGAACATTTTTTCCAGATGTGATCTCTACTGTATTTTTTTTTAAGAAGTATTTTCCATTGAGGCCATTGGCGTCCTCCAGTTTCCTTTCAGCTCAACTCACCACAATAAGCAAATTTTAGGGATAGGACACAGCTCTCATGGAGATGCAGCTGGTACTTGTCAGGCTTATTCACGTGAAGAACTTCCACATTGCTACTCTCCATGCCCACGGCCAGCCACTCCCCGGTTGGGCAGTATCCAAGGGAGAAGATCTGTAGGAAGCAGAACAGGCTTGCTGGTGATTTTGCCCAATAAACCGAGAAGTGAAATGGCAACAAGAAACGGGTAAAACAGCAAGAAGAGGGGGATGTAATCTGCAAACTCTGGATTGCAGTACAGTCCACAGAATAAGAGACCCAACACAGACCAGCCAAGTGTTAAACACCTTTATGAAAACAAACAGAAAGCTTGGAATACATACATCACATGTGATGAAATTATTCTTTTAATACTTTTTTAAGTTTACTTATTTAAGTCATCTCTACCCCCAATGTGGGCTCAAACTCATGACTCTGAGATCAAGACCCATATGCTCTACCAACTGAGCCAGCCAGGTGCTCCAATAAATTATTCTTAATAATAATGACATCTGTGTGTATACGTATGTTTTAACATGGTTCCTTGTCTTCTGCAGATACTAACTGAAATGCTTGTGATGAGATGACATATGTCTGGGGTTTACTTTAAAACAATCCAGTGTTTGGGGACAGGAATGATACGGGAGACAGGTCATGGGTTCACAATTGTAAAGCTGGGTGACAGGCAAGTGGGCTTTATTGGACACTTCTCTGTACTTTGATATATGCAATGACAGTCTCTGCATTCGTGTACATTTGAAATTTTCCATAAGAATTTTTTTTTTTTTTAAAAAGGCAGACTGTAAACAGTACCCTAACTCATACTGGGAAAAGGGCTGGAATGAGTAAGACTCTAAGAAACTCCACAAAAGATTAACAGGGACATGAAATTTAGTAATATGCATAGCTGTACACAAGTAATGATCAAAAGAACAATTCCACCCACAGAAGACACTTAAAATGGTACTGTCTTTCCCCGAACAAGTTAGATTCAGACGCTCGCCACTCATCCCCACAACCCACGAAGTTGCCATTTCATATCATTTCAAACCTCCATCAATCTAGTCAGCCACGAGTCCCTTTTCCCAGGGATGAGTAATAAAATGGGCGTCCACAGAGATACCCCTGCATTTTTTTAAGTTCCCCGATGCAAGGGAAATGAATTAACTTTCAGAGCTGTTGTGATTTTTCTCGACTCCTCATGATAACCCTGCCTATTTTTCAAGCTGTCTTTTTATATGTGAATCAAATAATCCTCTCTCACCCCCACATTGGACGGTGGGAATATGTTCCAACAGGGCAAACCACAGGTTCTTCACTGTACGAGTTCCTTCAATGAACTCATACATAAATAAAAGTAACAGGTCTTAACCGATTGGGTTTTAGAAACCACTCTAAGCATTTCAGGGATGTTGTCTGTCTGTCTGTGGGGGTTGTTTTTGTTTGTTTTAAATCGGCATCTCAAAGTCAAGACTGGTGCCTTGTTCTTACTATGGTGGGGTGTGAAGGGAGAGAGAAGGATGCCACCGGCAGACCAGCTCAGAGATTCCCAGGGTGGGGGTGGGGTGGGGGGAGCTCGTCACCTGTGAGGTGAAGTCGTGCTGCTGCAGCTGCCGCCCCTCGCGCAGGTCCCAGGACCTGACCGTGTTGTCCAGGCCGCCCGTCCAGAGCTTGGTGCCGTCATTAGAAATGTCAATACAGCTGGCCCCGTCTGTGTGGCCCTGGAATTGCCTGATAAAACAAACCAGATTGAATAATGATTTCCTGCCAGAGCTCAAGGTAAACACTGTTGTGTTGTTAGTTTTGGACTTGGTGTGTGTGTGTCATCTCTTCAGTGTCTGCTGATGTGCAAGATCACACTAACCTTCCCCTGAGGAGGAAACAGCACCTGCAGATTTTCCTTTTCTTTTTTCGCGGTCCAAGTGCTAAAGATGTGGGATGCCATTTTAGGTCATCACACAGGAGAACTTAAATACGCTCTTATAGCTCTTCTTACAAATCGTCTGGAAGGGAAAATTCCTCCCAGGTCTGGAAAAGTGTTTGAGTGTTAAAGGAAAAAAACAAACAAAAAAAAAGACAAACACACACACACACAGAATCCCGAGTATATTCTGTAAAGAAAGATGTAGGCCTACATCACAACATTAGGAGCTCAGGGTCCAGAAGCACTTACTTTTCCACGAGTGAATCCATAGGGCAATGCCCTATATGGCAACAAAGCATGAGCTCACATATTTACTCAACCTTGCTTTCTGGATTAGAAACAGCCCTGCATTAGGAAATCTGGACTCCCGGAGACAAAGGGTCATGCTGGCCTCCTGACTCAAGGGCCAGCATGAGACAAAGCTAATTGCTGAGGCTGACCCATGGGTACCTCAGCAGGGACCCTGCCTTGAAGTGGAGCACAAGGTTGTTCTCTTCAAGGGAACTCTAGTGCTTTAGTCAAACAACACTACCAAAACCAATCAACCAACAGAGGTTTGCAGAACACAGATGCTCTGCCAGGCCAAAGGCGGGTGGTTTGCTGAGGGAGAGGCCAAGGTGAGCCACCACAGGGTTGGTGATCTGTGCATCCAGACCCAGTTTTGAATACTAAGAGGGAGCCAGCAGGGACGTGACCAGAACAGGTCCAATCACTATAGTGAACCAGAGGGGATGCAAGAGAATGGCTCGGGAATTTCAACACCCGAAGTTTCTAGGTCTGTCCTTCCTCTAAGTTCCCCTCGCTTTATTGTTACCACAGAACTCCAAACTTTTAAATGGAGCTTAGAATTTGAAGAGCGTGGAAGACGAGACAAAAGCAGCACTTGCCATGAATTCTGAGACAAGATGACAACTTCAAAACTTCACTTCAAAAACTGTTCCTCTAAAAGTTATTCTCAATGTCCATCTTAGTCCTCTTCCCCTCACGCACCTGACTGTTCCCACCCCATCCCATGCACGCATACGCCAACTAGCCCCACTTTCCTCCAAGACTCCCCACAAGTCACACAGGACTACTGAAGTCCCAGGCCTGTCTTTTGAAAGTTCTGCTATTCCCTTCCTCAAACTTTTACTCCTTGACTAAAAATGGTTTTCTCAACAGACTTGAGCTGCCTGGTGGGTGCTTCTCCAACCTCCGTCCACAAATCTCGGTGCTACTCTCAGACTCCCCGAAGGGAGGTGCTGACCGTGCTGGGTCTCCGTCGATATTGAGATATTCAGCAGACTCTACAACACCCTCTCACACAGAGCAGCTGTTAGCCACACGTGGCCAACCCAAAGTGAGCAAGAAATTTGTAAAGCACTACCCCATTATATCCAGCAGGTGTTTACTCCCGGGGGCTGAAAGAGAGCAGGAATTCAGAGCGCAGACATGAGAACAGCATGCCTGCGCCGCATCTTGTCTCCCCCGCACCTGACTGTGTGAGCCAGGCAGGCAGACTTAACCTTTCTCTGCCTCAGGTTCCTTACCTATAAAATTGGGATAATAGCAGTACAGATGTTATAAGGATTAAATGGATTAATATTTGAAAAGCCCTTAGAATAAAAATTTTGAAAGTGTTATTTATTGAGTACTTTTTTTGTTTTTTAAAGAAGAAAGGAAAGAAAAAACAAACAAACAGCAAACACTGGCTAGGCTAAAAGTTTGAAGGGACTGTCTGCTCTATCTACTTGTGTCCATTCTGTTCATTCTGAGCTGCCCAGAGCATGACAAGAGAAAACAACAACCACAGCATCAGCCACATGCAGGGACAGAGCCTGACTTGGTGACACTGACTGGATTCCTATGGAGAAGGTCTGGAGGAAGACTAAGCTGCTAAGACTTCGAAAATCCATCCCTTCGCTCTGGCACAGGGACCCAAAGCATCAAAGGAGCCCTGCTAAATCATCCACAGCCTACCACCACACCATAAACAAAGAGCATTTCCGAGCAAAGAAAATAGGGAACGAAAAGGTAGAACACAAGCCAGGTTTGCCTGGGATGTTTAACTAGTGCTTCTCTTTGTAAAGACTTTTCTATAACATCTCTGGTGTGGACTCTGACTTCAACAGAGGGAAGGAGCTGGTCAGAGCCAAGGAGAGACACAGAGGTGGCAGGACTGTGGCTGTCACCACAGTTAAGAGGACAGACTAGAGGAAGGCAGGCTCATTCCTGAGTGGAATGACACCTGGACAGCACTGATTTAGTAACTGAGAAACATGTACACTTTAAAACCATTTTGTGGGTGAAGTTCACAGAATCTCCCTCTTAAAAAAAAAAAAAAATCATTTATTTGACAGAAAGCGTGCACTCACAAGCAGGGGGAGCAGCAGGTAGAGGGAGAGGGAGCAGCAGAGTTCCCACTGAGCAGGGAGCCAGACTCTAGGCCCGATCACAGGACCCTGAGATCATGACCTGAGCTGAAGGCATCTTGAGCCACCAAGGCACTTTGGAATCTCCTCTTCTAATGTCCCTTTGTTGATTTTCTGTTATCCTTTATCACTCTGCTCCTGTTTCCCCAACAAGGTTCTAGCCAAAGCCAAAAGCACCTAATATCAAGGACCCTCCATACCACCGTGTAATCCATGGTATGTATGCTGCCCCTTGGCAAAAGTCAGGAATATTTTTTTAATAAGTCCAGCATCTATAAGTGGCTAGAGAATGGGGATGTTAGAGAGGTAATACAAAGTGTGGAGGATACCGAGCATGGCAGCAAGGCTGTAAGCCCCCCAGAGGGCAGTGTCAGTTCTGTCTTGACACTCCCAATACCTAGAGCTCTAAGCCCAGCACACAGGAGGCTCTTCACATGGGCTGAGAGCCTGCGTGAAACCCAAGAAAGAAGCAGGAGGCCTTCAGGCCCAGGTACCCAAGGAGGGAACCCCCACCATAGAAAACCAGAGATGCGCACCTCACCAGCGTCTGGTTGTGCAGGTCCCAGACGGCGATGTTACCATCACTGCAGCACGAGAAGCAGACCTTGGAGTCGGGGCTAATGGCCAGGGCGTAGCACGCAGGAGCCGAGGACGTCAGCTCTGCCTTGATGCGCGGGGTCGGAGCCGCCAGGTCCCAGATGGACAGAGTACTGGCCTCCCCTCCCACGATGAGGGTGCAACCATCAGGGAGCAATTTGCAGGAACGGATGTAGTTATCCCTGTTCTGTGAAATAAACATAGCTCCATTGCTATGATGCATGATCAAGCAGTAACAATACCATGCTCTCTAGCTGCTATCTTGGTTTTTGACTTGAAAAAGTGGTATTTCACAGACACCAGCAGGGCAAGAGTTCTGCAGCAAAGACTGGGATCCAGTTGTAACTTTCCCCTTTGAAACAGTCAACAAAACGAACTCCATGGCTCGCTCATGGGCAAACACTTAGATGGAACTTTTCCTGACATCCAGTTTCCTGCTGAGTAGAAAGAATCGAAATGATCAGCAGATGCGAGGTATGTGCGCACACACTTCTCCGTGAAGAAACCACTTTTCAAAACTAGTCTATAAATCTCTGACCTCATCACCCTCCCCTATTTACTATTTGGAAAATGCAGACCTGCTGCCTACGTTCTGGTTTTCATTACTTTTGAATCTCTACCTAAGGCTTGTGCTGACTCTTCATTAGTCACGGGGATCCTTCTTAGGACTGTAACGGAGCTGCTTCCTCAAGGGGTAACACGGCTGCTGCCGTATTCAAGCCTCTCAGCCCAAAGAAATTGATAAAAGAGGGCATCTCTCTATCAAAACCACCACATATTTTAAAAGGAAGGTGGGAGGGGCATGTTCAGTTAAGTGTCTGACTCTTGATTTCGGCTCAGGTCACCATCTCAGGGTTGTGGGATCATGCCCTGCGTCGGGTCCTGTTGCTGCGCATGGAACCTGCTAAAGATTCGTTCCCTTTCCCTCTGTCCACCCCCACCTCTTAAAAAGAAAGAAAGAAAAATAAAGGTGGGACCTAAAATGACCCTCCCCTCCCTGAAAGAAATAATTGCTATCCTTCAGCCCAAATAGAACTGAAGTTTTCTCTGTGCTTTGACCATGGCCTAGGCTATTATTCAAAGATGAGAAAAAACTTTAAGCACATAAATTTCAACAAACGTGACAAGGGTCACAAAATTTTTTTTTTTTAAATACTCTTACTATTATAGAATGTCACCCTATGTTGAAACATGTTGAAATTTCATTAATGGAGATCTTTTAAAGTTATTTGACTAAAAAGCAAATCAATAACTACTAGAGAAAAAAAGCTGTTGCATCTCAAAAAACACTGCTGTTCTTTTTGAAACCTCTGGCTCCGGAAATCTCGGCAGTGGCTGGGCAGTCGGTGGGTAAACCGCACCCGCCGCCACAGCAGAGTGTGGGCAGGCCCCGTATCGGGGGTGGGGTGGCCCTGATTCTGCTTAAGGCCAGTGGTACATGGGCTGTAAAATCTGGGCTCACAGTTTACAGAGATCGGAACATGTCCCAACATGTTCTGTGATCCTGAAAAATGCAAAGCAGTATTCTCCTACCCTGGGAGCAGGCTGATGTAGAGTGCTCCGGGAAAGCATTCTCATCATTCCCGTTTTGCTGGCGGCCGCCCCATTTTCTGGCACTGTGATCTGTTAACCTTTCCTGAAGTTAAGGTAATAAAACCCAGCCAGCCCTCCCAGGTCTCCCTGAAAACACAGACCCTGTTCAGAATACTTTTTTATGCCATGTTATCAAATGTTTACTATTCAATATTTATCCGAAGGCTGCAGGGAAATTAAAAGTTGAGTGGATTGCAGGGCTCAGAGTCCAGGCCTCGCTGTGCTTGCATGCATTAAATGGGAAACCCCCTTTTGAATACACACTCAAACAAGGACAGCTTCTGTAAACTACTGTAAAATATTTTTTAAAAGAAGTCCTCCAACTCTGGGATTTAACCACCCAAAGAGCAACAAACGAAGCCTTCACATTTCAGAGAGAGGGATGGGGATGCTACACAGCTAACGCAGGAAACAGAAAGGGCTTCCATTTCCTCATAATGGGAATAAAACCCAGGCCCAAACAGCCATTTCCTTATTGAGTCTCCAGGGAGACATTACCCTCGTGCGCCAGTTCCTGTTCGCTCACCAGACAGTCGAGCTGAGAGACGGGGCTCTTGTTGCCGGGGTGGCTGATGTCCCAGACCTTGACGCAGCCCTTGCCGCCCGTGTACACGTGTCTCGTGGGGTTGCTGATGGTCACCGCGCACACCACCTCCCCGTGGTTCAGGGTGTTGATCTGGCGCGCGTGCCGGGGGATTCCGGGTCCGATGAGGGCGTCGGGGGGGAAAGGGACAGGCTGCATCTGGCCGTCTGCGGTGACGTGGAAGGAGTACGCACTTTTGGAAAGGAGACGGTTGGAGAGAAAGACGGGAGAGGAGACAGAGAAAACATTTATCATAAAGCAGTTGGCCATTAGCTCAGCAGCATCTATGAGGAGGACAAAGAAGGGAACAATTTTCCTGAGGATTTTCTTGGAATCAATAGAAGCTAAAGTATTTACCAAAGGAGCAAATTTAAAATACATAACAGAAGTCTAGAGTGTACCAAAAGACAGGTACATTGGACTTTATTTTTTAAATATTTAATTATTTTTCAATTGTACCTAACCATTCCATAAGGCATTCCTTCCAATCACATATAAAATGCTAACTGTGCTTCCAAATTAACATAAAACACCTCCCTCAATGTACCTTGTAAAATTGTATGATTTCCTAGCATAATTTTAAATGATTATTTTTTATGCTTCAGACAAAGCCCTTAAGAACTCCTAGTAATTTCACATAGTAAACAGTATATTTCAACACTGACAAACAAAAGCAGTTTTCTAAATGCACCAGTTTCAGGCTTGAATTTATTCTCTTTGGCATAATCAAGAGAAAATAATAAAAGATTCTCCTACATCAAATAGGTTGGTGATAGATTTCAACTTTTCTCCTTGACAATCTCCCTGTCTCCCTTGGCTACGAAACCACTTTATCTGAGGCAGCAAAGCAACTCTTTGCTTCTCTCCCCAGCTTTACCACATTCTCACCACTGAGATGTACACGGCTCAACATACATGTGCTGCGGGGCGGCATTAAGCTCATAACTTCCCAGAAAGTGGCTCTGGGGGATGTAGAAGCTCTCTGTACTTTTGGCTCAATTTTGCTAGGAACCCAGAACTGCTCTAAAAAGTAAAGTTTATTAATTAAAAGAAAAAGAATTTTAAGGGGGGTGCATTGGGGTTCCTGCCTGCCCTCTCTTCTTACTTCTTCCTACTGCTGTTAACTGTGAGCAAGGTAATGAGAGCTCCACCAGCCCTTGGGGGCCACAGCTGACTCTGAAGTTGGAAATCAATTGCTGAAGGAAGTAGAACCCAAAGATAGGATGCAGAGGCCCTGGTGACACTATGGGGCTGTGATACCTGCCCTGGGCTGCTGACAGCCGGTATCTTTTACAGGAGAGAGAAATAAACTTTTAATGTTATTTTAAGATCTTGTTCTCCTCCCCTGTTCAATACGAACAAACCTAATCCTAGGACATTCTTGTTTCTACCCTGAAATCTTAAAGCATATTTTCTGCTTTATAATCTAATGATTTAAACTCCAAGCACTAATATATCACACACATTATAAAACATGCACAAAGAAAAGATACTTTAGAGGGTGAAAGATATAGAAGTGCTAATATCCACCCCCAACATCCAAACAGATGGAATTATGCTTTCGTTTTATTCTTCTCTGAAGCATCACTAGGCATTCTAGTAGTTCAACATGAAGCCTTTTCTATAGGTCTGCTTACATAACAAATGAACCATGTAGAGTTTCCTCCTTCCTGTGACCCTCTGGGCCCTTTCTGGAACTTGTCATTGGCACCTTGCAGTCCCTTTACAGATCTGAAGACTACGGGTATTAACACAGAACTCCAATTTTCATTTTAATGCTAACTCAAATTTTGTAAAATAACTTAGCATGCACAAAATTGAAAACTGACACAGGATATCAGGTTTCCAACTTGCTTGCACATAAAACCTGTGTACTTCTCTAAGCTTGGGAAGAAAATATATGCTATTACTTTTGCTCTACGAAAGGAAATATCAAATAAAATAAAGGCTTGAGAAAGAACTTCCCCTTCCCCCAACCAAAAGACACGATCTTAAATATATGTTATTTCCTGACAAACTGGTTCCAGCAACTAATATTATGTGGTTAGCTGGACCAAATCCTTAACATTACTCTTAATTTGATAACTGAGCACATAATGGGAACCCTATAGAATGTCCTAGAAAATAAATATGCATATAGAACAACTATAGCTCAAAGCCCTTACAAGAAAACAAGCCACTAAGCCCCCTATTTTTTATGCAACAGTACCCTTTGGTGTCCTTAGTAACATCTCAAGTCCACATGATATTTTAATACATGTGCATTGGAGTTAATAGAACTTATGCCATTTATTATGGGATATTCGGAGCTGGAATCAAATAGCATTGTATGGCCCTTGAAGATGGGACCACCATAAGAACTGGAGTTTAACTCTATTCATGTTCTAGAAGAATTCTTCAAGGTCTAGTAGCAATTATGTGACCCCCTAAGCTGGGTCTGAAAATGACAAAGAACTAGGTAAAGCTGGAGAAATGACCAGAGCGTTTTCATGAAAACAATCAAATGCAATGTATTTGGTTAGAACAGTGCTTGACGTGGGGAGAGAACTTGCCTCTTAAAAGCTTTCGGTGTGAGAATAATGGCACATGTGAAGGTCCATTTCTCCATCGGCCATAAATCAAGGTGGGTGCCTCCAGGTAGGCAAACTCCCTGTCAGGCACCCTTTTAGCAATTCTGGAATTTTAGGGGAAGAAAATTTTACCTTGCATCACTTGGAACCCCTCTTGTTATGGAGTTCAGTGTTCCAGATTAAAACAGATGCACAAAGTGTAGACAGAGAGCTGTACACCCATTTTTGGAAGACACCCGTCTCTCTCCCAGGTGTCTTCTTAAAACACACAGGAGGTCTGTGATCATCATACCGAGGCAATTTAAAATTGATTCACAGAGCAGTGAACTGCTGCCAGAAGCTGGGAACATTTCTGGGTCCCCGGGGAAATGCACATGGATGTTAATACATCAGTCACAGGGGGCCTCACAGGAAGCTGGTGCCGCCTGCGGTGCTGGAGAGCCTAATCAAATGAACAAACCAGAACGACACAAAGGGCTGACGGGTCTCAAAGAGGGATCAACTGGAAGGAAAAACCAAGGGAGCCGACGAGAGTCTGGAATTAGTTATTCACCTACAGGAAGTACAAGCATATCATTGAGCAAAGTCCCCACTGATGGCATATCATGACAACGTTACAGACATCCCAGAAGGAAACGGGAGATCCTCTACTTATTGAAGAGCTAGGAAAAGTAAAATCAACCAGGAAGGGGAATTTATAAACACGGAGTGAGGATTTATAAATATCTCCCAAGCCTAAATTCAGAAAGCGGCCGGCCACTGAAGAATGCATATGGAATGACTGGATTTATAGAATTTCAAACATGGGCAGAATTCATCTGTAATGTTAAGCCAGAGGGGGGGTGGTTCCCGTCAGCTACTGGAGAGGACACAAGAGGGGCTTCTACAGTGAAAAGTCACTTAGCTATACACACGATTCACACACTTTTCCGTATGTCTATCTCAATTTTAAAAGCTGAAATTTGTTTGTTCAAGAAAAAGTCGAGAGGGCTCCTGATTGATGATTAAGTAGACGAGGTCCACGGCCAGGTCAGAGCCCAGACTCAGGTGTTAAATGTACGGGAGATGCCCGGCTCACTGGCCTAACTATGGCCATCCTTCCTGGCCTGACTACCTGCAGCCGATTAGCATGTCCATTCCTGATCCACAAGATAGACATATAACCAAGTATGAGGGATGCAGGAGTTGCTCTAAGGGTGAAAAGAGCTGCAAAACCATTAAACACTGAACACCATGCTCCACACCTACAGGGCCTTCAGAGAATGGGAGCATCGGTATCAAACACCCATGACTTAAAAAGAGGAAAGTGAGGGTATGCTGAATCAAGGGCTCTCTTATCAACCAGTGGACGAGTGTGGGGACCAGGAATGCAGAAAGGGAGGAAGATGCTGGGGTGTGCATCAGGAAAGCATGTGGCAAAGACAAGGCAAAGGAAATCCATAGATCCTGAAGGGCGAGAGTAGCCCTTGGCAAAGAGATAGCCCTTGGCAAAGAGGAGAAGAGGACATGTAGCTAGGACCGTGGCAAACTGTGAGGCAGAAAGGGTGAGTTCCTGGCACCCTCATTAGGGGCGACACTGCTGGGGCCACCCACCTGCACCCAAGAAAGCCTCGGAGAACTCAGCCCCTGACCCAACCCAGCTTTCTGCACAAGCGCCCGCTGATCAGGATCAAATTCCGAAATCTGGTTGGAGAACTGAAAAGAATAAAGCCCTCTGGACAGCGCAGATGTAAAAACTAAATGAAATCAAACTCTTTTGGAGCTGAGGACACTTTCTTTATTGGGTACACAGCGGAGGTGAAGAAACTCAAAGGAAGGAGTCCCCCCCCGGGAAGCCCCTTGGGGACAGCGGCAAGCTAGAAAACAAGACTACGCTTTGGAGAAGCAGGTTGTTTTTCTTCCTAGCAGACTGGTGCTAATAAAACTATGCTGTGCTCTGCAGCCAACAGAAAACAGGTGTTTACAGAGTCGTCGGTTTGCTGGAAATAGACAGGAACAGCAGCGGTGGGATCCAGTAAATGGTGATGAAGAACCATGGCCCCGGAGATCATGGCTGCAGCCAAGACCCCGCCGCCTGTGGACTTGGCACTCTCGATGGGGAAGCTCGTGCTGTCTTAACAAGTATCAAAAAACCAATCATGTCAGAAACCCTCACGTGCTCTTCGGGGCTCGCCAAGCCCTTCACGATATGGCTAGGCCTCAGTTCATGTGACTGTCCTGTATCCGAAACTCCCTGCCACATGGGATGACGGGCCAGTCCCCTAAAATACCACACGCTGTCACGTCTCCCAAGTTGTGCACAAACTGTTCCCTCTGGCCTGGAATAGCACCGCCTCCCTCCTAAGTGCTTGTCACTTGTTCTCCTCCTCAGTCTGCCACAACCTCCCCAGGAGGGACGATTCTTTTCCAGGGTGCTGGCTCTTCCTGTAAGTCTCGGCTACGGCACGTATCACGCTGTGGACGGCTGCACATGTTTACACTTCTCATTCGGTGTCTTGCCACAGCAGAGTTTTCAGAGAAAGGTGGGCTGACTTTGCCAGGCGGCTGGCACTCAGTACCTGAATCTCAACACCACAAGTCATCATTGTACCCTACTCGCTTAGAAATGGAGGCACAGAAGGTCGCTCTGGCAAGGAAAGTAAGCTACAACCACCTGGGTTGTGCCAGCCAACTTTCCCCAAGAAATTTCCAGTTGTCCTACCAAATGTCACAGAGAGACAGTACCAACATTCCCGAGGGGAGAAACTGGTCCCTAGAGAGCCTATTTGGACCAAAACAAAAGGCAGTGAAAGCAACCACAGTGATGGAGTGAAATCCATGGCCCTTCCCCAAGTCAGCAGAGCCCAATGGACATGGGACCTTTCCAGAAGCTTCCACAGGTCAGAGGCAGAAAAGCGTTATCCTGTGCTGGCAGCTTAAAAGCATACCAAAGAGTTAAAAAAAAAAAAAAAAAAGTGAGGAGACACAGATTAGAGGTTCAGCTAGTCACTAATAAGATATGGGGGCACAGGTAACTTTCTTGTGCCTCATTTCCCTATATTTACAACATGCCCTCAGAAAACTTGCCCACTGGGGCACCTGGGTGGCTCAGAGGGTTAAGGCCTCTGCCTTCGGCTCAGGTCATGATCCCAGAGTCCTGGGATCGAGCCCCGCATTGGGCTCTCTGCTCAGCGGTGAGTCTGCTTCCCTCCTTCTCTCTCTGCCTGCCTCTCCGCCTACTTGTGATCTCTGTCTGTCAAATAAATAATAAATAAAATCTTAAAAAAAAAAAAAAGAAAGAAAACTTGCCCACTAAACACGACTGCGGAGGTGTGGTGTAAAGGAACCTGCATGAGAAGGTACTTCCAGAAAAGCACGACACACAACATAGACTCAACCTCTGGTTCTCGTGTCAGGAGGTAGCTCTTTATCCCTTATTACTTGGAGAGAAGCAGCAGCAGCGCAGGGGAGGGTCACTGGCCCACTTGGCTAGTAAGTGGAAGGCCCATGATTCAAGTTCAGGGCATCAAGGGCAGGCCTGCCACAAAAGTAGAGCTCTTGACCTTCACCCTAGCTTCCCACTGGCACTACATTGGGCATTATCATCTCCTCGAGAGGGAAAACACGTGCCCATCAGGATGAAGACAGGTACCCTACACAAGAGAAATCTTCTTGTCAATGTCATCAGGGCACCTCATTATAGAGTCCTGGCCCCAGAGGCTTTGAGGCCTGGGGCATCCGGGTCACCCTAAGGTAGATAGAAGAATGTAATATGATTACAGAGGATACTCTTTGCTTCAAGAACTAGTATAATGAAGGTGGTGGCGGAGGGACTAGGATGTGAGGTCGTAAGGAAATCAGAGTCATATTATTCTAAGATTTCAGTAAAAGAAAATAGGTCCTTGGGAATATGATTCATCTATTTATGGTAAAATTTCCTTCACTGCCGACATAACTTTACCTTTAACATTTCTTCAGGTCTGCATATCTAACTCATAACACCTATAAAACACAGGATTTTTCCAGTTTGGTATCCCAGCATTTTTCCAAACAGTAAATATACAGATCAGGGCACAATTCTGACCCTATTTGGAAGATAGCATATCTACGTGAATGTAGGGCTTTAGTAACAATTAAATTATAAGGCGAGAACTTAAAGCATTAAGATGGGAGACTCTGTGTTTTTCTTATTCATGACTTTAATGTATACCTGACTATTCCCATTTCTTGAAAAGGCAAATGCAGAACCTTTTAAAACGGACTTTAAAAGAAAATTACTCCAGAAAATTCTCCAGAGAAAACAGGAGATGGTCTAGTTGATAATCTAGGAGGTTCTCTAGCAAAGTTAGTATCTATGATTCTGAATTCTAGGCCCTACTTCCTCTACCAACTAAATGTCTGAAAACCTGTGGGGCACCTGGGTGACTTAGTTGGTTGTGTCTGCCTCTGGGTCAGGTCATGATCTGGGGTCCTAGGATCGAGTCCCGTGTCAGGCTCCCTCTGCCCCTGCTCGTGCTCTCTCTCTCTCTCTCTCTCTCATAAATAAAATCTTTAAAAAAATAAAGGTTTGTGCTGGGCAGCAACAAGGCCCCCATGCAGGACAAAGATTGAAACCGGGGAGATTCCTGGACAAAAAGTAAAACAAAGGAAAGTTTAAAATACAGCCCTTTCAAAGCTCAATTTGAAAATCTAGCAAAAGAACCAACCAGTACAGGCAAACAAGCATTATGTGAGCAAAAAAGAAGCAAAACACACTTACATCTGATAAACTGAAAGGGGTTTCTGAGAAGGGGAAGAATGACAGAGAGATGTACAGAGAGGTCAACTCTCCAGTAGCTAAACATAACTTACATCAAAATAAAGGGCCTTCCATTTCAATATATTCTCAAGAAATCAGCTACATATTCCCCGAAGATCAAAGAGTAGAAAAACAGAAATTAAACCCAAACCCATATGTGATAATGAGACATAAAACAAGCATGTTACTTTTGGCCTTTAATAGACTAAAAACACCCAAATACCAAAACCAGTGGAAAGAGGGCTGAATTAAGTTTCAAATCCACTAAATAAGCCAACTGTGGATTCTAGACATGGTCAACAGAGGAACCAGAAGCAAGATCAGGACTGGAAAATGGGATGGGACGTGGGGGCAGGGGTTGACCACGGAAATGTCTTCTTGGCTAGAAGTGGAATGGCCGCTCTTCACTGCTGCAAAACATGTTTTCCTAAGAGGCAATTTTACCCCATATGTACTTAAGATTTTCTTTTCTCTTTAGGATCCAACTCCAAAAAGGCACTTTAAAGATTTATTTAAACAGTAAACGAGTGGGTGTAAGATTTCTCAATTACATGTCTAGCATTAAAACACAGGGTGAAGGAACCTGGAACGAAGCTGGATCTTAAGCCAAACTATTATTAGTCTGAGTTATTACTGACCTCTAGGTGCTACTACTCGAGGCAGGAAGGGCACAGCCTCCAAGCATGGATGGAAAGGAAAGTGGTACTTCGGGGCCAAAACACCGTCTTGGGGTGGGGAAGGGCGGAGTGAGGCACAGCAAAGAGATGTTGACCTAACTAAACTTCAGAATTTCTCTTACCAGGATCCCCACAAGGCTCAGGGGAACACACTTCCTAAAACTAAAAGTGAGTTCAAGAGAAGCTGAGCAAACAATACCAATTAAATCTCGCCTCGAGGGTTTGAAAACACAGTTGGGGTGACCTCTTATAAATCAGCAGTGCTGAACTCTAAAATGCAAAATGTGAATCTCCTTTGGAAAGGATGAGTCACAGTCTTGCACAATCCCAGACTCATCTCCCACCTCCTCAATGCACCAGATATTTGTTTACTGGGTATTTGTGCTCAAGGGGATAGAGGGCCTTCACACGCTTCAGTTCCCATAGGGAAGAGGCAGGTAGAAATCGGACATATGCACATGATAGTAACTCAAGGCCAAGGCGTGCAAAGTGTCACAGGATGTTACAAGGTGCTCCAGGCACCAGCAAGGCCCCGTCACCAGACATGCTTGGGCAGAGGCACGCAGCTGCTTGGTGAGGCGAGCGTGGGAAACTTGAACCACAGATGAGCACTTACACTAGAGGCCCTCTCGAGATCCTTCCAGCCCCACTGGAACTCTCCTGGCTCTACTGCCTGGAAGGAACTCTTCCATGTGCACAGGAATCCCTCAAGCTCCCCTGTACTGGGACCATGTGGCAGGCTGTCCCCTCTACCTGCAATGGTCCACCACTTCTGCCCCCTCTGCTTTTTGGGCTTGTTCCTTCTGCGCATGCTTAGCTTTCAGTGTCTCCTCCTCACCCCAAAGAAGCCCTTCCCATCCTAACCATCGTCACTCCTTACAGATTTGCCTGCCACCTGCTGCTCTGCCTTCACAGCGCCTCACAAACCTACTCCAGCACTTGTAACGTTTCCACATCTGCAGGCCCCCGGAAGGCGGGGAAGATGAACATTCTCTTTCCTGGAGCCTGCTCAGCGTCTAGCACAAAGCCTGACATATAGTTCTTGCTCAAATGTCCATGAGTAACCAGCTGTCGCCCTACCCAAATATTACTTTGATTGGTATTTATCAGAGGCTGACATTTGCAAACCTTTATCACACCTCACTCACCCTTACCCTGGCCATGTCGGTTTGTCACCATTTCTCTTAAGTGTCTCAGACTAAAGCTATTCAAAGTGTGGTCTGCAAACATTTGCTACCATCTGCGCAGAGATCAGCTCACTCAGGGACAGAAGTGTTGAAAACGGTTACACAGCAACTCGACAGAGCCAAACTCATGACAGCTGACTCTTGTAATCAAAAACTGAGACCGGGCACCTGGGTGGCTCAGCTGGGTAAGCGTCTGTCTTCCGCTCAGGTCATGATCCCAGGGTCCTGGGATCAAGCCCCACATTGGGCTCCCTGCTCAGTGGGGAGCCTGCTTTCCCTTTGCCCGCCCCTGACCCAGCTCGTGTTCTTTCTCCATCTTTCTCTGCATGCGCTCTCACTCTCTCTCAAATAAGTAAAATTTAAAAAACAAAACAAAACAACACCCCCAAAACAAACAAACAAACACCCCCCCACACACACACACAAAACCAAACCTCGGACTTATACTGTATATCTTTCTTCTCCTATTCATCTGTATTTGTCTGTTACAAGAGTACCAATCTTGGTCACATTGGAGAAAAACTGGTCATCATAGATGCTTTGAGAAGCAATGCCTCAGGGAGTATTACTTTCCTCCACAATGAGGACAGGAAGCCCTCTCATACTAATTATTGGATTAAAACAAAGGAAGTAAGATGTATAGCCCAGATCCCAGAGATAATGGTGAACTCCATTTTCCCCTTCTCATATTAACTTGATCTTTCTCACACTACATGGCTCCCCTCAAACTTAAAAGAGAATCCTAAAAAATATATTTTCACTGTTTTGGAGAGTAGTGACCATTCTGATCCAGAGACTCACCCTCCTATGTGACTCTCACAACTTTGCTGCCGCGCCCACTGTCATTGTCCATGAGCACGTCATGTCCTAGCTTAACAGAGCTGTGAACACAAAGAAATCCAAGGTGCTCACAAGCCAAGCCCATGAGTATTTTGGCTCTAATAAGCATGACACCAGTCCTATCATCCAGAGAAGGCTTCAACTTTGTGTCTAATTGCATTATTCACACACACATACACACACACACACAACTGTAAGGAGCTAGGTCTGAGTTAATGGTCCTCTGCACCTTCAAGGCCATAACAATAGCTCATAGCTCTCCCCAACCCACCCGATCTGCCTCACACCTCACATTCAGGATAGGGTCTTGGCAGCCAGACATACCCCCCACACCTCCAACTCTTGAAACTAGATTTCCCTAATGGTCAGCTGAACTTGGCATTATTTGCTTATTATATCCCTGAAGATTCATCAGTTACTATTAATTATTGCCTCTTATCACATTACTCATTTGCCCTTTATCTACTCACCAGTCTGTAGGACAACACAACAGCTAGACTGCCAGAGACCACAGATAAGAAATACCCACTAAGTGCCCGGAGGCATCCAAGGCTGGATGCAGAAGGGCAGACCCAGGAAAATATGAGGTTACTCAATAAGAAGAGATCTACCAGGTAAGAAAGCATTTGCAACACTGTCCCACTCCCAATCCTTCTCTTCCCTGGGCCTAGATGTCACTGTAAATTCTTAACATCTCTACGAGTTCTTAGCACAGAAAAAGTTTCATTTCTTCAAGAATCAAATTACCATGAAATAGATATTACCATGCATGTAAAGTAGAGCCTGCTTCCAAAAAGCAGGTAATGGAGTAAGGAATTCCACTTTTCCTCACGCTGCAGGTCTATTTGAAGAAAGACTCTAATCCAAATCACACAAAGATGACCAGGTAGTCGAATGGACCACTCAAAATAATGTAACATGCAACACGCAGTGGACGCATAAGTAAAAGCTGAGAGCAACCACACAAAGGCAGAGAGTATAAGAAAAATAAACTGAAGGCCTATGACACGTACCCTTATTTGGAAAAATCAGAATTGTAAAAGGCCCTATGAAAGAGCAGAGTATGTGCTGGGAAGTAAGCCAGACACCCCCCACCCCCCATATTTCAATTTTGCTTTGTACGAAAATTAAGGACTTTAGGAATTCTTCAAAATCTCATTTCTAATTACTAACATATGGAAAGCAAGTGATTTTAAGTGACCCCGGAAGAATAACCAATGGGGTTTTTCAAATTCTGAATGCTCTTTTGCCCCTTTAATCTATCTTTCATGCTTTCCCACAAAGCCACACTGCGTTTTATAATCTTGGATCTCTTAGAGTAAAGCACGCATCAAACTTTACTGGGGATGGGGGGAGGGTGTGCAGGGAGGTTCCAACCTCCAATGCTGGCATCCAACAGATGCTACAACTACCTTTCATACAACTCAAGTTCCCACCTAAACAAGGAAAAGGTAGCACTGAGACAGGTAAGGGGTCGACATGTTTCAAATTTCAGAGATTTCAAGAGTTCGTGAGAGCATAACCATTGCCCACAGCACAGTCCTGTTGAAAACCTCCAGCAGCTACCCTCTGACCAAAGGCACAGTAGAGCAGACTTCTGAAGAATGGTCAAGCGAGGAGGGCCAACCTCCCCCCGTTCTTGCCTCCCTCCTGGCCCCCGTCTACAACAGCTTCTCTCCAGAAATAACTAAATGCATGAGATCACCCATAGTGAGAAGACAGAGGCATGACACCTACAAGGTGCCTATTTATAGAAAGTGTTAACACTCCTCAGGAAAAGACACTAGAAATCTCCTTGGAAACGTCCAAGCCTGTGCTCCCTTTGGAATTCTAGTCTGCTAATAGCCATGACGAAGTAATTGCCTTTAAAACAAAACTGAGGAGTTAGAGGTACTTACGGTTTCCCCCCAGGGATTCCTGCCAGGTTTGGAGGGATGGTAGGTACTCGCATGTGAGGGGGAGGATCAAACCCAACCTGGAAACAAAAATAAGACATCGAAGACTCAGTTTATGCAGTGTACGCCCTTGGTGAACATATATAAAGACTTTTCACTAGAAACTCCCACATCTCCAAAGCAACATAAACAGGAACGGTAACACATGCTAACATTTTTCCAAAAAAAAAAAAAAAAAAAAATTACAACTCAAGGAGTACTATAACCACCTGTAAATACAACAGGCCATGCTCCTTTTTGGGGAGGTCAGTGGGAGTGGGGTCTATTTGTACACTGAGAACCAGCTTCCCATAGTAATTACTTCCTGTGGACTCAGGATGTCCTGCCTTGCCCAAGCAAGTACAGAGAACAGTGTGCTGTCTTGAGTCAGGATTTCTAGACCTTGGCACTATCAATGTTTTGAGCCAGGCAGTTGTTTGTGGCTGTCTTGGGATAGTTAGCAAGACCCCTGGCTTCTACACTCTAAGTACCAATAGCATTCCCCACTTCTGATAATCGAGTGTCTCCATATATTACCAAACGTCCCTGGGGGGGGGGGGGGGGCAAAATCGTCCCCAATTTCATACCACTGGTCTAAGTTACTGCTTAAACATTCATGGATTCCCTATTCTGTGTACCCTAACGAAGGTATCTAGTCCCTTAGCTGCCCACTTTGTTTCAAACTATCTTGCCCCCCAATGCACAGCCTTTCTTACTAGTGCAACATAAGGGGAAAAACCCTACAAACTTCACTATCAGCCCAAACTGCTGGAGGTCATGCCATCTGAAGAGAGGAGAGGAGAAAACCGAACATGACCTATTCTAAAGAGCCAAGAGAAATCTATAGGGACTTCTATTTGCTACAGGATATCATCTATTTCCTTTCCCTGATGCAATCGAGGGTTACAGTCGATTTTGCCCTTTGCATACAGTTTTGTATCTTTCCAGTGAAAAATGAGGCTATTTACGAGTCTGAATATGGGCAAGCTGCCCCAGGGTTCAGTCACCTCTGTTTCCTTGCTGTTGCCCTGAAATCACTGCTTACACCTGAGTCACACTGTTGGTTTAAAGAATAATAGAGGCATGGAAAGAAAACGTTACAGCTTCTCAAATATTTTTTCCTAAGAATTAAAGAGGGGGGATAAAAAAAAACCCTCAAGAAAATGAATGAAAAGGCTTCTGTAAGCTACTTGAGTCATTCCATCGCCTTCCAAAAAAAAAAGTCTATTTGGGGGGAGAAAACCAGATGTCCCCTGAACTGCCAAAGTAGCTCCTAAACACTGCCTTGTTTCATCCACGAAAACAGTAAACCAAGAAGCGCTGCGCCCTAACTTAATGCAGAAGCATGCTGATGGCAGCGGGCAGAGCACGGGGACACTGGGGCTCTGTTTTGCAGGTGTGGTTGGGGGGTCCTGGCCCTGGCCCGCCCACCAGCCTGCCCACGGCACCTACCATTGGGGAGCGCCCATAGGCCACCACGGCGGCGGCAGCAGCGGCTGCGCTCATCTGCGGGGACATGTTGTGCAGGCTGGCGTAGGCGGCGCCGGGGCTGGTCAGCTCGCCATTCATGCCGGCATGGGGCACCATCCCGAACGGGGCGGGGTACGGCCCGGGCACCGCCAGCGGCGTCCTCAGGCCGGCCGCTGAAAGTAAGCACAAGCCATGTGATGTGACATGGTCCAACTTGACCATTAGTTCCAGAGTCACTCTAGCACCATTCAGGAGGGGTGAGGACAAGGAGGGCTTCAGTAAAGCAAAGGGGGTAGGGGGCAGTTGGGGTGTGTGTGTGTGTGTGTGTATGTGTGTACATACATACATGTTAGCACCATTCATGAGGAAGGCTTACATGAGGGTGTGTGTGGGTGTAGGGGGGAGGCTTGGGGGTGGTTTCATCACCACCAACTCAGCCCAATTCATCTCCAGGGAAGAACAGACCCCAGGGGGAAGCACTGCCCACGTGCTTCATCCTTGGCTTGGCAGCACTGGGAAACCGGACCATTAAAATTAAATAGCAGTATTGTACCCAATTCACAGAAGGCAAACAGAGGCACAGTGCACTGTTTACCTGACTTCATCTTAAAAGAAGGTTTTGATAAAATCCAGGATTTCTCCTTCAGTCTAAACTTTCCATTCCCTGCTGCCAATTCCAAATGAAAACCTGACCCTGGGTTTACTATCTAAACCAAAGCCTGGGCTTAGGAGGAATATTCTGGGGCCTATTTTCCTCTGGGCCCAAGGTGTTAAGGAAGATAAAGTTAGAAGTTACCAACTGATTCACGGGCTGGAGTCTCAGTGAAACCCTCCCAATTTCTACTAACAGAGAGACCATGGATTCCTGAGGGATGGACCAGGAGAAAACCATCCAACTCAAGTAAGCAAGAAACACACTTGGGCTGGACGTTTTGGTCAGTATTAGCGAACTCAGACACGTGGTGATAGTTTGGTAAGGAGCTTATGTGGGGAATAATTATCGGAAACTTTATTAAGTCCCTAGGATTTGGAATATTGGGGGGGGGGTGGAAGAAAGCCAAATGTAAACAGTTGGAGACCAAACAGGGTGCAGCTGCTGAACCTAAGGACAAACATCTGTTTCTTATCACGGCTTTTCAGGGATAGGAAGGAGGCAGGCAGTCGAGTGCGTTTCATATTCATGGGGAAATGGCGTCAAGAGTGCACAGACGACGAGTCAAGCCGGGAAAGAGAAAAACAAAACAAAACACAACAAGAGGCGAGGCTCTACCCGCTTGGTTAACGAGGGGGTCCATGGCTGGAGGCTTGCCGAGGCCTGGACGGAGTCCTGGAGTGGCACTGGTGCCCGGCGTTGGCATGTCGCTCCGAGGCGTTGGTGTGCTGGATTTCAGAACAGGCGTGCTGGCTTTTTCATGCTGGTATCATTAAACAAATTAAATGAGTATTATTTTTAATCCAAGCCATATTACACAATTTATCACAACAGCAGCTGGGACACTGGGCACCTTCTAGCTACTCCCTCAGCCAATTTTCATAAATCCACACAATGTTGACAGCATTAACTTGTGAGCGAGAAATGTTGACCTTTCCTCTTCCTGCCAGAATTAAAACTCTAGCTAGAGACACAGAACATGATCACACTTCGTCCTCCGCAGATTTTATTTTAAAAAGTATTTTTCCATCAGGCGTGTGGACTTTGGATCCAGGCCAAGTTAGAATGATGACCACCCAGTGAAAAATTCCCACTCACTCAGAAACAAATGGCCGGGTCACCAAGAATGTCAGAGGGAGGATCCCTTTTCTAACCTTGCCTCTTAGTGGCAGTGGGATTGCGACTAAGAGTGAGAAGCAGCAGCGCTGTGGACCTGATGAGAAACCAAACAGCATCTCAAAGGCAAATGCCCTAGAAGGATTCCCACCCATTTGAGAGATGTGTGTGGACTTAAGCACCACCACACACTTGCCTACATAATGGGTGTGGCCCCACTAGCGCAGAGGCCTTCAGGAGTAGGACATAACAGGGTCCCAGGGCACCATGCTCTGCACCTCAATCTTTCATCCCTTTAAATTCCAGAATGAGGAGTGCTGTGAGCAGCAAACAGCATGCATGGGGCTAGGGAGAGACCTCAGCTCCCTCCGGCCTTGGACCTGACAGGCAGTGTAAACTTGGCAAGCTCCACAGGCTTTCTGCCCCATCGGTGAAGTGGAATAATGCCTAGGGAGGCTGTATAAGAACCAAATGCAGGACTCTTATGACTCAGGTTTTTGTGAGTTACGAGATGACATGCTCCCCACTATTTGTTGAATGGCTGCAAACAGACTCGGAGGCTCCGCCCCGCTGCACCTGTTCCAGGCTTCTCCGCGGGCTCCTTGAGTACATCCCCATTCTGACAGCAAACCCAATACGCCCCAACACAGAGGGTCCGTCTAAAAGAAGGTGAACTCGGGACTTCAACTTCCTATGAGGTTCTACATCCCTGAAATAAGAAAGCAACGAACATGGAAGCTTGCTGTCTCTCTCTAAGGACATTACCAAAAGACCTTACCGAGAGGGAGAAAGCAAACACTGTGTGGGACAAGAAGCAGGAGTCACTGTCTCACTTTTAAACACTTAAAAATATACCTCTCACTCCATAAAAGCCCACATTTCAAATACTTTAGGGTCCTCTGAACTGCAGAGAAAAACACACTGCTACACAGGCAAAGTGACAGCTCATGAGACCTACCAAGCTCATTTCTTTGGACTTCAAAGAAGTGGAGCTTCCCGAAGAGGCCGTGGACGCTGGGCTGCTGGAAGCATCTTTCTTCAGCAGGCGGTTTTTGTCAATCCCGTTTTCCCTGGGTGAATGCGCGGGGCTTGCTCGCGGAGAAGAAGGGTCCTCAACAAGTATAAGCAAAGCTTGTGTGATTTCATTTATAACGGATGGACCTTGCCCTTTATGGACTCTATTTCCACACTAATTCTCTAAATTAAAGGAGGACACTCTAAGTCCTTCAGATCTGGGGGACTTGGGAGTGTGCCCCCTGACTAGCAATGTTATTATAATTACACAGGATGGTGTTTGCACACACACCTGTGCAGAGAAAAGACATCCAGGAATGATCTGATGCTTCCTCATGCTCAAATACTTTGCTCAGAGGACACAGAAAGGAAAGGAGCACCAGGCACTCAACTTAGGAATCCGAAATGACTGGGAAAACAGATTTCTTTTAAAAGGAAACAAAAGTTCTTGTCAGACCTCTACCGCTCCATCTGTGACCACCACTAAGTTTTTAATGTGCAAAGTTGAGAAAAACAAAATACCATGGCTCCACTTTCGGTTTCTCATAAGTCACTCTGAAAATAAAGTTTGAGAAAATGAGTGGTTACCTCATTAGACACATCCACAACTAAGTTGTCATCGCTTTTGTCACCATCGCTATCCTGGAAAAAGAGATGTTAATGCCATTTATTAAAGGGTTGGAGCCCCAGTTACATTTCTATAGTTCTTGGTAGCAGACACACTGAAAAATGGCCCAGGACATGCCTACAGGTTCCCTTCCAGATTCCCAGGCCTACTCATTAATACTGCCTTCCCCTCCTTACCTGATATGGGGGCTACCCAAAGCCACAGGTAGGAACTGTTGCAGTAGCATACCTGCTAAAGATCATTCGGGTGAGGGCCAGTTGCAAACACCGGGTGCAGAGTAAGAGCTCAATAAATGTTTGCAACAGGAGCATCTCTCCTATAATCTGAAATCCTCCCATGGCCTCCTATCAGGGTTCTTTTCCCACTGGATGTCAAATTAAGAACACGATTTCATGCCATTCCTTTGTGTGTATCATCTTGAAGATACGTAACAAATCTAGTGTTCACAGACAATTTGTAATTATAAAGACAAACTTCAACCATGTTCCCATGGGGTCATTAATTCTTGAAGGGAAAAAAAAAAGGAACACTAAACACCAAAAACAACAAAGCTATCTACCTGACTGGTATAACGTACCAAGATCTAACCTCATGTTAAGAATACAAATCTTTTGCAATCAGCATGGAATATTTTAGGAGAGAGGGAAGAACACAGGATGGCAAAATCTGGAAGGTACTAGCATCCTGCAGTAGGGCCTGTAGTCCTCTTCATAAAGCTATACCATTTGCTAATCCAGGAAACTGCAAGGTTGTCCTAAGTTTGAAAAAGCTTCAGCAAAGCTATTTAACTGTGTGCTCACTCCTATATCAAGTTTAGAGCAGACTGAAAAAGTCTACTTTCTTAGCCAAAAGGCCTCCTGTCCTTTAGTACAGAGATATAATAAGCCTATGAAAGAAGTAGGATCTCACCTAATTCTCCAAAAGGACTGGGGTCACTAATTTATGATCAATATAATCCTTTTACTGAATCACTATCAATTACAAATATGTGAACATTTAAAAATTTGTACTAATAAGTACAAGAGCAAATACTAGCCATGTTGGCTTTCTGGGGGGCCTCCAAGTCCAGCTAGAAAGTTACCCTCAACTTTAAATTCTTATCTTTTACATGTTTTTTTCTAACTGTACCTGGAGTTTTACATGTGAAAGACCCAATTTACTTTCTTCAATAGTATGTTACTAGATTTACTTTAATCACTGTTGTTAAGGCACCATGCAATTCACTGTAACAACATAAAATTATAACCAATGAGGAAACCTGGGTAACTCAAAATAACAGGCTGCTGAAAGAAACATTTTCATGTAATAAAAGAAAAAAATAAAACTAAAGAAGATTTTCTTTTTCTGTTAGTAAAGACCACAGAAAAGCACAAATGTTTTAAGGTATTGAGAACACAAAGATGGGGGTGCCTGGGTGGCTCAGTGGGTTAAGTGTCTGCCTTCGGCTCAGGTCATGATCCCAGGTCCTGGCACTGAGCCCTGCATCGGGTTTCCTTCTCAGCGGGGAGTCTGCTTCTCCCTCTCCATCTGCTGTTCCCCACTGCTTGTGCTCTCTCTCTCTCTGACAAATAAATAAATAAAATCTTAAAAAAAAAAAAACCCAAAGATGGTGGTGGTGGTGAAAAAAAATACAAGCCAAAGGTTTTCTCTCTTAGAAAAAAAAAAAATTTATCAAAAGGTTCACACAGTATACAAACTGACAAAAAGAAGCAAACAACTTATTTTATTACAGTGGGCTATGAGGTGAGTTTTTATGTAGTCTGTAATTTCAATCTTAGCTTTGGACCCTTCTGCAAATGTGAACCTTCACAATCCAGTGTAGCCTGGTCATCAAGAGCTGAGGTCTGAGGACTTCGCCCCAGATTCTCCAACATCATTTCGGTACATCACCCTGAACTACCTATACATCTGGTCATACTTCATATGAGCAGGTTATAAAACAGTAATGCAGAGCTATGGATTCCAGATCACTCACTACTCAAAATCTACACGAGCCTCATGCACAACAACTCAAAAACTGTATTACCGGCAGTTTCCCAATTTCTGCATGTCATGGACCTTCGACTAGCTTATTAACAGTTGATGCCATATACAAAGGCACCTGCAGGGGACACCGGCTATGGGCAATAGCAAGGGGCAAACAGTATGTGCTGCAAAGACTTGGGCTAGGATGGAGAGAACCTACAAATCCGAATTCTTGGAACATTATCAGAGTGCACAGTGTGGAGCAATACAAGGACCACTGGCAAAATACCCTCTCCAAGGGGTGACTCAGTCTGTTAGGCATCTGCCTTTGGCTCAGGTCATGATCCCAGGGTTGCAGGATTGAGCCCCATGAGGAGGGAGCCTGCCTCTCCCTCTCCTCCCTGCTTGCGCTCTCTCTGGCTAACTCTCTCTCTCTCTCTCTCAAATAAATAAATAAATAAATAAAATCGTAAAAAAAAAGAATACCTCTCCGAGGCCCTCAGTTTGGGGGTCCTGGCATAGTGATGAAGAGCATGGATTCTGGAGTCAGACTGCCTCCAGGCTCCACCACTAACCCTGAACTTGGGCAGATCACTTACAAGCACTGGGCTTCAGTTTCTTTAAAGGGGAGGTGATGGTACCAAACTGACAGTTTTAAGAGTCAAATGAAACAATCCACGTAAAAGCACAAGGTATGTGGCATGAACAAGCTCTTGCTCAGGAAATACTAGCTATTGTTAGCTATGGGCTAACCGGCCACCAGGAGGCAGAGAGGTCTCGCGGGTTAACCCCCATCTCGCTGACCTGCTGGCGTGCCAGAAGTGGACACTTCTTCCATAAGCAATGGGAAGTGGGCTAATCCTGTGTTCTACTCATACTGGTCCTGACAATGTGCCCATCATGAAATAGACCTGGGGATACACAAGAAAACTCCAAGACATCTATCAGCTGCAATGTTTATGACACTCAGACTCGAGCCAGTTGCCACTTGGCTTGGTTTGCTCTCCTCGTGAAACAGGGTTCCAGCTAGACGTGAGTCAAGAGCCGTCCCTTCACAGTCACGCATTCTCAATCTGCAGGGTCTGATCTCGATGTCTCCAAGGTTTTTTCTGTTTTTACCATGGACTTATGTGACCAAATTGCTTGCTGTTCGAGAGAATGAACTCTGCCTCAAGACCAAATAGGAGCCTGAATAAGTCAACAGAATAGCATCCAAAAAGGTATTTTGTGACACCAGTGTTTTTACCCTGATTATTTTAACAGCACAGGCTACCAACTTTGCAGGGCCCAGGACAGATGAAAATGCAGGCCTTGGTTCAAAAAACGGAGAATTTGAAGACAGTGAGAACAGAGCGTCAAACCAAGGGCAAGGTCCCATGAAGAGCAGGGCCCTGTGGAAAGCATAGGCTGCAGGTCCGGCACCGCATGTTGGTATCCCCTCTTAGGAGGAACTTAGGAAGCCTAAAATATAATCATGTGCCTGGAAGCACAGAGTTCACAGCTCTAGAGGGAAATACTACACTTATAAGAATCTATCCTCTTGCTAGTATTATTTATTTATTTTTAAAAGATTTTATTTATTTATTTGACACACACAGATCACAAGTAGGCAAAGAGGTAGGCAGAGAGAGAGGGAGAGAAGCAGGTTCCCCGCTGAGCAGAGAGCCCGATGCGGGGCTCGATCCCAGGACCCTGGGATCATGACCTGAGCCGAAGGCAGAGGCTTTAACCCCCTGAGCCACCCAGGCGCCCCTGCTAGTATTATTTTAAAGGATGTGGAATTATCACTACGATCTTCGAGCATGCTTGTACGCTCACTTAGAACATGAGCAACTAAGCAAACAAATACTGTTTCAGGTGCTTTATTTACTTACATAGTGGCTGGAGTCCTTATCATCCACCTTTCTTTTTTTGATGTCATTGGAAAATTCAGGCCCGTTTCTGCGTTTATCGGTGCCCCTTAGACTGTCTGGGACCAAGAGGGAATTACTCTGCAAGACAAAAAAATAATAATAATAATAATCAAAGATTCCTTCCCAGATCTCTTTGTACACATGAAAACCCAAACTAGGATGTGACAGCTGTTTCAGAAAGGTGATACCTACACCGCCTTTCATTCCATGTAATTCATCTCATCTGAAGACTTTGATGGCAAACATTTATAGAGGTTTAAGCACTTGAAAGGAAGACCCTGACTATGCAACGAAACCTTCCAGAGCCTGGTGGATCCTTCAGGCTCTACTCACTTAAAATGCTCTTCCGTTCTTTTTACTATTAGAGAGATGGGGGCTTGCTGTTTACATGTGGATATGTTTTTATTCTTTCCCACTGCAGTTTCCTGGTCAGGAATACAAATGGCCTAGGAGTTGAACCTGAGATTATTCTACCAGGCGTATTTTGTGACTGTAACTGTCAGTGTGCGCCCCTCGAAAAAGACACACAGAGAGCAGGTGGGATTAACAGCATGGCTCCCTAAAAGGCAAATCACATTTTCCACAGCAACAATGAAGGAGCTCTTCTGAATTCTTTTAATTTACTGTTGAAAATAAGATTTAGTGTTCCTCGTCAATAGCACTGAAATTCAAGACCCAAAGTGAGTAGTTCAGCCAGTGAATCTTCAACAGTGGGGCCAGCTCCCGCACACAAAAGCAGGAACAAGGACAAATCTTTTCTACCAACCACACAGGATACTTTCATTCCCATGTGCTGAGTACGAACTGTTGACCCAAAGAAAACAGGCATTTTGGGTCTTTGGGGGTCACATGACATGTTCTGACATCCCTTCAATTCCCATCTCCCCTCAGGCTAAAGCATCAGAACATGATACAATGAGTCCTTTTAAGTACGGGATTAGCATATGCAAGGGGGCAATTTGTTCAGTGATGTGTTACTGCCTCGAACAATACTGAAGGCGCTGTGCAGAAATCTCCTGCACAAAGCCCAGATAACCCCAATTTCTGCAAGATGCTGGAGAACTACCAGGGGGATGTCCGGGGCCAACAGACAATTATGTTCCCTTTCTCTGCCACAGTTTAAAATAGAAGGGGCTGGGGGAAACCTTTAAGTCAGACCATCTCTAATGCAATGGCATCTGCCAGAAGCAAATTTTTAAAAGCCAGGGTGGGGGAGGTGTCTTCACTCCTAACCAGCCCAAAGTAATCAGGCAGGTAGTTGGGTCTCTAAGCTCCCTCCTGAAAACCATGGACCTCACCATGGGAACATTCCCAGCTCAGCTCAACCATACACAGGAGGAAATCAAAACGGGACCAGGAGGCCATCTGAAGCCTCTTTGCCCACTGCAGGGGCCGACACTGCAGCGAGCTGAGCTTTGATTCATGACCGGTCAAGCTCCACAAATGCAGGAGGCTTACATAAAAGCAAAGGGAGGGACTCATGCAATTCAATACAGAGTGGCTCAGAGTAATGTCTTTAGCACAGCGTGTGGGGCTGAAAGGTGAACTGGCTGGATCCCTCCACTAATGACCGTGGTAAATGTCTGTTAAAAAACGAACCCCTCTGACCCAGGCCCCCTGGCTGATGGGACACAGGAGACTTAAGCAAACTCCTGAAAGTGCTAACGTGCACTCCCAAGAGCCAGGGGAGGGGAGTAGGAGCATGCCCTCAGGTATAAACAACATTCCAATACACCTGCCTGGGTTCTAGATTTTACCAGGACTCCAAAGTCTCCTTGTCCAGACCCTAACTGGAGGCACTACGGGCAACACCACAGAGCACTCAGCTTTACATCTGCCCCAGTGCCCAGAAGAATGTGGCACAGGCTTGGCGTCCACTGGCAATTTTAAAGTCCAGTCTCTGTCCACAGGGTCCCCGTCAAGGTCTTCCTGCTGTAACCAGCACTGGGCATCCAAACTGCTCAGCTATTCAGAGATAGCACTTTAATGAACTTATTATTTTTTTTTTAATGAAGTCAAGCGGTACTGTAAACATAAAAGTAAACTACACTTCTGTTAGCAACAATGCAATTTCTGTTAGAAATAGTAACATTTCTATAGTTGGACCCAGAAGCCTGTCAAGCTTTGAGGCCTCTGCTTCTACATGGTAGAAGTTACTACTGTAATTCTTGCTTGCACGGCTTAAATGAGGCCTATAATCTGAATAGGTTTTGAAAAGCTCTGGAAGTTCCTCTAAATTTGGACAGGACTAGTAATTAGCACCGCTACTTATGTGAAAATTGGCTCCATTCAAAATGGCAGACTCAGACAAGTTGCAAAACACAGTGTCTCATCGTACGTTTGATGCCGTAAAATGGATTCAAAACAAGGCAGCAAAGACTGTGGGCTGGAAAGGCCTGGGGGAGCCACAGTCAGGAGACAGGGGGGATCGGGTTCAGGACGCAGCCCCGCCCAAAATGGACCACTTCCTTTTACCCCTGTTCCCATGAACCCAGTCTTCTTTGTGTAATTGTCCCCAACATATTTCAGCCCTGACACTGCTTTCATTGTCGTTCCTGATTTAAGCAAATGGTTCCAGCTAATGAACTTCACCGTCAGCAACAACAGCTGTTTTAGTTAACGACTGCCTAGGTGACCCTAATCTTCATGATTCCCTCGTGCACTCCCCAGAAACTCAAAAGTGACTTCACAGGTATTACTGGATGTCTCATGACACCAGAAGTGTTTTTGGTTTTTTTTTTTTCACCCTCACGATCTGTGTTTTCCTCACACACCAGCTTATGTACATCATGACCCAGGGGTAGAATAACCATCATACTGATGGTCATTATGAGCCACTTTATACACATTTTAAGAATAAAGAGATTATACCTGGGTATTGAATGCATATCATTTGGATCTTCAAAATTTATCTTGACTCTATCTTGATTTGTTAGACCTGGACTAGAATAACATAGTATCACATTTAACATTAATGTTTAGCATTTAATTAACATTTAAGAAGAAGCCATTTGCAAAATAATGAAATTAAGGTTGCTTGACTTTGTTTTTTTTCAAAACTTGTGCATTGGAAACACAGAAGTTAATTAGAATCACACCTTTGAAGAGGCCAAAGCAATCTTAAAAGACTTATTGTTCATCATCTTCTTCATTCCCCCCACCCCTTTTATCTGGAGGCTTGACCAGAGAAAGAAGGAGATTTACTTAAAGTCACCAAGCTCTTCCCATTAAGTCAAGGCATCTCCCCTCCCAGAGGAGTGATTCTTATACTCAATTTATGTATGTAAAATACTTGTCCCCACACACTTATCACTTAAGAGTCACACTGGCTCTTTAACCATTAACATTTAACCATTTAACATTCTAATGTGACATAATAATGCCTAATGTACACTGCATGCTTTCTCTGACTGCCCCTCCAGCAAACCACAGTTTCCTGTCTCCCTTTCTTTCTCTCTCTCTCTCACACATACACAGTTTTATGCCATGATAAGAAAACCATAAACATATTTTAAAAATTACATCTGACATTAAAATGACCTGAAAACAGTCCCAAATGCCTGCCTTTCCACTCATGAATCCTGCCATTTATGACCCAAGATGTGCACTAGAACAGGCCTTAGCACAGAGCAACAAAGTGGTCCAGAGACCCACAGCACCCTTTCACGTGACGTCTATCATGGCTGCTGGGAGCTCTGGAGACATAGCTGCTACCAGACGTCTCCTCCCAGAGTCCATATTTTGAAAGCCTTTAATCTACCAAACAACATTCATCAAGTAAAGTTCATTTTCAAACATTTAATCTGCCAAATAAATATTTAATTGTGAATCAGGTTTTTTCTTTTTTCTTTTCTTTTTTTTTTTTTTTTTTTGATGAGCATGAGAACTAGTATTACCACACTGACTGATATACTCTAACGCTAGCCAAGAAACTCAATGTTTTATTCACCTTGCAGCTGGTAAAATTTAAGCGTCTGCCAGAATTTTTAAAAAATGGTAATTACTGGGCAGATTTCTATTACAAATGTCCCGAGGTCTGGGATTTTTGAGACTGTATATATAAAGTTTCCCTTTGTTTTAAAATTGTTTTAACTAAACAAAATCATCTTATTTACTTTGTGTCTTCCACGAGAGCTCAAAATTGGACATTTATATAGCCCAGAGGGGAGATTACGAATCTGAGCAAATCACGGTCGGAAAACTCAGTAGGACTTCAAAACAAACTAAAATTCTAAAACCATGCTGAGTTTCTGTACCTTACATGTTGTACACACTTATGGGAATGCAGCCAAGTAAAACAATAAAGGGAGAGATGTATCCATCTGACAGGTCTCTGGAGAAAAAAGATCCCCCTTGAGCATTAAGTACCAGAGTCAGAAAGAGGGTCCACAAGGCCTATTAGCCCCATTGGTGTGTCTTTCTCTCCATTTGTAGGTGGAAACTACCCATGAAATGAAGAGATGAGGGACAAGGACCGAGAAAACATGCACTCCAAGAGAACTCTCTCTCTAAAAAATCTGGGCAACATAAAAATCTCAGGGTGCACCTTCACTGGCCACAGGCCAACTGTTGCCTACCATTACTGTACGCTTCCTGCGGGTCATTTCTCCCACTCACAGCGGCGTGATGCTTAAGAACAGTTACAAGACTAAGAGAGCCACTCAGAGGAGAAAAGGAAAAGTAGCAGATCTTCTTATGTTACAACTGGTGTTCACTAGTTCACTAGTCACCAAATCCAGATCAAATCATTCTAACTGGGTAAACCATGTTTCATAAACACACATACCAGGACGAGCCGCTGCTGTCGTTCTCTGGGTGCAAGTTAACTAGAGAGCTGGCAGCATGTTTGAACCTAGCGGGTAGAAGTGCACGATCATTCTCTTAAAGCAAAAACAAACATCCAAATGCAAACATTACACCCTATCTTCATATAAGAACTTCCAATGGTAAAGCATCAGAGCCTGCTGCACTGGAGAGAAGATTCAGCTGAATCAAAAGAAAACATCACGATTTGGACTCTGTGTTACCTTTATATTCACCATTCTGGACAATGATGTTTCCATTTCATGCTCTGAATACCCACTCAAGATTGAGGCAGAGAGACCCAGACGTTTCCGTATGGACAAAAACCCGTCCTTATACGCTGGTTCCAAGACTCTCACTTTTCTTTAGCAATTTAACAGTAATGCCTGTTCATGTAAACGGAGATACTCTGGAAGGTAAACTCCAGAAAATATGAAAGAAAGCAGGTTTAATGGAATGTTACCCTGTCAGTGTTACCAGAACACTCGTGACAGAGCCTTCATGTTTCCTTCATCGACTCTGAGACCTCAAAGCAAGTCTTCTGCCAACCATGTCTAAACCCTGAAGCCACCAGCAGCAAATCTGAAAGGAAAACCTGCTCATGGAGACAGCAAAAGCTAGACAGGTTTCCCTAATGTGAAAATAATGTACATTATTCAAATGGATTTCTTTAGCTGCCATGCTGATTCCCCTTGGGAAGTTTCTCCTCCCTGCAGGAAAAGTGTTTGTGTCAGAGGTACAGACTGGAAACTCATGACACCTCATTTATCCTCAGTTACACTAAGGCAGTGGGAACCTAATTTGCTAGCACACTCTACACTGACAATTAACTTCTCGGTGAACATTAAAACAATTAGGTAGTGACGCACCCCCATCACATCTGTGCGCCTTCCCCATCTACACCTGGTACCAATTAAGCCATCACCCCGCGCTGTACTTTTTGCTGCAGTCCAACGGGTCATTCAGATTCTGTCTGACATTTCAACAAATGCATTTTTAACCCCTAAAACTAACGGGATCCCCACTTGTCAATGGGGAAGAGGGTAAGAAGGTGAAGGTGTGGAAATGTGTCTACTTGGCAACTGCATCGCATCGCATCTCAGGAGCCCTGGCTGTGAGGCGGGTCTGAAGGGTACACGTCGGTTTTTCATACAGTTTGAATGCAAAGTATGAGAAAGAACCCGCGTGTTCTCGCACCTTGATCTGGGAACGCTGAGACACTCTCAGATGCAGATGAGTGGTTCAGTCGGAACTCCCAGGAAGGAAGGTAGCCATGTAGAAGGCACACAGACCCAGTAAACAGGTGAGCTGGGGGACCCACTAGAGCAGGAGATAGATACCCCTGGCATCACACACAAAGCCCCCAGTTAGCCCCTGCACCATACCAGATAAAGAAAAATAAAACACCCCCCGCCCCCCCCACACATTTAGAGCTGACGATAATTACAATTATTTCCAAAGAACTTTTAAATGCCCTCACGACAACTTCATTCCCCCCACTAGGACCTTGGTGACAGCAAAAATCAAATCTGTATTTCAAACTGTTTTAAAAGCAGTTTTTGTAGAGCAGCTTAGCTGTCACTGTCCCTCTTTATTCTCCAGTCCCTGAGGACAAACTTTCTAGTACAAGAAACCAGAAAGCCCTGGGTCAGGACTCGCCTGTGAGTTAACCTGGATATCTGATGGCACTCACCTCCGCCTCTCCTCACCTAAAAGACGGAGACCCAGAGTTTCTTGCTTACTGTGTTTCTGAGGGGATGATAAAAATGATCATGGGGCTAAAAGGAAAAGAACATTTTTAAAAACCTGCTCTAAATGGTGGGCGTTCTGTTTTCTAATCACAGAGCACAAACTGAAATATGAAAAGAGTTTCGGAGGGAGGTAATACATACTTCTATCTGCTTCTGGTTTTTTAGTTAAGATGCCCGATGCCCCATCTTCGTTGAAAGCACAGTGAGATAAAACCTGAACATTTCTCCAGCTACACACAGGCCCCGATACCCTCCCGGTGAGTTACGGTGTCCACAGTAAACACATGCCTTCACCTGGTATAGGACAGACCACTCCCGACCATCTAGAAATCACTGTCCCTTTCCTTTTTTCCAGGTTTCACCCTTCTCACGGCAGTGATGTAGTGAGCAGTTTTCCCAGAGGATCTATTTTTTAAGCACATAGTTTTCAATTTTGCCAAAAAGGAAATCTGCTGAGACAACTGCTGAAGAAAACTTAAGTGTTTTCCACTGTGCCTAAATATTGAAATTTTAGGTGACTCATCTCAGTTTCATCCTTCACTTTCAGGCAATTGCTTGAAATAAGTCAGGAGATAAATTCATAAACAATTAGGCAGAAACATTTCCTCCTTTGATGAACTTGAATATCATGAGCCCAACCAAGTTCAAGATGGGCTGTGGTCAGTCCCCTGCTCTTCATACTGAGAAACACCAATCACTGCCCACATCTCCACAACTTCCTCACACGCTTGAAAACAGGAGAAGAAACCACCAATAACTATAAGCGTGACCAATAAGGCATGTATGGCTGTCCTGCCACTCCTAAAGGCTTGCTATGTTATGTCTGAAGTCTGATGACTTCCTGTTGATGGTCCCTAAAACCCCTCACCCCGGGAGGCAACCTCCATCACCAATTTATAGATGAGGCTAGGGGGAAGTTCGAAAGGATAAAACACCGGACCATGCCAGAAGACCACTGAGATCTGCCTCTGTCCAAAACCCGTATTCTCCTTATCACCCCATGCCCAAGGGTTACTGGGAGCTAATGTGATATTCAAAAAAGTAAAATTTCAGAAAAAGGCCGATAGTAAGGTATTCTCCAAAGAGATTCACGTCTTACATTCTCCTTGCACTCTAAAGTGCTGAGTGTGATGTGAGAAAAAAATCATGGGTGGTCCTCAGTAGGATCTAGTAGGATCTGGTCCTACCGATTAACTAGTCAAGCAGAACAGCTACAGAAGAAACATAAAATAAAGACACCACGTCATATTAAATAAAGTGATGGCTGTCATCACTATTTTAAAATACATTCTAAAGATGAACTCGATAATTCTACAAAGTCAGTTATGGGAGTGATAACCAAGTCTCTCAGAAAGACATAATCTAAGTCTCTACCTCCATTAATTAGCTGTATGATTAGGAATATCTAGCCACCTTGAGCTTGGTATCTTATTGGTAAGATGATGGTGTTGCACCATTATGACCTCTAAATACATTAACAGTGCTTACACTTTTCAGGGCCAGGGACCCCTTTTGAGAATCTGATGAAGGTTATCCTCTCTCTCCACAATTAGAGTAAAGAGCTCCAATCCAGAAAACTCTGCACACAGTTTTAGAGGGGCTCAAGGACCTCGGACCTCCTGAAGCCCACCCGTGTACCCCCTCAAGTCCACATACCCTGTGCTCTGGAGTCTCTCCCAGACACATATCCCCATCATCTCCTCCCTCTTCCAAACATTCCAAATGGTGGTCACATGTGTTAGGCATTCCAGTGTTTTTCATTTAACAAGTATGTGGCTGTGACATTAAAAGATATCACTGCAAAATGGCAGCACATACAACTGACCTTTGAACAACTTGGGGATTAGGGGTGCACCTGCCCCGACTCAGTCAAAAATCCATGCCTGGCTTTTGACTCCCCCAAAACTTAAGTACTAATAGCCTGCTGTTGACCGGGAAGCCTTACTGATAACACAATTGATTAATATGTATTTTGTATATGCACTCTATACTATATTCTTAAAGGTAAGTTAGAGAAGAGAACATTAAAAAAAATTGTAAGGAAGAGAAAACACACTTATGGTGCCATCCTGGGTTTGTCAACAAAAATCCACATAAATGGACCTGCTCAGTTCAAACCCATGTGGTGCAGGGGTCCACTCTACATGCAGTGCCTTACACAGTACTTGGCATGTAGTATGTGCTCATTAAATAATTTCTTAAACGAATGAGTAGCAAATCACAAATTCTGTCACGTTTTTCAAAAACCATACAATGCTTTGTCAATTCTCAGATTCCAGGTCTTTTAAGCAGACTTACTGGAAGATTTCCTTCAGCCAAAACTGAATATAACTCATCTTCACATTAATCGAAATATCCAAAGTTTTTATTACTACATAAGAAATAAAGTCCGGGGCGCCTGGGTGGCTCAGTGGGTTAAAGCCTCTGCCTTCAGCTCAGGTCATGATCCCAGGGTTCTGGGATCGAGCCCCGCATCAGGCTCTCTGCTCAGCAGGGAGCCTGCTTCCTCCTCTCTCTCTCTGCCTGCCTCTCTGCCTACTTGTGATCTCTAACTGTCAAAAAAATAAATAAAATCTTAAAAAAAAAAAAAAAAAAAAAAAGAAATAAAGTCCTTTTTGTTAGGTCATGTCATATTTCTTTGCTCAACTGTAGCACCCTGACAGGCAGCCTTATGTTAAAAAAAAAAAAAAAAAAAAAAGGAAACAAGTTTTGCAAGTAAATAAAAACCGGTAGTCAGATCTTAATTTAAAATCAACAGACAAAGAGCAAAATAAAACCTCTTAAAAGTTTTTCCCTTTATCATTCATCCCTTTCAAAAAGAAGAAAGTTGGACGCTTGGGTGGCTCAGTTGGTTGAGCGGCTGCCTTTGGCTCAGGTCATGATCCCAGGATCCTGGGATCGAGTCCCACAATGGGCTCCTTGCTTGGCAGAGAGCCTGCTTCTCTCTCTCCCTCTGCCTGTCACTCTGCCTACTTGTGCGCTCGCTCGCTCTCTCTCTCAAATGAATAAATAAAGAAAAAAAGAAGAAAGTTAAAAAACAGTGTCCGTATTTTCACTGTTCTTAGTACCTTCATTTTTTTCTTGGGTTTTACATTAAGACAGACTACAGTAAGGCTCATTTGTTTTCCTAACAAATAACCTTAAACTAGCAAATGTAGCAATTCTGTCACTAAAAATAAACAGACACCAACTATCAACAAACCTGGTTTAGACTCGCAGATGAAAATCCATACATACTCACATTCCCTCTGGGTCTACAGAAGTCCCTGACTGCTGTACTTGATACATGTAATTATCATGTTTGTTCAATACAGAAAGAACAGCAGGAAAAATCAGACCATATACTAGCGTGGAATGTTTCAGAACTCCTTGGTCTTACATATGATAGAGGTTTCTCCATTCGGTCCAAGGACCCTTGAGGTTCCCAGAAACAGTTACAAATCTCCCTGGGGCCAGATCTTCTTCTTATACCTCAACCAAAACCATGCATTTCAACAGAGAGGGTACAGAAGCTAATGAGAATATATCTATCCTCTCTTCAGTCACGCACCAAAGATACCTGCAAATGAGCAGAACAAAGCCACTCCTCTCACTATAACTTTTTGTTTTGGAAAATAGTTGATTTTTAAAAAAAAAATTCTTAATCCAGAAAAACTTCAAGGTATATAATCCACACAGAGAAAAATTCTCTAGTGTCATAAATAATTTTAATTTAAGATGTAAAGATCCTGAGACCATAAGGTTTGAAAACCACTTCCCTGTAGCAAACTGGCCTTAACCCCTCACTGGTTTAAAAAAAAAACAAAAACAAAAACGAAGGCCCCCAAAACCAGCAGCAATACAGAGTCATCAGCTGACTTTTTCTGCCAAGTAAAATTTGACTTCATAATTTGAACCACTTTATTAAAAAGAGAAGTACCACAATATTTTAGTCACTAGCAGTACACATCATCTCATTACCCACTGCTTCTCATATTCAATTTTACACAAGTTTAAAGAGCTACTTCATTTTACATAACCGCAGCAAAACCCCACTTATGTGGACAGTGAACAGTTTCATTCCCCTCTACAGACTGAATTAAATGCTTAGGTTATAAATTAGTGCAGTTTTCTCATTTTATATCATCATCACCTGGAGAGGTCTATAATAATTAGGCAAAAACACAGTATATATACTTATTCTGAAAATACCCATTCAAATTATCATTAAGATGTGTGAAAAACTTGATGTAAAAGAGACATGCAAATAGCACCTTAAGTAACCATTTGTGTTATGGTATTGTACAGACTGGCTTATGCCACATATCTGCCATATTTTGACTTGAAAGTTCACTGGCCGTGAACTCAACTTGAGGACCTAAAAGAACAGTCGAAATTCAAGGATTGTTTTGCACTTGGAGTGTACAAGTCCTCACCCTGTCTCCACCCCACTCTCACTTCCCCAAGTGAATTAAGTTCTTGCTTCCATCTGTGAGCCAAAAACATAAACAGGTTATTTAATACACGCAGACACACACGGAGCTCTGGAAAACGGCCCTTCTGGGTTCAGCAGGCACACCTCAACTCACGGCTCCAGCCACAGCATCTCAGAGAAATACATACTACAGTCCCCCTTCCACCACCATCTAAAACTCTTGCTGAAACTTCCTACAATCTGAAATCTACACGTATTTCCATCAACTCTCCTCAGTGCTTTGAGAAAGGGCTTGTAATATGTGGGCCTACGTAGCCTTAACAACAGCTACACTTTCTGTGGTGTTGTACGTCTCGCAAGCACTCAATACATACACAGGGATTTAAGATGAAACCATAGCGAGAACAGAAAGCTAATTGAGAAATACAGTTCCAAACCTAGAATTGGTTCAATAAATTAAAACCTGCAGCAAACTACGGGACCGGAGCTTGCTCGACATCTTCTGCCCTCTCTGTTCTTCGGTCCAGGGTTAGGGTTCTTAATCTGACACTCTACTGAGTGAGCATGGCACAAAAGAGGACAATCTTCAGTGCCAGAGACAGCAACAAACGTAAAGGTCAGCTCCATCAAAGTCAGTTTACTTAGGTTTGTACTTTGGGAGTAGGGTATTTTATTCCCTAGCTGGAGTTTTTTCTCCCCTTTCCCTCCCAAACATCTTTCAGAGAAAACTTACAAGAATTTTAAAACTAGCGGGGTGCCTCAGTGGTTCAGTTGGTTAAGTAACTGCCTTCGGCTCAGGTTATGATCCTAGAGTCCCAGAATCAAGTCTCACATCAGGCTCCCTGCTCAGCGGGAAGTCTGCTTCTCCCTCTGACCTCTCCCCCTCATGCCCTCTCTCTCATTCTCTCTCTCTCAAATAAATAAATAAAATCTTTAAAAAAAAAATTAAAAAAAAAGAATTTTAAAACTAGCTACCACCTCATCTTTCCACCCTTATCCATTGCCCCCAGTGCAACCTGATAAACGAAGCATACAACCGACTCTTCATTTCGGCTCAGGTCATGATCTCAGGGGTCATGAGATTGAGCCCAAATGGGCATGGAACCTGCTCTCCCTCTGCCTCTCTGGCCCCATCCCCCATCTCTCTCCCTCTCAAAAAACAAACAAACAAACAAACAAAACAAACAAAAAAACCCACAAAACAAAAATAAAAAACACCAAGATCAGTCTCAAAGAGAATAAAGTAGCCACTATTCCACACAGAAGAGGGAGAAAGAACTCTCCGCATGCTAAAGAATTACCTATCTCCCCCCCAACCCGCCACCAAAGCTCCTGAAAAAAGGATCAGAATAATTTAAAAATTCAGCATCCCAATTCTGCTACTATATTTAGATTTAACCTGGCCAAAAAAAAAAAAAAAAAATACTGCCAGGTTCAGAAGGAAAGGAAGAGGAGGAAAGGAGGCAGAAACTGTAGGTTATCCTCACTGAAAAGGGGCCAATTTCTCACTCCATTTACTCCACAACATTTAAGAGATGCATTTTAGATTCGATCTGCCCACAGCTTACTGGCAGATACACGTACAGATTAAACGTGCAGTATGTAAAATGGGTAAGATTTAGGCCAGTAAAAAAAATGAACCCTTATAAGCCCAGAGCCTCCATCCAGAGAGTTTCCTCATTTCAAGAGCTTACTCAGACGCTCAGTTCTTTGGTCAAAAATAAATTTGAGTTCAAGTTCACCCTCCAAGGACAATTACGAAAGGAAACCTAGATATGGAAACCTAGCAACTAAGATGCATTTGCAGAGGATAATGAATGGTTTAGGTAGAAATAACACATTACTAACCAATTTCACATATGGATTGTGACCTCTTGCCTCTAAGACTGATTTAAGACAAAAACGAATACTCTTAAAACCACAGGCAAGATGGAGTCGGAATGCAATGATAAACATGTTTTTAAAGTGGGTATGGGGCACATACAGATCAAAGTGTTATTTCCAAGTGAGTAATCTTAGCAGACAGCTTCGCCTCCAAATCATGTCCCTCTCATCGCAGTAAAGTTTTATTAAAAAAAGAAAAGAAAAGAAAGAAGAAAAAAGAAAAGACAAAAGTCAGGGGAGAAGGGGTGGAAAATCATATTAAAAAAAAAGAAGAAGAGAAGAAAAGAAAGAAACCAGGTCACTGAGAGAGGGAGCATATGCGTGTCTGTGGCCATGTTTAAAGAAAGGCAGCTTGGGATGCTTTGCTGGAAGGGCAACGTGTTTATGGACAGCAGGCGTTCGAGTACTTACTGTGCCCGGTTCTCTGTCTGCTCCCGAGGTTACCAAGAAACGCACAGACATGCCCGTTCAGACACAGAGGCAAGAACAGAAATAAAAAAAAGGGGGGAATAATTAGAACACAAGCCCCAAACAGTTTTAAAAATGGCTTTTATTTATATAAGTCATTGCACATTCCTAATACAGTGATTTCCTGAAAATTACAGTATTTTGTAAACATAAGATTTACAGTTTAACCATACACAAAGCCTATTTTTTTATTTCTTGACAGAATAAATTACTTTTCTTCAAAAAATTAGTCAAGTGCAATTTTGCCCAATATTTAATGCATACTAGAATTAAAGCCTATGAAACTAAGTAGTAACAGATGCAATTATCAAACCTTTCATTTGAACACATTCACTTTCAAATTTAACTTCTTATTTCGCCCCATTTAACAACATTACTTTCTTTTAAAATTACCCAATTAAGCAGTTAACAGTTTTCCATAATATGGTACAGGCCACTGGCATTAACCAGGCAGTTGCCAAGATGTCAAGATGCCTGTAATCTAAAGAGATCGAGAAATCTACAGATGCCCACGTCAAACCCTGGAAACTTCCAGGGAGGACTGTGTTTCAGTGGCCAAGCTTTGCGACAGACAGTTCCTCTTAGCTCTGTATGGGATGGGGCTTTCCTTAGCGGTGCACACAACTTTGCAGCACTGTATGAGTATCAGGACCAAGTCCTAATCTGGCTTGCCCGGCCTCTCACCTCTGTGGTGCTCTGCATCATGGTGCTTCTTGTCATCTTTTATTGCCAAGTGAGACTGCCCACTCAGAGCACTAGACAGCGCCAGGAGGCCAGCACTGCCCCCGAGGGGCGGGATTCCAGGAGGCTGAAGTCCCGAAGGGTGAGGCGTGAGGGGCACTGGGGGTCCGTGGCCGTGAGAAAGATGCTGAGCTTGCAACTGCTGCTGCTATTGGTGGTGGTGAGAGAGGAAAGGGGAGAGGAGGAAGAGATGAGAGGACGGGGAGGCGGGAGGGGAAGGGGAAGGGGTGAGAGAGGAAGGAGAGAGGAAGGAGGGAGGAGCGAGGGGTGGAGGACAGAGTAGAGGAGGAAGGGGAGGAGGAAAGGGAAGAGGAGGAGGTGAGAGAGGAAGGGGAGGAGGAAGAGATGAGAGGAAGGGGAGGAGGTGAGAGAGGAAGGAGCAGAGGATGAGGATGGAGGTGGCAGCAACATCCAGGGGGAGAAGGACACACAATGGAGGAAACACAACAGGAGGTACAACAAACACAGGAAGGGAACAAAAAGACAAAGGGAGGAAAGGGGAAAACACGTGATTAGCATTTTCAGTTCATCAAAGGCGTCCATCTATACAGTTATCTTTCCCCGTCTTCCCCAAATGCCACGGGGATCTGTCTATGCTGCCTCCTCCTGGCATGAGTCCTGCCCGCAGAGTGTGGCTGTGGATTAGCAGCAAGCCAGGCTAGCACTAAGCACCTCTAAGCACCAGGGATGCAATCCAGCTTGTCACCAAATGCAAGACTCCTCCTGATTTCGGGAAGGTTGAAGCGTGGGGGGCACAGATGTGCACTCTAGAAAGCACTGACACTACTCTCCACTACTCACAAGTTATGAGGTGACTTTGTCTCCTAAATATTCTCGCGCTAACTTACCACAACTTACGATGAAGCGTAAACAAAATACGACTTTAAATTAAGGGAAGGCTGAAGAAAGATCTGGCTTCTCTCAGGCACGTCCCCCCCCCCACCCCCCACAAGTACCCTTGTGTCCTTACTTCACTGAGTCCCACACAGCTAGGAGGAAGCACGGACATTCCCATTTCACAAAAGGAACCAAGGTGCAGAGCCTTAAGGAAACTCCCACCAGGCGGAGAGGGGTGGGGTCATGTAGGAATGACCCTCATGGCTGCACTCGGTTCAGCGTGCCACCACACCGCTACACACAGAGGGAAGCCCTGGGGGCCATGCTGTGACAGCTAGAAGAAACCACAGCTGGAAGAAACCACAGCCTGAGGCTGTGTTTATTGCTTCCTTTCTCCCGAGCCTCACACCCCAAACCCACCCCTTCAATGACACAGAGGGAAACACTGAGACCCAGAGAGGCCACAGAATGGGACTCTCCCCACTGTGACCACGTCCCCACTCCCAAATGCCTTTGCCTCTATCCCTTAACCCATTCCAGAAGTCAGAAATCTGTTCACACTAAAAAGTACCATTGCTCTCATACATTATTTTGAAGAGACTGTTGTAGTAAATGAAAAAGTATCTAAGATATGGCCCTGCGCCATAAATCTGGCCACATTTCAGCTGTCCAACATAAAATTCGTTTTTGATGAGACAGTAAAAACGATTAAAGCTCAATTTCTAAGGTGTAATGTTAGAAAATTCTTAAGATTCTGATTTGTGCTCACTTCCCTGGGACTCAATTACTCGGTTTATTTATTACCCCCTCGCGTGTACTGAATATATTAAATCTTCACGCCAGATCTTCAGTAATTTCTACCCAGACCGCTGATCTTTAATTGAATCCTACACATGCTTCCTGCCCTCGAGAGTGAGAGAAAACAGCACCTTAAAGCCAGAAACTGGCGTCTACCATCAGTTGACAGTAAATTTTTAACCGCTCCTAGTATCTTCTAAAACATCTTAAGGACCCAACCTTCTCTTAAAATTCTCCTTCTTTCCAAAGGGGAGCACAGTGCTCATCAGAGGAAAAGTGGGAAGGGGGAGAAAGAGGTCAGAGCGGCCAGCATCAAGAGTATTCTTGGAAAGTATTGATAAAGCCCGCATTCACCATTTGAGATCATAATAATTTCTTTATGCACAAAATCACCTTCCTGTCATCCCAAAGACACTAATTCTTGCTCTGTCACCTTTTAAGAGCTTGGCAATGGCCAGACATAAAACTGGAGAAGCCGGCAGCAGCATCATGGTCCACTAGGCATGCTCATTAGCACTTAATTAGGAAGTAGACACCTGCCATAAGAAATGCGCTCGGAGAAGGATGAGGAACAGGTCTGCCCTACCAGCAATTGCTATCATTACTTAGAGAATAAGCGCTACGTCCGGCTTCTGGGGGGGAAACGCAATGATGCATACACAAGCAGTGCAACGGGGTAATTAAGCATGGCACGGATTACAAGATGAGAGAAGCCAAGCAGAGGGGAAGGGATTTAACTACTGGGTGGGGGACACCACCCTTTCACCCCTCCCTGCATACCCCGCTCTACCAAAAATCCAAAAGAGAGCCACCAAAAGACTTCCAGAGGTGTGATTTTATGTCCAAACAAAGGCATACTCAGGCAAATGTCTGGATACATGAGAAGGGAGGAGAGCTTTCCTCCCAAACCCAAGCTGGTTTGTAGAAAGATGAACTAGAGAGCGTCCTATGATACATTATCGAAAAGAAAAACTAGCTTATATAATAAAGGGGCTTCGCCACAGCTGCAAAGTGGACCCATGTGATTAAGCCCCACAGTTAGGCTAAGAACTATCAACAGGGATGTCCAACAGCCTTAAGTGGCCCCGGGAACTCCCACCTCTACCCAGCTCTGGTTTTTCAGGATCCGTGAAGCAAGTTCACTGCTTATCAGAGGCAACTGAGATTTTCCATCCCTTGCTTGGCCATTTTGAAAGCTGCTGCTGCTGCTGTTGCTTTTTATTGTTATATTTAATTTAATTAATTTATTTATTTGAGAGAGAGCGAGCACGGGGTGGAGGGCAAACAGAGAGGGAGAAAGAATCTTAAGCAGGCTCCATGCCCAATGGGGAGCCCTCTTCAGGGTTCGATCTCACAATCCTGAGGTCATGACCTGGGCCAAAATCAAGAGTTAAACGTTTACCCAAATGAGCCACCCAGGCACCCCAAGCTGCTGCTGCTGCTATTTTTTTTTTAAAGCAAAATCCTACCCAACTGGAAAGAGTACTAAGCAGTGAGAGGATGGATCGCAACTACTGAAGATGCTACAGACCCAGGAAATTGGATAATGCAGCCTCACGTTCTACTTTTTTTTTTTTTTTTAATTTATTTGTTAGAGAGAGAGAGAGAGAGAGCGAGCACAGGCAGACAGAGTGGTAGGCAGAGGCAGAGGGAGAAGCAGGCTCCCTGCCGAGCAAGGAGCCCGATGTGGGACTCGATCCCAGGACGCTGGGATCATGACCTGAGCCGAAGGCAGCCGCTTAACCAACTGAGCCACCCAGGCGTCCCTCACGTTCTACTTATCCTGACACGCAGCGCGCCAAGATATTCTCTGTCCACTGCCTGGCCTCTGCTCAGAACACTCCCAAGGCAGGACGGGTGGGCATCGTGGATCCCGTTTCACAGAGGAGAGGGTGGCGGGCCACAGGGAGCCATAACCAAAATGAGGACTGCAAAGCTTTTCTTCCCTAGAACAGCCTTTCTGCTGTGAACCCAGCAGCCCAGTCACGTTCACAAGGAGTTAGACTGGGCGTTCCCAAGCACAGGGAAGGGAGAGTGCCATCTCCTTCTCCAACGAAGGCCTCGTAGGTCTTTCCTTTCTCAGGTTAAGGGGAGGCTCCTGAGGGTGTAGAATGCCACATGTGCTGAGACAATCCACCTGCCCCAGAGATAAATCCATCTTCAGCATGCAGCCTTAACGGTAGTAAAGATGAAAATTTGTTCTTAGATTTATGCCTTAGGGCGCCTGGGTGGCTCAGGGGGTTAAGCCTCTGCCTTTGGCTCAGGGTCCTGGGATTGAGCTCCGCATCGGGCTCTCTGCTCAGCAGGAAGCCTGCTGCCCCCACCCCTAGCTGTATGCCTCTCTCCCCACTTGTGATCTCTGTCAAATAAATAAATAAAATCTTTAAAAAAAAAACAAAAACAAAAAGGATTAATGCCTCGTGAGTCCCATCTCTCTAGTCCCCACTTCCCAATACCTCACGTCACTCCATCAGGAAAAGGAGGATCTCTTTAGCTCCAGCTTTCGTCCAAGGAAGCATGTAAAGAAGAATCAAGCCAAAACAGGGACAGCCTTGGCTACTCTCAGAAGAAGATGCTTAACAAATAAAGGTGTCCTTTCTGAGATAACACACACTCGGGAATGAATACAGGGCCCACGTCTAGGAGAGGAAGCGACTGCAACTGGGCAGCCCACCTGGCCCATGTGTGTTCGGAAGGACATCTCTCAACAAGGCTCACCTGAGACACCTGGGTGCCTGGGCCCTTCCCCAAAAGGGGGAAAAAAAGAAAAACCCATGAATGAGTGCTACTTTAAAAATGTATTTTAGAACAAAAGAGATACTGACATCGCTATACAACTAGCAAAACCTCAAAAAAACCCAATGGCTCTACCAACTGAGAAATCTACACGCATTGGTCCTCCACAGACCCAAACCTGCACAGACCAATGGGGAAACCAAGATGTTTCTCAACAGGACAGCAAGGGTGGGAAAATCCAACCTTCTACCTCCTCATCACCTTCCATGAATTAGTAAACTTTTTTTTTTAAATGAATGCTTGCAGATTTATATAGTACAGGACTCACACGCAAAACAGTTTGTGGAGCTATCAGAAAAGGTAATTTTTGATGAGCAATGGTGGTTTTTAGCGATGCAGGTGGTTTCTCAGATGACCAGTGGTTCTCAAACAACAATTCTGATACCCCCACTTCTTCACCCTGGGGACATCTGGCAATGTCTAGAGACATTTACGGTTGTCACATCTGGGGGGGTGGGGGGAGGGAAGACTACTGTTAAACATCCTGTGCTGCGTAGGACAGCCCCCCATCACAGAGAATTAACAAGCCCCAAATGTCAACAGTGTTGAGGCTGAACACTTTTAGCCTAGATCTAAGCTGCAATTCTGTCCCATGACATCAGAAGTCATGGTTTTTTTTTTTTTTTTTCAGAATTCATGTTTTTATACAGCAAGCAACCTGACAAATTATTGCTTAAGAAACAAAAATGCTTTTCAACACTCAGTTGTTCACTGTCCCTTTGTCGCCATCACGTACCTTGTCACAATGCAAAAAATAACCATCTGCTTCCCAGAGTGGACTCCACTGACAATTTTAAAATAAAACAAACAACAACAACAAGTTCACATTTCATCAAATGATTTTAGAAAAGCTACACTGGAAATGTCCACATACTCGTGTTTTGTGCCTCAAAGGGGGTCGCAGAAAGGTTTTGCTATTGACAGAAGGAGAGACATGCACTTGCTCTTACCCAAACAATGTGGACAGGCTGGGAGTGAGACAAGGAAAACAAACACCAAACCCTGAGTTAATGATAATGAAAACCCACAACGAATAAAGTCACCTCATCCATGTCAAACAACAGCCACGCATTCAGAATTTTAATTCGCGTTTTACCTAGTGCAGCCTGGGTCAATTATGTTACTATAATGAAATTGACTTTGCTGTTTACATTCAGAGCTTTAACGTAATGATGTCGTGGCTCCACAGTTGTGTTTCTAAAACAGCTGTCGCACATGCTTCATCGCCACTGAGATGCCTATACAACAGGAAAGAACACCCAGAAGGAAAAGGGGGACCAACGCCCACCTTAACAGAGATGCCAAACTCTTTATCACCAACCACAGAATCAACTTGAATTTTTGGAAGTCTACCCCACTCTGTAACCTTAGGGAAAACCATGTCACACAGATCACAGACTGAACCCAACCAGAACTGAAACCATGCCCCCAAAATAGCATCTCTCATGTTAAGAGCGTGCCAGTAAGTGGCATTTATAGCATTTGGTATTTAAACACTTTTAAAATAGGGGGGGGGGGGGAAATGTGAAAAGTAGCATTTGTTGACAGTTCTCTCCAAATCCCTCTTCCTTGATTTCTGCTATTTCCCTGTTCTTTAAAACACTCCGCTCTTATCTGGGGAGAGTGCAGAAGGAGAAAATTGGCATGCTACAATAAACAAGCTGGGAAAGTGGGGAAGAGCTGTGTGGGAGCAAAACCATCAAGGACACTACTGTATGAGTTATCTGAAAACCTCCCATTATGTGAATGGCCTCTCTCGAGAAGAAGGGCAAGGGTGATAAACAGGCAGAAACTACTTACAGGGGCCAAGAATTCTCAAGCCACTTGAACATAGTTTTTAAAAAAAGAAAAAAAAATCCCCTTAAAGTCCCCATCTCCATGCAGGAGCATACAGAAAATGACACACAGGCAAAACTGATGGCGTGTATGGAGGGAGGCACCTGGATGAAGGCCTGAAACTCTGAAAAAGACCCGAACTCATCTTCATTCTTTCTGCATTGCAGGGAATCCACAAAGGCCAACTCTTCCTGCATCATCACTGATGTCCTTGCTCGTCCTGCTTGCCCCAGACCACGGTGACAGCGACAACTAATGATCAGAGCACTGGACTGAAAGGCCTGAATTTGATGAAGTTTTAAAAAGCCAGGTTTATTTAGGCAGACCCACTTCTAAAGCCATGGAAGGTTTTGATGAAAAGATGCTCAACATCATTACCCAGCAGGGAAATCTGCAAATCTAAACCACAAAGATACCACATCACACTCACTGGAAAGGCTAGACTCAAAAAAGGTGGACAGCTGCAAGTGTTGGAAAAGATGCTGAGAAAGTGAAATTCTCATCCATTACTTTGGAAAATAGTCTGGCAGCTGCTCAAAATGTTAAACAGAGTTATCACCTGACCCAGCCATGACACGTGTAGGTTCAGTCGGGAGAAAAGAAAACGGGTCCACACAATGTGTACGCAGTGTTCACTGCAGCGTTATTCAGAAACAGCCAAAAGGTCTGGAGATAACCTCAATGTCCACCCGCTGGTGACTGGATTAATAAAGGTACAATGCAGTATTACTCATCAATAAGTGACATATGAATAAGCCTTGAAAACTCTATACAAAGTAAAAGAACTCAGCCACAAAAGGCCCCGTGTTAGTGGATTCCTTTTACACAAAATGTTTGGAATAGGCAAATCCACAGAAATAGAAAGATCAGCGGTTGTAGGGACTGGGGGCCGTGGGGGGCAAGGGGGTAACCGCCAATGGATATGGGTTTCTTTTTGGAATGATAAAAATGTTCTAGAATTCGGTGATGGTTCCACAAGTTTGTGAACATACCAAAACCCACTGATTCGTATGCTTTGAAAAGGCAAATTTCATGGTATATAATTATACATCAATGTAAAAAAAAAAAAAAAAAGCATAGGTCTAACTCTTAAAATGCGGTGTTCTACTTTCTACTCTGAAAAGAGAGAAAACAGGAAAATGCCTCCTTCCAAGGTATCATGTACAAATCATATAAACGTATGAGAGGAAATTAAAAAGTGAATAACGCCTCAACAAGTTTTCTAGCAACTAAAAAGCACACTGACTATTCGGAAGGACCCAGACATTGAAATCAAGCTCTGCACTTGTCAGCGATATCTACCTGTACTCCCAGTAAAAAATTTAACTTGAACCCAAGGAGAAGTAGGCTACCTACCAGACTTGCAATATTGCTCCTTCTCCATGGAAAATTAATAGAAGGGCTGGGCTAATCACTATATATAAGTTAGGAGAGCCAGAATATCGATGCAAGTTGTAGCCCTGTCATTTTCTGCTCTTGGTAGCAGGCTAGGCATTATTCTCTGAGGGCGAATTTGTTTTATAAAGAAACTTACAGCTGGGTTATTGATGGGCTTTCCAGGGATTAACTGCATACTCATAAGAATAAGAGGCTAACCTCATCCTCTTAAACTTCACACACTACAATCCTATAGATAGCTGACAGCTACAGCTGGAGGAGAAAAATAATCCAACATTTTGCTAATCCTTAAACCAATCATCTCGTGCAACAATGGGGAGCCTTTAGGTCTACAACTCAATCTCTTAAGGACAGGAAGCCTCCTTCTACAGACACATCAGGAGTTTGTATTCATAGACATGCCCTACATAAACACAGACAGACATTACAAAAGCCCCTAGACTTCTTTCAGTTCACACTAAATTGTTTCCAAGTATAGAGAACTTTACGTTTGCCTATGAAGCGGGGATATAGACCTCTGACCAATAACCGGATCCCCAAAGGCCTTGACAGAAGTTCTTCTGTTTGTGGCAAATTAAGTTAGACTAGGTCCAACTAAATGAGAAGGGGAAACAAGGTGGCCAACACTAACCCTGAAAGTTTTGAGTTCCTCATGTTCACAGGCGTTACTATGAGAAACTGCTCAAGTTTTCTTACGTTCAACAGTCAGCACTGGGGCAGCTGTCAAAAATCAGGCATTCTCTGGTATGGGAAAGACAATCCCCATTGCTCATATGGCCATCTCTTCTCTCTCTCCTTCCAATTCCATCACAATGATCTGTGCAACAACCCCTCAGGGCCTGCAAAGGCCTTATTCTTCTTTCTCCTAAGTAAGGAAGCCAACGATGTCTTATCCTCACTTCTGCTTCTCAATTTTCTCTCCACCTGCTCCCAAAACTTAACTTTTCCCCCTCTGTTTTGAACCTTAAGTCTGTTCATCAAGTTCAATAGCCAAAGGTTCTTCACTGCTGCATCCTGAGTAAAAGCTGTTCACGCATGACAACTGTCAGGAGCGGAGCATCTGAATGGGTCTAATCTCAAACACTGACACCCACGTAATCACTAGGAAAGACTAGAGGGGAAGTGACCCGCTGCTCCGAGCCACCACCCCTCACGGAGACTTGGCCAACTGGACCCAGAGATCTGCTGCAGGCACTCAGAGAAACAAGGCAGACGGAAGCACAGTTCAAAGAGTCAGGACCATGCTTGATAAAGGCTGCCAGCCAGGGTGCTATCCCCACAAAAGCCATGCTGGGTAGATGGTATTACCCATCTGCAGATGGGGACACTCAAAGGAGGTTAATTGATTGTACGAAGTCACAAAGCTCCCGAATGGCAGCACCAAGCGTCCTACTCAAGTCCATCTGATCCCAGACGCATGCTCTACCTTTGCGCAAGGTAAAACAAGACAAATGCTCTGAGAAAGATGAGCACAAAGCGCCACGGAGCTGGCCAGCCAGTACTTGCAAGCACATGGACATCGATCATGCAATTGTTTCTTTAAAAATCACTCAGCCAGTCATATTTTACTTTCTAATCAAAAAGTAACCATCTTTCTTTGGGGGTAGAGAAACACAGGTGAAAAAAAGTACAAGGGAACGTCCTGGGGTGAAGGTGAGAATCTGCACCCCCGAATGCAGTGTGGGTTACAGGGTGTGTGCACACGCCGAAGTGATCACCCTACATATTTAAGACCGGTACATTTCACAACATGTAAGTTATACCTCAATTCCTTAAAAAAAAAGTCTGGGTGAACAAATACATATGCATCTCTATCCATATGATCTGTAGAGACCACATGTGATATAAATCCACTAAAATAAAATAAATAAATAAATAAATAAATAAATAGATCCACTAAAATATAACGCTAATTATCTGGAATTCGAATCTCAACTAAAATCAATTAGTATCATAGCAAGTAGAAGAAGAAAGTTCTTAGTTCCAAGCTCCCTCAAATAATACAAGCGAAAGTGATCTCGAAGAATCCTTCAATTATTTTCCCTGCCTTCAGGAAGACATCAACCATTCCACAAAGTGTTGCCATCTAAAAATCTATTTTGTTTTGAGCGTTTTTAATAGAATTCCAAATTGGGGAGGGAAAAATCTTTGGGTAAGTCTGCTTACATCATAGAGACCGTACCGATGAAAGAAATAAATTTATTAATTAAAAAATAAATTAAGGTCTCCAGTAAGCTCCCTTCCCACATGAACCTGTTTTCTAAAGCGCACGTGAGCTGTGTGTCACACCACATAAAACTTCACCTATTAAGATCTCTGCATTATTAAATATTCTTTCTATAGTTGCAAGAACATAACATACTTAATAGCAAAAGAGCTTAATATAAAGCAAAATTCAAAAAGTAGGGCTGTAGTTATTCTGCCAATTATCAAATTTGCTATCCGTCACAACTGTTTAAAAATAAAGTATCACATGAAAAGTAACTATTCCCACAGTTTCTCCAAATATCAAGTATCTAAGAAGCTTATCTTTCTGAAATACCAGTAATCTATGTAAGTTGAAGCCAAGTGGTGTCTGGAGTGAACAGGTTTAAAATTCAGTATTTTCTGTAAGGTAGGAGAATTAAGTTTTCCATGCTGGTGAGAAATGGGCATCATTAAATCACTCAACACGGAGGGAAAAAAAGGGACACTCTCTCTTCCTCCTCCAAGAGCACTCCACAGTCCCAGGACAGAAGCTGAGCCCACCTCAGCAGCCCTGGTGTCCTTGAGATTTCCTTTTTTCCAGGTCTGCTAAAGAGAAATGTCTTTGGCCCTGGCAAGCAAGCAAGCAGTAAGCCCCCTGATTGTACCTTAAAGGGAATGAGAATGTTTCGGCTCATTTGCATTTTAAAGGCTACTCTTTCATGATCTTTCACACTTGTAATAGATGTCTAAACCGTTAAATTACTATTTCTTTTCTTAGCCTGAAAGTCGATGCAGACGAAGAGCGTGGCCTCTCCCATTGTTCTTCATCCTGAGCCGGTCCCTGAGCGATACTGACAGCTGCTATCAGACCAGGGCTGCATTTACTCTGAGCGCAGCTGCTGCTTGTAGGAACAGACAGCCTCCCGGAGCCTCCTCCCCTCTGGGGAGACAGGTTGACACACTGCATGTTCAATGAAGGGGTGCGAAGGTCCACTGAATTGTCAACCCAATTTTATGCTACTTCAATTTTCCAGGACGCGCACAATTCCTTTCAAGCAAAAATCAAGCATATGCCAGAGCATGAAACTTACGGTGCAGGATAATTATTGATCACCGCAAACTTGCAAAGAGCCTCTGACATAAATTAATAGACTGAGCCAAAAATTTACAATTAGGAAAACCGCACAGGCTAGTAGGCTGAAGACACACAATTGGCGTTAAGTCTTGTGCTCCGGGCCCAATTCCCTGATTTGGGTTATTGTCGCTAGCTATCAGAGCTAATCTGCCTTTATAATCTCAACAACATGTTTCCTGGATGAAAGCCATTCATAAAATTAGCGATTCATCTGCCCTTCTCAAACGACCTGCCATTTTCATTTTCTGATTCAATTCAAAAGGAGTCTTACCTATAAACATCTGGTTAATACAATTTCCCCCTTTCTAACGTGTGGGGCCGAGCAGGGCCTCGGAGAATTTACGGGTACGAGGTTCACCATGGAGAAAGGATATGTAAAAATTTAGAGACTATCAGAAAACAAACATGTTCCACAAAGTGTAACTGGGTACTTGAGAACTGCTTTGCATATGTTTCTCTTTAATCAAAACAGGCTTTTCCATCCTCATTCATTTGGGTTAAAAATTTCTGTGCTCGAGCTACAAGTACAATTTGTTATTAGTCTTTGCTAATCAAACACGGTACATGCAAAAGTACCAGTGAATATTTGATTTGATCTCTGAAATAAAGCAATTCATTACACAAGAAAAGGGTACAGAAGGCAGCCGACAAATGCAGATGTAATTGTGTTTTTTGTTGAATGTGATTAGAGAGCCCACTAAGTAACAGTCAAAAATGTGATCTAAAGAGGGGGGGTAGAAAGGCAGAGCCTGGGTCTGGGGGGAAGAGGAGGAGGGGAGAATTGTTTATGCAGAGCTAAGCTGTCAAGTGTAATAAAGCAGCTTGAATAAAATTTAAGCTGAAAATCCACTGAAGCTCCCCATTTCAGGGAGGAAAAAGCTATTAAAAGGAAATGAAGGTCACCCTCCCACTTTATTTCACCTAATTGACTGCCAATAGCTTACCACAGGCAACCCGACTGCAGATCGGCAATTGAGAAACTGATGAAAGGAGAGTTTTCAAGCTGAGGCTCATTCTTTAATCCTCCTTGGCTCTTATGTTTTTTCTCCATCTCCAGTTGGGATGTAATTTTAAACCCTGATGGATTAACTGGTTCCATTGTCTGTGGCCGTCATTGGACTATGGCACTCTTAATCCGTACAGCAGCATGTCTAATTATCATTACAAAGTGTCTGAGGGAACTATAAAGACCAGCAGGGCATCTTCTCACAAGCAATTAACATAAATTGATAAATGAGTGATCTGAATCCGCTCAAGGCACTCACATATGAATAAAATCAGAAAGGATGGTCCCTTGTTTCAGCTACTTCTTTGGCTTAGTCTGGAAGGGGAGAAAACATGAGAACTGTCCCGGGATCCCGGGGCCTGCAGCAGTGAAGACAAACTCAGGGGGAAGTACGGGGGCGGGGGACGGGAGGGGTGGGGAGGGAAGGGGGACGGGACACACTGCACGGTTCACTGGGCTCATTAATGCAGAGCAAATGACTTGTGATTGACAACCAGTCGCCAGCGTGGAGCGCTAACTGAACTCAAGGCAGGAGAGCAAAAACCTGGTGAAAGGCTAGAGAGCACTGGGGCAGACAATTATCACTTCTTCAACGGCAAGAGAGTGTTCTTTTCATAGGGGTGCCACTTAAAAATTCATGCAAGAGGCACAAGGAAGAGAAAGAGCAAACAGTCATCTAGGGCCTAACACCCCAGAAAGCAAAAGGCAAAAGCAAAGATGGCTAAAGGAAAGGATCATGTGGAGACCTGTCTTGACCTCCCTGTGATCCAAAGTTATAAGCCTAAAGTAAGGAAAGTATTTAAAATACTGATAAAGAAAGCAGGGGTGGTTTAAGTGTCAGTGTATAAACCGCATCTATCTTCCCACTGAACAGTAGATCTATTCTTCTCCCCCTCCTTGAAGTGTTTCTACCACCTTCCTTATTATGCTCATCTGTCTTCCCCTACGTACCTCCCATACCTGAGCCCTCCTCCCCAACCCTTACTGACCAATGTTAAGACTACCTGACATTATACATAGAGAGAGATTAAGCCATCAAATTAATAAGAAATGAAAGCTGGTTATACACACTGTAGGAGGTAGACCTGGAAGGCCACGTACCCCGATGATGGCATTCAACTCTGCCATGGTCACCTGCTTGGCACGCTCCACAGCCTGGGCCACCTGTTGTTGATGCTTTGAAAACAAGGAGAAGAAAAAGTGTTAGCAAGGCAGCCAAAGAACTTCATTCTACCTTCCAGTAACAATAACAACAACAACAACAACAAATACAACAACAAAAATATAAAAGCATATGCAGTGTAGATTCAGCAGAATGTGGATTTAAATGTGAAGTGTCTCAAGCACTGATTATTTCACAGAACACATGGACAGCAGGAAAAGGAAAACAGAGGACAGGGCTTCCCTTATTTCTAAGCAAAACTAGTCCCCACTTAACTTCTGATGGGAATTCTGGGGTTGGAATGATAGAAAAATCAAAGACCTCAAAACGGGTAACTGAAGCCTTAGAAAAATCACTGGTATTGGGGATCTGGAAGATCAGCCAGGTTTGCAAAAGGGGTTCGCTGGTAACTTTGAGCAGGTAACGTTTACAGCCAGTTTAAAACCCCCTACTTTTATACTTAAAATGTAAACATTAAATCTTTGATTACTTCTCTGGTCAACAAATCTCAACCCTCCAGTAGTTTTTGGAAACTCTGGGGATTCCTTTCTTTCTTTAGCCTTTTCCTCCTCCTGAGGGGAAAAGGAAGGAACCCCCCTTCCCAGACTCTTAGTTCACAGGCTGGGAACACTCCACAGTTCACCCACAAATGGCTTAGTCTGAAAAGGCAGATGTTTCTCTCCAACTCCACCCACAAATAAAAACCAAGCCACATCTTTGCTTTGGGAGGCACGAGACTGTGGTAGAAACCAGTATCACTAAAGTCCAACAACACCATTCCAAAGGCCAACAAATCTCAAGTGCATCGTCGAAGAGATGTTACACCAGAAAAAGCACAGGGGATCCCTGCTCTCCACTCTGGAGCAGCAGATGCCGGTAAGAACAGACACCCCGTGTTCTAGCTGTGGCTCCAGGAAGCTTTTCACTGTCTCAGTGCAGCGTGGACAAACTGAGAACACAGCTTATCATTTATCAGCTTGTATCCAAAAGTAATATTGAAGGCAAAACTAAAATATACTGGTTTTGAGTCCATTTCACAGATTACTCATATAAAGAGCTTTTCCCTCTCAAAATAAGAAAGTTCAACCTCTGTGACTTTGTAACTTAATAAAATGGCTTACATGTGTACAGGACTGTAAGTTACGGCAATACAAACACTTATTTTATCCTTCAGACTATTAGCATCAGCTTCCTCCATGGACAGCATCACATGAACCTGACTTGATGTCCAAGGACACATGAAACACCTGCTTCAGCGGTCAAGTCAACCCTGATGGAACCATTTTTTTTAAAATGCGGTAAAGGAAAAACTCTCTAGAAAGACACTCCAATCATCAGTAGTTTCCCAAGCTTATACTACTCCTCAAAGAAAAGCAGAGTTTTATGTTGGATCGTCACTTTGCAGTCTTCCACGGGGAAAAAAAAAAATTAATTTGAGGTTGAGCTATCGTCACCACGTTTACAGTGTGCCCTCAGCTCTGCTAGATGGGATAGCAGGGGGCTTACACACTTCAGCTGGAGCAGATGTTCTTCACACTTGTTCCTTGTGATAAAATTAACATCTTAAAACTAGCTAATTTGCAAACAGAGAAGCAACATAATTGCACTTTAACAGCTGAACAGTTTTACTTACTTCCTGAGACAGAAATGGGATGACTTGTGCACAAATTGTATTCAATCTCTTGGCGATTTCAGTCTATAAAGACAAAGCCATATAAATGTTTAGTATACTTCATAATCAGTTCAGAAAGATAAAACTTCATACCCAACACTTTAGCCCTCCACTGCCTCACTCCTGAGTGCATAAAATTGCTTTCCCAAGCTATGTTGCTAATATTTATCTTGAGATAAACAGTAGATATTAATCCCACTTGCAAAGTAAGACATAATCGCACACTTTATTGGTCACTTAAAGAAAAGATAATGGGTAGCTTAATTGAGTCAGAAAATCTACATGGTTTAAGGCTATATGATCCTTTAACCTGGTGAGTGCAAACCCCCTCATATGCTTATTCAATTACGGTGTACCACCGCATTTTTATGTCGTTATAGAAAGTTCATTCCAACTGGTGTCAGAAGCCAGTGGGGCAGGGGCACCAACAAACTGGGTCTAGCCTTCAAGATACGGTCCAGAGTGAGAAAGCATTAGAAAGGAGCCCAGGGACCTCCTTCCTGCTTGTCCCAACTCTCACACAACTCAAACATGACTTTAACGTTAGTAGCCTTCACTGAGTCTCACTATCTCAAACAGGCCAAGAAAACATTGTTGAAACAGAACCCACATCCAGCATGAAGGTCAAGTTGAGACGTGCTGGGTATCTCTGTCAAGTTTCGCCACGATGCAGCATCAACAGCAAGCACCTTGCTGAGAGAGCCCCTGGGTCAGCTCAACATCACAAAATGTGTCCTGACGGACTGTCTGTAGCACAGGCTTTTGTAAAGAAAGTAGGAGAAGTCCCTGCTTAGGTCCAAACCCACAGCAGTCCCTCTGCTGCAAGGGACAAACTGGCCAAGGGAGGCCATAAAGAGTGCTCTGCTTCCAGCCTAGGATAGAATCCACTTGCCCCCTGGCCTCCAACCTCCTCCAGCAATGCAAAGCAGCTCTGCTTTCCTCTAACTCTGAAGAACCAGCTTTGCTTTTAAAAAAAGAAAAAAAAAAAAAGTCATCTGAGAAGAGTCCTAGCCTTGACCTTATTTATTTCATCATTTTCTGTCAATGCTTACTAATGCCACCTCTATTACCGAATTAGGCAATGAAAGGAACACGAGGAGAAGAAAATTATGAAGCGTACAGACCATGCCCTTGAGAAACAGAGAACAGAATAAGTAAAATGAAGTAGAAAACTCAGAAACTGTATAATCAAGTACATTAAAAAGAGCTGCCTTTGTCCTATAAGATGATTCCAGTTAACTGAGCAAAAAGGCCTTCGGTTTTATGGGATGGATTTAAGCCAAACCAACTCAATTCTCCCTCACCACCAATAAGACAGGGTTTCAGACCTCGCCTTGGAAGAAAGGAGGAAATGACTGGTATAGAGAGCAAAGCCATGACCTTGCTTTAACCAGCGGGGCAACAGATCTATGCAAAAAGGGTGCAGCTGTACCAGGTGCAGAAACAGAACTGCGTCAGCCCCACCCAGCTCATTTGATCATAGCCACACACTCAAGCTAACTCAAGGTCATGGCTCTCCTCGAAAGTATGGGCAGGCCTCCCCTTCCTTTGCAACAAGGTTCTGCACTGCATATTTGGGTGCAAATGTAGGAGTAGGGATGCCCCTTGCACACTTGTAGGTCCTTACCCCCTTCTCCCTAGCTACCGTACATTCCGATAGCATGCTGTACTTTCCCCCTCTCCAAAATTCACACTTAAGCTCCACTTTTATTTTTTTTAAGATTTTATTTATTTATTTGACACAGAGAGACACAGCAAGAGAGGGAACACAGCAGGGGGAGTGGGAGAGGGAGAAGCAGGCTTCCCGCTGAGCAGAGAGCCCGATGTGGGGCTTGATCCCAGGACCCTGGGATCCTCACCTGAACCGAAGGCAGACACTTAACAACTGAGCCACCCAGATGCCCCTAAGGTCCACTTTTAAAGAGGATATATACTCACTTTGAGCATACAAAGACACACAATGAGATATACATACAGAAATATAAAAGAAAGTCAGAAGAACCTTAAGTCTATCATCCAGGGATAATGACAAGTAAGATTCTGGTGATTCTGGAAAGATCATTCCAGGCTCTCAATGCATGGGTGTGTACAAAGCCCAGAGTGGAAAGACATACTTTCTATACCAAGGCGTCCCATCAGATACATGGCTTTCCTATAATATGCTATTTTCACCCAAAACTGTATTATGGATACCCTCCCACTCAATAAATACAAAGATGAGTAAGAACATGATTCCGCTATACAAGCATACTGGTGGCTAAGCGCACCTGGTATCAGTGGATGCTCACACTCCCTCTCACGCTGCACAATTACAAACTCTGTGTCTAATAACCCTCTACACAGATCTCTGAAAGGAATCACTAGAAGTGAAACTTCTGGGTCAAAGGGTATACATGTTTTACACTGTAATACAGGCTGATCAACTGCCCAGCAGACAAGGTCACCAATTTACAGTATCACCCATGTATGAGGGGGCTTGCTCTCCTACCCAATGTCAATATTGGATTTTGTTGACCTTTCTTTTAATCTCTATCCACATAATAGATTAAAACAAAGACCTCATTTCTATTTGCATTACTTAGATTCTTCCTGAAGCTAACTAAACATCTTTTCACATATTTAGTGGTCCACTCTTTTCCTTCCTTTATTTTTCCTTTGATGTTTATTCATCACTCTTTTTGTCGTAGTTCTTTCCGTATGGCAAATATTAACCCTTTCCATAGCTTTTCCAGCTTGCCACTTGTCTTTTCACCTTGCTTCCTATGGATTTGTTGCCAGAAGTAACTTTAAATTTTTAGGTAGTCACTTACTAAAGAATTTTTTTTCCTATGATCCTGGCTTTCGGGTCAGGGTTCAACACCCCAAAATCATAGATGCCATTCTTAATTTTCTTCCTAGCGCTGCTAGTGGAATTTATTTTCATTTAAGAAAAAAGGATGATCTCTTTAATTAGTGATAATAATGATATGTGTTACTACATAGGATGGCTTCAAGGTAGAACTGAAGTGTCAGGAGACAGTTAAGACCCTGAATGGAATAAACTCATATACCTTTAATAATACCAGAGTTCCTAAAAACAAAATAAAAGAAGTACAGATTAAAGTATAGACAATATAAATTAGGTGAGAGTAGTAAGACTGAAGCAGAAAAAAGGTTAAAGATCAAAGCTCAAACTGATGAAGAGACATCAAAAGCCATACCATCTGTCCTGGGAATACTCAATAAATGCTCTGGAGAAAGAATGGAAATAAGAGCAACATAGGAGGCCGTTATCCCAGCTGTCTCCCCTCTCCGCCAGGTCTCTAAGCCCTCATCCTAAACTAGCCTCCGACAAGCGAGCTTGATTTGGGGCCATGAGGCTAAATTCAGATCTCCCCTCTGGTTTACCCTGAAACTCTTCAGGCCACCCCGATTCTCCCTAACGAGAGTACACCTACCCTCCTGACAGCGTGAGGATGTGTCTTGTCTCCCCGACAGTGCCTGGGTTCTAAAAACATCACCGCCACCCCGGGAGGGTTTCATAAACATTTCCCCCCACCCTTAAAATAGTGCGGATGGCAGCATAAAAACAGACAATAATTAGTATTGTCTCTTGCTTCAGTGCAAGGATATTCTGATAAGACCTTTAATTCAGCACAAATTAACAAGCAGCAGTTTGCTACCTGGGCTTGTGACCATAGAGTTTGGGAGCTACTGGACATCTGACCCGACTTAAGCAGGTATTAAGAAAGTTCTCGGACTCTTTTAAGACTGCCTTCTACCTACCCTGAAGGCAGGACAATGCCAGTGGAGGGGGGGGGGGGGGATGTACACAAGGCAAACTGTATTTTCCACCTAGAAATCACTCTTCTGCCCAAAGCTGAAGATACATTTGGTACCTGCTAGTAGTTCCAACCGACACTTACATAAGTGCCTGTATTTAGGACACAGTGTAAAGCCACAACATTAAAGTGTTCAAGAGCTTACCCCAAACCGGATCTGCAAGGCAACCTGGTGCCCAGAAACTTAACCAGCAGGTAAAAGCCCCAGTGTCAAGCCTTACTTCATGGATTGCCGCCGCACATCCAGGCAGCAGGAATCCAAATTACCTGTCCAGAACGATCTGCTGTTCTCCTTGGGGTTGGCCCTGATAAGCCAAAAACCTAGGTTTACCTCTCAGCAGATGAGTAACTAGGTGAGCTCAGGCAAGTCGCTTCAACTGCTGGGCCCCAGGTCTCTGCCAATCGACATCAGCATGTCGTCAGTATCAAGTGAGCAGCTATGTCAAACTACAGCTGTGCTATTACAAAGTGCTATACTCTTACCTTGACCCTTCGAGGCCTTCCTCAAATCCACACAGAAGGTGCTCTGTAACGCCAATAAACACTTCTCTAAACCCTTCATGATCCTCTGTAGCACTTTCTCTGTCATTTAGCAAACGAAGCCTGTATGTTTAAAATCATGTTTACACCGCGATTCCTGGGTGGCTCAGTCGGTTAAGCGTCTGCCCTCTGCTCAGGTCATGATCCCAGAGTCCTGGGATAGAAGCCTGTATCAGGCTCCCTGCTCAATGGGAAGAGTCTGCTTCTCTCTCTGCCTGCTGCTCCCCCTGCTTATGCTCACATGCGCTCTCTCTCTGACAAATAAATAAAATCTTTAAAAATAAATAAATAAAATCATGTTTCCATAAAACTTCCGTACAGTTTCCTAACAGCTTCTGGCATTAAAGTCTCCTCCACGCAGGATGGGAAGCACGAGAGCAAGACTCCCATTGAATGCGGACATAGCTTCTCACCAGACCTGCCCCACTCACACACTGACCGCATGGTACACATTCAACACACTCTCAAAGGAATGCTTCACTGAACCAAGACGGAATCCCCACACACCCTAAACTCAATGATCAAGGTGCAACCAGATAAACTCTTTCTGAACAGTGTCTGCATAAGACTGTTTACGGGAAGAAATCATGTCTTGGGAGGTATGAGATTCGTGTACGTGTATATTTTAACTGAGTTCAATATGGTCAAATACCTCCAAGGCCAGCAAGGAACCAAATCCTGGTGTAATCTGCACGGCTCTTAAACGGAACACATGTTCTTCCTGGCATCTGAACTTAAAGTTTTAGGATTTTAGGATTCCTAAAAACTCAGCTCTTCACATTTTCATACTCCTTACACCTTGTCTAACTACTGGACTGAAGAGCCCACTTTCCAGCGTCCGCACACTTGGCCACGACACACAGAGTAATATATAAAGAGTGCTGTCTGAAGCCCCAAACAGGGCAAGACTGCTCTGGAGTGATTGCCCGTGGGTCTCAGAGCAACCCAGTGGCACCCTGCCCAAAGTCAGCATAGGGAGGGGAAACTCCACCACCATTAAATTGCAAATTGATGGATCATAAAAAATGCTGCTTGTGCTGAGGGCTGGCAAACTGATCTTTTGGTTTCCTTGACTCAAGCGGGAAGCCAAGAGAAAAACACAGTGGAGTGTTGGGAAGAAGTGTCTGGCCACAGATAAACGGGCAAGAGCATGAAAAACAAAGCATACAAAAAAAGGAAGTAAATAATCTCTAAATCCCTTCTGACTAGAAGTTTCTGAGTCTGGGAAATGACAGCCTGAAATACAGGAAGGAAAAAAAAAAACACATGTTCAACCTCCCCGACAACCAAATAAAATGCAGATTTTGTTGTATGTAAGGAAGGTCATTCCGCACCAGTTATTTTATTAAAACAAAATTAAGAAAGAAAAAAAATAATAAAATCTAACAATGATGAGCCCTCTGGGAAGTTGGAACAATCATACATTACTGATGACAGAGTAAATTGGTACAGTCGTCTTGGAAAGAACTGGGCAATGTGTTTCAAGAGCATGAAATTATTCAAACCCTTTGGTAAGGCTTCCCACAGCTAAGAATGTATCCTAAGGAAATAGTTCAGATGAAAAGCATTCCATGCATGAAGCTGTTCACGGCAGCACTTGTTTCAAAGCAAAAGAGAAAGTGCCAGGTAAAGATAGAACAGCAGCTCCACACATCACAACCATCTGCAGAGTTCTTGCAAAACTTAACATTTATTTGCCCTCCTGATAAATCTGTTGTCTAAGACTAGGAGAATGGTTAAATACACTACATCAACCCAAAGGAATGGCCAGGAACCATTAAGGGGATTTTTTATGGATAATGATGCTTAAATGGACAATACATTTACTAGATGAAGCAGGAGGGGAGGAGCAAAGATGTGGGGTCAGTATGCCTACTTTGTTTTAAATATATGTAAGTAGCCAAGCACTGTAATTTGATACCCCAAAATAAAAACAGTGATTATGCTGGGGTGGCAGGGTTATCAGTAACTTTTTTTTTTTCCCCCTCCAGTGACCTTGGGAACACCGTCCATGATTGACTGTTTAAATATGTGACAACACAGGAAAGGGAGAGAAGAGCAGGCAGGCTCACAAGACCTGTGATTGACGGCGCTGAGTCACAACAATTCTGGCAGAGCCGGAAACCCTTTGGGTGCTCAGCCCTCTTACAATCCTCTTATCACACGTGGAGAAACCAGTGCCGAAAGGAAATGATTTGCCCAGGATCATAAGGCAAGATTAGAAGCCACTTCCTCCACCTGCTCCTTTCTCTAGGAAGTGGAAGTGGGAAATGGGCACAAGCTCAAAGCCAGAAACAAAGCTGATGAACTCAGCCGTGTCTGCAGAGCAATACAGCCCAAACGGGACCATAGCAGAACAGAGTCAAGAGCATGTCATCCATCCCTCAGCCAACAGCAGGACCCCAAGAAGTGGCCCCCGTCTGTTGGTGACATGAAAGGTAGAAGAGTTTTATAAGGGACTTCAGTTATAAATTGCACACAAATAGAGAGGAGACACCCAACTAACCGCACTTTTATCCTCTCCTTCACAGGCAGACAGAATTAGTGCGTCGGCCCTAACATCAGACAATCCAGTACCCAGGAAAGCAAAATCCACAAATACATCTCTAGATCCTAAAGATGACAGTGGATATACCTAAGAAAAATCCAGGATGTTTGAATAAAAACTGCATACCTAAAATGATATGCACAGAGCACTGTAAATAATCTCCCAAGAGTCTCCCCTGCCCTTCAGAGGAGAGGAAAAGTTCCCTGACTCCAGACTTTCTTCAGAAAGTCGGCTTTTTACCAGCCTGTCTCCCATGATGGTGCCTTGCTCTGCCAGCACATTCACGAAAAGGTAGTTTTATCTTAAATTCTAATGCATCAGACTAGCTTTCTTTTTAAACTATAATTATGTCGATAAAGGACTAACCACATTTTGGGGAAATCCAAATGAAAAGGGCTTGGCGTCTCTCTGAGGTTTTAATGGTTTAATGAGGTTGTCAGTGGTTTTCAAACTTAAGGGTGCAGCAGGATCACATGAAAGCCTTGTTAAAACACAGATGACTGGGCCCCACTCCCAGAGTTTTGGAGTCAAGAGGTCTGCAGCCCATGCACCTGCATTTCCAACAAGTTCCCAGGTAATCTGCAGCTCTTGAATTGGGGAACCCACTTTGACAACAGCAGACTCTGCCAAGACAAAAGCAGCATCCACTGCTTAGCACACACACCAGCTCCTCTTACACCGCATCCATCAGCACAGGTGCCCAGTTGAGAAGGGGCTGAAAGATGAGCAAAACCCGAGTGGGGCTAGAAACAAGCCGGCAGGGAGGTCAGACCTGCCCCTCCTCCAGGGCCTGGCCATAAGCCATGGCACCCTTCTCGGCCCGTTTTTTTAATAAAACAAGACCACGGCAGGAACACAATCCAGGAGCACAGGAACACATTTGCCTACTGTGGGAAACCTCAAACAATATTCATTTAAATGATTCCATCCCTGGCAATGTAGTTTCACCCCTTCTTAAACCCTATGATTAAAACAAAACAAAGAGTACCAGATGACAGAAACCCTTTAGTGGCTCAATTAATCAGAACAGAAGTCACCAATTACTGGCAGATAATAACTTTTATGTCCTACCTCCCCCTCATTTGGCAGCTCCTACCGTGTTCTAAACCTGAGCCCTTTCCAACTGGCCGCATACTCCTCCTTTGCTCATCTTTCACACTCTCGGCTTCTCTGAAAACAGGGAGGGGTTAAAAGGAAGAAGGGGAGAAAGAAAAAAAAAACAAAAACAACAACAACAACAAAAAAACCCTGCTGAAGGCTGCCGGGGCGGAGATAGCAACACTAATTGCTCCCATTCTCTAGCTCCTCATGAGGCAGATTGCAGGGGCCTGCATCTCCGGAGAAAGCTCTCTATCTTCGCGGCAGCTCTCAGCAGAGCAACTCAAGTGCCCTTAATTGTTTATGTTCTTAATGCAGAGCCTCTTGATGCATTCATTTTTAATAGCAGGCTTGAGTGTGGGGCCCATCAAAGAATGACAAAGCAACTCTATTCATTGGTTCCCTGTCCTGCAATGATGGTCTTTTGATTTATTTGCAAATGACAAGCTTGGCAGGCCCCACTTGAGGGCTGCCCTCATTTTTTTTTTTTTTTTAAGAATTCAGTTGCATTTTCCAAGATGAAGTTGAGTCTGCAATGCTGTGTATTTGTGTAAAAATTTCCCCCTTCAGTTCCTTCTAATTAATGACTTAAATGTTTTGACCCAACTGTTGCCAAGCAGAGCATTTGGGCTTTAATTTGTCATTTTGGTAAAGATGCATCCTTGACAAAAGCATCGCAGCTGTTTCAGGGCCCAAATAGCACGTTTCCATTATTCAGAAACCCTTGTTATGGAGTTTAGCAAGTGCTGTTCACAGGAAATCCTACCGACTTGTCCCAGGATGGAAAAAGACAGCTTTTGGTAGCCTTAAAGGAAAATGCGCTGCTGTGCCACAGAAGGTTTTCAAGACACACTCTGCGGGGTGAATCACAGAACATAACCATGAAGTCACCACCTATTGTTCTCGGAATGGCAAGAGAACAAGCCTCTTCTGGAACACACCCAGAGCAAGCCTACACCTTTCACCCTCTTCACAGGTCTTAGTCATTAGGGAGCTCATGAGAAATTAGATAATATCATACAATAGCAGGATTAGTGGGAGGAAAAGCAGACTACATCATCCTGGCATGAAGGCTAAAATTACAATCACGAAAATAAAATATGCCCATGTAAAGACAAAGACTGCATGGGAATATGCAAAAATCCAGTCACCTCTGAAAACCGAGTTGATGAGACTGTTCCTTTTCAAAATGTGTGATCTTATTTTCCTCTCAATAAAATTTGTAACATTTCCTTTTCACTGTAGCTACCTTTTTGGCCTGTGTAACCGGTCTTCAGTTAGTACTGACTTCTAACCATCTACAATCACTATCTCTCTATCTTCCCATCGTGACAAAGCCAAAAACCAGTGCACACTACCTACAAAACACCAGTTATCATTAGCTTTAACATTAACCATTGCCTCGTTCCCCGCATTTTGTTTAGAGATCACTGGATAAACAGTTGGGTGTGAGTATTTCCCTAACAGGTTGGAGTCTTTAGCCTATCCATATAGTGGAAGAGGAAACTCCTGCCTGGGGTCACCATGAGCCAGGGGTTCCCTTAGTTTATTTTACTTTATTATTTTATTTCATTTCACTTCATTTTTGAGAGCGAGCAAGAGCACGTGCACACGAGGGGGTGGGGGAAGGAGGAGAGGGAGAGAGATCTTAAGCAGGCTCCATGCCCAGTGCAGAGCCTGATGCAGGGTTGGATCTGACAGCCCTGAGATCATGACCTGAGCCAAAATCAAGAGTTGGACGCTTACCCGACTGAGCCACCCAGGCGCCCCAAGGTTTCCCTAATTTTAAGAGCATGCTGCAGCTGAATCACCCACACACATGCATGACAGCTGCGACTCTTCTTCCAAAGCAACTTCTTAAGCAGAGCAGCTACTCTACCGGGAGGCCTATGCCATCAGTGCCGGGCGGAGTGGTGGCAGAATGGCCACCACGAGTCAGATACACATTTGTGATGGCGAGAGCCCAAGGCAAAGCCTTCAGAGCCCCAAACTCGGTCTCAATAAGAAGACCCACTCTTCCCCTCATTCCCCACCCCCCACCGCCCCTGGGCTTTAATGTTCCCAAGCTGAGCTACTGGAGAGGTGGTCCTTTGGGAAGGAAGACAAGGTTCCTGGCCTTCCCAGCTGGAACCTGGGATTCTCTTTTCAATCCACGTCCTGTGCCAAAATGCCCACCAAACTCCAGAATGCAGCAAGCATGGGGCATCGCAGGCTGGGAGCCACCAGGGTAGAAGAAGAGCTTGTGCACAATGAAATCAACAGTCAAGAAAAAAAAAATTATTGTCTTGAAAGCATCTCAGATCAGGATTAAAATGAAATGTGGGATGCTGGCAAAAATTTTCAACGCATACTCCTTTTGCAAAAGCTTTTAAATATTTAGAAGACGGTAAGTACAAGGATTCTCGATGACAGACTTCACTGGTGTATTAAAGATTCACAGAGTATTTACTCAGCTATGCAGGCGGAGGCAAACGGGAATCTCATTTTAAATACAAATTAAATTACTTAAAAAAACCAAACCAAAACAAAACAAACCAAAAAAAAAAAAACAAAAACAAAAAAAAACCCTGGTCATTGCATCACAATACAATCCACAGAGAAATTGAAGCAACAGAAAAATACCAATTCTTCAAGATAATAATCAAGCTACTTTCATGGGAAAAAGGGAAAAAAAAAAACTGTGCTGCATGAGGCAATTTATTCAGGGTTACATGGATTGGCCAAAAATATATATAATTAAAAGCATGTCAAAGAAAAGCCCGGAGTCCCCTTCTACCCAGTCATGCCAATTTATAATCTGAAAGTAATCCAGCGTTCCGAGGTTACTGTGCTGTCCAAGCTAGACTGGGGAAACATTACGTAGAAGGGGGAACAGTCAGGGCCATGACTGTGAGAATGAGTTATATACAAGCCATGGGCCCCCAGAAGTTACCACTCCTGTAACTCACCAGTTCTTTGACAAGTGGACAAATCAATTTATGTGCTCCTGTGTGTTTTTAGAAAGCATCCCAGAGGGGCACCTGGGTGGCTCAGTGGGTTAAGCCGCTGCCTTCGGCTCAGGTCATGATCTCGGGGTCCTGGGATCGAGTCCCGCATCGGGCTCTCCGCTCAGCAGGGAGCCTGCTTCCCCTTCTCTCTCTGCCTGCCTCTCTGCCTACTTGTGATCTCTCTCTCTGTCAAATAAATAAAATCTTTAAAAAAAAAAAAAAAAAAAAAAAAAGAAAGCATCCCAGATACCCTTTCATTAATTATATGGGTTTGGGACATGTCAATTCTCGTTTCCCAGAGCAGCAGAAACCAAACTGAACCCCGTATTCTGTTACACTGGTTCCCACCAGGCTGGGCTGGCTCGATAATGTTGAGCTCCTTCTGGAAGAACAGAATAGACTTCCTGCCATTTGGACTGTGAAACACAGTAATCCACCAGGGAATAAAGGTCAATGTTGCACTTTTGGTCATTACTGAATCATTTGAGATGATCTGTGGTGAGGATGAGAGGAAAATCGAAGGCTGCGAGAACGCTGCAAATGGCCTGACCTCAGACCAATTTTCATCTCCATCTGTCTAACAGACATGTGGATAAAAGGCCCTCCCCTCCCTCCTTCTGGGCCACTCGGCTGTTTCCAAATCCGTGGCACAAGCCAGGAACCAGTTAAACAATACATTAATAAGGGGAAATAACCTTCTAAGCCCCAGCCCGATGCTTACTCAGGTTTTAGGCCATCGGCTAAAGTTTGGAACACAATTTTTCCAATCTGCAAGCAGTGCTGCAAAGTAGAAATTCTAAGGAATACCGAGAAATCATCTGCAGTGCAGGGGCATGTGCCAAAATCTCCTTGTTTGTACATGCAAATATATGCATACTTACACCTCCGCCCCCCCCCCCAAGACAGCCACACGATCTCTATTACATCTGCTAGCACACACACAAAGGGAAGCAGCAGCAGTTCCAGAAACTGCATGCTGCTATGAAATAAATCTTTCTTTTTCCAAGTGTCCAATTAATGCTGCTTAATCATTATTAAGGCATTTCAATCCTTAAATACAAAATATTCCTGGGAACCCAGAGCCTAATGATCATTTAAGCCATGGAATTAATGTTAACGTCCTGACTTTATACTAACACTCCCCTTCACTGGTTTGGCGGAGCTACTTTTTTAAGGTAACACTGCACCATATATAAGTTTAGGCCCCCACAGTATATCAATGTCAAACAACATCGTGTCAAGCTAAGATTCAATTCAGGTAAGTGCCACTGCCAAATTTTCTTGTTCCCAGACGGGCTTTAAGATTATTTTATTGCTTAAAATTTAATTTGTTCCAACTCGTGTCTCCATGACAACGTTGGCTAACCCTGCAAATCATTTGGGTAATTGGATATCTTATCTTTCTATTGCTCTCAAATCGAATGATTCTGCTAGAATTGTAACAGCCAATCAAATTTACAGTCCTCCTGAGTAATAGACTTGGAAAAGTAGCCACATTCATCTCCTCTTTACAGCCATATTAACCAGTATGCGACAAACAGTAGAATCTGGTCTTCAAACTATACTCCAAATTATAAATGGTGTCAATACCAATATTCTCACAGTGCAAAGCCTACTCAAAAGCTCCTTCCCTTTTATACTGTTTTAATTTGAGAAGCAACAATTGGTACTCATTCCATACAAAGCCTGAGCAATTTCAGTACTTTGAGGGAAATTGACAAGAGTGCTCACCAGAAAAAAGAAAACAGGGTGCATCTGGCTCAGCGGGTTAAGCCTCTACCTTTGGCTCAGGTCATGATCCCAGGGTCCGGAAGTTGAGCCCCACATCAGGCTCCCTGCTCAGCAGGGAGCCTGCTTCCCCCTCTCTCTCTGCCTGCCTCTCTGCCTACTTGTGATCTCTCTCTGTTAAATAAATAAATAAAATCTTTGGGGGGGGGATCACAGCTTGGTGGAGGGGGGGATTTGACCTTGCGATAAAATAATGACCAAAGCCATGGCTACATAATAGTATCCTAGCACACTGACATTGACCTATCTGGGTTCTTTGGGTGGGAAAGCCATATTTGATGTATTCGTCAAGAAATAAGAATGAATACAGATTCAACAACTACCTCAAAAATTTCTGTATCCTGAGAGAAAGCCACGTCACCAAAGTATGACACCTCTTTGTACTTCATTAAATGTAGGAATATCACAACATCAAGTGTAAGTCAATTATGGAATACTGACTTCTTATGAGATGCAAAAGTCAGCAATATCCATCCTGAGTTAGTGGTGTGCTTCTGGCCTTTGGTCAGCTGAAAAGTACAGAAGTTGGATACATTTCCGTGGTCCAAGTCCAATCTTCTCAGTAGCTATACACGGAGACTGGCTCTGCGGGCAGGAGCTCACAGCCCAGGCACTGCCGAAGAGCCAGTGGCTCACAAATGGAAAAGGCTCCAGAACCCTGGCCAAATGGCAGGCTGCATGGGTTGTCGAGAACCTCGTGCTTCCCCTGCAGACACTTGGGACTTAAGATCGCTTCTCAAGCTCAGCACAAGGAGACAGTAACGTGGGGCTGCTCTGCACACAGATGTCAGCAGGCTGCCAAGACTTGAAGCAAGTGTGAGAGCAGGTACTGGCACAACTTGTCTGAACACAATTTGAGCTGTGCTCTCCTCCATCCCAAATGCTTATGACGACATCCAAAAAGTTTCTACGGCACCTACAGCATCGTGCATGATGGGAAGAGCCAAACACCTTAACTTCTAGTATGTCTAATCCCAATGCCTCTGCTTTTCTCCCCTGTGCATTTTTTTAAAAGATTTTTTATTTATTTGAGAGACAGAAAGTGAGAGAGAGCACAAAGCAAGGGGAGAGGCAGCAGGTGAGGGAGAAGCAGACTCCCCACTAAGCAGGGAGCCTGATGCAGGGTTTGATCCCAGGACTATGACCTGAGCTGAAGGCAGACACCCAACTGACTGAGCCACCCAGGCAACCTCCCCTATACATTTTTTTTCCTGCTCCCCCAGACATTAGCACATAAGCAGCAGCTGGACTGTGACCCTCCACAAAGATCTCAAGCCCATGGAGGACATGGAGAACGTAACACAAGTATCTACTCAAACTTCTGGCGTTTTACAGGTTTCCACAGCTACAAGGAAAATGGTCTGTCTGTATTTCTCACTGAGGCTAGAGACTTCTTCCTTCTCTCACCAAGCAACAACTTCACCTGGTAATTCTCACCTCGCTTTTTTTCAGGATGATAAAGCCTCTCTTTCGATTAAGAATTGGATTTTCCACATTAAAATAAAATTAAAAAATAAAAATGCACCTCTCATCCCTTCATTCTGGCAAAACGCACTTCCACAAAATGAATCAAATCCTCTTTGTTGCTCCTCTATCCCCTTAAATGAAAGGACTCACCGTAACTGTTTTCACTGGTAGTCCTATTAACTACTTACGGCTGTTGCCTTCCAAGGGCACATTCTGCTGTCTGGCCTAAAGAAGGCATTTTAATTCCTCTAGATTCCTTGGACAACAGGAGGCTCCCAATAGGTGATTTAAAAAAAAAAAAAAAAAAAAAAAAAGACAAGAAAAGAAAGTTTCCTTTTGAGACTAAAGATAAATGCTTCAGATCTTAGAAGGAAACAAACAAAAACCTTTGTATTTGAGGGGAAATAATGAGAAGTGAATAATGCAGATTTAGGGAGGAAGGAAGCTGCTGGGCTTGGAAAAACAAGATGGGAGCCTGGCCTAGAATTCCAGCAGCCTTCTATCTCATTTGCTGGATACAGTCTTGTATGGATGCAGCAGGATAGTCTTAAAGGGACCAATAATATATTTGGTTAATCGATTTCCAGAACAAGTATCCTTCCCTCGGGGTGCCCAAGCGCCAGGCAGAAATGTAACCGCGCTGGAGTGAAAAACTCACTCACTCCTGATAACTGCACCATATGGAATAGGTGCTGTCGCCATCCCCTAACCTACTAACCTACTAGGTGAGGAGGAATAATTAATATCCACACAAAAGGAGGCTGGAAGGATTTACAGACAGCTCCTAGGGCACATGGGCACTCAGTGGACAGGAGCTGACTGCTCACTCTGATGTCCCCAATCAGCTTACTCTACAATAATCAGCCCAAGAAGCTGACTTTTGAAATCCGAAGAGCTGAAAGAGACAACAGGGACACCGGACAGGAGAGCCGGCACCTGTAGCTGCAGGCCACTCGCAGACTGGAGGAGGGTACCCTTCCTCTGCCCCAGCGGCCCACCCTTTATTCTCTCCATTCCAGACCAAGATGCAGATCAATGTTAAGACCTCCTTCCCTAAACCGAACGCGACCTTTTTATTTTCACTCACTAATCCATAGAAGCCTTTCAAATGGCACAAATAAAGGCGGCTGCATTTTGTTCTCTAAATCAATTTTCTCCCCAGCCATCAACTAGATGTTCCTGCACAGAGAAAGAACAGCCCTTCCCTTCTAATTCAAAAATCCATACTGCCATTGCCCTTGCAAACTGCTAAACAAGCAGTATCGGCAAGTCACTTGTGTTCTGTAATATATTTACTGCAAATCCCAACGGCTCGCCTCCTAATGCAGTTTTCTATTGTGTCTGTGCGTGTCAATACACTGGCTGGTCACCTTACTTGTAAGAGGCTCTGACCGGCTGTTTGCTCAAGGCATCAAGAGGGCGCCTAGGAGAGACAAAGGCTGTTGCTCCTGGAGGGCTCAGCCTTGGAGAGCCTCCTCCTCACGCTGGGGCCCTCAAAGAGGTTTTGTCTTCTGGCACTTCACATCCCTTACCACCCACTGCCTCCAAGGCCAGCTTAAACTCTCCAACAGGACAGTTTCCACACGTCCAAAGTTCTAAATCAGAGTCCTTTGGCACATTTTTTTCCTGGTTTCCTAACAACAACATTAAAACTGTTCCCTGCTCAGAGAATATGCTGGTGGCATCTTAAAGGTACACGCTGTGAAGGACCAAAAAGTAGGAAAGTGTGGTTGGGGGCAGGTGGAGGGGAGCCTGCTTTTCTGTTAAGTGCAAATCTCTGCTTTAAGGGACAGCTGAAAAAGCAAACCCCCTAACACCATGTAATACAACCATGCCAAAACACAAAGGGCAAAGTCTAGGAGGAAAGTGCTGTAAAATGCTGTAAACACCTGTTGAGATGGAATTCTTAAAATGTACCTGGAGAAAAGCCCTCCTTCCAGTGTCTAAAACGGGGTTGGGAGCTAACAAAAGGCCTGACCCAAGTTTCCCAGAATTATTTTCTCACTTCTTTATTAGGGGGAGGGGAGCAAAAGCTCTATGTTAAAATATGTGACAGGCAGATCCTGGGATCGCACAGGTGAGAAGAGCATGTGTGTTCACTTTTTAGAAAGGCTTTTTTTTTTTTTTTTTTAAGATTTCATTTATTTATTTGACAAAGATCACAAGTAGGCAGAGAAGCAGGCAGAGGGCGGGGGGGTGGGGGGGGGACAGGGAGCAGGCTCCCTGTTGAGCAGGGAGCCCGATGGAGGGCTTGAACCCAGGACCCTGGGATCATGACCTGAGCCGAAGGCAGAGGCTTTAAACCACTGAGCCACCCAGGCACCCCGGGTGTTCACTTTTTATTTCCTTCTCTTTTTCCATGTATTTGAAATTCTTCCTAGTAACATGTTTGGTGGGGCAGAGGAACTGTGTAAAGACTAAAAGTAAATAATCTAGGGGTATGATCATGATTATTAAGAAACCTGGCAACTCAGTCAAGTTAAGTATCTTTATACTTAACGCATGACGAGATGACTTATCCACAACTCTGTTTCGGGGCTGTGGTGGTCCTGAGGAGACCAGCAGCAGCCCCAGGGCAGGTGATGCGTGCATACACTGCACTGAAACCCAGACCTCAGCAACATACTCCTTCTGTCGTCATTCTCTCTTCAGTGGATATTCTGACTATAAGTCATTTGTGAATATTCTGACTATAAGTCATTATTCTGACTATAAGTCATTTGTCCAAAAGAAAAACTGAGCAAAAGTGGTTCTACAAGAACTGAAGTCCTATTAAAAGATCTAGTGAAGGAGCGCCTGGGTGGCTCGGTGGGTTAAAGCCTCTGCCTTAGACTCAGGTCAATATCCCAGGGGTCCTGGGATCGAGCCCCAGCCCCACATTGGGCTCCCCTCAGCAGGGATCCTGCTTCCTCCTCTCTCTCTGCCTACCTGCGATCCCTGTCTGTCAAATAAATAAATAAAATCTTTAAAACAAAACAAAACAAAGCAAACATCTAGTGAAATCAAGCAGATTTCATTCTTAATTTCAGCATCAGAATCCAGCCTGGTACTCTCAGCTCAAGTTTCTAATCTGGATTCCACGGATTTACTGAAAGATCTTAAGATGTACCCAGATGGCCAAAATTGTTGGGCAAAGATATCCTGGTGTCTAAAAATGTGTGGGATTTTTTTGCCCAGCAACTTCCACCTGATTTTCATATGGGTTCAAGATCCAAAATGAGTACAACTACCACTCTCTTAAGAAGCACATTAAACACTACCTAACAAGTGCCACTCTGTCCAACCCATTGGGAAGGGTATAGGGTAAGTCTCAAATGCAAGCTTTGAGCAGACTGCAGCCTAGCCGGAGTAACAAAAGATACATGTGAAAAAACATTATTACAGAAATTGGAGCAAAACTCACTGATGTGATAGGCTCCAGTTGGAGAGGTCATGGAAAGCCTTAAAGTAAACAGGGACTGTCGTTATTTGAACTGGACCTTGAAGGATACTGAGGAAGGCCATGTGAACTGGACAAAAACACCTGGCTTTTTATAAAGAAAAGAGAAAAATGCACACAAAATTTTAGGCAGGAAGAAGAGACTCACTGGCTGGTGTGAGGGAGGAAGACAAAGAGGTGACTAAGTAAGACTAGCAGGGACCGTACTCAGGTGCAAACACACAACGCTGTTGAGTGATACGCACAGGGGCCACCACTGGAGCAGGAAGTCAAAATCAGGAAGAACAGACAGACCAACATGCCCAAAGACCCAAACCCCAAAAGGGGTTTTGTATTCACCACTATAAAAGACGCTCCCATTCTGGGGCTGGAGTTCCAAGCATTTGGATGCAGGCTGCTGGTCTTTGGAATGCACGTACCCAGCAGCCACACAGGACATGCCAGTAGGGTGTGTCGAGGAGGTGAGAACTTTAAACCCCTCTACTTACAATTTCTATTTATTAGAAATGGATACAATATGTTAGTACATAATACTTTTATAACTTACAAATTTGTATGCAAACAAGTCCGGTGATATATTTTCTTTTCTTTTTTTTTTTTTTTTAAGATTTTATCTATTTGACAGAGATAGAGAGATCACAAGTAGGCAGGCGGGGGGAGGGTGGGAAGCAGGCTCCCTGCTGAGCGGAGACACCCCCTTCCCCATGCGGACTTGATCCCAGGACCCTGAGATCATGACCTGAGCAGAAGGCAGAGGCTTAACCCACTGAGCCACCCAGGTGCCCCTGGTGATAAATTTTCAAGCTTTTCACAGACAGATTTCACAAAATACCATGAGCAGACTAATAATTTAGTTAGACCAATAAGAGTGCCAATAACATCAAACCCAGCATGTCTTCAAGAGTTCCACAAATGGCGTGATTTGGACATGCAAGTTCAAATACACTTACATTCTCAAAAACTGATTCCACTTCAAGTGAATAATGAAAATCTAATAAGTACACACCAGGACAGTACAAACAGTTGTACACACACCTCTACCTCTTTGGCATATGCAGGGATACACACACCACACTTAACAGCACTCTTCTCTATCTGGCAGATGAAAAAATAAATTCAATGGATGGAATCCTCAGAGTCTGTTTTTTCCTCCCAGTCTTCTCCTTATACCCAAAATGACCGTCACCCTACCCTTTTCTGGCTAATATTTGTGTTCAAAGAATGACTAAGTAGCAAATAAAACTTCTAGAAAAACTAAAAGATTTGTTTGTTACGCCCAGTGTGAGAACGTGCCGAGGAAAGGCCTGAACACTGGGCTCACAGTTGCTCTCAAGTTGCTTCGAAGCAGGCAAACAGAATTAAACTTAGTAATTATTAAAAACTGAAATGTGAAATAATGAAATACGGGTTTGTACAAAATCACAGGTTACTCGATAAAACTTGTGTCAACATTTCTTGAAGTTTCATGAAATGCATGGCAAACGGGTGGTCTCTAAATGATTCAGTAAACATTACAGTTTTGCAAAGAATTTTAGAAACCATTTTCTGCTAAAGCCAAATGAGTAACAACACAAAAATACCTTAATTTGTTAAAATTTCATTGTCAATTTTTTTTTCATTTTTCAAATCAAACCATCCCTCAGAAAAAAATTAGAAAATCTCACCCACACCTGAGTGCCCACACCTACATCTACACACGCTCTAACTTAAAACACAAAACCACAGGGGCGCCTGGGTGGCTCAGTGGGTTAAAGTCTCTGCCTTCGGCTCAGGTCATGGTCCCAGAGTCCTGGGATCGAGCCCCGCATTGGGCACTCTGCTAGGCAGGGAGACTGCTTCCCTCTCTCTCTCTTTCTGCCTGCCTCTCTGCCTACTTGTGATCTCTGTCAGATAAATAAATAAACTCTTAAACAAACAAACAAAAAACCCCCACAAAACCACAGTCACAGAACAATCCTGTGACACATTTCATATTACAAAACTCACCAATCACATTGGGGAGGACTGTTCTCAATCCGTAAAAGCCTACTCTTGTCAAATAAGCCTATCTACAAAAACAACTGCCTAAAATTTAATTAGAAACCATTATACCAAATATTCCACATTTAAGGTACTAGTTCTGAACATCTCAGTTTTTGAAAATCTGAAGTAACAGTAAGCAACAGGGATGGGGGGCTATAGGGACAATCGAGCCAACTGAAGCCTATCAGAAGCCCAGTTTCTTAGTTTCCTCCAATGTAATCCACTCCTGAAGACCACAAACATTTAATAATAGAAGAGCAAACACTCAGATCTATGGAAACCCAAAATGGCTCCATGACCCAATAACTGAATGTATCGTTAGTTTAACTACCACACAAGATGATTTATTTAAATATTTGCTAAAGGAACAGATTCTTTTTGTGTTTCTTAATAAACACTATTTGGAAAAATAGCTTAAACCCTCTGGCCAAAGATTACTCAAAGGACACAGGCAGGCACTGGTTTTTGAACACTGGTGGGGGTGCAGTCAAGAGGGACAATTCTCCTCTCCTGAGAGGAGCCATATTGAGAACCTGCCTAGTCTAACCCCTCATTTTACAAGGAGGGAAACTGATGCCCAGGCAACTAGTCAGTGACTCACCCAGTCACTAATCAAAGTCCCCTAAATAAGGGGCCTCAATGAACTGTATTTTACACCAAGGCCCATCCTAAAGATCACATATTTTGTGCCTCATAGAGCTTTTTGGCATTAATTTTGAATTAAAAAAATTTTTTTTATCTTAAGGACTATGTTTTTTGACCCCTACCTTAAATTCTGTGCCCGAGGCAAGGCATCCCTGACCTCACCCAAGTCTCAGCTCTGAATAGAAACCCACGACTGAGCCAACTGCTGAAAGGGGTTGGGTAGGGTGACAGAAAGTAGGGAGGAATCGTCCGTCCTGCTGGCTGATAAAACACAAAGGCTAATCTTGAGCCTCAAAATCTGTGTTCTCAATACACAGGGAGCTTTATCTCTTCACTGAAGCTCATGAAGGGCAGGCCTGGCTAATTAAGTCAAGTTGGGGACCACTCCAATCTTGATGACAGCTAGTCCCTTTGTATTACAAGGTAATTAACACCTGATGGATCTTAACTCTAAGTGAAAGTACTCCAGCTCCGTCTTTTCCCATTCTGAGACTTGGGCTTGGGGGGGAAAAAAAAATCTCAAAGTGAGAAACTGTAGACGGAAAACACACGTGGTTAAAAAGCAGGAAGAAAGGTAAGACTTGCAGACAAATAGTGAGTCACATCTAAGGGATTAACCTGCAGGTGAAACCCTAACAGTTCCACCTAAGCACTTTAAAAACACTACCAGAGGACAATTTATTTTTTAAGAGAAACTTTAAAGCACACATCAAAACTGTGAAAGCGGTTTCACTCCGAAATTTACGTGGTCTGAGACACCGTGCTGGCTGAAACATCACATGGGCCTTGGTTATGTTAAGCTCTCATCTGTTTCTCTTTCCCCTCTCCTTCCCCACCTTACAACCAGCACTGCAGAATACGTCTTTCCTTCCACAGCTAGTCCTTTCATTTATTTTTAAATTCTTGGCCGCCCTGGAGAGCCCCGAGCGCTCACTCTGCCCGCTCTTCAGAAGAATAGAGGCAGAGAGACAAAGTGACTGATCACACTCACTGTGCCCTGGGCCTCAACTAGGAGAACTGACAACAGTTCCCAATTTTCTTTTGTTCTTAGACATATTTTAACTTTGCAGATAGTCGTGCTCAGTTGGCTACAACTTTCTACCTACCCATGGCTGTGACCTCCACAGACCAGTCAGTACTGCCAATTTTCATGAATTCTTAGAACACGCATCTAGCCCTGACACGATTGTGTATCATGAAGTTGTCAGCACAGAGAGAGGGAGCAGGAGAGACATGCAGCCAGGCCGACTGGGTTACCACACACGGGCCCAAAGGTGATTCTACCACTGGCCTCATCCTGGCAGGGGGCTGGGTAAAGTAAAGCAGCACTGAATTCTAGGGACCAGGTGACCCTAACTCCAGCTTGAGCAGAAACTTGGCCTTGACAAATCCTGGACTCTGAACACATGCCCACAACCACAGGCAGAGCAAAACACCTACCCTATCTACCTGTTAAGCGCTGTACAAATTCATGCCACAAAAGACAACTTAAGTCATGGCTTCATCAGCATCCTGAGGAGATACACAAGTGGAATAAATAAATTTACAGTGCATCTTGTCCCAAAAATATCAAATGAGGTCATACCACACCACATGACAGAAAAGAAAACCTGAAAGATCACACTGCCAAACACACCAGCACAGCCCTCAAAACAACCAGACTCACGTTCACCTGCTGTTTTGTAACGCACCCTAAGGTTCTGGTGGCATCAGAACTTCCTTGAGTTTCATGAGCTGTCTCTACCTCTCCTGGAGAGATATACCTAGAGTTTACAATCTACCTGCAGAGAGATGGACAGGCAGAGATCTAGAAAATACTGAAACAAAAACAAAGAAACCACTGTTTTGTTTTGTTTTGTTTTTAAGGTTTTATTTATTTATTTTGAGAGGGCCTGTGTGCACGTGTGGGGGAGGGGCAAAGGGAGAGGGAGAGAGAGAATCTCAAGTAGACTCCCCACTGAGCAAGGAGCCCGAAGACAGGAGCTCAATCCCAGGATGCTGATACCACGGCCTGAGCCAAAACCAAGAGCTGGATGCTTAACCAAGTGAGTCACCCAGGCACCCCTACCCACACCCCCCCCCCAAATCCTGTCTCAGTGTTACAGTAAAAAAAATTAAGTACCCATTACCATCCCTAGTACACAGACTTTTCAGTAACCAGCCACATATGGGAGCAGAGAAAGTGAGGGGAAGGCTTATCAGGAAGTGTTGACACAACATAAACATGGACTGTGGGCACCAAACCAAGTAAGGAAACCACAATTATACCATGCTCGATTTGGACGCGCTTCCACTTTAAAATTTCCAGACGGAAAAGTCAGTGGTGAGATGTGACACTGAAAATCTCTACAGCTCCCTCCTTCCACAAACCCGCTGAAAGGTGGGGACAGGGAGCGATCATCACACTACAGACAAATCTTAACAACATTAAAGCTCTCTCCATGGAAAGTCTCCCCATCGCTGCATTTTTTTCAGTAACAAAGATGTTGTCAGAAATGACAATTTTTTGTGTCCCCTGATGATGCCTTGCTAGCATTCGGTTATAAGCCATAAAGCAGGACTAATTTCAGCCTGTCAGGAGTCTCGCTAATGCCCAGTTTCCCCCCAGAGAGAATTCCTGTCAAATCTAATGAGAGCTCCAAAGGCCCTCTCTACAATATAATGAGCACTTAGGCCATGCTGGTGATCAGGCGGCAAAAAGCATCAATTTGAGCCTGGCTACACCCTGGGGGCCAGACGTCACCAGTTTTAATAAGAATTATGATTACTAGCTGCACCAAATGCCTCCTCAGAACTTATTATTAATGTGTGACATTCAGAAGGATGTTTTTCAAATGTAAGGCCACTTTAAACCGAATTACAGCACTGCTTTGCACACCACTCTAGTTAAGGGTCTGTCAGCATTTACAATATAAACTAAATTTCAGGGGGCTTAATACCCTACTATGAAGAACATGGCATCTCTGAGCTTTTCACATTTTTTAAATTACTGAGCCAATTATACACAGCATATTATTAATGCATACTGGCTCACGGATGGACAATATTACCCACAAAAGCCCAATAGTGTATAGAAACTCATTAGAAACCTATTTTCACACCATGGGGCTCCTGACCCTCTTCGCCCCTTCTTCCCTTTTCCTACTCGATGAAGAAGAGGTCATGTAACCATGTAACCTACAGGAACCCAGAAGAATTACACACCTCCTGTACCTCCCCAATAAATCCTGTACCAGCACACAGCATCACACAGAGGTGGTGTTTCCTTGTAAGAGTTGAAGTTATTAAATCCTTTGAGTTTATAACTTTAAGAAAAAGCTCAGTCTCCTCTTACCCTTCTAGACTCCTTGTTAACAAAAAATGTGCCTTTGGGGTAACTTAAAAAAAAGGGGGGGGACAGGTTACAACCCCTTCACACAGTTTATTTGCATAATTCATTTAAATAACCAGGGATCTTCTGGCCCCAGTAATATCAACAAGTTACAACTGCCTCCATCAGGCACTAGCCATTGAAACACACAAAAAACAAAGCACAAGCCAATGTAATCTAGGCTACCAATTTTGCAAATCGGAATAAAATCAGCATTTTTAAAGGCCCAATTATATTATTAATGAAAGGCCTTGAACCTAACTGTCCCTTTCCAAACACATATCTGAGAACAGATCTAATGTACACGACTTAACATTATGAAATCTATGATGAATTAAAAATCAAAGAGTGTGGAGTTACAAAAGCAGAATTCAACTCTGAAACACACTTGCTTAATGAAAGTCTTTGAATATAAGGAAGATCTGAAGGCTGAACTAATCAATTTCTCCACTGTGCCCCAGCCGGTCAGCCATGCTCTTTAATTTAATGAAACAAGGGTTTGAGATGAAATAGCACATATACATCAAGTAAGAATTGTATTGTTGCACTTTGAAATGTGTCCAACTGTGCAACTTCATCTGATGATAATTTTTTAAGAGGCAATCGATTTCTAAAAGACTTATTGTACCAGCGTCTTGATGAAAAAGTGAATGTCAGCATATCTCCAGAATACTTACACCCTGCCATTAATGCTTTCTTTGGCAGACAATGACTACTCAATCGAGGGTCCTTTGGGCTGAGCAATCATTTAGCTTTTCTTCTCTTACGAGGTCCTTAGTGCCTTGTTCCAGCTCAATACTCTTTTTATACACCATTATAGTAGCCATAAGTGTGAATTTTATGGGAACTTGCAAACTCATAGTCATAGCTAGAGCTTTCCAGTCACTAATCTTTTCATGCTTTTAAAACCACTAGGACTGAAGTGACTCGCAACATATGCTGTGCCCATAAAAGAATGCTTTTTTACCTCCAAATCTACATCAACTGAGAAATCTTCCAAAACGATGTTTGCTAATAAGCCACTAATCCTGAGTGTCACTTTATGCAACCCCAAAGCATGAAGAGAACCCCAGTTAGTCATATATGACGTTTAACCTGCTAAAGGAACTCCTGAATATCCTCTTTTCCCTGCAGAACCACACTGCTGTCCAAACCAGGAAAAACACCAAGCTATTCTGAATTGCAGAACCCTACAGGATACCCAAATCTTTCAAGAGGAGAATCAATCTACCCAGGTGGAAAAGTCAACTCAGAGACTCAATTTCTATCAGCCTAGAAACAGGTTGGTTCACATTTCCAAAGCACCTCTCATCTAGTCATTTAAAGATTCTGTAATTGTCAAGAAGTTACCCTTCAGCAAAATACTACCACCAACTCACAGGAAGGGAAACCAAGTCAAGGAAATGGCATACAAATCCCCACCCTCCCCCAACCAACCGAGGACAAAGACAGTTCTATGGAATCATAATGACTGATTTCTCATTTCAACTGGAGATTTAACTAAAGCTTACCTGTTTATGCATTTCTATGTTTAATCCATATGACATTTCATAATACTGCAAAAAGAAAAAAAATCAAGCATTTCGTTAACTCACGTTTTGCAATATTAGGAACACATATTAGCTAATCTTACATAAAAAGGAGAAAAGTCTAATCTCTGATACCTACCATCACATAGTGCCTCTGCATTTCTGTCTTTTCACTTGCCAGTTTCTCGCATTCCAATTTAAGGCTACAAAAACAAAACAGGCAACTTAATGTAAACATTATGTCACTTGTTTTAACATCTGCCTCGCATATTTGCGCTTCAAGTAAAAACACAGACCAATTTAGAAAAGCCATAAACTATCTAGGTAAACATGCAAAAGCTTTGTCCTTGCATTTAATAGGGAAAAGGGGTCAGGTGACCAGTATAGGGTCTCCATTACCTACTATTCTTTTTCTTCTTGGTGCATACCTGGTCAGGTGCCAAGAATGAAAAATCTGTCAAAACCTCTGATCTACACAGAAGACTGATTTCTCCTCCTGCTCATCTGTTCACTCCTACTTCCCCGCACCAGTCTGCTCCTTTGGACTCCACTAAAATCTGGCTTTGGCACAATTTCCAGCATCAGACATAGGCTGTCCCATCTCTGCCAACTCAGTCTCTAGGTTTGAAAACTGTACTTGTAAAGTTACTTCTACAATTGTTGGTCCCTTTTAAAATCTTCAGTTTTTAAATCCCTGCCAAAATATGTGAAGTAGCTACTGCAATAAAGTGGGTTGAAGTCCTCTCTGCTTGGTAAACACAGTGTGGGCAGGTATGCCTCAAGTTCCAGAGATGATTATCTTCAAGCAGACAAAAGTTCAATAATCAGAAAAACCTCTTGACAAAATAAGAAAATTCACACCCAAGCATCTGTGTGCTTGTTCTCAAGCATGACAAAAATAAAAACTGTCATTACACAGTTATTTCTTAGCTCTAATCAGGGAAGGCTTCATAGGAACAAGGGAAGTAACTAACATTTCTGGAAAATCCACTATGGACAGGATGCTTTACAACACTCTTCATTTACAAATCTTTTGAAGTAGGTCTCATTAGATGAAGAGACTAAACCAGGATGTATATAAAGGAGACTCCAGTCCCCTGTCCTGCCCAAACCAACCCAGAGCCACGCCAAAGCAGTGGAGCTTTCCTTACACCTATCCACATCCCTCTTCACCACCAATGATGGGCACAGCTAACAGCATCGAGCCTTCCATAATGGACTTTGCCTCAGACAACACAATCCTCTAGTATGGCAAAGAGCGATTTCAACACTGGCTTTGCCTCCCTAAACCTGCACTCCAGGGCTGGGGCATCGACTGAACCAAGGTTTCAGCTCAGCCTGTTGCAAAATAAATAAACGAAGTGCAAATATTGACGGTTCTCATGCAACTCCTAAATACTCAAAAGAAAAAAAAAAAAAAAAGGACTCCCTGGAACAGCAGCAAACGGGCAAAAGGGAAACAATGGTAGGAGGAGGAGACTACAGCAGAGGCGGCCCGGGAAGAACCTCGAAAGGGGGTAACATGAATGACAGGTCTTAACTGCGACTCCACACGCCACCGCCTGGACGCAAGTACTAAGTACAGCCGCCACAGCCACCAGGCTGGGCGAGGAGGGGCCGGGGCTGCCCCGGGGCTACCTCTCGCCCCACGCGGCCGGACACGCACCTGTGATATTGGGCCTGCAGGAACTGGAATTCCTCTTTAATCCGGTCCAGGGACTCCGGGATAGTGAACTTGAAGGGCTGGCCTGCAGCCTGGTGCGGCGTCTGAGGGCGACCGGCGAGGGGAACCGAGGAACAGGGATGCAGGTAGATAGATAAAACAGGAAGTCAGAGGACGGAGAAGTGCGTGGGACATAAACAAAAAATAAAGTTAGAAGTAGCGGAAAACGGAGCCCTGAACTCGAGTATGCTCTGCACTTTATGCGGGGAGAAAGCGGCCCCTGGCCCGGTCTGGAGCCTCCAAAGAGACTCCGTGCCTCCTCCGTGCTCCAGGGCGGGTCGCTTGGTACGTACTCCCCGGTCACCCGCTGGAGGGACAGGGAATCCCCGGCGGCCGGGGAAGACCAGGCCAAATTGTCGTCGTAGCCACCGCCCCCTCCCCTCAGAGCGATAATGACCCCGGGGATCAGAGAAGAAAAACAACTCCCTAACGCTCCCCGTTCCCAGAGTCGCCAGGGCCACCTCCAGGCGCGCCGGAACGGGGGCCGCATTGACATGTAAATAGGCGAGACGGGAAACAAAGGGGGGGCGCCCTACCCGTCTCGGCGGGGGGGGGGGGGAGAAGGAGGAGAAGGGGGTAAGCTGTCGCTACTGGAAAGAAACCCCAGACTCCCCGGGCGCCCCCGCCCGCCTTGTCTAGACGTCAATTCGGAGGGGGCCCAGAGTAAAGGGGAAAAATTGAGAGTTCCAGTTCACTCCCCACCCCTGCATCCCTAGAGGCTGGGGGGGAGGGGTTCTCTACAAGGTAGAAGACACCCGTCTCCCTACAGCACAGGGAGAGCGCCTATCCCCACCCCACCCCCAACCCACTCCTCTGCCCCTCCACCCAGCAAGCACCCTGCCGCGCCTCACCGGGTGCCGGCTCTGCGGGAACATCGCTCTGGCGGCGGCCGTAGCTCTGTTTCTGGGCAACTCAATTCTCCGCTCAATTTCCAACTTTAATCCCGCCGAGGAAAATTAAGCCGAGAAGCCAGGCAGAAACCGGGAGCGCTGGCAGCGCGCTGGCCACTCACGCAAGCGCGCTCGGCGGGGCGCACCGGCCACTCGGTGCCCGGCTGCTCCTGCTCCCGCCGGTGCGGGTTCCTTCGCTCAGGGCCACATCGCGGGGCACCCGGGGCCCAGCTGCACCAAAACCTGCGCGGTGACGCCGGCGCCCAAGATGAGGGCGCGGGGGCTGTGATCCAACCCGCGGGCCTCCGCTGCCCCGGCGGGGAGGTGAGCGCGCGGTGACTCCGGCCGCGCTCCCCCCGGCGATCCCCGTACGAAGCACCCGTCCCGAGCAAACAAATCCAGGCGAGCTGCTTTCCTTCGTTCTTCTCCCGGTCCGCCTCCTCTCCGGGTTTTCCCCGCGGCGAGGTGCAGGTGGCCCGGCGCCCCCAGCTAACCCCACACAAACAAACCTGGAGACGTTCGGGACCGACTGCTGCGGGTCGGGGCAGCGCCTTCAGCCAGGCGCTTGTGGGTTGCCGGGAGGCGGTGAGAAGCGAGGTCCAGGCGGCGGAGGTTCCGCGCCTGGCGCTCCGCAGCCTCAGCCCGGGCGGAGGAGCGCGGGATGACGACGAGGCGGGGAAAGTGCGGAGGGCGCGGCGGGAGGCGGCTCGGCACGCCCCGTGCGACCGACGCTCGGTGTTCTCCGCGGTTGCACAAACCCTTCTGGCCCGGCGGGGCTACACCAAGAAGGGCAGTCCCGCAGCCGCCCGCCGCTCCTCGAGCCCGGGGCGCATCCGGGCGCCGCGCCCCGCGCGCACCCGCCCCGCACGGCCCGCCCGGCCGCTCCGGACTCTTCCTCCAAGCCCCTTCCTGGGCCCTCTTTCTTTCCTTCCCTTCGTCTGCCTCTCCGCAAAGGGCGCTCCAGCCCGCTGCAAAGTTCTCTCACGACCCGGGGGGCGACATCCACGAGATGGGGCGGAGGAGGGGGGGGATGAGGAAGCAGGAGTGCGCTCCGGCGCTCGGCCTCCCTACCCCGCGGGCAAACTCCGCCGACTGGTCCCGAGTAGTCGCGGCGGGGATTAAGTCGCCGCGGGCCGGCGGAGGTCCGGGCTGGTGGCACGGGTCCCGCCCGGACGTGAGAGGGTGGGGGTGGCGCAGTCGGCTGCTTCGGGGACGCGGGGCACAGGGTACTCGCCGCTGCTGCTGCTCCTGCAGCCGCCGCTCCCGCCGCCGCCGCCCGCGCCTCTCGCGCCGGTTACATTAACACGCGGTTTCACACTCCGGAGCTAACCAGCGCCGGCCCCGCCCAGCCCCGCGCGGGCGGGGGGCGGGAGCGCAGAGCCGGCGGGGGACGTGGGTCCGGGCGGTAGCGGGAGGGAAGCGGGGAAGCGTGCGCCAGCCAATCGCGTGCGCCGTGCCCAACGTGGGTTGCTGACGCAACGCCTCCCCGAAGCCTATAGCAGCGCCGCACTGGACGGGCCGTCCTCCCCCTTCTCTCCCACCCCACTCGCTTCCATCTCCGCCGTCTCCCTGGTCTCCCCTCCCACCCCCCTACCCCTCCTCCGCCAGCAGCGTCCTCCCGGGCTCGGTGAGGAACTGTTCCTGGAGGAGCCGCGGGACGCCGAAACCAGCCAATGGGAAGAGGCGAGACGCGGAGATTGGCACGGTGGATGGGAAGGTCGGTGGGAAGGAGAGGCGGTGGGGCCGGGCTGTCAGTCAAAGTAACGTGGGGCCGGAGAGGGTGCGCGCGGGAGCGCGCGAGCGGGAGGGACCGGCGGGCGTGCGGTCGCGGAAGCTGGGGGCTAGAGTTTGCAAAAATCCTGCCACTTGTTCACTTTTCCCTTTAATGGAAATCCTCAGATCTCGGTGAAAGTAACTCAGAGACTAACCGCGCAGTTTCTTATGGGGAGGGCGGGGGGTTGACAGTTCGAGCCAAATGCGTCTTTCAGCGCTTGCCCCATGTTTGATGCTCCTCTTCTGAAAGTGAGGTCACATTCAAAAATTTCTCTGAGGATTGTTTTTCCTTGAGCTGCCTTTTCGTGAGAAGGAGTGGACTGTGCACTTGGTGGAAAATGCGGCAGCGCATTGGTTGGCGTACATTCCCTGGCCGTCTAAGACTAGGCTTTTTATGCTCACGCCCCCCTTTTCACCCAAGGTGGTAGGGATTGGCTTTTATTGGAGCATTTCAAAAGACTTTGCAAAAAGGTAGGCCTGCCTTCGTTTGGCGGGAAGGATGCCCTAAGGTGCTCCCAGGGTAAGGCACGGGCATCCTAGTCGCAGATGCGAGGCTTTTGCCCGCGGCTGGAAATCTCTGGCACGTCCTTGTCTTCGACTTCGCTGTCTTGGGGTTAGGGGGCTGCTGAGAGTTTTAGGGGCCTCTCAGCAACATGACCATGAGTCTGTTTCCAATTACTAAAAACAAAGGGAGACAATGGTATAAACCAGCTTTGAGACCTGGAAACCTGCCTTGCCCGCCCTTACCCCCGTACTTCGGGGAGGGGTACCCCAAGGCTGAGCGACGCAAGAACCTAAGTGGGGAAGCGTTGGGTACATGATGTGGCTAAAATTCTTGTGAGTGGAACTTTACCTAACAGGTATTTTGAGATTTTTAATAAATGGGGCATATTGTGTATATCTCCAGTTTTTGTCCACTTCTCTAAATACACCACACAGCAGAAAATCTTCAGTGTTGCCCCATTTATAATTTTGTTTAAAGAACAGTTAGGCTGAGCTATTTCTACACGATTGGTGAGTGAATGATGCTGTTGTAGCCAAACTGTGGTGAGTTCTTCCGTAAGAAAGACACATTTTTGACAAGCATTCATCCTACGTTGGAATATACATAACAGGTTTTGGGTATTAATAACCCCCACGTTCTCATTATTTTACTTTCAAGGGACTTATGGAAAGGCTTTGTTTAAAGAGAAATACATTTTATTCAAAGATTTGCTTTCTCAAAGACCTTTTCCTTGAAATATTAAAAGAATCATTTTAGATAATACATTTCACTGTTGGAGTTGTTTTTAAATATGCATGATATTGATTTGTCTATAATTGCATCAATCCCAAATATCAATTATAAATGAAAAATAAAGGAGCAATTTTAGCCAGCCTGTACAAGTCCACAGTAAATTCTTAAACAAGTTCGGTATGTGGTTTTGCAGTGTTCTCATTAAGTTGGGTTGAAGAGGGGGTTATAGTAATCATTTTGCTAACATGAAGAATGAAAAGGAAGCAAGCAGTGTCCCTCTTTCCTAAGTTAAACTTAGTGACGACTGGAGCATGCTTGTTCCATCTATAGGACTTTTTGAAATAATATGATTCATGGACAACTAAGCTTTGTCTTTTGGCAACCTGTGTTCCTTGAAATCTTCATCTAGAGACTGGGCCCGGTATGTCAGTCTGTGGTCAGTTCATCCCCTAATCAGCTGCAGGACTGTGGAGAAGAAACTTGGATGCTGCAAATATGCCTGTGCATGCTGGGCCAGCTGGGGCAACTGACACTTCTCCCTGGCTTACTCAAGCTTTACTTTGATTTACTGGCACACACTGGTAATTGGGTTTAAACAGAGAAATTAGAACGGTATATTTTGAGACAGGAGTCTTCTGAATTCCCTATAATGTAGTATCTAGAGAAAAGAAAGAGTAATTTTAAAATTGGAAGACCTTTAACTGTGTGCATAAAGATGGTTGGTTTTCGAGGGCATCCCATCCTCCTTGACAGAGGGAGAAGGCTGGGCCCCTTTTCAAGGTCATATTTTCTCGGTGATTATTATGCTGTAATAATTATACTACAAAACTCTCATCAAACTGCATTACAAATCATGGTATTTAAACAATCAAGTAGCTTTAATCTTATGTTTTAAATAAATAATATATGTGCAGATTGTCTACAGCCTGTTTAAAAGAAAATAATCCTACTCATGAAATCTATCTTTTAGTCTTCTATTTAAAGTCTGTTAACCATAATCTTTTTTACCTTTAACATATTCATATGTTGATGATGTTTTTACATGAAATGATATTAAGTACTCCGTTTCCATAGAAAATTATCTCTGGAAAAAAAAAAATCCCCTTTTTATCCTCTGCAAAGAAACAAGAAGATTGCCAGATTGTTTATTTTATCGTTGATGCATGTATGGGTATATTTCCATTTCTTTGTAGCTGACTATCAAATTTTCAACTCAACCAGTGGCTTAAGTCACTACAAAAACTAGATGTTCTATATTGTATACATTCTAGACATAATAGAAAAAGGTTTGGATGCTGGTCATAGAAATTATGCATCTTTTAAATCTATTACTTTTCTATTTGAAGTGAGTATGACAGTTTCTGAAGGTCACTTGTTATTTTCTCTTTCTTTTAGCTGTGAGTTACTGCTTATACATTTTCTCATTTGACTTTTTTTTTTTTTAAATGAGAGTTTTCTTAAACCTGAGAATGTAGGGTCCAGAAGAATTTTCCCAGCATTGCTTTATAACTTTTCCCCTCAGCCCTTTACCAAAGAAAAGAGCAGGATGGGCGTGGGATATGGAGAAGAGAAAGCAAAGAAAGAAAAAAAAAAATCAGTAGCAGATCCATGCAGCAGTAAAACCTCAAATAAAATCACATCCAAAGAATCTCTTGCGGTTTCACACAATATGGTAAAATTAGAGATTGCAGGAAACCAACTAAATTAAACTGGGAGCATTTGAAGAGAAACGAGTAGAGTTTATGAAAATGACACGTTGACTGACCAGTATACTTTTTTATCAACAATTTCTTTGTTAAGATGCAGATCAAAGGAACCTGCATATGTTTTCATTTTGTTCTAACTAGAAAATTACATCCAGATGTTTAATAGGCATTTGGTTGGTTTTTCAGCATTGATTAGATATGTTGGTTCTGTTTGCTTACAAGTGTAGCCGGATCATTAGCTAATGCAAAGAAATGTTTGCTGTGAGTTGCTAATTAGGGCTTTTGGAAACCCTCCATGCTCAAGAACAATTTGTACATTGGCCAGATGAACTTGAGGGACTTGAGGAAGTTGTTTTCCCTTCTCTGTCAGGGTGGGGAGAAGCAGACAGCCCCATTCCCTAATCTCCCTTTGCCTACGGGGATTGGGATGCTATCCCTGAGGATTAGAGTGCAAATAAATTAAGAAGAGACCACACAGGCACTCCCAAACACAGAGATAAATGTGCCTTTTCTGGAACCACCACCATGTTGTCTTGGGGGTGTGTGTGTGGGGGGGGGCAGGAAGCGAACATCTAAAATGCTGAACAGTAACATGAGGAAGATGCTCAGTGCTAATGTTATCAAATACACAGCCTTTTTAAGTATACTTTAGAGACAGATGGGAAAGCCCTTTATGATAAACGAGTGTACTTGAATTCATTACTGTAGTACTTATAATTAAAAATGTCTCCTTTGCAATTGCATTTACTTCTACAGGGTACAAGAGCTTCGGAAATGGAAGCCTGGGCTAGGGAAAGGGACGGAGGGAGTGGAATTTTGGAGCCAAGGATGAGCCTGGGAGGAAATGCAGTGTTTACTTTCACAGCCACTCATTTGTTTACCTTGTTAAGGCCCCGAAACTTGTAGGAGATTAGCCATTTACATGGTATTCAAATAAACTGAGAAGTGAGGCACCAGGCGGATACACTTCTTAGCTGGCCAATCGCATTTTTAAAAAACACTTGGCCTGCTGAAGAACACCACCTGGGTGGAGGCTGAACTTTTGTTTATTTAAGTCTATATTTCTAGAGAGTGTACCAGTCCAAAATAGCGTGCATCCATAAGCCATTACAGAAGTGCACCCACAAATGCCGCCAGAGCATGTTCTCCTGCATATATATTGATGCCCCCTTCTAGGCCTGTTTACATCTTATGCACATGGATGGCACACTCCCATGTGTTCATGTAGATTCATGATTAGTTTTCCTTGAAATCATTCAAGCAGAGGACCTTTCTGTCAGAGCTCTCCCAAGTCCTTGCGGACTTGATAAGTGGAGGGTGTTCTGGGGCAAGATCAGGTATTTCCTGGAGCTCAGAGCATAATATGCCAATGTGTCTCAGTGAAGTTAGCAAGCCCTTGCCTTTTTTAACCAACTCTAAAGGGTTTTGTTTTGTTTTGTTTTGTTTTTGACAGAGAGAGAGAGAATACAGGCAGGGGGAGTGGCACTCAGAGGGAGAGGGACTCGATCCCATGACCCTGAGATCATGAGCCCAACTGAAGGCAGACGCCATACTGACTAAGCCACTCAGACGCCCCAACCCTTTCTAAGGTCTGATAAAAGTTGAGATAATACACTTTTTTTTTTTTTAATTCTTTCAGTTTAGCCTTTAGCTCAACAGAAGCCACAGAGTCATTTGGTAGGCAAAAGGAAGTTAAAGGAAGCATCTTTGCTGATGCTTCCTACATGTTCACATAAAACAAGAGCTGACCTTGACCCCTGAATGCTGTCTGTGATGACCCACCATGCTGCAGACTCTGGACTTGCTAGATCAACATTAAACCAGGACACCTCTCCTTTGATCTTGAAAGCTTTTGCTTTGGCAGTATTGTTTAAGTACCTTTTCTTCTTGAAACTAGCAATTGCTTTGAAGAGTTGAAGCTGGAGTTCAGTTAATCTGTCATCTCTTGGTGTTCCTCATGGTGAAGGCAGGTGAGCTCTGGGAATAGATAAGGAGCAGCTAGAATGCTAGACTGTATTCTGGATGTCTTTGCAGTCTCTAGAATGGAAATTCTAGGTCTAGATGAGCAAGTCAAATGATATAAATACAGAATGTTGGGAAATTTCACAAAACAACTGGCCTAGGCTCTTTAGAAAGTCAATGTTAGGGGTACCTCCCTGGCTTGGTCATTAGAGTGTGAGACTCTAAATCTCAGGGTCCTGAGTTCAAGCCCCAAGTTGAGTATGGAGCCTACTTTAAAATAAACAAACAAACAAAAAAGCAAATAAATAAAAATGAAAAGCCAGAGTTATGGATGTGGGGAAGGGAATGGGGAGGACTGTTCCCTAAAAACAAAGGCATATGATGGAAATATAATATGTGAATCCTTATTGGCTCCTTTTTAAAAAAAAAACAAAAACAAAAACACCCCAGCAACTATGAAAGACTTTCATGGGCAATTTGAATGTGGACTAGATATTAGGTAATATGGAATCGTGGTTAATTTTCTTGATGTGAGAAGATCGTGGTTGTGTAGGAGGATGTTGTTCTGAGAAGATTCTTGGTAAAGCCTGCAACTTCGAATATGTCTGCAACCTCAAATAAAAAGTATGTGTGCAGAAAGAGAAAGAAGATTTGCTGAAGGGTGTACAGTCACAGAATTTAGGGATAGAATCTGTCACTCCTTTAGTATTTCAACTTTTCTGTATGTTTGAAATTTTTCATGATAAAAAGTGAGAAAACTATTTCAGGGTTAGTGTTACAACTTTTTTCTTCATGTGCCAAAATGGAAATTTCCTTTGTAGTTAAAAGATTGATTCATGATATTTCCAGTTTTAAAAAGTATGAGAAAATGGTATTGTGTTTGTTTGTTTTTTTTTCCCTCTGGTCATGGAAAAGCTGTCGTACTAATAACCAAAGGATTACCCACTGCACTCTAGATCTTTTAGTTCTTTTATTATTTATGTTATTTTTGTTTGTTTTCTCTATAGTCTCAAATGACCCTTAGTTATCAATTAATATGAAATGGAAATCTTTAAATAAATTAATGCATTACATTAGCAACCTTCTCATGCATCCTTTTGTGGGCCATCAAGCTCAGAATTACCAGAAAATCTACTATAAAACAAAAAAGAAAACTTTATTAAAAATAAGGTAGCAGCAAATAAATTTTAATTTCTTCATTCCCTTTATAAATAGTGGTTCTACTGCCCTTTTCATTGCTTGAGCCTCACAGTGAAATTTATAAATTATTGGTTTGATTTTGGAATTTCCTTAATGTTTTGAAATACAATGCTGAAACAGATGATTGCTCTGTGTACTAAGCTTTGAATATTAATCTTAAATGAAAATAGCACTAAATCTGAGACACTGATGTTATGCTTATCTAGAATCACAGAGGCATGTATTTATAATATGCTAATAAATAAATAGTTTCCCCAAAAAGTCATGAAAAGGGACAAGTGTAATCCAAGAGTTGACAGTTGGAAGGTCCCATCTATCTTTTCTTTTTCTTTCATCATAGCTGTTGCATGTGTTTTTGTTTTTCCTATCACCGTTATGTTTATTGAAAGGAAATATTTCTGTGACAGTGGTAAGCAGATTCTGGTTGGTGTGTGAACAGATTAAATCCACAACTTTGTGGAAAAAAACTTGAGTACCTTACAGGAAGCCGAATAGGAAGATAGAGGGAGACCGGGACTTTTCACACACTGACCAATCTGTCCACCCAATATTTCTAGCCACCATCCACCTAAGCAACAATTGAGTAAAATGAAAATGATAAAAATTACAGCTTCATCCTAGCAGAAAAATCCCCTAGGGGACAGAGTTACCATTCTGGTTTCCCCCATTCACAGCCTCCACACTTCAGAAGAACTGACAAGCTACAATTGGCACTTGGAAAAGTGTTACAAAACACTGACAAGTATTAGAGGAATGTTGATTAATGTAAACAGCCTGCCTCAAGGAATCATACCTTTCGTAGGAAAAATGATTTTCCACTTTGCATTTCTACGGAGACAGTTATCTCCAGGTAACTCCAGGGAGGGTTTCAAGAAGTTATTTGCCTTGTTGGAGAGAGGGGGTGTTGTCATATTTACATCTTTAATTTCTGAAAACTCAGAAAAGTCAATTGGTACATTAAAGAGTCAACTGGTCTTAAAAAGGAAAGAAATTCAGACACATGCTACAACGTGGAAGAGCCTGTAGGACATTATGATCAGTGGAGTAAGCCAGACCCAAAGACAACTACTGTATGATTCCATGCAGAGTAGGACGAGGAGGCACGCAGAGTAAGCAAATTCATGGAAGTTGCCAGGGCTGGGAAGGGGAAGGAATGGGAGTTATTGCCTAATAGGTACAGAGTCTCAGTCTTGCAGGATGTCCTCTGGATGGATGGTGGTGATGGCACCACAACCATGTAAACGTACTTAATGCCACTGAACTGTGCTTAAAAAGGGTGAAGGGGCGCCTGAGTGGCTCAGGCGGTTAAGCATCCAGCGCCTGATCTCGGCTCAGGTCTTGATCTCGGCTCAGGTCTTGATTTCAGGGTTGTGAGTTCGAGTCCCAGGTTGGGCTCCATGCTGGGTGTGGGGCCTACTTAAAATTTTTTTCGAATTTAATTTAAAAAATTATTAAGGTGATACATTTTATGTTGTGTGTATGTTACCAATCTTCTTGAGTCAATAAGATTCCTTTCTTTGGTGGTGCACCTGTTTCATAGTGGATTCTCAGCCTATTCATTTCCTAAATTTGTGCTTACCTTTATTTATTGAGCACTTACTATATGTGTCAGACATTCTTCTAAGTGCTTTGTTTGTTTCACTTCGTTTGACCCTCACATCATTGCTGTTGGCAAGTACCACTATCATCCATGTTTTATTGACAAGAAACCTGAAGCCCAGTACTTTCCCAGAGTTGCAGTTGGGAGGGCTGGTTTTGAACCCTGGCACCCAGGAGAGCTCACTCGGAGCCATGTCCCACAGCTGAGTACTTAGGTACCATTTCTCACTCTCCTCTCACTAGATCACATCCCTCATTGACCTACTGATAGAAAAAACGTTTATATGTATTTTGCCCACAAGCTTGGTAGAATTTCTCTTGGCACTTTGGAAGTAAAGTTGATACTTTAAGAATTTATATTCCTGCAAACAGAGCTAAGAGCTGCCTCGGGGCTCTGGAATTGTGCCCGCCAGCAGAGAAATGCAGGCACTATCAGTCGAGTGCTTTCTGACAGCACCCAATCCATACCCCAAATTGCAACAGCAGCAAAGAAAGACAGGCTCAGTAGCAGAGGAATGAGGGAGACCGTGAGTTTTAACTCGATTAGGACAGGAGGGCAACGTGTTCTTATTTACAGCTTCACAAATGATAACATTTTTAAAAATAAAAATACACAATTAGGGGAGCCCTAGCTAGTTCTGTGATTAATAGTGGTTTGAGACGTCCTGATTACAGCAGACATGTAGTCAGGGCCCTGGTAACACGTCTGGAAACATTTGGCATGTTGAATATGAATGGATTTATTTCTAGCCTCCAAAGCCCTCTTAAAATCAATGGCTTTCAAGGATCTTTGACCACGAACCATAGTAAGAAATACAATTTTTAAACTCTCAGTCTAGTTCTCTGTCTTTCCCACATGCACACGCACGTACACACAAGTCACGTTGTGTGCACACGTTGCAACACCTGGTTTAAAAACACTGCTTTGAATTACACGGTCGTACCTAGTAAGGGTTCTCCAGAGAAACCAAACCAGTAGGGGACTGAAGTTAGGAACTGGCCCATACAGTAACGGAGGCAGAGAAGTCCCATCATTTGCTATTGGCAAGTTAGAGAACCAAGACAGCTGGTGATACTATCCAGTTCAGACCACTGGTATCAGTTTTGGAGTCTGGAGGTAAGAGAACCAGGAGCTTCACATCCCAGCTCAAGAAAAGAGGAGAGTTTGCAGTTCCTCCTCCTTTTTATTTTATTTGGGGGCCCCTAATGGATTAGACGACGCCCACTTGCAGTGGTGAGGACAATCTTCTTTACTCAGGCTACGAATCAAATGCTCATCTCTGGACACACACTCACAGACACACCAGAAATAATGTTTTAGCAGCTATCTGAGCATCCCTTAGCCCAGTTAAATTGACATAAAGTGAAACATCACAGCTATAGATTTTTTTTTTTTTTTACAGCTATAGAATTTTTAAATTTGATTAACACCTTTGACTTATGGAAAGTCGTTAACCCCAAAACTATAATCAAGAACATTAGGACAGATTGTTTCTTTCCTTTACACTTCTTAACAATAGTAAATCGTAATCCCTGCCTTAAAGTCAGTCATAGTTCCAAATCAATAGGATTCAAGGCTCTTCAGGAAATTTCCTGCATATCCTTTTGTCACTCCCTGCTCTGCTAACCTTTTCTGCCTCCTCCCCTCCCTTCTCTGCCTCCTCCCCTCCCTTCTCTGCATCCCCATCCTAGCGCCCACATCCCAAGGTACTCCTCACCTACTTCCTGGCTCACCCATATGCCCAAACCTTGAAACAAACAAAAAAAACATAACAAATATATAACAAAAAGAGTACCAGGCTCAGAGATGGAAGGTCCTGAAATGGAATTCCTATCTGCTTCTTACTATATGAGCTTGGCCAAACCATTTCCCGTCTCTGGGCCAGTTTCCTCACTTATAAAATCAGGATGGTAGCACCAGGTGTCTCATGGTGGTTGCTAGACTGAATGAGATGAGCCAAGACAACAGTATAGTCCTTAACACAGCGGCTGGCCCTAACAGCCTTGTTCCCTTTCCCTTTTTCTCCTGGGGCTTGATGAAGCCCCTACCCTAGCAGCTGGGGAAGTACCACCCCTGCTACGATGCGGCCTGGAAAATCACAGAGCAGCATGGATTCCAAAGGGGTTTTCTGTGGAACTCTAGTCTGGGTCTGGTCATGGCCCAGTCTGCTGAGGCTCAAGAAGTGCATCATCATGGTGTTTCTTGGGGACAGGTTAAGTGGACCTCAGGGAATGGCAGGAGCCACTGACCTTGAATGCCCTCCCCCCAGTCCCCCTCTGCTACATTCCTAGGCTGTTTCATCCTCAAGAAGAAATAATAGTAATACACATATCTTTTTGGAAGTTAAAAATGGAATTTGGGGTGGGAGGGCTATGAAAAATAATGAACAACAGTTCATCACAACATATGACAATTGCTTTCGGTGGCTAAATGCCCCGGGTTGCCCCTTTAGATAATATAATAAGAAAAAAATGTGGCTAACCAGCGAGAGCTTAATGGAATTAGGTCTCACATATGCTCCTCTTGAATGTCACGTCATCTCACCCCACAAATACAAAGTTGTGTGTTGGAAAGACCTTGAGAAACACATATAGAAATTAGGAAGTCATTTAGATATTAGTGGAACTTTTTTTAGGAGCATGATCTGGCCCAGAATTATTTTTGAACTGGGAGCTAACACTTTCCTGGAAGAGAGTTTCCTTTCACATCATCTATTTTATTTTATTTTTTTAAAAGATTTTATTTATTTATTTGACAGAGAGATATCGCAAGTAAGTAGAGCGGCAGGCAGAGGGAGAGAGAGAAGCAGGCTCTCTGTTGAGCAGGGAGCCCGATGTGGGGCTCCATCCCAGGACCCTGGAATCATGACCTGAGCCGAAGGCAGCTGCTTAACCAACTGAGCCACCCAGGCGCCCCTCATATCATCTATTTTATTAGCAATGGCAAAGGTCTCTCAAATCTGTGAATAAGGTTTAGTGAGAATTGATGAGCCCTGTCTAAGAAAGAATCCTAATGGCTGTGGGTTGCTATTATATGGTAGAAGTCAAACTCAATTATCTTTAAATTCAACAATTCTGTGTCTACCAAGAGACTCTTTAGGACCTCTTCTATGTGTCTTTCTTCATTTGAAATCTTTCATTTGAAATCAGGCCTACTTTAGAAAGACAGAAAAAATTGAAATATAAAACCTGTGTTTATGAGAAGAGTGAAAGAAAGGAAGGAGTTTTTCTCTCTAGGTGTGGCTATTTCCAGTCTGGAAAAAGTAGACCATCAGGTAACCAATCTTGGCTACTCAAATTAGGCTCAAAAAAAGAAAAAGAAAAAGAACCTTATGGTTTATAACACGTAGTACGTTTAGCATTGCGGTATACAAAGACCAGTCCTACCAGCTTTCCCTCCCCCATGGCAGCCATTTCAGGAAAAGTTCTGTTTGGGAAGATAGAACAAAGCCTATCTTTATGCTGTTAACAGTACTGGGCTCCCAGGATTGGAGGAGGGGAGAATGGAGAAGGAATAATGAACAAGCAGGAGGTGGTACTTAGTTCTTAAATTTCACTCAATAAGAAATTCCTTCTCAGTAAGAATTCCTTCAGAGTAAAATGGGAAGGCATATTAAGGATTTGCAGTCTGTCAACTGTTATCCAATGTCTTCAAACAGGTCCTTTGAAATACACCCCTCTTTTTCAGTAAGCGTGTTCACATAATAATATGTTTGTTCACAGGCATTAGGATGACAATGGACTGGAAGGCCCATAACTGTACTGGGCTAGAATTAGGAGATTCTTTTCTAAGTATGAAGTATTCTCATTTCCATCATTCCTTTGGGTTGAGTAGAGCAGCCAAGATGGTGGTGGGGAGAGGTGTGGTAGTTGGGGGTGGGGAGTGTTATTGTGAGTGGAAGGTTAAGGCTGAGAATGTTTGTTTCCAGTGCGATAAGCGCCTTCCTTCTGTGAATCCTATCATTCACGTATCTTGAAAAATGTCCTGATAGGACAGGATACCGAATAGTTCCCTAATCTCAACAGATATCCAATAAGAATCTCAAGCTAAATTTAGTTTCACTGAGTTTAGCTCAGTGGTCTATGTAGAAAGCAAAAGCAACAGTTCTTCCATATGTAAAAGGAAATCAGTAGGGAAATAGCCTCTTGTTAGGACCCAGAAAAGTGCAAATCATTTATAGTTTGGTAGTGATGGCCCCTAGCAAGCCTTTAAAGCCAGCGGAACTTTGGTGGAGCAGGGTTTTTTCCCCAGCAACAACAACTCTTTGGGACTAAAGCCCTATTCATAAAGCTCCAGCTATAGACCTCATACTGTGGCCTTTTGGTCCTCAGTAGGCAGACATTTTCTAGTCCCTTAATTATTAAGACTTAGCTGCCCCACGTCTCATTTTGGGGGTGGTTAATGGAAGTTAAAAATTTTTGAAGCATAATCCATTTCAGGCAACAAGTTATTAACCGATGTGTTTATTTAGATATACACTAAAAATATAATTCTTTTCTAGACCTTGAAGACATAAGGAACTATGTAAAAGTCAATTCTTCTGTCAGGGAGTTTAAGTATAACTGGGAAATAAAAACTAGTACTTTAAACGATGAGTAATAATAATAAGAATAAACCCATAAGATAGTCCATGCTGATGTTCAGCTGGGTGTTAACATTCATTGAGCCTTGTAGGATATAGAGGAGCCATGTGTCTGGAGATAGTCTGAAAGCCTTCAGTACCTCATGCTGGGGACCTAGATTCTCTCGGCTAGCACTGAACGTGGACGCTACTATCCTCTTGGCAGGGAAACTGAATACTGACATCATTCTCTCATACAAATTAAGACTAATTTCACCAGCAGAAAGTAACTCTTATATTTATACAATCTAGAATAGAAACAATTGTGTACATCTTCATGAAAAATAATCTGGCTATTAAGCTATGCCTGGGTGACTGTTTCTGAGCATTTCCAGTAATTGTTTTCTACTCATTAATTCTTTCCAAACGCTCACTTAGCACCAAAGGTGTAAAAACTAATGGGATGAAAATTTAAGTTAAAAAATTATATCCATTAACTTGGCTTGGTCTGCAGTTGGTAGAGAGAGGGCCAGGGAAGACGGTCATTACTCTGTCGTAGCAATGAATTACTTGGGCCCAGTTTCTGAAACAGTAGCATTCCCTGAAGCATAGTTTGGGCACCTTTCAAACTATAGCAGTGATCAGAGGGAATTTCAGTACCTGGCTGTTGAAGAAAGATGCCTTTCGACACCTTGTAGTCACCATTATCATCATTAACACCTTCTAACCATTGTTTCTGAGTTCACTGTTCTGAGTACTTTACATACGAATTCATCTCTTCCTCACAGTGACTCTGAAGTCAGTACTGTTATCACCTTTGATGGTTAATCTTATGCGTCATCTTGACTGGACTAAGGGGGAATGCCCAGAGAGCTGGTAAAACATTATTTCTGGGCCTAACTGTGGCAGGATTTCAGGAAGGGATAAGCATTTGAAACAGACTAAGTGAAGAAGTTTGCTCTCACTGGTGTGAATGGATATCATCCGGTCAGCACAGGCCTTGAATAGAACAACAAAGGTAGAAGGGCAAATTTGCTCTTCCATTAATCTGAGACACGCATCTTCTCCTGCTCTCTCTGACAGCCCTGCTGGTCCTCAGGCTCTGGCTGGGATTTACACTGTCACCATTCCCACCACTCCTACCATGGTTTCAATCCTTGTTCACTCTTTGGCCTTCAACTGAGAGTTACACCATCAACTCTCTTGGTTCTTGGGCCTTTAGAATCTGACTGAATGACACCACTGGCTTTGGCTTGTAGGCGGCCTTCTCAGCCTCCATGATCACAGGAGCCATTTCCTGTAATAACGCTCTCCCTTCCACCGCATATCTCCCATTGGTTCTCTTTCTGTAGAGAACCCTAACGAATACATCTCCGTTTCACAAATGGGAAACCGAGCCCCAAATCTCACAGCTAGTGAGAGGCAGGGCCATGTTAACAGTCAGCGTTCTTAGCCCGAATGCCGACTGCCTCTTGGGTGAATTACTGACCACCCCTTCGGCTAAGGCCTAACCTCTGGGTTTAACTGAAGGAGCTGGACTCAGAGTAGTCCAGTTTGGAGATGTTAGGACTTCCTGTCAGCCAGAAGCATAAGAACCGTAAAAGGAAGAGATCTCTCCTAAGCTCACCAACAGCAGCAATGTGGTAGTGGCACGTTTTGGGCCAGGTACAAGATTTGTTAGGATGATCAATGTCTGCACTGATTCTTCCCTGGCATCATTTTTTTTTTCTTTCCTTTTCTTTTCTTTTTCACTAAGCTTTTTTTTTTTTTTTTTTTTAATTTGTTAGACAGATCACAAGTAGGCAGAGAGGAGGCAGCAGGCTCCCCACTGAGCAGAGAGCCCGATGCAGGGCTCGATCCCAGGACCCTGAGATCATGACCCAAGCCAAAGGCAGAGGCTTTAACCCACTGAGCCACCCAGGTGCCCCTAAGCTTTTTATTTTAATTCCAGTGTTTTTTCTTCATTTCTTACCCTTAAGAAAATCGAGACAGCTTGTAGCAAGTCTTGTTCTTTCCAAGGGCCTCATAGTGTCTTTTTAGACTTAGTTTGGGTGAGTAAATGTGGGCTTTACCTGAGGCAAAGAAGAATAAACATGTTTGGAGAGCATGCCTGGTAGTACTTGTAGGAGAGGGAATTCCATCCCCCTCTTATCATAAATGATAACTCTAAGGGAGTCTGGGAGAAGTCACATTTCTGCCCCCTTTCTACCCTCTTCATGGCTACCTTTCCCTCCATCCTCCATTCTCTCCAGTATGCTCATCTGGGCCACACATTTTTGGTTGATGTTTTTGCTGTTCATTAAAGTTCAGAAATCATGCCCATCTTTCTCTTTTTCTCACTGCCATCATGAAAGGCCAGCTTAGTCTTCCTGGTGCATTCTGAAGGTGCATAGACTAAGGAGGTAAAGGCAAGTGGGAAGCCTTGTTTACAGGTCCTGGCCTTGGCCCCATCTTCCTCTACAAATATACCAGACATGCACTAATTTGGAGAAGGGGGATAAGGGGGAGCTGGTTCATGCAGTTGCCCACCTAGTTCTTTCTTCCCCTTTTGGCTCTTGTTCAGGGTGTGTCTGTTATCTCCATCAGCAAAGATCCCTGGGGCAGGGATGGGAACTGTATGTCAGTACTCTCCCCTGAACTTCTCACATCAGGAGGACAATGTTAGGTAATGCTACCACTTCAATATTAGCGACTGACACAAGCTGAGGGAGGAGAGGCAAAGATATATGGTCCCAACAGGGCCCACGAATGGACTGGTTGTACCTTTGTCAATATTGAATCAAGAGCCATAAAATATTTCATCTTCTGTAAGCCAATAATCTCACTGCTGGAACTGTGTCCCGAGGAAACAGTTCAAAGTAAAACAAGATAATGGTAGGTATACAGTGCCCAGACCTTAGTTTCTAAATACCATTATCTAATAAAAGATATTAGAGATCCTTGGAGAAATGGCTGATTCAGATCTGGGGCAGGGAAACATTTTGTTGTTAGCAGATGAGCAGTTTTGAGTGGTGAGGTAGTGAATTATGCTTTAGATTGAGTTTGAGATACCTGGGAGATAACTACAGGTGTTCGGTGGGTATTACACGGATAATGGATGTGGATGTAGTTCTGCGTAGACATGGAGATACAGATATAGACAGATTGCAGATTGGTAAAAGGGCCCACCCAGCAGTTCCTCCATCACTTTGGAGAAAAATTCTCTTGGGTGCTTGGTAAAAATTGCATTTTTCTTGATCCCACCTCAGGGAGTAGAACATTCTTTTTTTTTTTTTTTAATAAAGATTTTTATTTATTTATTTGACAGAGAGAGATCACAAGTAGACAGAGAGGCAGGCAGAGAGAGGGAGGGAAGCAGGCTCCCTGCTGAGCAGAGAGCCCGATGCGAGACTTGATCCTGGGACCCTGAGATCATGACCTGAGCCGAAGGCAGCGGCTTAACCCACTGAGCCACCCAGGCGCCCCAACTGCATTCTTTTTTAAAGATTTTTTTTATTTATTCATTTGACAGAGAGAGACCACAAACAGGGAAGGGTCAGGCTGAGCGAGAGGGAGAAGCAGACTCCCCACCAAGTAGGGAGCCTGATGTAGGGCTCAATCCCAGGACCCTGGGATCATGACCCAAGCCAAAGGCAGACTGTCAACCGACTGAGTCACTCACGTCCCCCAAACAACTGCATTTTTATGACATTCCCCAAATCATTTTTTTTTTAAGATTTTATTTATTTATTTGACAGATAGAGATCACAAGTAGGCAGAGAGGCAGGCAGAGAGAGAGAGGAGGGAGCAGACTCCCTGCTGAGCAGAGAGCCCCATGCGGGGCTCGATCCCGGAACCCTGGGATTGTGACCCGAGCCGAAGGCAGAGGCTTTAACCCACTGAGCCACCCAGGCGTCCCCCAAATCATTTTTTAAAGCATATGTCAGTCTATGAAATATTTAAAGGACTGTGAATATGCAAGGAGCTACTGTGGGAAATTGAGAAGAGTGAGAGAAGCACGAGAAGACGTAACCCTGGGTCATATAGCGCCACATGGCCGTGAAACAAGAGTTTCACTGTGAAGCCCTGGCCAGTGTTGTTGAGAGGGCAAAAGGGATACTGAAAGCATAAATGTAAAAAGGAAAACAACAGAAGAACAGGAGAAAATACACATAAAATTTTACCCAGTCACAAGGTAGAGACTTTGTAAGCATAGAAGCAAAGGAAGGAAACACAGTATGGCCAGGTTTGACTTCATGAATGTTAAATATTTCAGTATGTCCAAAAAAAAAAAAAAACCACACACACACACACATAAAAAAATTAGAATAGGCAATTCCCAAAGAAAATATAATTGTCTATATATGAAAAAAATGTGTGTGAAATCATATTAAAAATGCTTTTTTTTTTTTTTAAGTAAGGTCTACATTCAACATGGGGCTCAACCCCAAGATTAAGAGTTATGTGTTCTACCAACTAAGCCAACCAGGTGCGCCTAAAAATGCAATTTTTATTTTTATTTCTTAAATGCCTTTTGAAAAAAATCCACGTATAACTGAGATCATGCAGTACTTGTTTTTCTCTGACTTATTTCACTTGGCATAGTGCCTGCAATGCCACTTCTTTCTTCAAGATTTTGTTGAGAGAGAGAGAGAGCACACACAGGAATTGGGGAAGGGGCAGAGGGAGAGGGAGAAGCAGACTCCTTGCTGAGCAGGAAGCCCAACTCTGGGCTCTGTATGCACTGTGAGATATTGACCTGAGCCAAAGGCAGACTCTTAACTGACCGAACCATCCAGGTGCCCTCTGAAATGGCACTTTTAACTCCCCAAATTGGCAACTACTTTTTACCAAAACATATAGTAATGCTCTGGCATAGAGAATAGGGAATAATCAAAGTCACCTGTTGTTAGTAGAATGCGTTTGGTGCAATTTTTCTGAAATGCATTTGGAAGCATATATCAAAAAGAAAATACTCCTACCCTTCAAAATCAATTCTGCTTCTAGGAACATCTCTTTTACATAAATGTAAAAGAGATGTTCCTTCCAGTATTATTGGTAATATCAACAAACTGGAGACAACTAGAGTATGCAACAGCAGTGATTTGGATCAATACATTATGGAAGTCACATAATGCTATATTTTTTTCTTTCTTTCTTTCTTTTTTAAGATTTTATTTATTTTAGAGAGAGAGCATGCAAGAGAGCAAAGGGGTAAGGGCAGAGGGAAAGTGAAAGAGAGACTCTCAGGCAGACTCCTGGCTAAACACAGAGCCCAACATGGGGCTTGATCTCACCCTGAGATCATGACCTGAGCCAAAACCAAGAGTTGGATGCTTAACCAACTGAGCCACCAAGGTACCCCATTGCTGTATTTTCTAAAGCTTTTACAAAACATGCTTTAGGGGCGCCTGGGTGGCTCAGTGGGTTAGGCCTCTGCCTTCGGCTCGGGTCATGATCTCAGGGTCCTGGGATCGAGCCCCGCATTGGGCTCTCTGCTCAGCAGGGAGCCTGCTTCCTCTTCTCTCTCTCTCTCTGCCTGCCTCTTTGCCTACTTGTGATCTCTGTCAAATAAATAAATAAAATCTTTAAAAAAAAAAAAAAGCATGCTTTAGTAAAAGGATCCCAAACTTGGGAGCCAAGCAGTAATGGAAGTGAGTGAAGTAGTCTGGATATAAAGTAGAGGCATGGAGAAGAGAACGATTGTTTTACTTTCCTCTTAACCTTACTATTATTATTATTATTATCATCATCATTATTATTTTTTTAAGAGCGCAAGTGAAATTAGGCATAGTAGCTGCAGCCTTAGAGGGAGTACAATGGAGTAGTGGAGACTTAAGTTGAGAGCACAGGCCCCATCTCACAGGATTCTCCATTCCTCAGCTCCACTTGGTTGACCATTGTATGAGCCAATCAGACCTCTTCATTGGCTATCAGTTTATAACCTTTGCTTTAAAATTTTTATTGGCAAGAAAGTATATATAATTATTAAGTGAAAAAAGTACATACTGCAATAGTGTTTGATATTAGTATATCATAGGATGGTATTGAATTGTATTCAATACAGTTCAATTGTATTCAATTGAATAGTACTTGTGTGCATTTGTGTGTGTGTGCGTATCTTAACACATGCCCAGCAAAAAGCCTGGAAGAAAATAAACCAAAATATGGCTTAATGTAGGTCTTATGATCAAGGCTGTTTTAATTCTTTTTTTGCATTTTTAGTATTTTTAATATTTTCCATAAGAAATGCATGCATATTACTTCTAAAAACACCCAAAAAGGGGTTCCTGGCTGGCTCAGTCAGAAGAGGATGTAATTCTTGATCTCAGGGTCATGAGTTCGAGCCTCCGCGTTGGGCATGAGGCCTACATAAAAATAAATAAATAAAAATAATAAAAGCAACCAAAAAAAATATCAAAAGCTTATTGTGAAAATACCGGGGCTGGAGTGTTTCGTTTTGTTTTGTTTTTTTCCCATAGGCTTGAGTTTTGACGCCCAAGACGAATATTCCTGAAAAGCTTGGCTGCAGACTTAACTCTAACAGTAGTGTTGTCAGCTCTTGACCTGGAGCTATGTCTGATAGCCTAGTTATTTATTATTATCATTGTTGTTGTTGTTGAGCTAGGTCTGATAGCCTGGTCATTTTATTATTATTGTTGTTGTTGTTACTAATACTATATATTCTGTTGTTTTTTAAATGTTCATTGGCTTCTGGCAAACTCATCACCTTTGCCAAGAAGTTTAAGGTAGTATGAACCAGTGAGAATTTACCTGTTCCAAGTTTTGGGAAAAGTTGTATTTCTTCACAGTTATAGATGTACACTTAATAAAGACAGCTATAGAAATAGAGAATATCTATTCAAGACCTCGCAGCCCTATTAGCTTAAATAGCATAAATCCGTGCACTATACTTCCATTGTTCAAATGTCCTTATAACATCGGTTATGAAAAGTTACTGTTCACACAGGTACATGGGCAATCTTAAACAGTGATAAGTTGGCTCTTTTCCCCTGAGCTTGAGAACAGCAGCCGATTCACACTTTGCAAGTCAGGCCAACAAATCTAGCGAATGCAAATAGAGAGTTGGAAACCTGTGAACGCTTTTATTCCCTTCACAGACGTATATAGCAAAATGGATTGCTTTGCAATTGTGAAGGGGAAAAAAAAAAAAAAAAAAAACAGGGAAGCAAAGAAGAAAAGAATGTGTTGGCTTTGTCTGCCAGTGGTTTGAGTAGAGGGTGGTTTTTTTTTTTTTTTTTTTTTTGGATGAAAAGTAGGATCTTAATGGGCGCTCAGTCAGCTCAGACAGCCTCTGAAAGCTCCTCTTGTCAGCTCCCTGGATAGAAAGACCCATTGTTTTCCAAATCTGAAGTTATCACTCTTCCCTTTATCCTTTCTTTTGGACCTTTTAGTGTGTTTGCTTTATCAGAATATTTTAATCCCTAATGTGGTGACTTGGTGTAATTTATCTCATTAAGCCTCTCCTATTTTCTTCTGTTTACATGACTAATATTATTGTGTTTTATAGAGCTTATACCAACAAGCCACTCCTTTGTCCCATTGTTTCAGCTCCAGGGCCAAAAATCAACAAATGAAGTTTTATCTTCCCAATCTTGGGCCTCACCTACTTGTCATTCGGTTTGTATAGATTGCATGAAGAGCATGTTCCTTTGAAAACAATGCAAGGATTCATTTTTATGACCTAAAAACAAACAATTACCATTCTCGAAAGGTCCTGGTCATCTCTCTTTATGAGTATAGACTGGCACAGACTCAACGAATGAGGGGAATAAAAGCATATACTTCCTTGTGGGTGGAAAGCCCAAAGTCCCCTACTAATGACGGCCTGCTCCCTAACTTGTATTTCTTTTGCGGTGCATAGAATATCCTAGAAGCAGAGGACCTGAACACTGGAAGGCACCTAGTGGGGTTATCTTGTCCAAACCCTGCCCTTCTCCATGACTACACCCAAACCAGGCTCAGCCAGACAGAGGAGAATCAGTCCTATTTTTAAGGCATATGAAGGAGGGCCTTCTCTGAACTAGTTATTTATTTTGAAATACCATGTCAGAAAATTCCTTTTCTAAAAATCCAGCCTAATAAATCTTCCATTGTCATTTCCTCCATGACTTTTTTGTTTCCAGATTGAAAATAAGTGGGTACTATCTTAAGGGAATCAACAACAATTTAATGAGCAATGATTTCCTACGAGGCAGCGGGTCTCAAACTTTAGAGACCATTAGAATCACCTGGAGGCTTATTAAAAACATGGATTGCTGGACGCCAACCCTCAGAGTATCTGATTATAGAGGTGGAGGAAGGCTTGAAAATTTGCATTTCTTGCAGGTTCTCAGATAATGCTGATGCTGTTGGACCAGGGACCCCACTTTGAGAACTGCTGATTCTAGGACCTCTCAAGGAGAAATATGAGAGTAATTAGGAGGCAGAAACAAGTAGATTAACAACAAGTTAAGCAAGTTAACCTCCACATGGAAAGTGATGTTAAACAAATTAACCTCTACATAGAAAATGCTAAATGCCTATCAGAGAAGTTCTTTGCTGTCACAGAGCTCATCAGCTCAGAGGCCAGTGAGCGAAGCAGGCCATGAGCAGGAGTTTAGGATGTTAGCCGTGTGAGTATAGAGGAGGAACACAGCATTCAGGCTAGATAGAGAACGGGCCTAAAAGTCTCTCTGCAAAACCAGAAGCCCGAGGAGTAATTCCCAAGTTGATTCTTCAGGAAGTGAAAGCATCCAGACAGAAGGGCAGAGGTGGCCTGGCTCTTCCAGCAGAAGGAAAGAGGGAGCAGGGAGTTTCATGGAGCAGCATGTCTTTCAGTTTTCTCAAAGGAGGGGAGGGTGACAAATGAGGTGGGCAGGGGCGAGATCAAGAAGGAACATCAGAGGGGCACCTGCCTGGCAACTCTTCATCTCAGGGTTGTAAGTTCAAGCCCCATGTTGGGTGTAGAGATTACTTAAAAATAAAATCATTTAAAAAAAGAAGAGAGAGAGAGAGAGAGAGGAATGTCAGAGCAGGTTGCAGGAATTTGGCAATATTCTGAAGACCACAATTTGACATTGACTAGAAGGACAATTTAATAAGGCTCCATATAAGGGGACATTTGAGATAAAAGAGAGTAGACAGCTATCTCCAGTGCTTGTACTTCCTTCTTTCAAACTAGGACTCCTCTACCGGGTTTACTTTGGTTTTCAGCTGATATCAGGGCTTGACTAGCCTTCCAGCCTAGGTATAGACAGAATTTCCTTTCCTTTTAATTCTGCTGAGAGATTTTGGAATTTCATACAGGGGTTTATAAAGACACAAGGCAAACATAAAACCAAAGTGAACAAAGATAATACAGAAGTTAGGTCTGGAAGTAAACGGACTAGGGGCTTCTAGCTTCATTGCTTGCTACCTATACTGCCTGGAGCATGTTACTTAACTCCTTGTGCTATAGTTTCTGTACTTAAATTGAGGCTTAATTCCCTAAGAAGATCGCTAAGATCTTTTTGTGGTCTGGGCCCTATATGCCTTTTTCAGCCACGCTTTCTGCTCCAACCACATAAACAGTCCTTCAGTCTTGTGTTCATTATGCTCCCTTCTACCACAGGGCCTTTGCACATACCAATTCCTCTGGAATAATTCTTGCCTCCCTCTTCAGTAATTTCTGCATTTAGATCTAAGCCAACTCCTTCTAGGAAATCTCTGATCTCCCTAAATACATAAACTCCCTCCTATTATAGGCTTTTTTGTTATGAGGAACTTTGATGTGATAGCTCTTAGTGGTTTTTATTTGTGAAATTATTTGCTTAATGTTTGTCCCCGACTAGAGCAGGTTTCAGCAAACTATAGCCAGCCTTGATCTGTACCCTGTTTTTGTAAGTAAAGTTTTATCGCAACATGAGCAAGCCTACTTATTTACATATTACCCATGGCCATTTTTGTATGACAATGGCAGAGAGGAGTAGTTGCAGTAGAGACTTTATGACCTGTTAAAATATTTGCTGTTTCTTTGTAGCAAAAGTTTGCCAATTTCGGTACTAGACTATCATCTTTATGAAAGCAGGTACAAGGTCTGCTTTTGTTTATTCACCTGTCTTCAGCATCTAGCCCAGTGTCTGCTCCATAGAAGATAATATTTGCATTTCTTGAATAAATGCAAGGAGATTTTTTTTAATGCCTATTTTATCAGAGTGTTAAAAGGATTAAATAAGATAATATATGTAAAGAACCCCACAATATAGTGCCTGGAATATAGCAGATTGTTAATGAATGTTAGCAGTTATTCTCCATTGTTCATTCGGGCATTTTAATCATTTTTCTGGGTCTGGACGTACGCTGCCCCGGCAGTGGTCTGAATTGCATTTCTGCTCTTCACCTTTCCTACCATCCCTTGTCCTCTCATCTTGGCCTCTGGGATGAGAAAACCATTTCCATTTTGGGCTCCAGGAACTCCTTCTTTGGAGTCATATTCTCAGCAGTGTCTTCTCCACCCTTTCTGGAGATTTCCTTCGAGGGTGTTCCGTCTATTTGAAAGCATATTATTCTCAAAGCTTGTCCTAGCCTTAGGGTGACACTCCTTTCACCTGCCCTGGAGCTTAGCTTCACCGGGTCACCTAAGTGATGGCAGTTCTGTCTTGTCTTATGGCCACCTCCTTCAGGGACAGCAGACAACGTTTCTTCTGGTTCAGCAGGAGAAGCTATAGTGTTGGAGGAGAGCTCCTAAAGAGAGAGCAATGTGCAGAAGCTCAGGAACCGAACATGTGTGGTTTTATAGGCGAGAGGAAAGAAGGATCAAAGCCCAGCCCAGAGGCTGTTCAGCCTGGATGTGGGCCCAGCTGGATGTGGAACCCCAGAGGAGGGAGCGTTTACTAAAACCACAGGTCAGCAAGCTGTGACCGATGGGCCCGATCCAGCCAGCCTCCAGTTTTTATGTGCCTCTTGCACTGAGAATGGTTTTTACCTTTTTAAATAGTTGGAGGGGAAAGCAAAAGAAGAGTAACACTTTGTGACATGCAGAAAATATATGAAATTCAAATTTCAGTGTCCATTAATAAAGCCTTATTAGAACACAGCCATGCACATTCCTTTACGTCTCTGGCTGCTTTCGTGTTACAAAGGCAGAGTGAAGCAGTTGGCCTCAGAGATCATTTCCAGCCCATAAAGCTGAAAATGTTTACTGTCTGGCCCCTTAGAGAAAAGGTTTGCCAACCCTGGAGTTACACTACTAGCCTCAGCTGTCAGAACGACTTTGATCCAAGCTGAGCTGCATGACCTGTGCGTACCCCACCAGGTCCCATCTCGGGGTGCAGCCCAGGGTATGGTAGGGAAGGAATGGGTTAATTGGAGGAATCATTCCTGATGGAGGTGGGAAGGGATGAGAGGAGAGAACAAATCAGTCTGGTCTCACCACTTCCAGCAGTGGGGCCCTGAGCTAGGGTCTTCACTCTCTAAGGGGCAATTCTCACGTTCTGAAATCCCAATAATTATACGTGATGTTGCGAGGACCGAAAGAGCAAATGCGTGCAGCCTTGCCTGGCATCAAGTAGGCACTCAGTAAATCCTCACTGCTATGACTAGGATTGGATGGAGTACACCAGGGGAAGAGCTGGCCTTGGAGAGGAGAGAGCCACCTCACTTAGCAATCTGTAGGTTAGAGAAAACGCCAAGGACACTGGGGATAAACAGACCCGGGGTCACTTCAGTCTTGGCTGGTGATGCGTGTTTTCATCACTGCTGTTTGATCTCAGTAACATGGTTCGACTTCTCTGAGCCTCAGTCCCCCTGCCTGCCCTTTGATATAGCCCGGGTGTCAAGGGAGGACTTCCTACTCTTTGATTAAGGAAACACATCCCTCTGGTACCACCCATCACAATTTTGGGTGCTACACAGGGGGCTTCTGTTTCACCCTGTGCCAACAAGCCCATTCTGAGAATTCTCTTTCGGCAAGCATTTCATAAGCTTAGCGCATTTATTGGCGATCAAAAGAGTGTCCCTTGGGAGAGCGGAGCGTGTTGTGACCCTCAGCCTGCCCCACAGTCTTTTTATAAACCTCCTGCTCTCCTCTGCTCTGGCTCTTCTTTCTGAGTGAGGAGCCCCCAATCTCCCCCCACCCCCAGTTCTCCACACATCACCCCGTATCCCTGCTTTACAGCCCAAAGAGGCTGAATAAGGCATTTTCCCACAAAGATGGTTCCGTCCCCAAGAGGAATTCTTCTACCAGCTGCTAAAAGAATAAATTTCCTCTATCCCCTAACAAGCAAAATAGGGATAATTATGCCTACCTCACAAGGTGTTTGTGGGAATTAAATGAGCTAATGTATCTGCCAGCTCCTGGCATGCAGCAGGCATTCAGCAAATGTTACTTCCCTCCCCTCTTGATTCTGCCTTTGAGATTTGAAGGAACAAAGAGAAACTGAGAGACATTTTGAGGTGGGACGAGCGTAGATAAAGCAGCCAGGAAGGTCATCTCCTTGACCATCACCCTTCAGTGAAGTAGAAGAGATTCTCTGCCAAGAGAAACTGGAAAAGGTGGAGAGGCTCGGGGCGGAAACCAGACAAGACTTAGTTTATCTTGGAGTCCATCCAAGAGGGTTTAGTTACTAAAACAGCAGTTCCTGTACATAAATCCTTCAGGTTCTTGAAAAATATTATTAAATCACTCCAGTATCATAAATAATCCTAATTTTATTAATCTTTCCTTTCAGGCCAAAGCGCAGCTCCTGCAAGGCTCCCTGCCCTGAAGGGGAAAGGCCCCCAGGCGGAGGGCAGTACCTGGACCCCTGTCTGAAGGGTATTAGATGGCCTGCAGGTAAAACTGACCTTTCCTGATGCTTCTGAGACTTTCCAGAGTGCAGCTCTCCCTTGTAATCTTTCCTTAAGTGCAGGGTTCACAGAGGGAGGTTTATTAGCAAGGCATGGCATGCAGGGGCATGGGAATTCATGGAATTCTGTTTCTTGTCTATTTGGACTTGACTGATGTCCTGTTTGCATTAGTATTATTTTGCTTTCTTTTTCTTTTTATTTTTTTAAACCCCAGACTTCGTTTTTTTAAACCTCTTCCAAAGGAACTGGTAGAGGGGTCTCTTCCATTTTGCTAGGGGCCAAGGATGTTTCTACCTGATGTTGTGAAAACATATAGTTGTAATGAGTTAATGCCAAATTGTACCCTAATGCCTTAGGAAGCCCTTGCTGTCCTCCCCAACTGCCCTCACCCATCTCTCTCTCTCTCTGTTTTTTGTTTTTTAGCCAAGAAATTACTCAGTTTCTCTGTCCAAAGCAAAGATAAGTTGAAGAAGAGCAACACCTGTCTCTGTTATTGTTTGGGGCCAACACACACACACACACACACACACACACACACACACAATACCTAGGGATTTAGGAGACATGGGTTCAGTTCCTGTTGGTCCCCGGTGTGTCTTCTGAGTCTTTATTAAATATTTTGGCTGTATGAGTTATGTTTTCCTCAAATATAAAATAATTTGTGACACCAAAAACTGTCAAGAAATATAAACAAAAACCATGCACAGAATCCTTCCACCCTCAGAAACCCCACTGTGAACGTTTTGATGCATTTCCCTAGACTTTAGTTTTCTCTGTAGTTGTGCGTCCATAATTACTAAATGTGGTCTGGTGAAGCCAGCTTTTCCACTTGCCTTTATTTCATGATCATTTACTTACTGATCAGTAAACATTTATCAAAAGCACCCCTCTTAGTGGCTTCATAATATTTTTAGTGTTTTTCAATCATTCTTAGATTGTTCCTCAGGTAGGCTGGGTCTCCTTCTTCACCGTATAAATAACACTGCAGTGAGCCTCTTTGTACCTGGTGCTTGCATATTTGAAAATTTCCATAGATGGCATTCCTAGAAGTAGGATCACTGGCAAAAAAGAATACTGAAACCTCTCGTTAGTCTTTATTGACTTTAGCCACTCCAATCTGTTACATTTTGGATCTCATAGCAAAGTGTTTAGGAACTGAAATAACAAAGGTTCTGGCTAATGTTTGTCTATACGGTGATTTCATGGTATGCAGCTAGAGGACAATAAAATATAATGTTGTGTTGTAATTATGATTTTGCAACATTCCTAGGTGATAGTCATAATAGCTAACATTTATTAGGTGGTTAATATGTACTGGCCCCTCGTTCAGTGTTTTACAGATACTAATTTATGGAATCTCGCCACAGCTCTAGGAGGTAGATACTACTATCATCGCCATTTTACAGATGGGAAAGCTGAGGCACAGAGTGGTTAAACCATGTGGCAGGTGGCTGAGCCAGGGTTAAAATCGAATCATGTAGGCAACAAGCCCTTAACCACTAGATGATCCTGCCTGGAAATAACCAAGTGGGAGAGTTGCCTCATCAGCCACATGTTGAGGCTGCAGTGAGAGGTGGGAGGGGTGCCGAAGCTGGAAGGGGCATGGTGACTCCACTGCTCCCTACTGGGTTGCAGACCTCCTTCCTGCCCTCTTCACTAGCTGTGCACTGGTCTAGGCAAGGACAGGTGAGAAACCAGGCTGCAAAGCCCTCGATTCTGTATTTGAAAGGAAAGACGAATACATGTCAGCATGGTCTCGGGAAGCTGATTATTTGGAAGGGAAAAATAATGAAATACACTGCTTTAGCGTTTTGATTTTTTTGTTTTCGTTTTTGTTTTTGACAGTCACTCAAGCATTAGGCTTGCCTAATTAGAGGCAATATTTTCGTGACTTTTTTTTTTTTACCAATCCCATTTGAATGGGTTCTCAGCTCATCTGTTGCTACAGTATTCAGAAGTGAGCTGCAGAACAGGAGTCTCTGGAGATGACCGTAACCATGAATTCTGAAGGAGATAACTAATCATTTTTGATCCTGTCCACTGCAGATCGCCTTGGTTACAAATGACCTCTAAACAACTGTTCGACTTGGATGGTTCTGAAGGCACCTGTTCAGGGCTGAAGTTCTGATTAATAGCCATTTTCTTTTGTCCCACCTCCCTGTGTTTACTTAAAATAATACCAGTGTGACAAAGATTGCACAGGGTGTTTCTATTTAGGTAGCGAAGACTGGTGATGTGATGAAGCAAAACACAACACAGCCACCACAGCAAACCCAGTGGCAAGTACGTCCTGCTTCACCTTCCTATCTTGCCAGGTTCCTTTTAGGGAAACCCAGCCAGAGGACTTGCCTCTGTTCACTCTGCTCGGGATGGAAAAGGGTAAAACTTGAAAGAGCACCAGCAGTGAACTAAGGAAGAAAGAACCAGAGAATCTTTTGGGAATGCTGCTGCCATAGACATCCTCCCATGGGGTCGCTGCAATGGTCCCAAGGAGAAGGGGCCTGGTGGAAGCCATCTCACCTTTTATGACCTAATTTTGAAGTCACGAAGTGTTATTTCTGCCTTATCCTGTTTGTGGAGACCGTAGATTACCCCGCTCCCACCCCAGGTTCAAAGGGACCCTGCCTCTCAGTGAAGAAATGTCAGTATCCCATTTGGGGAAGAGTGTGTGGCCAGGATGTATATTAGTGTGGACATCTTTAGAAAATAGAATCAATCATACTTGTACACAAAAGAATGTTAGTTCATACATGGAAAAATCCCTGAAACTCGAGCAGTTATCAAAGATCCCCAAAAATCATGGTGATTGAAAATGTACTGGTTGGTGGGTACAGTGAGAAAACTACCTTTTTCTTCCTACTCTGAATTAATGAACATCAAATTTATCCATAGGTAGGGGCACCTGGGTGGCTTAGTTAGTTAAACGTCTGATTTTGACTCAGGTCAAAGTCTCAGGGTTCTGGGATGGAGCCCTAGTCGGAGTCCCCACTCAGTGGGGAGTCTGCTTGTCCCTCTCCCTCTGCCCCTCCCCTTATTCGTGTTCTCTCCATCTCTCTCAAATAAATAAATAAAATCTTTTTTTTTTAAAGATTTTATTTATTTATTTGACAGACAGAGATCACAAGTAGGCAGAGAGGCAGGCAGAGAGGGAGGAGGAAGCAGGATCCCTGCCGAGCAGACAGCCTGATGCGGGGCTCGATCCCAGGATCCTGGGATCATGACCTGAGCCGAAGGCAGAGGCCCTAACCCACTGAGCCACCCAGGCGCCCCTCAAATAAATAAATAAAATCTTAAAAAAAAATTTATCCAGGAACTCCTGGGTGGTTGACTCAGTCAGTTAAGCATCTGCTTTCAGCTCAGGTCATGATCTGGGGGTCCTGGGACCGATCACTGCCCCCTCCAGGCTCCCTGCTCAGATGGCGGGGAGGGAGCCTGTTTCTCCCTCTCCCACTGCCCCTGCTCCCTTCCCCAACTTGTGCTCTCGCTCTTGCTCTCTCTCTCTCTCAAATAAATAAAATCTTAAAAAAAAAATCCATAGGTGGTCTCACTGGGTTTTACCTAGGAAGCAGCATTTTAAAGATGACTTGTGTCCTTGATACCAGAACCATCTTATATTTTACCATATTATTAGGCATGGATCAAGTTCAAATCCCTTGTTACTTGTAGTGAAAGGTTTCTGGTCATCTTATTTTCAAATGTCATTTGTAAGCATGTCCTTTCTCCTTGCTTGAATAATGAGGTTTTCCCTCCAACTGGATCCTTCTCATGCTTTTAATAAATAACGATCCAGGTTTTCAGGATCCAGAATACACCGGAGCTATAAAGTAGGCACTGCCGAAAGATGTATTAACTCCTTCAGGCCTCCAAGGTGCTATTTAAAATGTTATTGCTTCATATCCCATAATAGAGGCTTGAACCTTATTGATGGCCTTTCTCTCGGTTGTGTGTGTGTGGACGCTGAAGGCTAGGAGAGCAAGAGTTGATGCACTGGAACAGGAAGCTGAATTAACTCTTTCAACAAGGCTTAAAAGAGAATATATATATATTTTAAAAGATTTTTATTTATTTATTTGACAGAGAGATCACAAGCAGGCAGAGAGGCAGGCAGAGAGAGAGGGAAACAGGCTCCCTGCTGAGCAAGGAGTCCCATGTGGGGCTTGATCCCAGGACGCCGGGATCATGACCTGAGCCGAAGGCAGAGGCTTTAACCCTCTGAGCCACCCAGGTGCCCTGAGAATATATGTTCTTATAAACTCTAAAGCTTACATGGTACTGAAGCTTCCAGAATAAATCAGTAGCTAAGATAATGTTATTAGATGTTATAGTTACTGGAAGGATTACCTTGTTGATGCTGGCTGAAAATAGGTATGTTTTGTACTTACAATATGGCAATGTTTCCCATACCATACAAAAGCGAAGTTAGCAATAAAAATATGTGCAGCCTGATTACACACAGAAATCTTCAAACTGTCATCTTTTTTATTACTATTAAAGGTTACTCAAGTTTGTGCAGATATCTTCAATTCATAGGTTCAGCTGTTATTTGAAATAATGAAATAGAAAGATAAAACCATTGATGGCAAGTTTTTAAAAGTCTACCTATAATAATAAATGAATATGTGGGAATACAGGGGCAGCCAAATAATAGATATATTTTGGATCTTGTATAGCTAGTGAGTGGTCTGATAAATATGTAACAAACACCTCTTAGGCAAGGGAGCACTGACTTAGCCAGTTTCTGTGGTGTGTATCTCCACCATGACTGATTTCATTCTACCAACATGGCATCACAGAATGCAGAACTAAGAGGAGATATGTTCAGTGGGCTCTTGGGAACTATATGAGCCAATCCTACACACCACTGTTTACAGTTTTTGGAAAGGTACTTGGATGGTTCCTGGATAAGCCTTGCTATAATACTAAGGGGGGAAAAAAAGAGAAATTTTGAGTGGTGCATTTTGTGGCAGGGACATTTAATAAATGCTCATTGGATTTCTGCTTACTCATTGACGATTTTCATGGGCCAGTGGACTGGGAACAGGGATGGAAGCTTTTAAATTGATATGCAATGCCCAGCTCTCTCTTGCCTTGCCACTGCAATAAGGAAAGTCACGTGTTCCCCATTGGTACAGGTACAAGATGTAGAACACAACCTGTATCAACATGGTCCCACAAATGTTGTATGGAGCCCAGCCCCCAGACACCAACCCTGCCTGTCTACCATGCTTCTCTTAGTGATTGCTGCCTAACAGGCCATCCCGTACAGAATGGCTTCAAACAATTTATTGTTATGTCTCACAGCTCCGTGAGTTGGCTGGTCTCTGCCAGACAGCTCTGCTCTTCCCATTTTGGGTTTCATGCGATTGTAGCCTAACGGTGGCTGGGGCTGGAGTCCTTGGAAGTCCTGGATGGAATTGAACTGAAGATGGCTTCTTCAGGCACATCTGGGACCTCAGTGCTTCTCCACATGGAGTCTAATTCTCGAGACATCTGTGTGTTGCCTCTCTTTGCAGTAGGATGGCCAGATTTTTATATCATGAGGCTGTCAGGATTTCCTCAGGTTGAGGCTGGGAACTGTCAACAGTATGACTTCTACATTTTCTTGTGAGTTACGGGACCAGTGGGGGCAAAGAGAGAGGTGACTGTCCAAGGGTGTGATTCCAGGAGGGAAGAGTCACTGGGGGCCCTCTTTGGAGAACATCTACCACGTACCACAAATAAGAATAGAACTTTGCTGTGTTAAGCCACTTAGATTTCGGAGTTAATTTGTTCCCTTAGGAAAACCTAGCATAATCTGACTAATCCATAAATCAGTACTGTATTAGTGAAGATGGGGTAGCCCCCACCGCAAAAGCAAACCTCAACATGTGGTCCTCTGGGCGCCTGATGGCTCCCTAGTGCTGCCTCTGTTCAGTGGTGACTGGGCTGTCCAGATCTCTTGCATTTTGTTGGTACACCATCTAGAACATGAGGCTTCTAGTTTAGTGGGGCCGGAGGAAAGAGGACAATGGGGAACTGACTCATGGCTCCTGAGCACCTATTAACCAGAACTGGTTATGTGCCTCTTGTCCCAACTATAAGCAGGCCAGGAAATTTGATGGAGCATGTGGATGTTTTGTGATTAGTAATGTCTCTGCCGTAAAATGCTGTAGAGCTCTTTGCCTCTTTTGTTTTCCCTCCCTTCTCCTTACTTTACCCTCTGTAAGAAATTTAAGAAGGGAGAGAGTGGAGGGGGGAGGCAAAAAGGAAGAAAACAAGGAAGGGGAGAATACAGGAAGGAATTTATAGGAAGCAAGATACGATCATTAAAACTATCAACAAAACAAAACCATTAACATGTACTGATAAACAAAAACTATTAACACATAACTGTAATAGCGGAGGTTTTCACTATGCTTTTAACCCCCCCCCTTTTTTTCTTTTTAATCAGCAATGATAAGGAAACTAAGCCAGATTAAGTGGTATCTTATTGGAGGTACAAAGGCAAACGAGGGGAAAGAAGTGATTGAAGAGCACTTCAGAGAGCTCGGGACATTCAAATCAGCAGGGCCTGATTACTTGCATCCCAGGGTACTTAAGGAATTGGCAAACCTATTTGCAAGACCACCAGCCTTTATTTTAGAAAAGGAAGGTTGGACAGAAGGTCCTGACAAGTGGAATCAGCAGATGGAGTACCTACTTTTTTTTTTTTTTAAACAGGGAAAAACATAACCATAGTAATTATAGACTATTCAGCTTATCTTGGATACCTGGGAAGATACAAGAACAAATCATCAAACAATCAATTTGCAACCACCTAGAAGAGCACAAGGTACTGGGTAGTAATCAACGTGATTTTGTGAAGTACAAATTATGCCAGACCAATTTAATTTTATCTATGAGAAACTGATGAGCCTGGCAGAAGGGAAAGCAATACTACAATTGGACTTCAGTAAGGTTTTTTTGTTTTCTTTTGTTTTTAAATGCACCCTCTGACAGTTTTCAGCATCAACTCTAGAAGAGGATGCTACCTACAACAGCAGTTGGGTGGCCATGCCTCTGGATCCGGCACGCAGACTGGTAAAAAGCAAAGATTCTGCTCCAGTCTGACATTTGTTAATAATAGTGTTATTATTTTAATGAACTGATGTGAACAAAGAAGATGAAGTGAAGAAGTGAAGAAGACCTTGAGATATAAATAGCATTCTCTACCACTGATGGGAAATATGAAAGAAAAGAGGAGATATAAAAACCTGTCGAAGAAATCCAACAGCTAAGTAATATGAGATCCAGGAAAGGAGAGAATAGTAAAAGAGAAATCATATAAGAAAATTTCCTAGAAAAGGACACACATCTTTACATTAAAAGAGTCTCCTAAGGGCCAACTATAATAAGTGGGGGAAATAACCCACTTGGATGCAACTTTGTAAAATTTCAGAACTCTAAGAATAAATAAAACTTTCTAAAAGCTTCCAGAGGGAAAAATTAGACCACCTACAGAGGAATGGAAATTGAACAGCCAAATTCTCATTAACGTTTCTGGCTGCTAGAAGATAATAGAGTAGTCCTTTCAGTTCTGGGGGAAATTGAATTTGAAACTAATTTCCATATTCAGCCAACCTATCAATCAACTATGAGAGTAGAACATAGGCATTTCACATAAACCAGAAAGTTCCCTCCTAGGACCCTTTTCTTAAGAAGTTACTTGAATATGTGTTCCAGCAGAATGAGGAGGTTATCCAACAAAAAAGTAGTCAAGGGATCTAACACAGGAAAGGGAAGTCAGATATGATACAAAATCTTCCTCTCTCTTTTTTTTTTTTTTTAAGTAGGCACCACACCCATCAGGGAGCCCAATGTGGGGCTTGAATTCACGACCCTGAGATTAAAACCTGAGCTGAAATCAAGAGTCAGATGCTTAACTGATTGAGCCACCCAGGCATTCTTAAAATCTTCCATTTTGGAACTGGAAAATGAAGAGCACCAAAGGGAAAGATTCTGGGGCAAAAGAGAATTCCATGCAGTTCATAATGTGATTGAGAGAACGAAAATCAACCAATCAGCGCACGTGGGTGGCTCAGCCAGTTAAGTGTCTGCCTTCAGCTCAATTAACCATCCTGGATCCCTGGGATCCAGCTCCAAGTTGGGCTCCCTGCTCAGCAAGGACTGTGCTCCTCCCTCTCTTGTTCTCCCTGCTTGTGCTCTCTCTCTTTCCTTCTCTGTCAAAGAAATAAAATCTTAAAAAAAAAAAAAAAAAGAAAAGAAATCAACCAACAATCTAACAAGGAAACCTTGAGAATAAGATAAGGTATATATTTAGTCAATAAAAAAGATAGGCAATTAAGAAATCCAGAAAAACAAAAGGCTAATTAAGACTATTTTCTAGTTTTGAAGAATTATAATATATTGTATGGAGTGTCAAAGAAAGACTAGTACATGGTGCTAAAACATTTTTGTTTGAAGTAGATTAGAGGTTATGACATTGCCCTCATAGAAAAGGAAATAGCAGTCCTGATATGCTACTTAGCTTGGCAGTGCAGAATATTGATGTAGTCTTAATGTAAGTGCTCTGATTGATTTTAAACTCTTATAGTCACCCTAAGGACAAAGTAAGGAAGATCTTGGTTATGTTGCAGGGAAAAAAAAGGGAACATCAATCTTCATTATATAAAAGTATAGCTGACAGAAGGTGGGAAGTGGAAAATGGAGGAAAAAGGAGAAGGTTACTATCACTGATAACCCACAACTTCTATAAGGGGAAGTCAAGATAGTGACTCAAGTTTTTAGAATGAAAAATTGAGGCATAGCATAGCATACTATTTAAAGTTAATAAGAGTAACCAAAACAAAACTTAAAAATAATGTATAAATATCCCAAACTCAGAGGCATTGGGAGGAAGAAGAAGAAAGCACAAATGAGATGAATTCTTATTATTTCATAACTGGAGGCCATTTACAACCAAGAAATTGAAAGGAGGAATGATTTTCTAAACACCCTATATATTTAAGGAATGCATAATTCATGAGTGGTTTTTCATAGGCATACCAGTAAGATCCTGGGACACAATCTCAGAGCACAGGTATCAGCAATCTCTGTAGCTTAAGGACACATCATGGTGCCAATGGCCTTGCAGCCATGGCATTTTTTCCCATTCCAATATTCATGCCTAATTATAAGATCATGTTTGCAAACTTCAAGTTGTCTCTGCTTTAATACTCTCTTAAATTTTCTCAGAATTATCACTGATATTTCACAGAGTACTCTTTCAGAATCAATAATGTGGTACATGGCCACGTGGCCTCTTTATAGTGTTTTATTTCATTTAACTTCTTTTCCATAAAAGAAAATTCTCAGAATTGGGTTTTTGCTCCCACTGAATGAAAGCTTAGATGACCTTGTTACTGGATAAAAACTATTTTAAAATTATAACTCTAAAGATTAAAATAACATAAAAGTCACTTGAATCACGTCTTGTCGTTCCTGTGCATTTAAATCACAGCATGGTTCACAAGCTACTGTTAAATGATGGCAGGTGCAAGCAAAACTCTGCCATAACTTCCTAAGTGAGATCCAAAAAATTCAGTCACTTAAGATGTGGCATCAACTTAGTGCAGAGTTAATAAAATGAACAAGGTGAGCCAGCTGCAAGAGAATGGAGCCAATCACCAAACTTGTCATATCCAAATTCCCATTATCCAGGAGGGTGTAATTACAAGTTCCGCTGTACTTCTGGTTACTGGCTAAAGTGGCATGCCACATAGCCACACAGATAAACACAGTTGCCATACACACTGCCTGCTAACTTTAAATTATGCAATTCTTGATTACTCTTGGCAGGAGTTAAACCATTTCAAATTTTGCACAAAATAAGTACTTACCCAATAGGCCAATTACATCATTTCAAATATTCCTTATTCTGATTTATCTAAAATATAACCATATTGTAAAAGAGCAGTTAGTATTTAGTTCTTAAAATTGGGGGTTGGATGGGAGCTATTTACAACTATAAGAACTAAAAGCAGAAAGGTTTAAAACAATGTTTACAGGAGATGACTGGAGTTGGGGAGGAATCATCATAAGCTTCGTTGTCCCATTTCATCTATACTGCTTAATTTATTACAAGGTGCATTTACTACTCTAACACTAAGTATTATACCTCTTTTACTATTTCTTTTTTTTTTTAAGATTTTATTTATTTATTTATTAGAGAGAGAGAGAGAGAGCATGAGAGGGGAGAAGGTCAGAGGGAGAAACAGACTCCCCATGGAGCTGGGAGCCTGATGTGGACCTCGATCCCGAGATTTGGGGATCATGACCTGAGCCAAAGACAGTTGCTTAACCAACTGAGCCAACCAGGTGCCCTCTTTTACTATTTCTGTAAGAAATACTTGTTAAAATACTTGTAATTCTTCTTAAAATGCGATTCCCTGCTTCCAAACATAGTCTTACTGAATTTGATACACTTTGCTGGGGCCCAGGAATTGGCACTGGAGCTATTGGCTTAGGCGTAGATCTTACTAAAAGGTTTGTTTGTTCATCCTCTTAAACTGCATTTCAGGATTGAGCTTCTTGTGATATCATTACGTGCTGTCCTGCCTTCTGTGGTGTTTACCATATCCTAGCATCCTTCTTTTTTATTTCTTTACCACCAAGATGGAAAAAAAGATAACTTCTCTCTCTTTTTGCAATGGTCTTATCAAGGGGAGTAACAATTCTCAATATCCTTTAAGCTGTGTCCCCTCTTGAACATAGAACAGCTAAAAGAATCTGTTAAGTTTTAAAATTCATGACAGTGAGCGGTTCTTAATTATGTAGGGAGAAACATTTTGAGACTGTCTTTGTATCTTATTTTGATGCTGATCATTTTTTCTCATGCCTGTGACTGCAGGAATATTGATCTCAGCTTTACTTTGACCATTAATGAATTATGATGGCAATAAGCAGAGACACACACCTCCAGCCTCCTGGGAGCTTAATCTTCTGCTACAACGTTTGCATTTGTAAGTCAGCACCTGTGTAATCTATATTCTAACTATTTGTTATTCTCCTTTAATTACATATTGGTGGTGGTCCATTTGCAGCCTGAGAGCAACCAACTGGAGAGTCAAAGAGATTATTAAAATATTGACTTTAAATTAGAAGGCCAAAAGGAAACACAGCTGGGTTTGTTCCTACCCATTCCAATATGATGGCTTAGGCATAGTTATTCCCTTTCATGTCAAGGAGAATTGGGTCTAAAAAATTAGTACAGAATTTTTACCTTTAAAAAAACTTGAAGTATGATTAACATACAATGTTATATTAGTTTCAGGTATATAACATTGATTCAACAATTCGGCATATTACTCTGCTCACCACGATAAGTGTTCTCCCCGTCTATACCATACAGTGCCCTGGGGTCGTCACTGTTTCTGTTAGCATGAGCTTTACCTCATCTCGTGTCACCATTTTAGTCAGTAGCGGATACATTTTTTACATCCTATACTTCCTACTTGGTGCAGATCAGCCACTCAAGTTGGGGTTTAGGGGATTGTGGATGGCCAAGTCACTCCCAGAAATCTTTTCCTTTTAGCATTTTGGTAAATAACATTCTTATTTTGACATAATTTCAAATTTACACGGAAGTGTCAAGAATGGTGCAAGAAATCCCCTATACCCTTTATTGAGATTCATATTTATCTACATCTTGCACCATTCACTTTCTTCCTATAAATCTATTTTTTTATTGCAAACTCTCTTTCTTTCCTGAATCATTCATGAGTAACTTGGAGACATTATGCGCTTTTACTCTGAAATATTTGGGTATTTTCCTAAGAACAGCATTCTCTTTAATAATCATGGTTGTTATCAAAACCAGGTATCTTAACAATGATATAACATAAGCCTCATTCTAAATTTAAATTCACATTTTCTCAATTGCCCTAGTAAATAATTTTAAGCTCATTTTTCCCCCAGACCATTTTTTTCCCATGCGTTGAATTGAGTTGCCATGTCTCCTTTGTTTCCTTTATTTTGGAAAGGTTTCTTAGCCTTTGTTTCCTTAACTTGATTTTTTTTTTTTTAAAGATTTGATTTATTTGAGAGAGAGCGAGCGAGAGAGCATGCATGCACGTGTGAGCATAGAAGGGCAGAGGGGAAGGGAGAGGAAGAAAGAATCTGAACTCCACACTGAACATGGAGTCTCATGCAGAGCTTGATCCCATGACCTTAAGATGAAACCAAGATTTGGATGCTTAACCCACTGAGCCACCCAGGCACCCCTTAACTTGACATTTATTTTATTTTATTTTATTTTATTTTATTTTATTTTATTTTTAAGTAAACTCTACCCTTAACTTTGGGCTCAAGGTCATGAGCCCAAGATTAAGAGTCACGTGTTCTAAGCACTGACCCAGCAAGGCACCCTATCAACTTGGATTTTTTAAAGAGGGCAGATTAGTACTCTTCTTTGTTTTTGTTTTTTAATTTTGTGGAAGGGACCCTCGTTCTAGGTTTGGCTGGGGTTTCCTCATATTTAGGCTTGAGTTACATATTTTTGGGCACAGATACCATTGAGGTAATATGTCTTTGATGTATCATATCAGGAAGTACCTGATGTCCATTCATCCCAATATCAGTGACATTGGCATTGATCTCTTCTTAGTTACAGCTTTTCTCTTTCTAAATTACAAGTAATTTCTGGGAAGATACTTTAAGATTATATCAGTATCTTGTTTTTAAATGTTTTCTGACTACTTTAGCATTCACTGCTGATGTTCTGACTCCATTATGCCTTATGGATTTTTTTTTTAAGATATTTATTTATTTATTTAACAGAGAGAGAGAGAGAGAGAGAGAGAGAGAAAGAGAAACAGCAAGAGAGGGAACACAAGCAGGGGGAATAGGAGAGGGAGAAGCAGGCCTTCCGCTGAGCAGGAAGCCCAATGCAGGGCTCGATCCCAGGATCCTGGGACCATGACCCGAGCCAAAGGCAGATGCCTAACGACAAAACCACCCGGGCACCCCTCCTTATGGATTTATTAATTGGCATTTTGCTGTAAGAAGGAGCTTTCCACTCTCCCGTTTATTTATTTATTTAAATATGAACTCATGGATTCTTATGTTTTTTGGTGGGTTATAATCTTAGTGTTATTTTTTTATTTTGATACCCAGATTTTCCCAGCTTTGTCCAGGGGGCAGCCCCTTCAACCTGGTTTGTCTTTTTGCTATGGTTCCATGGTGCCTCCATGTACCTCCTCACCCTCTTTAGCTCATCTTCTATTTACTCTGCCCCATCCCTGGAATTTCTCCAGTGAGCCCCTAGGTCAACTTTGGTAAGAAAATCGAATGTATCTTTTATGCCTGCCCTCACTTTTCCCTTCATCTTTCAGTAACCTGTCCCATGAGTCCCTACTGTGACCATGATTTTCAGCACTAGCTAGAGAGAGAATTCTGATCAACTTATTTTACCTTAAAACTGTTTTGGAATGATTGTATTACCTTTCTTAGAATTATTTGCAGTTTAAAAGAGGAAACCAGTTAGGAAGCAATACTCAATTTAAAGAACAATGGTCATAGGATTTTAGTGGTAAAGGAGATGGTAGATCACAGGGTCACAAACTCATGAACTTGGGACCCTGGCATTTAGCATGAATGTGTGTGTGAAAGGCCATTGGTCTTACAACAGAGAGTGTGGCACAGGATGGGTGGACCTAGAGGCTACAAGCCTACCTAATGACATTTAAGTAAAAATAAGTGAATAAATAAAACACTGGGCAGACCAAGCAAAATTTGTTTATAATTCTCGCTTATCGGGGGGTCTATTGTTAAGGACTTTTGTATTAGAAAAAAGCTAACTTAGTGGTTTTAACACTGTGCTTAGAGGAACCCCCAAGGTGCTTTATGGAACTTTCCTGGCGGCTCTGAGAACACTGTGGATAGATCCACTTGGCCTCCTAAACTTCTGCTTCCTTAATTACCCATTTGATGTGGTAGCACTGTGTGAGATTCTGTTTGAAGGAAGGGATCTGTGGATTTAAAAACATATATTTTAAGACTGATTTATTTATTTTAGAGAGAGAACAAGGCAGGGGAAGGGGCAGCGGGAGAAGGAGAGAAAGAAACTTCAAGCAGACTCTGGGCTGAGCACAGAACCCGAGGCAAGTCTCCATCTCAGGACCCCGAGATCACAACCTGAGCTTAAATCTAGAGTTGACTGCTTACCCATCTGAGCCATCCAGGCACCCCAGGATCTGTGGATTTTAAAACCAGTTTGAAAACCACTGAGGCAGACCGGCTCCCTCATCTTGCTGATAAGTAAACTCAGGCCATCTGGGGATAACCAGCATTGCCACGGTTGTTAGTGGCGGAGTTAAGGCAAAAACCCTGGCCTTCCAATATGTGGTCCAGTCCCTTTTCCCTATACAAAGCTGTTTCATCTAAAGGTGGAAAATCAGGTTCCAGTGCAGTGGGTTGTCCTAACGTCATTTACTATACACAAATCAGTCATATCTGAGTGAAGATGTCCTGGGTTGGGGCACCTGGATGGCTCAGTGGGTTAAGCCTCTGCCTTCGGCTCAGGTCATGATCTCAGGATCCTGGGATCAAACCCCGCATGGGGCTCCCTGCTCAGCAGGGAGCCTGCTTCCCTCCCTTTCTCTCTCTGCCTGCCTCTCTGCCTACTTGTGATCTCTCTCTGTGTGTCAAATAAATAAACAAAATCTTAAAAAAAAAAAAAAAAAAAAAGATGTCCTGGGTGAAGACAGCACTCTGTGCTCTGAAGACAAATATCCATCTTGATTCTATAGCTTTATAGTTTGAACATGTATCTGAGTGAATATTTGGGTAGAAGAAGCCGGTGATCAGACTGACATGTTAAAATGATACTTTACAAAGAAATATTATTTCTTTTTTTTTTAAAGATTTTATTTTTAAGTTATTTGTACACCCAACATGGGGCTTGAAATCACAAGCCTGAGATCAAGAGTCATACGCTCCACTGACTGAACTAGCCAGACCCCCCAGGAAATATTATTTCTAATAATTATATCAGTGAATTTTTGAAGAATAACTCTTAAAACTGCTAGAAGTTTTTTTCTTAATTGACAGAATATCAAGGAACTTTTCCTTTTCCACTCTTATGAAATCATCCTTTTACTATCATAAGGTTTGTCATTTCTCCAGTGAAAATTTGCACATTTTAAAGAAAAATAAACTCCATTATAAATAATTGTATAGACCTTATAAATCACTTGAATGCAACTCTTTTAATCATGTTGTGATGTATTAAAGTCCCTAGTTTTATTACAGTATAATAACTAACAGCTGGCCAACTTGCCTAAGTTATTCTGTTCTTAAACTTTTAGACGCTGTCTATGCAAAACATAAAACTGGAGTAATTACCTGAGTACTCTTGCAGGGCCAGTTCAAAATCCCCGTGTCTCTTTTGTCTTTCATACAAAAATGAACTTTGTCTTCAATCACCCACTTCACTTTCCCTTGTGTAGTAAAGGTAGAAATAATATTTTTAAGAGGAAGATATATTCAAAATGAATGTTCATTGTCAACATATGATTTAAAGAGGACAGGGACCAAGGCAGCATTGGCCCTCAAGTCCTTACAAACTAGATTTAAAATATGGCCCATTTGAGATCTAGGTCCAAATGTGCTTCTGTCCAGATTCCATTCACTTTGGTAGATGATAGATTGCTCTTGGAAGAGGCGTTACTTTAACCTTTTGTGGGTTATTTTCTGAAACTTTAGACTGTACTATTCCTTTCACTCTTTTCTCTGTCATCTCTCCTTTTGGGAGAAGGGAGGTTTTTTTATGTTTTGTATTTTTTTTTCTTTGAAAGGAAATACTAGAGAGAATGAGTGAAAGTGCAAACAATCATATATTATTACTTAGCCTGAAATGAATTATATTAGCATCAGTGTCTACTTTTTAATCAATTACGGTCCATACATAGGCCTTCCTATTATAACTTCTTTTTTTTTTTTTTAATTTACTTATTTATTTGACAGAGAGAGATAGATCACAAGTACGCAGAGAGGCAGGCAGAGAGAGAGAGAGGGAAGCAGGCTCCCTGCTGAGCAGAGAGCCCCATGTGGGGCTCGATCCCAGGACCCTGAGATCATGACCTGAGCCGAAGGCAGAGGCTTAATCCACTGAGCTACCCAGGTGCCCCCCTATTATAACTTCTTAACTCATGGATACTTACATTCTAATTATTTGGATGGATCTTTTTGCCGCTATCCTATAATTTCTCATTGCATTTGTCAGTTTACTGAGTTTATTATTTGACATGTTAGATTTCCCCTCTTATTGACCCCACAGGGCTATACGCATATTTATTCTATTTCATGGAGAAACAGTTATTAAGTGTTCACAGGGTTCATGGACATGTTTCTATCTGTTTCCTTTTTCTTCCTTTCCCTTTTCTATCTTGAAATTGTCTTCACCTTCTAACCGTAAGAAGCAGGTTGTAAGGGGGTAGAGTTTATAAAATATAATGCCTGTCTCACAGGGCCATTGGTAGAAGTAAATAAAACCACAGCTAGAGGGGCTCTTAGCGCAATGCATGACATCCAATATTTACTTTTACTTTTCTGTCCTTTCAGGAATCTTACTTTGGCAAGCTTGATAGGTCATCAGAACTGCTGTGTGGGACAAAATTTTCCTTTCAGTAAAATGAAAATCCACCTAGGAGTAACTAAGCATGGCTCTTGTAGGATTTCCATTTAAATGACAATGGATAGGTTAATATTTTTGCCAAAGGTGGAAGCAAGACAGTGTAGTGTGAAGGGAGGAGCCTTGGTCATAGGACAGAAGACTGGGGCTCAGTCACTAACCTGCCAGGTGACCTTAGTCCCCTCGCTTATGGGCTTCAGTTTCTTCAACTGCATAAGGATGTGGATGATTCACAGGGCAGTTTTAGTTCTAGAACCTGATGATTCTATTAATGCAGCGCTTTTAGAAATGGATTTATCTGTGTGATGGAAAAAGTCCGGGACGATGTACAGCCATGTGTTCCTGCTGGTTATTCTAGAGCGCTGGGACCGAGGATGGCCTTCCTGCCTGCCTGCCTTTCTTTTTACCTTCCTCTCTTCCTTTTCTCCCTCCTTCCCTTTTTCTTTCCTTCTCTGTCGCATTTTTTCTTTCAGTAATTATGTGTAGCTCCTTCCATGAGCTAGACCTTCTAGCTAAGCTCTGGGATACACGAGTGAACAAGGTGTCAGTCCTGCATTCATAGAACTTATAGTCAGTCTCTCTTCTCCCAACCTCCCCATAGGAATGAATATGTATGTATTTCTCTCCTGTCCTGAAAAGTGTCACACATAGAGAGACCATGAAGGAAGAGTACCATGAACATCTGTATCCCCTAGATTCACCCATTATTAACATGTTTTGTTCCTTCTTCTCTCTCTCTGTGTATATATACATGTGTATTTTATCATTTAAAAGTTGCAAGCACTGTGCTTCACCCCATGCAATTTAACATGCATCTCCAAGAATTAGTATACTCTCATAATCATAATACCATCATCAAACCTAACTTAGCCAACCCCCCCAAATTATCACCGTCCTTATAGAATTATATAATGTCCATTTCATATTCAGATTTCCTTAATTGTCCCAAATATGTCTTTTTTTTTTTTTTAAGATTTTATTTATTTATTTGACAGAGACAGAGACAGTGAGAGAGGGAATACAAGCAGGGGGAGTGGAAGAGGGAAAAGCAGGCTCCCTGCTGAGCAGAGAGCCCGATGCGGGGCTCGATCCCAGGACCATGGGATCACAACCTGAGCCAAAGGCAGAGGCTTTAACCCACTGAGCCACCCAGGCACCCTCTGTAGGCTCTTTTAATAAAGAATTATTCCCCCACCTTTTCTTCCTTTGTGATGACATTGACTTTTGGACGAATCCAAGCTAATTATCTTGTAGAATATACAAAATTCTGGAGTTGTCTCTTTTTCTCTGTGGTGTCATATAACTTGTTTCCATATTCCATGCATTTACTGTAATCTGGAAGTGAATCTAGGGCTTTGATTAGACTTATGATACATGTTCTTGGCAGAAATATTTTATAGATGAAGGTGTGCTATCTAGTTTAAATTTTCTAATCTAGTTTAAATTTAAGATCACTTACTACTTGTGATTCAAAAATAGAAATAAATTTAAATGTTTATTGCATGACATGTCATTGAAATAAAGCAGACAAAGCATGAGTTTTGCTAGGGGAGGCCTGGATTTGAATGCAGGTTCTGTACTCTCTTAACAGCTTGACCACATCACATTAACTAACCTAGTCCTTTGGTTCTCCACAAAAGGCCAGGGAAGACAGAATTACTCTGGAAACTTTCTTGAAATGTGCATGCTTGTCCCACCATTCCCCTCCTAAGCATTTTGTAAAAGAAGTGTTTGTTTTGACTACCCCTCATTCTTGCCACCTTTCTCACCCCCACCCAGGGTTAAATGCCACCAGAGCTCTGCCAGGTGAGAAATTTAATCTGAAAAATTTAAAAAATCTCTACCTTGAAGCATTGTCACGAGAAATGGAGATTAATAGTAAGACAGGTAAAGGGCACAGGACAGAATCTGCTGCATTATTATATGCTCAATATATCACCACGGTTATTCTTATTGTTGTGGTGTTTGCCAAAATGAAAGAGAAAGAGAAAGAACTTGAAAAGAGGGCAGAAGAAAGAAAGGAAAGAAGAATATTAGTTTCTACATGGTTACTTCAAATAACTTTCCAGCAGTGTTTTGTGCTTATGTGGTGACCTCAGTAAATGTTCACCTGGGACAGTGCTATGACACAATCATCATTAACATTTTTGCAGCCCTTTACAGTTTACAAAGCACATCTGCGCTCATTATCATGTTGGATACACACCGTCTTTCATGGAGATAGATGTGTTTCCTCCTTCGCCCGAGGACACAGAGGAATCAGTGGGGGGAGTGGTGGGGCACAACTTAGGAGTTCTGATTGCACAACAGACTTCTTTTGCTGAAAATGTGCAGCCTGGCACAGACGCCAAATGTCTCCTTTCTAAATTTCTGACCGGAGGACTCTTCCCTTATGGTGTAGGTTACTGAAATGCTTAGTTAAAGCTCCCTGAGTCTATTTCAGACTTGCAGCTCCTCAAGCTGCATTGGGTGACATTTCCTGTACTGTCAAGTGTTGTCAGTCAGCCAGAAGGCTTCCGTTATTTCTTGCTCTCTGCTCTCACAGAGAGAGAAGTACTGGGTAATGAACCTGAATTAACACCGACACATGCATATTAAAAATGCATTCAGATCCCTTAGCTGGACTAATTCCCTTGCTCAAATCGTATAGCATTGGACAGATTAAAAGACACCCAAATATTGGCCCTTGTTCTTTGAAGGAGATAAATTTGGTATTTCTCTATGTTGACATTGAGTTTTTTTGTATGGTCATGTTTAGCTCTTTTTTGAGCAGGAAAAGTATTGCTATTTTAAATAAAAACAGACTATCTTTGGTTTAGCAAACTAGTAGTGTAACATAAATCATTTTTGGAGGAGATGAGTTTTTTTTTTTTTTTAATTAACTTCAAGATCTTTTCTAGTTTCTTTTGTGATATTTCTCCTTTGTACCACGAGGTATTTAGATGTGTATTGCTTAATTTGCAAATATTTCTGACTTCCAATTATCTTTTTGGTAATGATACTTGTATTTCTACAATGTTTTAGTATCTCTGATGTCCAGGGAGCAGATTATTTTTTCTTTTTCTTTTTCTTTTTTTTAACGTAGGCTCCACACTCAGCATGGAACCCAGCATGGGACTTGAACTCACAACCCTGAGATCAGGACCTGAGCTAGGATCAAGAGTCAGAGGCTCAACCAATAGAGCCAGCTAGGCGCCCCCAGGGATCAGATTCTGTGTGATTTCGGTCATGTGAAAGTTGCTGAGACATGCTTTGCTATGAGATTATGTCAATTTTGTAAATATTCCAGGTATACTTGAAGAAAGAAATGTTTTCTGTAGTTGTTGCTGGGAATGTTCCTTGTACATCAGTTACAGCAAGTTTGTTAATCTTGTTCAAACCATCTGTATTTTTTTTTTAAATTTTATTTATTTGACAGACAGAGATCACAAGTAGGCAGAGAGAGAGGAGGAAGCAGGCTCCCTCCTGAGCAGAGAGTCTGATGCAGGGCTCGATCCCAGGATCCTGAGATCATGACCTGAGCCCAAGGCAGAGGCTTAACCCACTGAGCCACCCAGGCATCCCAAACCATCTGTATTTTTAACCAACTTACTTGTTTTGACTGTTGGCCCACTCTGGTATTTACTCAAAGAGGGGTGTTTAAATCTCTCAATAAGTGTGTGTATGGATTCATTTCTTTCTTCAGTTTTTGCTGTATATATTTTGAGGCAAAGTTATTAGGTGGATACATATTTAGAAGAGCTCTGTTTTCTGGTGAATGTAACCTTTTTCTCACAAGGAAGCATTCCAGTTTATCTCAACTTCTGCTTTCTGTTTAAAGTCTACCATGATATTACTACAGTTATACCATCTTTCTTTGGGTTAACATTTGCATCCTCCTTATCTTCCTTTTCCTTTTTCTATCCAATTGCTCTCAATCTTTTTAAATATTTTATGTGTCTCTTTTAATATTCTACCATATTTCCCTTATATATTTTTGCTGACCTCTTAAAGTTAAATTTCAGACATTGTGACTGTTCAAACTAAATTTTAGCATACATCCCTCCCAGATAATTCCCTAATATCATCTAATACTCAACTGATACTCAAATACTACCAGTTGCCTGTAAGATGATTTTTATAACTCTATGGGTCATTGCATTTGACTGTGTTGCTGCTAGTCTTTTTTTTATTTTATTTTATTTTATTTATTTATTTTGACAGAGAGAGATTGCAAGTAGGCAGAGAGGTGGGCAGAGAGAGAAGGGGAAGCAGGCTCCCCCTGAGCAGAGAGCCTGATGTGGGGCCCCGATCCCAGGATCCTAAGATCATGACCTGAGCTGAAGGCAGAGGCTTTAACCCACTGAGCCACCCAGGCACCCCACTGCTAGTCTTTTTAAAATCTAGAATAAGCTAACTTAATTGACACATTGTTGTATTAAAAGTGACTGACTATAAGAAAATGACACAGATATTTTACTTATTTTTTTTTCTTTTCTGATTATGTGTCATACTTAAAAAGGTCGGAAAAAAAAAAAAAGCCACACAAGGATTCCAAGGAAACTGTCAACAATCACTAGAATCCAAGTGGTACCTGCAGGAAGAATATATAGGACTTTTAAGACTATGACATGATATGAAACAGATATTTTATTTTACTTTTTTATTGTGTTATGTTAGTCACCATAAAATACACCATTAGTTTTTGATGTAGTGTTCCAAGATTCATTGTTTATTTACAACACCCAGTGCTCCATGCAATACGTGCCCTCCTTAATACCCATCACCAGGCTCACCCATCCCCCCACCCACTCCCCTCTAAAACCCTCAGTTTGTTTCTCAGTCCACAGTCTCTCCTGGTTCTTCTCCACCTCTGATTTCCTCCACTTCACTTTTCCTTTCTTTCTCCTAATGTCCTCCATGTTATTCCTTATGTTCTACAAGTAAGTGAAACGATATGATAATTGACTTTCTCTGCTTGACTTATTTCACTCAGCATAATTTCCTCTAGTCCCATCCATGTTAATGCAAAAGTTGGGTATTCATCCTTTCTGAAGGCTGAGTAATATTCCATTGTATATATGGACCACATCTTCTTTATCCATTCATCTGTTGAAGGGCATCTCAGCTCTTTCCACAGTTTGGCTATTGTGGACATTGCTGCTATGAACATTGGGGTACATATGGCCCTTCTTTTCACTACATCTGTATCTTTGGGGTAAATACCCAGTAGTGCAATTGCCAGTCATGGGGTAACCCTATTTTTAATTTTTTGAGGCATCTCCACACTTTCCTAAGGTTGCTGCACCAACTTGCATTCCCACCAATAGTGTAAGAGGGTTCCCCTTTCTCCACATCTTCTCCAACAGTTGTTGTTTCTTGACTTGTTAATCTTTGCCATTCTAACTGGTGTAAGGTGACATCTCAATGTGGTTTTTTTTTTTTTTTTTCAATGTGGTTTTGATTTGAATTTCCCTGATGGCTAATGATGATGAACATTTTTTTCATGGGTCTGCTAGCCATTTGTATGTCTTCATTGGAGAAGTGTCTGTTCATGTCTTCTGCCCATTTTTTGACATGATTATCTGTTTTTGGGGTGTTGAGTGTGAGAAGTTCTTTATAGATCTTGGATATCAGCCCTTTGTCCGTAGTGTCATTTGAGAATATCTTCTCCCACTCCTGATGGCTAATGATGATGAACATTTTTTTCATGGGTCTGCTAGCCATTTGTATGTCTTCATTGGAGAAGTGTCTGTTCATGTCTTCTGCCCATTTTTTGACATGATTATCTGTTTTTGGGGTGTTGAGTGTGAGAAGTTCTTTATAGATCTTGGATATCAGCCCTTTGTCCGTAGTGTCATTTGAGAATATCTTCTCCCACTCCTTGGGTTGCCTTTTTGTTTTGTTGACTGTTTCCTTTGCTGTGTAGCAGCTTTTTATCTTGACGGAGTCCCAGAAGTTCATTTTCACTTTTGTTTCCTTTGCCTTTGGAGACGTGTCTTGAAAGAAGTTGTCGTGGCCAATGTTGAAGAGGTTACTGCCTATGTTCTCCTCTAGGATTTTGATGGATTCCTGTCTCACATTGAGGTCTTTCATCCATTTCGAGTTTATATTTGTGTATGGTGTAAGAGAATGGTTGAGTTTCATTCTTCTATACATAGCTGTCCAATTTTCCCAGCACCATTTATTGAAGAGACTATCTTTTTTCCACTGTGTATTTTTTCCTACTTTGTCAGAGATTATTTGAGCATAGAGTTGAGGGTCCATATCTGGGCTCTATGTTCTGTTAGACTGGTCTGTGTGTCTGTTTTTGTGCCAGTGCCATGCTGTCTTGGTAATCACAGCTTTGTAATAAAGCTTGAAATCAGGCAGTGTGATACCCCCAACTTTGCTTTTCTTTTTCAACATTTCCTTAGTGATTCAGGGTCTTTTCTGGTTCCATACAAATTTTAGGATGAAACAGATATTTTAAAAATCACTTAAGCTGTATATAAGAAATACAGTCATACATCTTGTTTGTTATACTAATCTGACATGCAAAGAGTAGAAGTAAGAAAAAACAAGGGCTTTTGTATCTGCCACCAATTGTGAGCATGACTACCTTCCTGATATATTTATCTATTTCTATCTACCTACCTATTTATCAGTATTTTTAATATGGTTGAGACCATTCTGTATAGAATTTTGCCTTTAGTATAGCAATTTTATATCACATTTTGTACCTTCTTATTCTTTAAAATTAATGTAATTATAATTTTTAATGGTTGCATAACATGCTGTTAAGTGAATGTACCATGATTTTGCAAACAGTCATCTCCTGTTGAATGTTTAGGCTTTTTCCAGTTGTTTCTAATGCTTAATAATAATATCATAATAATATATATAATAATAATATAAATAATATGATCATAAATAATATCATAAATATCAAAAATCATATTTTTGAATAAATTTTATTCATTATCATTTTTACATTTTATTCATATTATTCATATTATTCATTTTACATTTTATTCATTATCATTTTTACATTTTATATTATATCCTTAATATAGAGGGTGGGATTATTTTTGAGGTAGTCTCATTATAGAGAAGTAAAATTTCTGAGTCTAAAGGGATAACCTCTTTTAAGGCCTTCCAAATTTTAAAAATCCCAAAGCTTACTGCATTGGATTGGATGTCCTCTTCAAAGGGGACACAGCTTGGGAGGTCTTGTGAATAATTAGTTACTACACACCTATAGTGGATACTTGGTTTTTAACCCACCTGTTACGAAAGCCGATAGCACCATATATGTTCCTAGACTCCTTGAAGTAAGGGCGTTGGCATGTGACCTGGGATAGATCAATCAGATTGGCCCCTTCCACACTTCGAGGCTGAAGCTGTTTATGCAAGGAAGCAGGTACAGTGGAGACTCCATCTGGAGCACATGTGTAGTGGCAGAGCCGTGAGCAAGGCAGCAACTGATGTAAGGTGCTGAGATAAGTTCAAGCCATGAGGTCCAGCATGCGATGTGTTGGCAGCACTGTCCTTACCAGCAGGACTCAGATATGATTTTGGCTCTGCCCTAACCAATGTCTAGTGTCTCATATTCTTTACCATTTACTGAGCCTGGTTGATCAGTCTTCCCTGATCTATGTTAATCCTAATATCCTTTAATAAATTACTTTTCTATTAGAAGCAACCAGAGTTGGATTCTACTGCATATGAAAAGGAACTTGACCAAATTTCCATGCAGTGATTCTCCCCCTGGGTAGCAGGACTTATTTTAAACAGCAGGAGAATTGGCATGCACAACGGGAGATTTGGGACAGTAGAGAGGGCTCAGTAAGGTAACCTGTCAGGACCAGGAGTTGGGAAGGTCTGGTTGAATGAACTGGGGTAGTGTTGGAAGGTGAAGATGAGATCAGCTTCTTAAGAAGGTAATACGGATCATTCTTGGACTCTCGATCTGGTTGTAAGCAGTGATTCAGGTGTTCAGCCCTCGGAAATGTGACTCCAGAAACCAGGTCTGAGAAGGTGACTAAAGGTTAGTCCACTGAACATCTGGTGAGCCAAGCAGCCTTACTTGGGGCTTAGTATGGATGTGAGGCTGTAGGTGGGATAGAGAGGTGGTAGCAAATGAAGTTGTGTAGACTGGAAGTGGAAGATTACAACCCTCATGGAAAACCGTGCAACCACTTTTGGAAATTCTCTTTAGCAATTTCTTCAGAAGCAGTTTTCAAGTAATACTACCAAAGCAGCCTCATGACATACAAGGTCTGCTTTGTGTCTGACCTGAACCTGTGTTGCCCCAGCTGGATCACCTTTGCCATGGGGATGGGCTTGGGGTAGATTTAGGCCATTTTAAAAATGCCGAGAACGTAGACTGTAACCACTGGGGATATTTAAAAGGCAATCTTTAGAATAACTATTTATTTAGCCTTTATAGGTTTCCAAAGTTATACCAGTGCTTCACATTAACTTTCACATTCCTTTAAATCTCCCAACAACCCTGAAAGGTAGGAATTAGTAACCCTGTTTTCCAGATGAACACACAGGCTGAGAAGTTAATTACCAGATAAGACAGCAAATGAGTAGTAAAGTGAGAATTCAAACCCAGATCTGGTTCACTCAAAAGCACAGGCTCGTTCTTTAGGCAGCACTTAGGGAGGGTCCAGAAAGACTTTAAACAATTTCAGCATTACTCTTGTCTCCTCGGGGGACTGCTTTAAAAGGAACATTGTACATCTGACTCTATAAATCTGGGATTTTAAAAGTCACAGTTAAATAAATAGAAGTCCATTTGCAAAAAAACCAATAGGATTCTGCCCAAATGTAGTGGATTGCCCTTGGATTAAGGGCTTAAAAACAGTGAAAAGTAAGAAACAGTAGATTTGAATAAAACTCGAGTAATCAGACATCTTCACTGATTTTCATATGCAGCAAAAGCTGCGGGTTTTTTTTAAAGATTTTGTTTTTAAGCAATCTTCATACCCAACCTGGGGCTCAAACCCACAACCCCGAGATCAAGAGTCACAAGCTCCATGGACTGAGCCAACCAGGTGCCCCTGTACTAATTCAATGACACATTGAAAAGTTAGCCTAGCTCGTGTCACCCTAACTGCAGATTCTCTCTTGCATGGGCATGCACCTTCCTGCCAAGGTACAGAAGGGCAAGCCCACTTAGGAAGGGATTCATTTCTGAGCATTTCTTTCCACAGTTTTTAATGTATATTTCTTACCACATGTAATAGCTAGAAATCTAACCCTCTAGACTTCATTTGGCTAACAGCAGGCCTGTCTTCAGACAGACACTAATGCTAAGCAGTGCTATCTTCCATGCTGTTCCTTTCCTGCTACACTTATTTCAGACATCCCAGCTTCCAGCCAGACAGTCCTAGACTGCCCCTGCACAGCAAGCAAAATAAACCTGTTTTGTAAAAATCACTCCTTTGATTTGTCCCAGCCTTGGACTCTGCTTGGTTAGGGGCACTGGTCATGAGGCATGTCATCTTGGGCCATCCCGATGGGGTGGGGAGTAGACCACCCGCGGCTTCCCAGCTGTACTGCCTGTGGAGCAAAGGGTTCAGAGCAAAAGACTTTCAAAAAATACAATAATAGTTAAAAAAGAAGAAGAAGAAGAAGAAGAAGAAGAAAGAACAAAAGGGAGAAGACCTCTTTGAAAATCCTTACTGTTTCCTACTGTCTCCTACAGTGATTGCCTTTTCATTAGTGTTGGCCTGACAATGTGGAAATTTTCTTTTCACTTTGCTATCTGCCTAACCCTTGAGTTAAAAATTGTGGTAAGCCATCTATCAAGGTTAGCTAAAACAAAGTTGGAACTGGGAATCACCACCTCGTCCTTTAGCTCTGTATAGTCTCTATTCATCCTTTGAAAAGTAATACAATATATTGTTTTACTTACTTGAGAGAGAGGAAGAAAGAGAGAAAGCTCAAGCAGGGGAGAGGGAGAAGCAGGCTCCCCGCTGAGCAGGGAGCCTGATGCAGGGACTCCATCCGAGGACCTGGGATCATGACCTGAGCCAGACAAAGGCAGGTGCTAACTGACTGAGCTACCAGGTGCCCCAACGATACTTATTGTTCAAGATCCCTTTAGTTACTGACAACCAAAATCTAAATTGGATTTGTTGAGGGAAAAGGGAAGAATTTACTAGGGGGATATTAGAATATTGTAAGTAACCAAAGGTGTGGTTAAAAGTTAACCTGTGAGACAGGGCACCTGGATGGCTCAGTGGGTTAAAGCCTCTGCCTTCAGCTCAGGTCATGATCCCAGGGTCCCGGGATCGAGCCCTGCCTCAGGTTCTCTGCTCAGCAGGGAGCCTGCTTCCGGTCTCCTCTCTCTGCCTGCTTCTCTGCCTACTTGTGATCTCTCTCTGTCAAATAAATAAATAAAATCTTAAAAAAAAAAAAGTTAACCTGTGGGAAAGACAAAGAAATAGCGAGAAATTTAACACAAAGTAAAATAAAACCAGACCCAGGAAGCAAACTGCTATTAGTATTCTTTTCATCTGTGCTCTTCCTGGTTGTTCAGGTCATTGTCTCATTATAGATATTGACTTTCACATATTGTAGTTAAAACACCAAAGAGGGACTGACTTTGTTTTTTAATTCCAGACAGAAAAGTCTTCTGGAAGGCCCTGATTATCCTGGCCTTGGACAGGGGCCCCAGCCTGGTTTGATCAATTGTGTCAGTTGCCTGGGGCCATCTAAAAACATGGCAACATGGTACCCCAATCTCTCTGAACCACATAAGGAATATGGAATGGAGTAATTCTAAGAAGGGAGTTTCTTGGAAGGAAGAAGGGGTTCTAGTCAAACAAAATAGCAGATACCTGCTATAAATATATATATTATATTTGCCCATAGACCTGAGAAATGGTTCTTATCTGGTTTTGTCCACTTAGCAACCAGACTCTTGATAAAAATCAGAAATCAATTTGATATGTATATTTGGCAAGAACTATAGGATTCATTCATTCATTCATTCATTTTAACTTGGGATTGCAAAGAAGGCAAGATATATTAAGAAAAACTGGATCCACATTCTGAAGAAAACCAAATAATGGTAGTTTACACTCCTGTTTACCCATACCACTGTGGAAGTGGATTGTCATGAGTTCTCATGTTCACCTCTCGTTCCTCCTCCTGAAAGCAGTGACCACTGCAAAATTATGTAGCTAAGGGGATTTTCTGTGCTTGTTTGGACTGGATTCTCTTCCGCATGCTCTCCATTGTTTTTGTCTTACCTGGTTTGGTCTAAGCTAAGGTGTCCACTTTTTATCTTGGAATTCTTATCTCTGTGTGTTGCCTCTGCTAATCTCCTGGAATGGCTGTGTTCACCGTGGCCCCCTGACCTGAGTGAGTTCTGTAGGCCCTCTCTTGGGTGACTCTCTCTCCAGGAGCTGATGGTAGGTGAAATGTTCGAAACTCCCTGGGCAGGATGCATCTTTTCCTGACTGTTGTCTGAAGAGCATATAAGGAGATTGTTCCTTTACTAAACTCTTATGTAAGATCATGAAACATTCCTTCTCTCCACCATCTATCTCACCTGACTCCCTGACACAATATATTGCCAGGAACCTAGATATTATTGTTCATTAATTCATGTCTAACGTGCACTGGCTTATACTAAGTGTTATTGAATATCTAAAAATAGGCACAGAGCCTGGAAGTGAGAAGCGAAAATTGCAAAATAGTTGGGTGGAAAAAAATGCTGGGACACATAGAGGCCTTTTGATATTTTTCCCTGTGGTTATCTTTTACAGGTTAAATAAGATTAATATTCTTGGTGAACCAAGGGCAATTAGCCACTTTAGATGTTTTGCTGCTTCTTAGCCTGCTCCAAAATCTTTTATTTATTTAATTTAACAGGACATTGCCTTGATTGGGGTCACTCGAATAAAATGCTTTGCTTTACATGTTTGCAATCATGTTTGCATGTTTGCATTTCTGAATTTTTGCATTTCAAATCAGGCAACTAGTTTCAGCAAATATACTTTCATGTACATATAGCATGAAACCATTTTAAAACAAACCCCAAAAATGGTCTTTAGCAGTGAAAGGCATTTTCTATTTTTAGGAAGAATTTTGGGGGGAGGGAGGGAGAGAAGTTTGACTTTATTTTAAAAAATAGTACAGTTGAGAAGCATCTGGCTATCTCAGTCCATCAAACCCCACATTGGGTGTAGATATTACTTAAAAATAAAAAAAAAATCTTTAAGAATAAAACAGTATAATTGAGTATGTAATATTTTTTAAAAATATTTTACTTATTTATTTGACAGAAAGAGAGAGGGAGAAAAAGCAGAGGAAGCAGCAGAGGGGGCAGGAGAAGCAGGCTTTCCGTTATGTAGGGAACCAGATGTGGGGCTCAGTCCCAGAACCACAGGATTATGACCTGAGCCGAAGGTAAATACTCAACCGACTGAGCCACCCAGGTACCCCTGAGTATGTAATTTTTAAAAAAGATTTTATTTGTTTGTCGAGAGAGAGAGTGTACACGAGAGAGCACAAGCAGGGGGAGCAGCCAGCTGAGGGAGAGGCAGGTTCCCCATTGAGCAAGGAGCCTGATGTAGGATTTGATCCTAGGACCTGATCTGAGTAAAAAATTTAAATGCAAAATTGTAGGCTAGTGAAATTGTGGAAATAGTCCAAGTGTCCATCGACTAATGAATGGATAGGGAAGATGTGGCGTGTATACACACACACACACACACACACACACACACACACACACAATGGAATATTACTCAGCCATAGAAAAGAATAAAATATTGCCATCTGCAACAAGCTAGAGAATATCACGCTAAATGAAATAAATCAGAGAAAGACAAATACCATATGATTTCATTAGTATGTAGAATTTAAGAAACAAAACAAATGAGCAAAGTGGGGATAAAAGAGAGAGAGAGGCAAAACAAATAGCCAACTCTTAACTCTAAAGAACAAACTAGCGGTTGCCAGAGGAGAGGTGGTTGGGGGGATGGGTGAAACAGGTGTTGGGGACTAAGGAGCGTACTTGTCGTGATGAGCACCAGGCGATGTTTGGAAGTATTGAATCACTGTATTGTACACCTGAAACTATATTACACTGTACGTTACATAACTAGAATATGAATAAAAGTTAAAAAAAATTATAGGCTAGTATTTTTCTAATTATATTAATAAACTGAATACTCTGACAGGGGGAAAGAAAGGTTGCAATTATTCCAGTCCCTGACGATTACTGAACAACCGACCTTTCTGCCCTTTTTCCACTCCTGCTTCCCCGGATCAGCACAGGACCAGCGTATTGCTTACGCTCATCCTCTGTTTTCCAGGAAACCTCGCTGAGGCATCTTCTCACGTGCTACAAAGATGATTTCACAAATAATTGTATTACTATGGTATTATTTAATCTTTCTAACCAATCTGTAAGCTAACTATCCTAGGCCCACTGGCTATCCATGTCAGGGCTGAGATGTGTATCCACAATATTTGATTTCAAGTTAAGGACCTTTCTCACTTCATTCCTCTTTCTCAAATTAGGGTCTGAAGGTCCTTGAAAGTCTGCAGTTGTATTCTTAAGGGGTCCCTAGTTCTCTGTGAGAATTTAACTCTGTGTTTCCATTTTGATGGTAATAATAAATGACTGTCAACATATTTTGGTTCCTTTGGATGAGCAGCTGAACAGAGAACTGCCACATGTTTTTGGGACCTGCATTTTGTCTGTGTTTAAGATTTATTGGTGCTGGAGAGTGCCACTTTAATTGTTGGAGACAAATGATTTGGGGGAAAAAAGAGCACACAGGTAGTTAAAATGTGAAGGTTGCATTCTCAGTAAGTGAAGGCTAAATGACTTCACCACAAGATGTATGAAGGAAGGTTTCTACGTAACTTAGTAAGAGACAAGAGGTGGAAACATTGAGTCATTGTATAGCATGCAGTTGGCACACTGGACTCAGAAGAGCCAGCACACTGGCCATATTCAGGTTGTGGGGTGGAGTGGCCATCTGCAACTATCCCATTAAATTAAAATCATTCTGGACACTAAAGGAGCATCTAGGCAGGATGAAGGAGTATAGTTATCGTGGAAGGCAATGGAAGACAGTGTTTCAAAAAGGAAGTCAGAGTTAGCTGTGCAAGCTGCTGCCTAGAAGATAAATATAATAAGTGTCTATCAACTGTAGTGACTTGGAAGACATTGGTAACCTTGGGGAACTACATTTCATTGGAGTGATTAGGTGGAAACCAGATTGGAGTGGACAGAAGTGTAAGAGATGGGGAAGTTGAGGCAGTAAAGGTGAACAACTCAACACCTATATGAAATTTGGGAGATCAAGGATTTAGCTAGAGTTGGACATGGGATCAAGGGAGAAATTTTCCTTAAATGGGAGGTAGTTGAACTGACGGACTGGGGCTGGAAGAGAAGCTGGAGTTGAAGGAGATGATGTCATCACGTCTGTGAGAGGTGGGGGGATGGAATCAGAAGACAGGACATGGTGTGGGCTGATACTGAGTAGGGTACCACTGCCACTGATAAGAGGGAAGGCAGGATATACTCAGTACCTGCTGCTGGCAAACAATAAAGAACACAGTTCCCCCATCCTCAAGAAGCTGCAGTCCAGTTGGAGGGGCAAGACTTTGCAACAGAATAGAATAACTCTGTCTGTGATCAGCCTAGGTAATGAGTGCTGTAGTATTTCAGAGGAGATCAAGGAAGTTTTCATGAGAAGTGGCATTTGATTTGGAACTTGAAAGCAGAGTAGGATTTTCCTAGCTGGAGATATAAGTGGTAAGAGAAAATAAAGGAGAAGAAGAGCCCATTTCATGTAGAGGGACTGGCATGAACAAAGGATTGAAGTGCTGTACTTCAATGAATTTATCCTTCAGCAAAGAAACAGGGACTTCTTTTTTATGTTTATTATTATTTTTTTGGACCTGCACTCTGATGGAGCACAGCATTTTAGAGGAAGAAAGAGACCTTAGAGATTATCCTGTCTAGTGTCCTTATTTTTCTAGGTATTGAAAATTGAGGTCCAGAGAAATGGAAGTGACTATTGAAAGTCACAAAACTCAGAGGCTTTAGTTGGGCTTTGGCTCACAAATGTAGCATCCGCAACGTTACATGTGTTATAAGAATAAAATACGTTCAATAACACTGACTCTTACTGAATTACATCAGACCTGCAAGGGAGTGGAGATCAAAAGATGTTTAAGATTTCTGTGTATTTGTTTTTAAAGAAATATAGTTACATAGTCAGCATGGTTATATTCTAAAAAATTTTGCTATGGAGACATTTCATTGCATACTGCAATGTGTAAGGAGAAATAAAGAGAAATTGTTATTAAGAGATTAACTGATAATTTTCTGCAATTCATCGGGCATGTCTTATGCATGTGTCCTGTTCCTCGGCCATTTTAAGCCCCAACTGACCAAAAGTGAATTTGAAGAAAAATGTATGTCAACCGAAAGTATATATTTATAATGGAAGAGGAGAAAGAAATAGTAGTTCCCTATAGCAGCTGTAACAAATTACCACACACTTAGTGGTTAAAAACAACCCAAGTATATTATCTTACAGTTCTCAAGGTCAGAAGTCCAACACAGGTCTCAGTTGGCTAAAATCAAGGTATTGGCAGAACTACATTCCTTTCTGGAGACTCTAGAGAAGTATGTGTTTCCTTCCCTCTTTTAGCTTCTAGAGGCAACTCATATTCTTTGGCTTGTGGCCTCCTTCCTTTGTATTCAAAGCCAGCAACATTAACCCTCTCTGATCTTTTTCTGTAGTTACTACAGAACTTGACCTACCTCCGAGCCCAGCCAGAAAAGAGGTTCTCTGCTTTTAAGGACTCATGTGATTAGATTGGACTCCCCTAGTTAGTTTGGGATTATTGTCTTATCTCCGGATCCTGAACCTTAATCACATCTGTGAAGTCCCTTTACCATATAAAGTAGCAAATCCACAGGTCCGGGATTAGGACATGGACATATTTGGGAAGAGGGGTGTTATTTTGCTTACCATGAAGAAGAAGAAGGAGGCAAAGAAATACTATGGGTTATTAGAGAAATGACTTACGGGTAATTAGAGAAGAATATGAGCGTCAAAGGCGAGTATAAATTCACTGACTCAGAGCAAATATCATTTTCGTATTTAGCAGAGTTACTGGACAGACAGATGTGGAAAATGCCAGGGACAAATTTGTCAGCCTGTTTTTTTCTCTGAAGACATGCTTGCGGAAAGACGAAGGAATGTGTGTAAGATGTCAATGCAGTAAGCTCTCTTCACAACTCATTAAACAACTGATGAAAAGTGGTAATGGATATAAACCTGAATGAATGAAGGCCCCCGATGTGTCACAGGGCTTTTTGTCCTTGGTCCTTCTTAGTCATAGCATTATCAGTGACTTGGATGAGGACTTCAAGCTCAGGCTTGTCAAATCTGCAGGTGACGCAACAGGTTTAAAAAGGGGAAATCTTAATAAACTGGGAAGATGAAAGCGCCTAAACTGTGGCAGTAATAAATGTGAAATCTTAAATTTCAGGGAGAAAAGCAGTTAAATACAGGATGGATGGTACTAGATTTGGTATCAGTAAAAATAAAAAAGAGGTTACAGCGTATGTGTGTGAAAGTAGGGGTGTTATCAATGGCATCAGTTAATGATTTTTGAGCATCTGCTATGCATTGGATACTGTGCTAAGGGCTTTACGTATGTCATCTAGTTTCACCCTCAGAACTCATAAGGAAATAAAGATTCTGTTTCACAGATGAATTTAGGGATTGGAGATCTGAAGTAACTTACCCAAGATTACGTAATTATCTGTCAATACAAATTCAGGTCTAACTCCAAAGCCCATACTCCTGTAACAATCACAGGAGTGTTTTCAAAAAGTTGAGGCATTGTGTTAGTAAGAACACAGTGTCCCAAGTCATTATAGAACACATGTTGGGTATATCTTCCACTTTGGGTTCTTCACAGTAAGAGATTTAATAGACTTGAATGTGCAAAGAGGAGTATGGCCAGGGATCGTGAGTGGTTTGGTTTCTTTTGCCTAAAACCGACTTGGCTTGAAATGGATGGCACAAAATTATTATCACTTCAGAAAAATGAAGACAGAACAGAGTTTTCTCTTCTGGAACCATGTAGGGGCAGGTTTTGGTTCAAGGCAAGTTGATGATAAGGATTTATGTCATGAAGCCAGCATTCAAGGGTAGGTTTGGTGTGGAGGTAGCAGCCAAAGTGCTTTCATCTTCAGGGTTAAATAATGCTTGTCACGGATTGGTGCTCAGTGTGTGTCTGTTGAATGTGTGAATGAGTGACTTTACCAGGGACATCATATAAGAAATTAGTGAATTCAGAAGCAAGTTATTTCAAAGTTTATAATTTTTCTTTGATTTGATTTAGATGTTGGCTTGAGATAAGCAGGGCAAACAACCTGCAGCCTTGGGTCTGCTTTCCTCACCTAAATGAAAGTCACTGCCAAGTTCTGATGGCCTGATTCACACTAAGTTCTAATAACCGGAATATCAACATCAAAAGTATTTCATATTTGCATTACTAAGAGGTCTTTTTCTAAACATGTTGACATTTTAATGGTTCTTGAGTGGCCTCCATTATTTTTCCCTTGCTTTTTGGCAGTGTTAGTTAGATAAATCATAGAAAAAAAAACAAATTAAATTTGTAATCTAGCCACTTTCAGTAAACAAACTGGCAATGTAAGGGTCCTTAGGGGTTGTAGCTATGACAGTAACTGCCTTGAGTCAAGTGGAATTTGTTTACAGGGTTCATTTAGAAAGTGAGTCATAAACCATGGAGCAGTAAAGACCAAGAAGACACAGACATGGAAGGAGGTATCACAGAGCTGGGGCAGAGGTGACAGTGGCCTATATTCTATATTTGAAGACCCTAAAGAAAGGCTATTGTCTAGCTTTAATGTGTTATTATTTATTAATAATAATAATTAAAAATAATGTTGAGACCATACATGTATCAAAAATCCCATCGTTAATACAAGATACGTAAATATTACTAACTTGTGGTTCCAGTAGTGTAAGACAGTTGAATTTCCCCTAACACCTCTGCATTTCTTTTGCTCTATTTTGATGCCTGGCTAGTGGACCCAAGTGGGAGGGATGTCATTGAGTTGGCAAGAGTAATACTTTTTTTTTTTAAAGATTTTATTTATTTATTTGGCAGACACAGATTACAAGTAGGCAGAGAGGCAGGCAGAGAGAGAGAGAGGAAGGGAAGCAGGCTCCCCGTTGAGCAGAGAGCCCGACTCGGGGCTCGATCCCAGGACCCTGAGATCATGACCCGAGCTGAAGGCAGAGGCTTTAACCGAGCCACCCAGGCACCCCAAGAGTAATACTTTTATTTTTTTTTTCAATTTATTTATTTGATGGACAGAGATCACAAGTAGACAGAGAGGCAGACAGAGGGGGAAGCAGGCTCCCCGCCGAGCAGAAAGCCCGACGCGGGGCTCGATCCCAGGACCCTGGGATCATGACCCGAGCCGAAGGCAGAGGCCTTAACCCACTGAGCCACCCAGATGCCCCAAGAGTAATACTTTTAAATCCACTTCCCCAACCTCCCAGTATTTTATAATCCGTTATTAGTAACCCCTGCCATTATCATGTCTTATGAAGTTCATTATGAGACCATATCACCGTAGATACCTATAGGTAACTCATCGGTACAGTTATTTAGCCCTTTGGAAGGTGCCACATTGAAATTTAGTTTGGGGGATTCCCAAGTCAATTTCCCATTATAGTCATCCTAGCGAACAACCACTTACTCATTTGTCCAAGGTGCTTGATATTTCTACTCTTGAAGTAATTCCTTTAGTTTTCAGAGAAGACTATTTAGGAAAGTTAATGGTAAATCCCTTGAATAGTTAGTTTATCAGATTAATTTGTCTATCTTTTCTTTCCTAGAATTCCCCTCTATAGCACTCAGGATATGGATAACATAGTCAAGCTGGGTAATTGAGGAGAGTTTAATGAGGGGGCTGTTTACCAAGTGTGTGTGGCTTAGGAACAGCCCATGCTAGTGACCATGGGCTTCATTACCATACCTAAGCCTGATGGTTTAAGGGTCAATTACTGGAACCTGGAGAGATAGCTGTAGGAAGAGGGTGCCTGAAAATCACTATGACATTTGGTAGATAGATGAAGCAGGGAGTAAGCTAGAGATTACATATCCATACTTCACTCTCCTCTCTCCTGTTTCCTGCTGCTCCCCCACATTAACTAAAGCCACACAAAACCATAGGGCAAGGAAACCATCGATGTCCACGTAGGTCAGTCTCTTGAGGCAGGAGAGTGGATCTGGAGGAACAACAGCAAGAGATCTAGCACAATCTGTAGCAAAATCGGTGTTCCCAGATCACTGTTCTTGACTTCCTTCTCATAGTCCTGTTGCCATGAACCATCCCATTTATGGTATCTTCTACTTCACCCTAGAGACTGATGTCCAGAAAACCCTACCTGAATCTTCCCAAGACGCTTCACTCTTAACATGCCCTGAATGAATGAACCATCAAACTCTTCATCTTTATGCCCTTTATTCAACCTGCTTCTTCTCTTGTATTCTGTCATAGTTAAGGAATCACTATCTTGGTATCCATGTCAGAAATCTAGGGATCATTTTATACCACAGTCTTTCCCTCACTCCCATCATCCAGTCCCCAATTCCGCTGATTTTACCTCCAAGATCCTTTTCTATCTAGCTTTCTATCTAGCTCCTGTTTTCTGTTTCTGCTCCCACTTTTCTGGGTGAGGTCATTACTACATCTTATAATCTATGTTCTGACCTCCAGTAGATCCTACCCCTTTTTTTAAAGATTCATTTATTGGGGCGCCTATGTAGCTCAGTGGGTTAAGCTTCTGCCTTTGGCTCCCGTCATGATCTCAGGGTTCTGGGATCGAGCCCCACATCGGGCTCTCTGCTCAGCAGGGAGCCTGCTCCCCCCTCTCTCTCTGCCTGCCTCTCTGCCTACTTGTGACCTCTGTCTCTCTCCCTGTCAAATAAATAAATAAAATCTTTTCAAAAATTTAAAAATAAAGATTCATTTATTTGTTTTAGAGAGAGGGTATGTGTGTACTAAAGAGAGGGGGGAGGGGCAGAGGGAGGGGCAGAATCCTCAGGCAGACTCTCCACTGAGTGCAGAGCCTGAGGAAGGGCTTGATCCTATGATCCCGAGATCGTGACCTGAGCCAAAACCCAGAGTTGGTTGCTCAACCAAATGAGTCACCCAGGCACCCCTCCCATTGTTGTTGTTTTTTAATTGAAGTATAGTTGATGCACAGTGTTACATTAGTTTCAGGTATACTATATTGTGATTCAACAAATACATACATTAAGCTGTGCCCACCACAAATGAGGCTACCATCTGTTACCATACAACACTGTTACAATACCGTTGATTCTATTCCCTATACTCTGCCTTTCATCCCTGTGATTTATTCATTCCTTGGCTGGAAGCCTGTATGTCTCACTCTCCTTCACGCATTTGGCCCATTCCCCTCTGACAACCGTTAGTTCTCTGTATTAACTGGTCTGCTTCTACTTTTTGTTTGTTTATTCATTTGTCTTATTTTTTGATTTCTACATGTAAGCAAATCATATGGTATTTTTCTTGCTCTGTCTGACTTCTTTCACTTAAACATAATATTCTCTGTCTGCCTTGCAAATGGTGAGATCTCATTCTTTATTATGGCTGAGTAATATTCGTGTGTGTGAATTTTTTATCCATTCAGCTACTGATAGACACTTGAGTTGCTTCCATATCTTGGCTATTGTGAATAATGTTGCAATAAATATAGGGGTCATATATCTATTTGAATTAGAGGTTTTTTTTTCTGTGGGTAAATACCCCATAGAGGAATTACTGGATGATAGGGTAGTTTTGTTTTTAATATCTTGAGGAACCTCCGATTCGGCTTCACCAAATTACATTCCCACTAGCAATGTACAGAAGTTCCTTTTTCTCCTCCTCCTTGTCAGCACTTGTTAGTTCTTGTCTTTTTCAGTAAATTCTTTTTTGAAACTATGACTCGCATTGCCATCAGAGTGTATATTTGGAAATCAAATTCTGTTCCATTGATTCATTTATTTAGAAAATATTTTTTGAAAACTATTTATGTGCCAAATATTATGCTAAGTGTTGGAAACTCAGAAATAAATAGGACATGTTTTCTGCCTTTAATTATAATCTCATGGTAGAGAGAAGTAAGGATAGAATGATAGAATTATAAAATAAGGGTGAGGGTGTCAGAGAAAGCTCCTTGGAGAAATTAACAGTTAAGTTTAGCCCTGCAGCACTAATAAGTTTTAATCAGGTAAAAGGAAGGAGAGGAAGAAAGACAGGAAAAGATATTTTAGGCTGTGAGTGCAACCTGGTACATATTCTGAAAGCAAGGGAGAGCATAAAGAACTGGAAAATTTTAAAGTAATATAGTGTGCATAAAGCAGAAAGCATGAAATCTGTGGTCAAACGATGAAGAGTTTTGTTAAGGATTTTGGACTTCATCTCAAAGATTATGGGGACCCCTGGAGGACTTTAAGCTGGGGCTCAGCATGATCAGATTTGTGTTTTGGAAGGATTACTCTTGTAGTTGTTTGGCAAATGGATTTGAAAGGAGTAAGACTGGAGGCAGATTAATCAGTAGTTAAAAGCTTTCACTGAACTCAGGAAGTAGCAGTAAATATATAATGATCCAAAATATATTAAAATTGGATTTTTTGTAGGATCCATTGAAGGATTGAACTTGAAGAGTGAAAAAGAAAAAGGAACCAAGGCTGATATATGGAACTGTGGCTGGAGACCTGGTTGGGCAGTGCCAATATTCACCAAGGTAGAGAATTCAGAAAGATGAGGTATAGGAAGGTCGGATAATGAACTCAATTTGGACACACTGAATTTGTGGTTCTTATGGCCATTAAACTGGAGATAGTGAGTTATATATTCATATCTAGATTTTAAGTTATAATAAGAGATGAGGTTTCTCAAGTCATGCCTATTGAAGAAAAATAGGCTCCATAAACTACCAACTTTAAAGCTTATTGGAGGAGAGAGAATAAGTGTTCATAGTTATGAATGAATCTCATATCCACTGAGTCAAGGCCAAGCTCTTAAATTGTAACTTTTCTTTCCCACTTTGTCTCATGCCAGTCCCCAATTTACATTTTAAGTTTTATTAGTTCTCTTAAGTTCTACTAGGTCTTTTAAGTTTTATTAGCACCAAGCTGCTAGTGGTTCTCCATGCACACGTAGAGTCTTTGTTCCTTGGATATCTGTCTGTTGCTTGTTTTTAGTGTTTCTTCCTCTACCTAGAATACCTGGTCCCCTTCTTTATCGGGTTATAGCCTTACTAGCTATCAAAAGTTACCTGAAGATTGCCTGCCCTGGGAAGACTTGAGTTCCCTTGGTTGTTTTAGATGGCCCCTCCTTCCTTTACATAGCTTTTGTTTATGTATCTATTCTAGCACTTATCACATGGTATTGAAATCATCTGTCTACCTAGCTTATTGTACAGATTGTTCCATGGGTTCAAGAATGGTGTTGCAGGTTGGACTCCCTAGGAAACAGATTCTGAGATGGAGTTTAGTATACAAGATGTTTATCCAAAAGCACTCTTGTGGAAACACCTGTGGAAAGGAGAAGGAAGCAGGAGGGGGCCAAGAGAGAAGTCAAACCTTGATGCAAGCCTAGTTGTCTCATCTGATACCATAAAGAACTCTGGAACTAGAAAAGCCTTTCAGAGTTGCTTCAAACTGGGCGTGGGATGGTTAGGCCTCCCCTACCTGGTAAGTCACTGGGAGGAGCTGAGCTGTGATTGTCCTCCTCAGACAGGCTTGCAATCTCTAATTTTTTAGACACACACCCTCCTTGCTCCTTGCATGGAATCCTGCCTGCTGCATGTATTTACATTACTTCTAGTCCTTTGAGTTTGCTACTACTGTCAGTTACTAACAGATATTTGTTAAACTGAACAAAAATCATTATCACTGCATCACACTTCTCTAGAACATTCACAAACATTTATTTAATCCTTTAAAACAGCCCTCAAAGTTAGATATAATGATCACCCCCATTTTACAGATGAAGAGGCTCAGTCCCAGAGTCATTCAGTGATTTGCCCATGGTTTCTAGCTGGGAAGTGGCAGATTTATGACTTATATTGAGTGTTCTGATTTAAAACCTCATACTCTTCCACTGTGACACCTGAGGGTGTTGAAATGTTACTGATGGAAGAAGACTGGGTGGGAATAGGTCTTGACTAGTCTAGGCTAGATGGAAAGGAAAAATATGTCTTAACAAAACCAAAAATATTCAGGGAGAAAGAAGCTAGAAAATTTCTAAGCTGGCAGCCTTGGAAAGGGAAACTATTCTTTCAGGACCTCCTTTCCTTAGAAGGTTTCAAAGGAGTTAAAAACAATTAGAGCTGCAAGGGAGAGTAGGAGACAAGACAAGGCTGATGATCAAAGGGGAGAGCAGTGTAGGAAAATAACAACATTTCATACACAGCCATGCACGCACTGAAAATGTGTCAGCAGCGCGAGGTCATTGTTAACTGCCAAGGATAAGACTGAAATAGATTGTTAAATGAGAGACAATATTGCCAAGGCTGAGTTGTTTGCCTGCTTCAAAAGGACAAAATTCTGAGAGTCAGAATGAAAGAAAATTTATCCAGTTGACTATAAAATGGAAATATGATGGCTCCAGTGCTGGATATGGATTAGAACTTTTTTTTTCGTTACACTAAACTTGTCTAGTCAAAAGACTTTGAAAATAACATTTTTCTTGTCTACATAACTTTAAATAAAGGACTTTGTTTTTTAAAAAGAAATTTGCTTTTTATTAAAATGCTAGGAGGTAAAACTTTTGTCTTTATTAAAAAAACATTTTAAAGTTTAATGTTTACAGTTATGTACTATTTGTTTCAGACAGGAGAGATTTAAGGACACATACAAGATGTATTTTTCAGGTAGAGCTAGCTTGCTGATGAACTGCATATGGAGTGTGAGAGCAAGAGAAGAGTAAAAGTTGATATCAAAGTTTCAGGCCTGAGCCCAAAAGAGATGCAGAAAACTGTGACAGAAAGGGCAATACACATTGTAAATATCTGGATAAATAGAATATTTTCTTTCTTAAAATCTTTAAGATTCTGATGACTATCAAAGGCAAAAATTATAACATTGTGTAATGGGATTTTCAGTGTAAGGAGATGTAGTATGTATACGTACTATATGGTTGTAAGATTTCTGCATTTTAGGGCGCCTGGGTGGCTCTGTCGTTAAGTGTCTGCCTTAGGCTTAGGTCGTCATCCCAGAGTCCTGGGATCAAGCCCCACATCAGGCTCCCTGTTCTGCGGGGAGTCTGCTTCTCCTTCTCCCACTTCCCCTACTTGTGTTCACTCTCTCGCTGTGTGTCTCTCTGTCAAATAAATAAATAAAATCTTAAAAAAAAAAAAAAAAAAAAAAGAAAGGGCACCTGGGTGACTCAGTGAGTTAAGCCTCTGCCTTTGGCTCAGGTCATGATCCCAGGATCCTAGGATCAAGCCCCTCATTGGGCTCTCTGCTCAGTGGGACACCTGCTTCCCCCCAACTCTGCCTGCCTCTCTGCCTACTTGTGATCTCTCTCTGTCAAATAAATAAATAAAATCTTAAAAAAAAAAAAGATTTCTACATCTCACTTGAAGTGGTGCATCTCACATGAATTCTAAGTAAACTGAAAAGTTAGGCAAGTGATTATAATCCCTAGAACAAACTCTAAAATATTTATACAAATAAATAAAATAAAAATATATTTTTTAAATCCAATAAAAGACAGAAAAGGGGAGACAGGAAGAACAATACAGAAAGAACCATCATAAAACAAATAAATGGCAAAGCTAAATCTAAATAAATCAATAATTTCCTTAAATATAAATACTCAAAACACGTTAATTAACGATAGGGTTAAAAAAGCACAAAACCCAACTATAGGATATCTGCAAGGAATTCACTTTAAATAAAATAATATAAACAGGTTAAAAACAAAGTGATACAAACAGATATACAATATAAATACTAATAAAAAGAAAGTGGTACTGGCTTTATTAATATCAGACATAGGTTTCAGAATAATCAAAAATACCAGAGACATTGCATACTGATAAGAAACATCAATTCACCAAGAAGATATGACTTACTAAATGTGTATGCACCTAAAAATAGTTTTTTTTTTTTTTTTAAAGATTTTATTTATTTATTTGACAGAGAGATAGAGAGCACAAGTAAGCAGAGCAGCAGGCAGAGGGAGAGAGAGAAGCAGGCTCTCCGCTGAGCAGGAAGCCTGATGTGGGGCTCGATCCCAGGACCCTGGAACCATGGCCTGAGCCGAAGGCAGCTGCTTAACCAACTGAGCCACGCAGGCGCCCCTAAAAATAGTTTTAAACTACATAATAAAAACTGATAAAATTAAGTGGAGAAATAGTTAAATCCATTATACTTAGAGACTTTGAAACTCCTCTCTAAGTAATTAACAGAACAAGTACACAGAAAACCAGCAAGTATATAGAAGATTTGAATAATACCAACACCTATTTGACACGTATTGAACTGTTCACACAATGATAGTAGAATACACATTATTTTCATCATCACATGGAACATTCACCAAGATATGCCATATTTTGGGCCACAGAACAAATCTTAACAAACCTAAAAGAATTGCAGTCATACAAAGTATGTTTTTTGATCACAACAAAATTAAACTCTAGTAGTGGAAAGATATCTGGAAAACTCCCAAATATTTAGAACTTAAAAAAACATACTTATAAACAATTCATAAGTCAAAGAAACTTTGTAAGAAACTATAGAATCTTTTTAGCTGAGTGAAAATAATATAACATATTAAAGTCTGTGTAATTCAGTTAAAACTGTGCTTAGAGGAAAATTAATAGCACTCAAATGTTTACATTAGAAAAAAAGAAAGGTCTCAAATAAGTAGACTTTCATTTTAAGAAACTAGAAAATAATAAACTAAACTCAAAGCTATTAGAAAAAAAGAAAATTGTAACAACAAGAACATAAATCAATGAAACTGAAAACAAACATTAGAGAAAATTAATGAAATTAAAATCTAATTATTATTTTTTAAAAAGTAGTAAGGACCTGGTCAGACTGACTAAGAATAGGACAGAGAAAGAGAGATGACCATACTGCTAATATTAGGAACGAAGGGAGAGAGTATCACTACAAACCCTATAGACACTGAAAGTACAATAAGCGAATGCTATGAACAACTCTGTGTCCATAAATATGACAACTTAGACAAAATGTACCAATTCCTTAAATACAGCAAACTACAAAACTTAAGAAGAAATAAATTACCTACTAGTTCTACTTCTGTGAAAAAAATGTAATTTGTACTTATAAAACTTCTCAAAAAGAAAACTCTAGGCCTGAGTTATTTAACTAGTGAATTCTACCAAACATTTGTGCAAGAAATTATGCTTCTACACAATTTCTTCCAGAAAGTGGAAGAGGACAGAACACTTATCAACTCATTTTATGAAGTCAGTATTACCTGATGCCAGAACAAATATAACGCAAGGGACCCTCAAGAACAAAGACACCAAAAAATTCTACAAAATATTAGCAAACTGAATCCAGTAATATATAAAAATGTAACACATCACAACCAAATAAGATTTATTTTTTTTTTAAGATTTTATTTATTTATTTATTTGAGAGAGAGGGAGCATGAGCAGTGGGAGGACCTGGGGGAGAGGGAGAAGCAGACTTCCTGCTGAGCAGGGAACCCACTGTAGTGCTCCATCCCAGGACCCTGAGATCATGACCTGAGTTTAAGGCAGATGCTTAACGGACTAAGCCACCCAGGCACTCCAGACAGGATTTATCTTGGTAATGCAAGGTTGTTTTAAGATTCAGTTTATCACTGTAATTTACTACATTAACAGACAAAAGAAGAAAAACCAATTAATCATTTCAATGATTGTAGAAAAACTTTTGATATAATTCAGCATTTATTCATGATAAAATTCTCAGCACTTTAGGAATAAAAGGGAATTTCTTTTACATGATTAGGGATATCTATAAACACCTGTAGTTAACATCATACTTAACGATGAAAGACAATAATTTCCCCTAAGACTAGGAACAAAGTGAGGGTGTTTGCTCTACCACTCCTATTCAAGGTTCATAATGGAAATCCTAGCCAGTGTAGTAAGGCAAGAAAAAAAAAAAGGTATTCAGATTGGAAAATAAAACTTTCTAGATGACATTATTACTTAAGTAGAAAACCTTGAAGAATCCACATAAATGCTCCTAGAACTTAAAAGTGAGTTTGGTCTCAAGCTATTAAGATTAAGATACAAAAAAGCAATTGTATTCCTATATAATAACAATAAACAATTAGAAACCAAAGTTGAAAATTAGTACCATTTATGATAACTCAATAAGTAAATTAATACTTAGGTGTAAATTTAACGGGATCTGTATGCTTTAAATTATGAAACACTGATGAAATAAATAAAAAGAAGGCCATGCTTATGAATTGGATGATTCAATAGAGTTAAGACAACAGTTCCTCCCAATTTGATCTATATATCTAATGCAATTCCAATAAAAATCGCAGAGGGCATGTCTGTCTGTATTGGCAAACTGAGTTTAAGATTTATGTGGAAAGCCAAAGTAAATATCCCATAAAATTTTGAAAATGAAGGAAGTTGGAAGGCTCACACTATGACATCAACACTTACTATAAAGCTACAGTTATCAAGGAAATGAGATATTGATGAAAATATAGATACACAGTTCAGTGGAATGGAAGAGAATTAGAAATAAACTAAGAATAGACTAGAAATAGGGGCACCTGGGTGGCTCAGTGGGTTAAGCCTCTGCCTTTGGCTCAGGTCATGATCTCAGGGTACTGGGATCGAGCCCCGTATTGGGCTCTCTGCTCAGCGGGGGGCCTGCTTCCTCCTCTCTCTCTCTGCCTGCCTCTCTGCCTACTTGTGATCTCTGTCAAATAAATAAATAAAATATTTTTTAAAAAATCTTTAAGAATAGACTAGAAATAGATGCACAAAATTATGGTCAGTTGATTTTTGAAAAAGATACAAAGGCAGTGCCATGGAGAAAAGATAATCTCTTCCAAAAATAATGCTTGAACAATTGGACATCCATGTACAGAAAACAAGATGAACCTTGATCTATACTTCACATTTTATACAAAACCAACTGAAAGTGGGTCATAGAAGTAAGTGCAAAACATGAATTTATAAAACTTTTGAAGAATGCCCAGGAAAAAATCTTCGTGGGCTTGAGTTAGGTGAAGAATTCTTAAATATGAGACTAAAAGCGAGATTTATAAGAGAAAAATCGACAAATTAGACTTTCTCATAATTGAAGCCTTTTTGCATTGTCAAAGTTGCTGTTAAGACAGTGAAAAGACAAGTCACAGGTTGAGGGAAAAGTTTGCAAATCATATTAAAGAACTTCCCAAAATCAACAGTAAGAATACAGCCCAGTCTTTAAGAAAGCAAAAAATTTCAACAGATACTTCATCAAGGGAGACATATAGAAGGCAAATAAAGGCATGGATTCTCAATATTATTAGGCATTAGTCATTAGAGAAAGACAAATGAAAATCAGAAGGTAAACTACACACCTACTATAATTAACTAAAATTAAAAAAGAACAAACAACTGGCAATAGCAAGTCTTGATGAAGTTGAAGAACAACTAGGACTCCCCCATACATTGCTGTGAGAATGCAAAATGGTATAGTCACTTTGAGAAATAGTTTGGAAGTTGCTTATCACTTTAAACAAACACTTACCATATGATCCAGCAATCCCACTCCTGAGTATTTATTCTGGAGAACTAAAGACTTACATTCACACAAAAGCTTGTACAAAAATGCTTATAGCGGCTGTAGTCAAAATTGCCAAAATGTGAAACAAACCAAATGTCCTTTAATGAGGGAATAATCACTGTGGTACATCCATGCAATGGAATACTACTTAGCAATTAAAAAAATAAACTCTTTCATAGATCCAACAAGTTGGATGAGTGTCAAAACCATTCTGCTGAGTGAAAGAAGCCAAGTTTTTGAAGTTACATACTATGTGATTCTATGTCCATGTCATTCTGGATACGCTGAAGCTCCGGGGATGGAGGACAAATCCGTGGTTTTCCACGGCCAGTGGTGGAATGTTTGACTAAAAACGGAGTGGGGAGTGATGAAAACTGTTTTGTGTCTTGATAAAGGTGGTGGTTGTATGACTGTCTACATTTATGAAAACTCTCCGAATTGCACATCAAAAGGTTGAATTTTACCGTATGTGGATTAAAAATAAAACTTTTAGGGGCACTTGTGTGGTTCAGTTAAGCTGCTGCCTTCAGCTCAGGTCATGGTTCCAGGATCCTGGGATCAAGCCCTGCATTGGGCTCCCTGCTATACTTGCCTACTATCTCTCTGTCGAATAAATAAATAAAATCTTTAAAAAAAAATAAAAAATTTAAAAGTAACAGTATAGTTTCAGGTTAGAAACCACACAAACACGCGAAGTTGGGGGAAGAGAATCTATCTTCTATGCCCCTACACCAATGGGACTTGAATTATTTTAGAAAAGTCTGTGGATAGGTAATGCAGTGTGTGCTGTTGGGTTAAACAACAGGAGAGTCCTTAAGCATAAGGGCTAGAAAATGCACTGAATAGTTAGGGTACTAGTTAGGATTTACATATGTGAAAGGGGTAAAGTGGCTTAATCTGTTGTCATCTGCTATAATCAGATACCATAGACTGGGTGGCTTAAATGATAGAAATTTATTTCCTGTGGTCCTAAAGCCTGAAAGTCCAAAGTCAGGGTACCAGCAGATTCAGTATCCCTAACCCCATCTTTTTTTTTTTTTTTTAATTTTATTTATTTATTTGACAGACAGAGATCACAAGTAGGCAGAGAGGCAGGCAAAGAGAGAGAGAGGGGGGAAGCAGGCTCCCCACGGAGCAGAGAGCCCGATGTGGGGCTTGAACCCAGGACCCCAGGATCATCACCTGAGCCGAAGGCAGAGGCCTTAACCCACTGAGCCACCCAGGAACCCAGGACACTAATCCCATCTTAAGAGCTCCACCCTCATGACTGATTTATCTCCTCCTAAGGGACCCATCTCTGATACCAACACGTTAAGAATGATGGTTTCAACATATGAATAGGGGAGGGGGTAGACACAAACATTCAGTGCATAGCAATGGACTCCCTCAAATTGCCCAAATTGAGTTTGCTTGTGTTGGTGATACGGGGCTAGTTCCCTTGGCCAGGTCTATACTAAATGGAACAACAGCTTTTCTGGAGTCCTAACATTGCCTAATCACATCCCCTTACCCTCCTCCTTGTTCACCAGTAATGGAGGCTGGGTTCACCAGGCAATCAGTGTCTAATTGTGTTTCCACACAGCGGCCTCTCTAAAACATTGAACAGCTCTGAGAACAATGCACCCCATGGGGACATTTCCCAAATTAATGCTCTTATTTGTTATGGACCCATTAAACTAGAGCACACAAAGAAACTAAAAACCCCAAAATGCAATTATCCAATTTTGAAGTGAAGATTAGTTAGAACCAAAAGTATATGTTAAATTTCTTAAAAGACCCAAGAGTTAAAACACAAGTATTAGAAGATCAATGAGGGAAAAAAAAAAAAAAAATCGAGCACTCTCAACTGAAATCTTGCAGAGGCCTGACTCTCATAAATACATGACTTATGGCTTTTGGTCTCAGTTCTTCAGGGAAGAAATGTTGGTTTTCCAAAGTCCTTCGGAGGGAGAAATGAAACTAAAAATGGATGTTGTCAAAATATAAAAATAAATTAGAAAATCATCAAATGAGATTTACTTATTCATAAAGAAATATTTATAGATTTCCTACTAATATTGAACCTCAATTAAGTTTCAGGCTTTTCCTTTCTGACCAGAAAAGCATCTGTTCTGGGTTGTTGATTCTGTTCAGTGCAGTGGCCTAGTTACTAATCAGCAAGGTTGGGAATGAGATGGACGTTCTTCTGTGGAAGTTAAGGAAATTGACAAAGACACATATGTTCCATCTATTTCTAACTGTAGGTGGATTGTATAAATGCCTTTGAATAACACCAGGATTTTTCTACTTAAAAACTTTGGGGTTTGATCTTGGATGCTGGTGAATGTATAGGTATTCAGATCTTCTCCATTCCACCCCATGGAGTACAGATGGCTTGATATCGGGCATGTGTTCTACCGCGATCCCTCCCATGCTCGTGTGTGCTATGCCAGAATCCTATTTCATAGTGTACTGGTTTCTCAGTGTTGGTTTTTCTCAAGAGTGTTGGTTTCCTTGGGCTGCCATAACACAATACCACTGACCGTGTGGCATAAGCAACAGAAATAAAGTTCTCATAGTTCTGAAGCCTAGCAGTCCAAGACCAAGGTATCAGCGGGGTTAGTCACTTTTGAGACCTCTCCTGGCTTGCCTATGGCCACCTTCTCTCTGTGTCCTCCCATTGTCTTTCTTTCCTCTGTGTGTGCACTTTCTTGGTGTCTGTTTTGTGTGTTTTCCTCTTCTTAAAAGAACACCAATCAGATTGGATTAGGGCCCACTCTAAAAAGCCTCATTTTAGTTAATCACTTCTTTAAAGGCCCTTCCTCCAAAAACAATCACATTTTGAAGCACTGGAGGTTTTAACACAGGAATTTGGGCGGGGAAAGGGAGGATGCAATTCAGCCTCTTACACTCCCATATAATCTATTTGCTATCTCTGCCACAAGAGTGTAAATGCAGTGTTTTACTTAAGAATAATTAAAAAGTGAGTATAACCTCCTTTTTATTTTTTTAACTGCAAATATTTGCCGACCCCTGAACTAGAGTATACTGCTTTAAAAAGATTTATTGCATGAGCCCATCTTCAGGCAGCATCCTGAGCTCTCGGGGCAGTGGGGCAGGCAGTGCCCACTGTGAGCAATCCTCCCCTCAGGGGTACAGCAGGATCATCTGGAAATGGTTTCCCAATGCAATCTGTATCAAGTCTTCATTGCCACCCCAGAGTCAACCAAAGCCAAGAGCTGGAGGGGACTTCCCTCAAACACTGAGTCAGCATCCCTGCGTTTGGGAGTTCTCTACCTCCTTAGCCTGGAGGGGAGCCAAGACTGTAAAATCTAAAAATTTTGAGCCACAATGATTCTATCTCACTGGGAAACATTGCAAACACATTTGCACATGCACGCACACAGATTAGGAGAAGATTTCTTAACAAACTTTAGTTTACAGCTATTGTCACTGAAGAGCCACAAAACACATTTATCGTTTAAGAAATTACCCACACTCACAGATTGAGAGCTAGGAATAGTCCCATTATTCTAAATGTAACATCAAGGGAACTTACACTGAGAAATGGGACAAAGGGATGGTTAAGGGCTACGGGTGAGTATTTAGCAAAGAACATACAAATGTATTTCTCAAGGATTGGTGAATTCTCCAGAATTATGCAACAGATTTTGGCTCAGAAACAATACGCTTGAAACAAAGCACTGGCCATATTTTAGCTACCTACTGTGCTACCTTTTTCTTTTTTCCTAGATAATGTATAGTATTCTTTAATTCAAGAAGCACATTTTAGCATTTCTTTAATTGGACTTCCATCTTGCAATAACTATAAAATTTAACAGAATCTTTCTTCTTCTCTTCTTCCTCTTTTTCCTCCTCTTCTCCCTTTTCCTCCCTGGAAAACCCTTATTAAGGACCTGGTGCATTTTATAGAAAACGGTGTCTTAGAATCGAGGTAAAGTCTTTCCAATGTGTTTGAAGTCCGGTTTGAAGACTAGCATTTCCATTTAGTTCTCATTTGGTTCACAGTGTAGATGCTGACGATTTGCCCTCCAGGATTGGAAGGATCCTCTTGGGTCTCTGCTCTTAGCAGGGTTCTTAGCAGTGGTGTGTCCTCATAAGGCCCTGAGAGGACTAAGTCCGCCAAAGGCCATGTGATGGACTGGCAAATGCCAAGTTCCAGAGAAAAGTACAGTGATCTTGATGGCAATACAATATAATGTCTCTTTGCTTCAAGTCTATACAAATATGTATTTGTATAAATATAAATTTCAGAGAAAACCTTTGTTTTGCAACATAAAGTATACTCTGTGTGTATCTATATATACACATATATAGATATATATACATGTATATATATCTCACACACATATAATTTATAATATATAATTTTATGTAACTTATCTAATAAAGATAAATATAATATATATGTAATTTCTAAACAAAACGTAAAAGCTACCATCTTACTGTAAGTTAGAATAAAAGAACATTAGCTCTAAAATCACTGGAACATACTAAATAATTACATCAAAAATAGTCTAGAAAGTACTCTTCTAGAACAATCTGCCTCATAAATTAGCATGAGAGTTTATTTGCATATATACTATGGGCACATTTGAAAGTGTGTGCGTGTGTATAGCATATATGGCATATGTAACATTTTAAAGGGAGTAAACACCATGTAGTTAATTCCCGTGGCAAAAGATAATTTCAGTGTTTTTGCAACATTTGACAATCACTTCATCTTTGTAATACCATCTAAATTAGCATTTTTAAGAATTCCATATATTACTTAACAGAAAAGGCCTAAGTAGTATCAAAAGAGACTGGAGGCAAATTAAGTTTCCTTTTGTCCAACTTTGTGTCACTTCCTGCCTCCATAAATAGGGAAAGCAAAATATCTGTGCTTCTTATTCATGTACATCTGCCAAACCAATTAACACCTCCTGAATGTTATCTTAATTGCATTTATTAACATAACATTAACATAGCAGGGAGATAACATTCAGGAGGTATTAATTGGTTTGGCAGGCACTCTTGAATGGGGAGCGAGGAGAAGGGCCCTTCTCAGTATCTGGTTTTTTTTTTTTTTTTTTTTTTTGGTTGTGGTGGAGACAAATGAGATTACATTAGAAGAGAGAGAAAATGTATCTTAACCAAAATGGCAGCCACATGGCAGGGTCACTTGGTTCTCCTTTCTAAATGTTGCAAAGAGATGCCCGGCTCTAAAGCCTGCCTCTTTGACAGTTCACCCAGATGCCCTCTCCATACCAGTGGCTCTTAACAGTTCTGGCTGTAAAAAGGCCTCTGGAGGTGGGGAGGCACAGAAGTGCCTCTCGGGGATGCATTGAGCTACAGTCATAAATTTTGACAGTGCCATAACTACTTTAAAAATAATCAGAATAAGTTTCTCTGATGACAATCTAATACAGCTCTCACCCTCAAAGAATCATAGAACTATAGAATGTTATAACTAGATTCATCCACCCATTAATTCATTCAGTAGGCATTGTTGAGCACCTACTGTAGTCCCAGAACTGTATAATGCTGGGGTAAAGAGAGAAACGAGACTCAATACCTGGCTCAAGATTTCTAGTTGGCCCAGGAATTACCATGTAGATAATGATTGCAGGTGTGTGGCTTATAGTAGACACCCAATACATATTTATTAAGTGAATGATTCATGAAACATTATCATTGTGGCTATCTGGTGGTGGTATGGAGGGTGGGAAGGGTGGGGTTTATGGACACATGTATAACAAGGCAAAACTGAAGACAAGAGATGATATGGAAAGAGTTGAATGATTAGGGACCAAACCAAGGCAGAAACACTAGGAATGAAGAGAAGGGCATAGGTAAGGAGGTCCACATGAGAAAAATAGCAACATTTGTTGAGGGTTTTCTTTGTGCCAGGGAGAACTCTTAGCACTTAGTATGAACTTAATTTTCTTAACAACCATGTAAGGCAGTCTTATTATTATACCCATTTTAAATGAGGAAATTGAGTATGGTAGGCTGAATAATGACCCCCCCCAAAGCTGTCCCCTCTCCAATCCCCATAATTTGTGAATGTGTTACATTACATAGCAAACGGGATTTTGCAGATGTAATTAGGTTAAGGATTTTGCAATGGGGAGATTATCCTGGATTATCCAAGTGGGCCTGATGTGATTCCAGGGTCTTTATATGACAGGGTTAGGAGGAGTAGAGCCAGAGTCAGAAGATATAAGGATGGTCGCAGAGGTCAGAGAAGAGAGAAAGTGCCACAATGGAGACCTTGAAGATGAAGGGGCCATGAGCCAAGGAATGTGGGTGACCTCTGAAGGGGCTTTTCCTGGGTACTGTGGAAGAGACTCTCTCCGTTACTCACCCTTTTCTCTTTCTTTCGTTTTCAGTATCTCCATGAGAAAATACTTTAATTGTACAGTATCTTTCCATTTTATTTTATTTTATATCTTTCCTTTAAAAAAAAATTTCCCCCAGTCCCCAGTACATTATAATTTTCATGAAGTCCATTTTTGTATTGTATACCTTTGACCCAATGCCTGACACTGCCTGGATACAACAAAAATGTACTTATTAAGTGTGTTTTAAAGAAAACTAGGAAGGGAAGAAGCTGCCCAGTTTTCTTAGGGTGACATAGTTCCTGCCTGTCAGGGTGTGTCCTCCCAGAGTCAATAGACTTGCAATCACTTTGTGACCAGGAAGTACACCTGCTCAGATCTCTCTTCAATGAAGAATTTTTTGACCCAGCTATTGGAAATGCAGTCTTCAGACAGACTTTAGTTATTACAGCCTTCAGGAACTACCTCACTTGCAGGAAACTACCTTGCCCAAGGTTACATCCATCTTGGGATGGCCCATTCCCAGTACCTGGTTGAGATGGGTATAACAGCCTGACCATTTCATTCCAGAATGAGGCAGCTCTGGCAGGCCATTTTAGCTCCTGGCTGAGCTGTTCGAGTTTGCCATTAGGCTCATATTATGCTTGGTTTCTGCTCCCACTTCCCTTCCACAGGTGTTGATTCCAAGGATACTCCTTGATAAACATCCTATGCACTAAACTCTGTCTTAGAGTTGGCTTCCTGGAGACTCCAATCTCAAACAATCACTAAGCATGAATTCTTTCATGAGCCAGGTAGTTATAAATAAACAAAAACAGAATCTAAAGTTTGAGAAAAAATTATAGAAGAGCTTAATGTTAAGGAAATCCTATCCATTAACTAGTACCTTTTCAAAGAGTTATGAAAAGACTGCTATTATTAAAGATTTATCAGTGGGATCTCTTAGTGGGCTGATGCCCACCCCCCCCGCCAACACCAACCCCTACCAGAAACTTGGTTTGACAGTTACACCAGATCTCTCTCTTAAGTATCTCTTGAACTTGTCTATTTGCATCACTGTCATCCTTTTAATTCAAGTCACCCATAACTTTCCTCTCAGGGAATGAACACATGTGAGTTTGTTATTTTGTCTCCCTCCAATTTTTCTCCATATTGGAATGGTCACTATCCAGCCTGGAGCTTTGTAATAACTCCCCATCACCCTAAGCACAGAGTCCAACTCCTTAACATGGTGTCTGAACACCTAATTGGGCTTCTTCCTGTTTCTGGACTCATCTGTGGCATGCCCTAATCAGCCTTCCCCTTCACCACAGCCTCCTTTGTTTCTTGCCAAAATTCCCCATACTGTCCACACTGGTGCAGAGGCTCATCCTGACCTGATTCTTTTTAAAACTCTAGTTTTGAATTTGCCACCACTCTCCCTTCCTGCCATACTGAATGACATGACTTGTTCTTGTTTGCCTTGGGCCTTTGCACACATTGTTTCCTCTGTCTGGAATATGTTCCCTTTCTCTTCCCACCCACTTCCCTAGCCTTCTCCTTGACAAATTTATTTATTTATTTATTCATTCATTCATTCATCTCATCTCATCTCATTTTATTTTATTTTATTTTATCTCCACACCCAATATGGGGCCGGAACTCATAACCCCTACATCAAGAGTCACATGTTCTACCAACTGAACCAGCCCGGTGCCCCTGCTTCTACTCTCCTTTCTCTGATTCCCTGAGGATGAATTTGGTACCTGTCTTCTTTGCCATTATGGCACCCTGTACTTGGTCTTTTCAATAGCTTTACTATTCATAACTGCCTCTAAACTTGGTTGTCTCAGCCACCGGAATGAACTCCTTATTCATAACCGTGAGTGTAGCTACTAACACAGCACCTAACACACAGAAGGTACTTGTTCATCAGCATTTGTTGATGAATGAATAGATAACTGAAGTCTCATGAAAACCCTAATATGTAGGAGGCAGGGCAAACCTTTTTGGCCACATTTTAGATATATGGAAATTGAGGGTTACTTAGTCAAGTTTATATTGCATTTAGGTCTTCTGATGGCAAATCTAGTGCTACTTACTATAAATGCTTTGATCATTCATTCATTCCACAGTATATGATTCCACAAATATTTGAAAGCCTAGTGTCTTAGGCTCTATTACAGGTGCTATATTGACATAATCTCTCTTATGGAGCTTACATTCTGGAAGGAAAGATTGACAGTAGACAAGTAACAAACTAATGTTGAGTAGAGGTAAGTTCTGTGAAGAAAATGTGATGTGGTGATATGACAGAGCTGCAGGATGTAGAGGAGAGTGGTTTTTTTCCCGAAATGGAGATTAGGGAATCAATGTCCCTGGAAGGCATTGACATTTGAAATAGATCCGAAAGATAAGAAGGAGCCAGTCATGAGACAAGCCAAGGAAGAACCTTGGTGGCAAAGGAAAGAGTATATGCCAAGCCCCGCAATGGGAAAGAACTCAGTGTGTTCAAGGATCAGAAAGAAGGCCGGAATGACAAGATCCTAGTGAGTGATGGGAAATACAATCAGAGTATCAGCCTAGATCATGTCGGGGTGGTAGATCCTGGCCAAGAGTTTGGATTTTGTTCTAACTGAAATGAAAAGCCACCAGAAGATTTAAAGGAGGGGCTGGTAGGTACTTAATCCAGTCTGTGATAGACTGAGAGTCCTAATGATACAGGAGATTTGAATGATTAGGATTTCAGGAAATAAAATCTCATGTAATTTGGAAAATATATCTAGTGAGATAAGATCTCTAGAAGCTGTGTGGATGCAGTGGTCATTTTACCTGGAGAATTATCATGATTTTATGGTAATAAATCATGATTAGGATTTCTACCCATACCTTCATACTGATAAACCCCATATTCCAATTTCCAGCCCCTTTATTTCTAGTTGCCTGCTGGACAGCTCCTCCATTTTGTCCTGAGATTTATGTCTTAAAGGCGGATCTTTTGGCTTACGCACCTACCCTGCCATACAGTGGTATCCTCCTTTATATTTAATGACCTGTTTATTTACCTTTTTAACTTATAGGCATCCTAAATAACAACCCAATAACAAAATCCCAGTAGCAAAAACCCAGCTGATGACCAGGTCCTGCTGCTTCTACCACCTAATATTTCTCAGACTCAGCTTTATTGTCCTTGCCTCTCTTCAGGTTCTCATCCGCTATCTGTCGCCTGGACTTTTACGGCCACTTCCTAATGTATCATTCATCTTCTGTACTCCAGTCCCATTTCAAATTATTGCCAGATGAAATCTTTTCTTCTCCTTCTTCTCCTTCTCCTTCTCCTTCTTCTTCTTCTTTCTTCTTTCTTCTTTCTTCTTTCTTCTTTCTTCTTTCTTCTTTCTTCTTTCTTCTTTCTTCTTCTTCTTCTTCTTCTTCTTCTTCTTCTTCTTTCTTCTTCTTCTTCTTCTTTCTTCTTTCTTCTTTCTTCTTTCTTCTTTCTTCTTTCTTCTTCTTCTTATTCTTCTCCAAAATACAGCTCTTTTGTGTTTTACCTCCAGTACAAAAATACCTTCTTACTGTTAAATAATCAAATCCTATCACCAAATGAAATCCCAGAGTGTATCTTTCTGGACCTTCTTCTACAATTATACACACAATACACACAAATTAGATTATAACCTAATTCTGTTTGGTGATCTGCCTTTTTTAAAAATAGATTTTCAGTATTTCTCTAAATGAATTAATACACATCTACATCCTTTTTGGTGGTTTTATATTATTTCATTATATGGATGTACTGTAATTTACTTAAATAAATAACTTCCTTTTGAGAGCAATTCAGGTCATTTTGCTTTTATGAATGATATTATGTTGGACATCATTCTATTATTTATCTACTTATATCTCTGTCGCACTTTCTTCAGAAAAATCTACTTGAAATGGTACTTTTAATCACATATAATTTATTTTAATGTTTTAGTGGTTTCACAATTTATAATTGTTTTCAATTAGAAACTTTTTGGTATGAAACAATAGTCTGAACGTTGTTTCTCCTAAAATGGTTGGCCAGCTTTCCGATTATTATTTATAGCTCAGTCCAACCTTTCCCCAATGATTTGACGTGCCAGCGCTTTGTCATACACTAAATTCTTACAGAACTTCAGAACTACAGAACTACAGAATTCTTACAGAACTTCAAGTCTATTTCCGGGCTATCTATTCTATTCCATCAGTCTGACTACAAATTCTAGCAAAGATGCCCTGTTGCTTTAAATTCACTGGTTTTCTAATAGGTTTTAATATTTGATAGACCACATTTTCCTCTGCTTGCTCTTTATTTGCTTTTTTTTTTTTTTTTTGGTATGGCAGAGGTTTACTCCAGCCACTCTACCCCCACATTTTATTTTCCAAATAAAATTTAGCATCATTTAATCAAGTTTAAAAAAATTTTTTTTCGTTGAAATTTTTATGTTGATTTTATTAAATTTATAAATTGTTTTGGAAGGGGGCGCCTGGGTGGCTCAGTGGGTTAAAGCCTCTGCCTTCAGCTCGGGTCATAGTCCCAGGGTCCTGGGATCGAGCCCCGCATCGGGCTCTCTGCTCAGCAGGGAGCCTGCTTTCCCCTCTCTCTCTGCCTGCTTCTCTGCCTACTTGTGATCTCCATCTGTCAAATAAATAAATAAATAAATCTTTAAAAAATAAATAAATAAATAAATAAATAGATTGTTTTGGAAGAAATTGGCATCTTCAGAACTGTCTTTCTAAAATAAATCTGGTCTTATCTTAATACTGCTCAGAAACCTGTCATACATAGTTCCCCCTGAAGGGAAAGTCATATTTCTTTCAATGACATGCAATACCTTACATATTACATACCTTCCCTTGTCCTTCAGAGATTTAGAAAATCATAGATTACAATACTTCAAAGAACAAGGAGTAGTTTGTTAGAATCTCAAATTCGTGGCAATGGAGATGTATTACAGAGAATGTTCTGGCAGTTTGAAGATGTAATTTGGAAATCTGTCTACCTCATTTGCAAAGTTGTAACTGGAGCTAGGAGCTCCCAAGCTTGATTGCGTTTGGGCCTGTTAAGTCCATCCAGTGGAAGAACATCAGTTAGAACCTACAAGCATTCCAAGAATATGTGCATAATCAAGGCTATCTTTCTTTTAAGTCTTGGGAAAACTTTGACTTTCTAAAGTTTGGCTCCTGCCTCTTGACATTAAAGAAGAAAATTCCACTAACTGCAAAATAAATAATTTGGCTGCTTTGTGTTTAGCTTACAGCATTATCTCCAAACCCTGGCCCTGGTAAAAGTTTCTGTTGGCTCTTTTCATCCCTCCTCGCCCTTCGTTGTTCTCCATGTGTTTCCCCATTCTCTACCATGTACAATCTGGTGGTAGAGATCTGGGTCAGTGATAGCGGGTGAGCAAGAAGGAAATGAGAGGGAATAGCGAGAAATGTTAAGAAAACTAACTTTGCAATGTTAAGACTTGCCGAGAGGACTGTCTTTTAAAATGTCTTTTTATTTTTAAAATTATTTTTAATTTTTTAATTAGTTAAATTTCAGCTGCCCTCCAAGACATAGGATAACATGTAAGAATTCAGATGTAAACACTCTCATGGGATGTAGACTGTGGTTTTTTTCAGACATCTAGCTCAGTCCTGGATGCTCAGTGTAGTTGTTTATATAAACCGTGTTAGCTCAAAATCTTATAAAAACTCAGTCACAGTATTCAAGAATTGGATCCCATGGTTATCTTGCTAGAGTTGGGATATGAAAACAACTCCCTCATTGCTTTTAGCACTGGAGGAGAGTAATTACATGAGTGTTCAGTCTCCAGAGATTTCATTTTGGTCAGTGGTTTTAGGTTTCCCTCCAAACCATCTTACTGGAGAGACACTAAAATGGGTACAATAGATGAACTTGTGTTTTGTTTTTCTACCTTTATATCTTTGCCTTTTCTTCATAAAGTTGAGATTAATATTGCATAATAACACAATTCAAAGATGGGCCAAACAAAACAGGAATAGGAGATGGATGCAGTTTATAAACTAAATCATTACCCTTGAATAATCAAAAGCTTGGGATCGCAGTCCCTGCAAGTTGAAATGAAATTGCTATAGACAAAATCATACCAAAACGTTTATCGGCCTTTATTTCTATGTTTTCTGGATGTCCTACATGTGTTTCTGCAAAGAAGATACCCCTGCTTCATGATCACATTTTAAGATTAAGTTGTGAAGCTATAAAACCTTTAACTCTTAGAGGAATGGACACATTTTTGAAATGATTTTTCAAAAGTCTAGAATATCTATTTCAAACTAGTGAAAATATGGTATCAATTATTAAACGTTAAAAGTAGGGGAGGAAATATAGAGAACCTGTACAATATGGTTTTTATCCTTAAGAAATATTATGTGTGCACCACAACCCTAGTTTCCCCTTTTGAGTGCGGAAGCTTAGTCATATAAGGAGGAATTTAGAAGGAAAAAAAAAAAAATCAACCAAGCCATTTGCCTCTCCCAAGATCATAAATTATAGAGATGGGGGTTCAAGGACACTGATTGCCCATACAACTCTGCAGGGAGTTGAACTGAGCTCAGTTTGAGGTCACGGCAGAGCAGCAGAAGACAGAAGATAATGAGATGTCTGGGCAGTGGGGTAGCTCTTCGGTGGCTCATCTGAGAAATCCCGGTGCATGGATGAGGCAGATGTGACTCATTGATTCAACTTGAAGCAGGAAGAACAGTGAACGATGAGGAAGGGGAACAAAGAAACGCTCAAGACAGTGGGAAATAGCCGAGATTAAAACCAGTCTTTACAGGGGGCCTTACCTAACCAGGGCTAAGAGTTGGAAATGTACATTTATCTGCTATTAGTCCACTTGCCAGAAGGGAATTTTCAGTAGAAATTTGAAGGGAATTTCATGCAGGAGAATGAGCACCTGCACAGACACATTCATAGGTTATGTCCTTTGCATAGGGAAGCAGCAAAGTTACCAAACATTATAGAATGTATATTCAGATGTAGAGGGATACTTCTGGTTTTTTTCATTGATCAAGGAACAACTCAAACATACACCAAAGTAAGGAGGAAAAATACACAAAATCCTCTGTACCCATTGCCCAGCTTCACCATTTTACCTATCTTGGAGAAAATTCTTATTGATGAAGGAAGTTGGCATCAGAAGAGGCCTGGGAACATACTCTGAAGAGGGGGCAGCAAAGGCCCAAATTGTCAGCAGGGCTCCCTGACTCCCTCCAGTGTGACATTATTACTGCATTATGGCATTACTTGTTAAGTGAAGGGTATTAGCTCTGTGAATAATCAGGTAATCAAAAAGTACTTACTGCTTTGGCTTTTTATTACAGGTTCTTCAGCCACTTACATTTAAAATTTTTTTAATATATCATTATTTTAAACACACATCATTATTTTAATTATATCCAATTAAATATACCTGCATCTCCTCAGCATGCATCATTATGTACTTTACTAAAAAGCACTTTGAATCAAATTACATACCAGCGTTCTTTATTATAATTTATGTGCACATATCTGCAGCAGATTTATACATTTTGGAGATTAATTATCAAGAAGTTTGTTTAGACTTCCAGTAAATGTGAAACTTAACGTGAACATCAGTATACTCTGGAATTTGTAATTTTGTGGCATTTTCTAGTATCATCCTGGAAGACACCGCTTTGTTTTTTCATCTGAGGAGAATATGGGTACATGAAGAGAAGTCATTACAATTACCAGATCCATTTGTGCCCTAATCTTTGAATTTTTTCACTCTTTTGGGTCCCCTGGATTGTTACTCTCATTTTTGATTCTCCCAAATAGGAGACTGAAAGATTGTCTATGACTGAGTCCCAATCCCATGAAAATAATACTGCTAAGTTATAGGAGTATAAGAAAATATGGCCCTTAGGGATTCCTTATTGCTCCTGTTGAAGGAGTTTAGCTCTTTTGACCCAAGGGTTCATCACATTTTAATACCTGTTTTTTGCATCACTCATAGATAAGCATGAGAAATTCTTACTATTGGTGTTCGGCATGTGATAGAGTAGTGCAAGGATACTTAAAGTGGAATTCAGCATGTTGTTTTTATATTCTAGCCAGCCATCTCCTGTCAGCTCCCATCGCTCCCCTGTGATTGTTTATAACAAACTGAGCCGCTAAATAAACTCACAAAGGAAGGTTCAGTCTCTTGAGGTGTTGAGGGGCGACCTGTTGGTCCAGTTTGATGCTAATGTCTTGACTGGTTCCCATAGCCCAGATTCCAAATCATTGGATTGACTCTGACTTGAATCCTTACCTTTCCTCAACTCATATCCACTGGTTTTGCGTATTTCTTCTAGTACATGAACCAAAGTTTTCCTGTGTGGTTTCTGGGTTACCTCATCTCTCAAGCCCTGGCATCTCTTGTTTTCTCAAGGGAGGAAGCCTGGTCTTAGAGCAACTTTTTGCTGTTCCCCACCTCCTTCCTTTCAAGGGAGGTTAGGAGTTAGAAACTGGGTTATTCTGTGACCTGGGGTATGTCATTTACATTCTCTAATCCCAGTTTTATCCCAATTGAGGGATTTGTGACTAGGTCATCTCTACTGGTTTACATTCTCTTTTGTGTTTTTGAGATATTTGCCTTATTATTTTATATTACATGATTCTGTATGTTGATATAGTCATTGTAACAGTTTTAAATAGTAACCAGATATACAGAAAATGATTGTAGAGACCTCTTAACTTCACTGCTTCTCCTACCCCTCCTTTTGTAGCCAAAGATAACTACTCACATTCACATTCCTTGACTAATTTGTCTAATAAAACTTTGTCAAACAAAGTTGATTCTGTGGGACCTTTTAGCAGCTATAATTTGTATATTCTATTTTGGACACTGTTAGTCATTCAAGAGGCTGTGAGGGTGAGGAATGGTGTGGGTGATTGAAAAGGCACGAGCTTTCAGCAGAAGATTTGAAATATGCACAATGAATTGTTCTTCTTGGTTTGAATAAGATTCTGTGAAGTTTGTTTTCTCCCTATCCAATGACAAGAAAACTTCAGGGGAAGAGATGGTGGTAAAAAGAGTAAAGGGAGGAAAAATGTTTCCTGTCATTTTACAGATGCCGGTGTGTAAAAGTAGTCACCAGAAAGTTTACTTCCTTCTTTACAATAGCCCATGAAACTTATGTGGCTAATGGTATATTTTAGATGAAGTTTTATGACTTCAGTGACAAAGTTTTCCATTGACTAGAATAACTGAGAACAAAGATTGTGGTGAAATTCTTTATTCATAAATAGATGTTTCTCTAAAGAAAAAGTTTTCTCTTAAAGTGATAAAACATGACAATTTCTAGTGGCCAATTATTGTATTAACGACATAGTGAATGAGAGCAAAATTTAAAGAAATACAAATACATTGGTATGCTCTGGTTCCCTTGTTGTTACTAGTATTACTGCTTATCTATATCTAATTATTTGAGCAGCAGTACTATTGTAGAAAACAACTTTTACCTACCTTACCGGACCCCTTTGGGAGTGAACATAGTTCCAAGGCTTTTAGAAAGTGACTTGAGTAGCATATGAAGCTCTTTTGGTTGCCTTTCTATTGTTAATCTCTTCATTTTAGCAGATGGTACTTAGAACTCATTTTACATAAGAGCTTATAAGAATGAATCCCATTTTCAGTTTCAGTTTCTTTGATTCTTTACCCCATGCAAAATTAGAGAGGGAGATTAAAAAAAAAAAAAAGACAGTTCCTTTATGTTTTAAACATCAAACTCAGTAATTTTTTTCCCCACACAGGAAAATTTAACACATTTTTCTGCTCATTAAACAATAACACCAAAACTAAAACAAAACAAAACACCAAAAAAACCCCACAAAAACTCACAACCACTGACTAGCACTTATAGCCAAACTATGAAAGATTGTGTTACTGAAAGTAAACAATTTTGCAGCTTAGATTTTATACCCAGCCAAATTTGTATTCCAGTGAGAGAACAAAATAAAGATATTATGGACATGACCAACAGATTACTTTGAAAGAAATATTTAAAATATAGTTTATTACTATATTAAAATATAGTACTGTAAAATAATAAGGAAAGGAAAAATTAAATGAACACAGCAGTAAGCCTGGGTGGCTCAGTTGGTTAAGGATCTGCCTTTGGTTTAGGGTCATGATCCCAGGGTCCTGGGATCAAGCCCCACATGGGGCTCCCTGCTCAGAGGGAAGCCTGCTTCTCCCTCTACCCCTGACTTCTCCTCCTGCTTGTGCTCACTCTCTCAAATGAAACAAAGTAAAACAAAACAAAAAGGAGTAAGAAAGATGTGAGCCCAAAATTATTAAATTTATAGCTGAGTCTTAATATTGACACATAATAAAGAAAGTTATTAATAATATGGAACTAAAATTTCAACCTATAAGTAGTAGATGTGGGAATAGAGGGATTAGAGAATAGGAAGCCAGAAATCTGTGGGACCAGAACTGAAGATGTCTTGAGATTCTTGCCTTGATCAGGATGATAATAGAGATCCTGATTATTTCTAGATATTGATAAGATATATATGTTTATTTATTTTTAAAAATATTTTATTTATTTATTTGATAGAGAGTATGAAAACAGGGGGAGTGGGAGAGGGAGAAGCAGGCTCCCTACTTCCTGCTGAGCAGGGAGACTGATATGGGGCTCGATACATGGGATCATGACCTGAGCCAAAGGCAGACACTTAACTGGCTGAGCCTCCCAGGAGCCCCAAGACATATATATTTATATGTGAATATTAAAATGTCAAGGCAATCCCTAAGAAAAATAGGAAAAGAGTAGAATACATATCTTTTTAATTGTTTAAAAAAGAAAAAAATGGAACAATTACCTTAATTCAACAAAAGACACAGGACAAAAGAGATTGATACAAAAGAATGATATATGGAAAACATGAAAGTAGGTCATCAGAAATACGTCAGACACAGAAGTAGTCACACTAAGTGTAAATGACTTACATTCTCCCTTTTTAACATAAACTTTTAGACTAGATAAATATATATAAAAGATCCAATTTTATGCTGTTAAAATCTGTGACATCTCCAAAGAAAAACAATAAAAAATGTTTGACAAGAATATGCAATAATCATGAATTTGTATGCAAGACTAAGTTATGAAACATAAAGCAAAGCCAAGGGAAAAAAGAATGATGAAAATACAGAGAAATAGATAACCCACAGTCATAGTGGGAAAATTTACCATAACTTTTTTCAAAAATGAATAAATTTAGGAGATAGAATTTTAAAACACATTTAACAACCTTGTTATAACATATGTAATTTACACATTTTAAATATTTATAAACTTGATGATCATCAGCTAGAGAATTAACACAATTTTCAAGCATCTATGGGACGTTTACAAAATTTGATCATGTATGAGTCTACTGGGAAAACCTCCATAAATTCTGAACAGCAGAAGTCATAGTTCATATTCTCTGAAGAAAATGTAGTAAAATTAGGGGCGCCTGGGTGGCTCAATCAGTTAAGCATCTGCCTTCAGCTCATGTCTGATCCCAGGGTGCTGGGATGGAGTCCCACATCAGGCTCTCTGCTCACCGGGGGACCTGCTTCTCCCTCCTGGTCTGCCTGCTGCTCCCCCTGCTTGTGTGCACTCTCTCTGTATCAAATAAATAAATAAAATCTTTTGAAATACATAGTAAAATTAAATAGTAACAACAAAAGGAGGATCCTCTATCCTTAATCTACATATTTCAAAAAAAGATATACTCTTCTAAATAACTGTTGGTTTAAAGAGGAAATAAAGACAGGTACTATAAATCATTTATAAATAAACAAAGCTCTACCAAACATTGCTTGTTGACTGTAGCTAAAGCAACACTTAGAGGAAATTTTATAGCCTCAGTTCACTTATGAGAATGTAAGAAGGGATTGAAAAATTCAGTAATTGAGAAAAGAAGCAGTAAGATAAACAAGAATGTGCAAAAATGGAGATAATAAATTAATGACATAGAAAAAGCAAAACAATTGACTTTCTCTATAAAACCCAAAGCTGCTTTTTTGAAGTGGTATATGAAGTAGACAAAACCTTTGGTGAGTCTGATCAAGAAAAGAAGAGATAAGATACAAATATACTTCAGAAACAAGGGAGAGGACTTAACTACAGATTCAGAGCAAATTTTTAAAAATCATAAAATTATACTGTCTTTGACCTTGAAATAATGTATTCAAAATCTATTTGAAAAGAAACACTTTTTTAGTAAAATATAAATTACTAATATTATATTAAAAGGTGATAGAAAACCTAAAGGGAACAATAGGATAAAATGACAAAGTAATAAAAAAAGATCAACCCCCCAAAAGATACAATCTTAACTATTTTATAAGCTTTAAATCAGCAAATGCTTAAGAACCAGTTAATTCCTACTGTAAATAAATAGAAGGAAATCATCCCAACTCAGCTATCTTTCTTTTTTTTTTTTTTAAAGATTTTATTTATTTATTTGACAGACAGAGATCACAAGTAGTCAGAGAGGCAGGCAGAGAGAGAGGAGGAAGCAGGCTCCCTGCTGAGCAGAGAGCCCGATGCGAGGCTCAATCCCAGGACCCTGGGATCATGACCTGAGCCGAAGGCAGAGGCTTTAACCCACTGAGCCACCCAGGCGCCCCTATCTTTCTATATAGAGTTGAGATACCGAAATTGACAGTGACTGCACGCACTCTCAAAATGACCATTTTGGTCCAAGCTGCCTTATGTACATCAGTGTAGAACTCCAAGAAAAATAGTACCAAGTTGAATTCATTATTACCAAGTAGCATTAATCTCAGGAATGCAATAATAGTTGAACACTAGGAAATCCTGTTAATTGTATTTTACTATGTTAAAAAGTTGGAGGAAAAGCCATTGGTTCGCTCCAGCAGTGCTAAAAAACACAGGATATAAAGTCCACATCTATTTGTGATTTGAAATAAAACAACTTCTAGGTTAGTCAGAGAAGGAAACTTCATTAACTAGGTAGAGATATCTACCAGAAATCTAAAGCAAATACAAAATTATACGGTAAAATAGAGTATACCATCGAAAGTAGGAACAAGGCAGAAAGGCTTATTATCACTACCTTTACCAAAATAATAATAGATGTCCTAGCTGAAGCTTTTACGTAAGAATAAAAAAATAAGAAAAAATAAATATAATACTGGGAAGGAAAGAACAGAATGCTTCACTGTATTTTATTTATATACATTCTGTCTACAAAATCCAAAAGAATCCATTGAAAAACATTAGCACTCTTCAAAGAGTATTTAAAGAATTACAGTATCAACTTGTCAAAACCCGTCCCTTACAGTAAGTAATCAGAAAGTATCATAAAAATGCCTTGTGCAAGCAAGCAATAAAAACTATTAGGACGTATGCATGCCTATATGAAGAAAAATATAAAATGTAACTGATAGTTATAGAAACATTCTAAAAATTAAGAGAAAATACCATGTTTCAGTTTGCAAATACTTAATGTTTAAAAGGTGTCAGTTCATTTCTCTCTGGTTAACCTATAAATTTAATGCAGTCCCAATTGTAATTCCAGCAGGATTTTTTTATGGAATTAGATACACTGATTTTTAAATTTTTCTGGAGGGCAAAATGTAGGATGGGGTTTATGTATATATTCATTTTATTGTGTTTTGTTTTTGTTTTTGTTTTTTAAGATTTTATTTATTTATTTATTTGAGAGAGAAAGAGACAGCACGAGCACTAGCACAAGCAGGGGGAGTGGCAGGCAGAGAGAGAGGGAGAAGCAGGCTCGCCACTGAGCAGGGAGCACAATGCAGGACTCTATCCCAGAACCCTGAGACGGTGACCTGAGCCGAAGGCAGAGGCCCCAACCCACTGAGCCACCCAGGTGCCCCGTATTCATTTTATTGTTCTTTCTATCTCACATATATTTTAAAATTCTTATTTATCTCTTTGATGTGTAGTAAAAGCTTTAAAAGAGAGGATGTACAATATCAGCTATAAAGATTTTGAAAAAAGAACAACAAAGAAGGACTTATTCTACAAGATACCAGAACATGACGTGCAGCCATTGCAATTAAAATGGTGTTGAATGATTGGAGAGAAGGTAGATGGATAATTGCTATCGGCATTAGAGAATCCTAAGCAAGTGTGGGTGTTTATCCTATGGAAAAGCTCACTTTTCAGATTACATAGCAAAGTGTGGATGATTCCATAAATCAAAAAACATTCGTTTTTGATTTTGAAAGAAAATAAAGTAAGAGCCCTGTCTCAGAAAAATGAATTTCAATGCATCAAGGAGCTATGTGTAAAAACTTAGTGGAAAAGTCTTTTTTGGGGTGAATCACAAAACTCAAAAGGGCCATTAAGGGGAAAAAGATTAGCAGATTTTTATAACATAAAATTAGAATTTCTATAGGGTTTAAGGCAATACAAAAATCTGTGACCAAAAGCTTATGTCATATAGTGTATTTGTAGCTTATGTAATTCAAAATAGACTATGATCAATAATAGAGTTCTTAACACTTGTTAAAAATGCTTCTTAAAAACCATAGAAGAGGCACAGAAAAAGAAATAACACAAAGTAGTTTTTGCCCTTCATATTGGTACAGATTTAGAAATTTGATAATAGCCAGTGCTGGTGAGGGGCTAAGAAAGTAGGTACTAACAGCTAGTGTAGGTGGAAAAGTGTAAATTGATAGTTATTTTGGCAGTACCTATTAAAATTAAAACCCGGCATTTGTTTTGTTTTGTTTTAGAGAGAGAGAGAGAATATCCAAGCATGTGCCATGGGGATGGGCAGGGAGGGGCCCGTGGCAGAGAGAGAGGGAGAGAAAGAGAGAGAGAGAGAGAACTTTAAGCAGAATCCACTTCCAGTGGAGAGCTGGCCGAGAGGCTCGATCTCATGACCCTGAGATCATGACAGCGACCGAAGGCAGACACTTCACTGACTGAGCCACGCAGGTGCCCCCAAACCCAACATTTCTTTTAACTCAGGGTTTCAACCATGTGCACAAAATATACACACATGAGTATTTATGGCATTATCAATTATAATAGCCCTAAATTGGAAATGATCTAAGTAGGAGAATCCATAGTAATTTATGGAACATCTATACTCTTGAAAGTTAAGGGGCAGTTAAAAAAAAAATGAGGCACTACTAACCTGAGAAGATCTTTGACACATAATATTTCTTTTCTAAAAAAGTGACAAAACATATATAAAGTATAGTCTCATCTATATATATTAAAGGCCAAACCAGATATAGGTAGAGGTACATAACTCTGTGTGTGTGTGTGTGTGTGTGTGTGTGTGTGTGTGTGTGTGTTTGTGTGTAAAATCTAGTAGGAGGGCACCTGGGTGGCTCAGTGGGTTAAACCTCTGCCTTCAGCTCGGGTCATGATCTCAGGGTCCTGGGATCGAGCCCCGCATCGGGCTGCCCAGCGGGGAGCCTGCTTTCCCCCTCTCTCTGTCTGCCTCTCTGCCTAATTGTAATCCCTCCCTCTGTCGAATAAATAAATATATATTTTTTAAAAATCTAGTAGGAAAAAATATATATAAAATAGAAGTAAAACTGGAAGGACACATACCAAACTGTAAAGAGACAAGTCTTCTGGAGATGGGGGAAAAAGATGTGGGAGAGGATAGATGCACATTTATTGCTGATATTTATATAAAGTTGTAGATCATTCTAATGTATTGATTGATACTATATTTCTTATATTTAAAAAAGCTATCTCCTTTTCAAACTTCTAATTACTAAAATGGAAAGTCATGGTTTCACTAGTTTATATTTGATGTGTTTTGTAGATAACATACCATTACAAAAGGGAAATAGAGCCTTATATTTTTATTACGTGTTACGCTTGTGATTTTTGCACTCAGGACTGTTCATTGGGTGACAGATAACGTGCACAGAACACTAGATCCTCAGGTACAATGCCTGAGGGGCTGCCTGTTCTCACTCCAGGATTACTCTGGTTGATTTGCCTGGAAGACCAGATGCCCCCTGACAAAGTAGAGGCAGGAACACAGAACATCTTGCCCCCATGCCTTTGTGGGCCTCCTTAGTCCACTGAACAGAAATTCCTTTGCAGCAAAGGTCAGCCCAGTGCTGTTTTGTGTATAGCAGATGAAAAAGTCACCAGAACCAAGAGCTTCTGTGAATTTCACACGCGGAGACTCACGCCTCTTTGCCCTTCCGTGTTTGCAAGGTCTGTCATTCATGGAAGGAAGTTAGGTCGTCTGAAATAATGTGCTGTACAACTAGCCGTGGTGGTTGTTACCAGTGCTTTGTACTCTGCCCTGTAACAGTAACAAATTTAGACTGTCCAGTATAGCACAATTCCCAAACCAATTTCTCTCTTTCTTTCTCTCTCTCTCTCTTTTTCTCTCTGTGTGTCTCTTAAAAGATAGGCATTTTAAAATGTCTGTTTCTTATATTAAGTTATATCCAGTTCTGTCCATGAGTCTTAAACCAAATAGTAATTCAACATCAGGCTTGTCAGTATGAATACAAGAAGCTTCGAACAAACAAACAAAATAAACGCTCTGCCCTTCCTTTCCCTTAGGAGAGTTGCCCTGTGTTGGAGCAGAAAAGAACAACAGAAAGCGGGTTGCACTAGGAACCCCAAAATCGGTTTGAAGCCTGCCTTCTGAGATCTTCTGCAAGTCACTTCACTTCTCCTCGGGCTTCGTTCACTTTATGTCAACTGCAAAATGGAGAGATTGGGGGACTTGAGGAAGAGGGGGGATGGAGAGGGGATATAGATAATGAGGGAGAAAGGGCTTTGAAAGGTATAAAGGACAGACCAGCATGAGACTTTATATAAGCCCATTGCTCCCCTTCTTACACACACACACACACACACACACACACACACACTGGGCTATATGCATGCTTTGGATTTCTATTCTCTTTCATTTACATTCCTTTTAAAGGAGGCATTTGAATCCCTCAAACACATTCAGCTTTGTCTTTTGTCACACGTACCCATTGATCTCACCAGCACCTGAGGCCTTGGATTTACTTAGTTCTACCTTTTAGGCAGTCCCTGTTTTCTCCCAGAGGTGCATTTAGCTTAGTGTCAAAAGCACAGTGTGTTCCCTTTTTGTTAACTTAACCTCTGTGTTGTTTTTTAAAAATCAGATTTGCAAGAACAGGGACTCCAGAAAGCCTGTGATATGTAAATATTTAGCCAGGCAGATAGGGATAGTGAGCGTTTTCTCTCCTCACAGAAAACATGATTTTATTTGCTAAAGCTGTAATCTTGTTTGATAATCCATCAGTTTATTATCAGCTATGTGGTGAGACATAATGCCACAGGGAGATAATGAAGAACCTTCACCTGATACTACGGGGGTGATGACAGTGACCGCAGGAGAGAGTCTTCTGGAGGGGATTATGTTAAACATAGCCTTTCTATTTACAGTTGATTTCCTCTGAGCACTTTAACCGTTGGGCTCCCAGCCTAGGGAAGTAGGTCATCTGAAAACCTTCAAAGAAGAACAGTCTGCAGGTGTAGAAAGACGGGACCTGTCTCCTTCTCAGGCCTCATTAAGTCATTGTTTGATGCGCAATGCATTTATGAATCAAAGAAAAAAGAGATACTAAGGTGCTCCATTGAAGACCGTATTTCAAACAAGCAGAACCCAGAAAAGTCCAGTTTGGAAACAAAGCAGGAGACCCTTCCACCCGGCTCTACGCATTAAGTCCAATAAACTGGATTAGTAAACTGACATTTTAATATAACCTAGAGTTGTAGGACTCTCGAGGGTGGTATGTGTGGTTGTGGAACCAGAGGCAACACCCCGCTAGGATGTCCTCAGAGACCCTCCTGGTGGGGCAGTGGGAAGGCATCAATCCAGGAGGGGGAGGGTGGGGGTGTCCCCAGGGCGCTGGCCGGGAGCCCCTGGACCGGTGGGAGAACAAGCATTGCTTTCCAGCTCTCATCTTGCAATTCTTCTCTTCCTTGGAATGTCTCTTCTTGGGATTATCCACTCTGCAAGATGTCTCCCCCTGAAATCCTGTCTTCAAGGGGCCGGAAAAACCTCCTGAAAATAGAGACTGTGTTCCGTAGTTCTGTATTCTGCCTCTTGGGCCTCTTCTGAGAGAAGCAGATAAGCAAACTGAGTTTCCAGGAATTTAAGGATCTTGCCCTGTTGACTATCCTCTGCTCCCTTCCCACTTTTCCTTTCTTCCTTTCCTTTCTCCTCAGAACCACATTTTCTTAAAAGGGTCGATTCTGAACCCAGATACCTGATTTTAGATTGCTGGCTCTGCATGACCCAGGGCAAGTTACTTATCTAGGAATGCCTTGGTCCTCGGCAGGAAAATGAGGATCACGGTATTAGTTACGTCATATAGTTGCTGGGAGGCTAGAGTTGGTTGGTACCAGTGCAGCACTTAGCCCAGTGTCTGGCACACAGCAAACACTCGGTAAGGTTTCATTCTTGCTAATACTGTTGCCATTCCCTTCCTTCCAGTCCCTGCTTTGTCCCCTCATCACACATGAAGTGAATGTCATCTCCGTGATGGGCATTGTGGCAGGATGGGGAAATGAGGAAGAGAGGCTCCCTTTTCCAGAAAATTCACTGTCTGTGAGCCATCTCATTGGATGAGATCATATGGGCCATCGGATAAGTGGAGGAGATGAGGTGTGTGACACGCGGCCTCCAGGTTATCGTAGACAAACCGTCTGGTGTCTTTGGTTAGCTGGGAAGGCCTCCTGAGGAGGAGACACGGCATTTGATGTGAACACTGGAGATAACAGAGTGTCCACTCGGCTGAGAGTCAAGGGACAGGTGTTGCAGGCAGAGGGGCCAGTGGCTGTGTGTGAAAGAACATGGTGGGATCGGGAATAAGAAGTTTTAGGGGCGTCTGGGTGGCTCAGTAGGTGGCTCAGTGGGTTAAGCCTCTGCCTTCGGCCCAGGTCATGATCTCAGGGTCCTGGGATCGAGTCCCACATCGGGCTCCCTGCTCAGCAAGGAGCCTGCCTCCCCCCTCTCTCTCTGCCTGCCTCTTTGCCTACTTGTGACCTCTGTCTGTCAAATAAATAAATAAAGTCTTTAAAAAAAAAAAAAGAAAAAAAGAAGTTTTATTAGTAGAGCTGTGATAAAATACCAGAGAGGTGGGTGGCTCAAAACTAACTTTCTCATAGCTCTAGAGGCTGTAAGTCAAGATCAAGGTACCAGCAGGTTTGGTTTCCTCTGAGGCTTCTTTCGTTGGCTCGCAGACAGCTCCCTTCTCACTATGTCCTCACTTGGCCTTTTCTCTATATCCTAATCTCCTCTTCTTATAAAGACATTAGTCGCCTTGGATACGTTCCCACCCATGTGACCTCATTTCGCCTAAATTTCCTCTTCAAAGGCCACCTCTCTAAATAGCGTCACATTCTCAGGTACAGGGGGCTAAGGTTTGCACATCTGAATTTGGGCGAGGGACCTATTTCAGCCCCTAACAGAAGGCGTCTGTGAAGTCTGGCTGGAACCAGGTAGCAAGTGGATGGGTATCAGCGGATGACATCGTGATGCCTGGATCTTAAAGGCCCGGCTTCTCCTAAGGCTAAGGAGGGTGTTGGTGGTGGGGAATGGACACCACCACCGTGGTTAGGCTCTGCGGGCCGCCTCAGGCTGAGGAGTGTGGGGCGGACTGGAAGGAACCACACTGTAATGGGTCGGAGGAAACCCTGGTTTGAATTCCAGTTCTGTCCATCACACCCCAGGGCTTATGTGGCTGTTGAAGGGAGGCAGTGATCCCCCAGCGAGAAGAGGGCCCCTGAGAACAAGGATGTGTATGGGTGTGGGTGTGGGGGGACAGCTGTGGGGGGAAGAGGATGGCAGCTGCGGCAGAGAGCTGGCCTATCCCCCCACCCTTGCTGTGGCCGCATCAGTGGCCACATCAGTGACCAGCTCGCCAGGCTGGCACAAGGGAAGAAACAGCCCCTGAGTAACAGATGAAGCGGGCTCTGCTCTTTCCTTTTCACCCCAAAGGCCCCTCAGGTGTTCCTCGCATAATCACGTACCTTACTCCCGTATTTTGTAAATGAGAGAACAGCCTCCCTTTCCAGCTCCTGCCAGGTAGAAGCACACAGCCGAGCCGTGCTGTTGACAGTCAGAGAATGAGATAATTATCCCTATCCATTTTTAGAATCCAGCTCAAACTCCAGCACTTCGGTGCAGGAGAGAGGTGCCGTGTCGGGAGAGCGGCTTCACTTCGCATGGGTCCCGTTTGGTTCAGAGACCGAAGCTGGGTGGCCTGCCCTGGTCTCCCCTGCACCTGCTTGTCGCTGCTTGGGCACGCATCACTCCATCTCCCTGAGACTTGGCCTTCTCTTTTGTGAAAAGGGGACTTGGCCTTCTCTTTTGTTGAAAGGGGAGAGACCGAGACATACCTGAGTAGGACCAGTGCTGAGGAATCGTGAGAAAACGTAAAGCCCTTTGTAGTCATTAACGTATTATGCATACGTCACTTCCTAAGATGAAAAAGAAGAAGATTCAGGGTGTTCGCATTTTGCAGTTTTGGTGACTGGGTACAAAAAAGGAAGTGTTTCGATTCCAACCCCATCTCCGTACTGGGGTAAGGACCTTGGGCAAGGCAGTCATAAATCCTGCTCTCCCTGCCCTGCTCAGTGTTGTGGGAGGTGGAGTCTCCCTGTCCCCCTCCTTCCCTTCCTCCCTCCGTCCCTCCCTCAGCTCCTCTTCTCTCAGATGATGTAAAGATTAATTGGATGATGTCCATGCTGTCTGCCAGGGAGACAGAAAGCATGAAGTATCATCTGGATGGGTTCGGTAAGCACTAGATTCTCCTTCGTCTGCTTTTGACAAACAGAGTGACAGCCCATCGCTGTGTTTAAACAAGTTAATATGTATGTTCCTTGACATAAGGAAGCGCTCTAATCATGAAATACAGCTTGCATGTCATTTGGTTTCGAGATTTTATTGAGTACTACTAATCTTGACATATTTTGGTTGGCACCACATTCTTGGTATTGTGGGTTAGCGGTTGAATAGTTTGCAGACTTTGTGAAACAAAATCCTCATTTAATGGTTTAGTTTGGCTACATTTTGAAAATATACAAAAACATAATGCACTTTTATTTTATGGGGATTTTTTTTTCCACTTGTGGCTTTGGTTTGGCTCTGCCCCCCTCTTTTTCCTCGGTGCCCTTTCTTTTCTCTTTGCCTCCCCCTCTCTCTCTCTCTCCCCGCCTCTCTGTCTCCCCGTGTTATGTCCCAGTTGCACCGCCTACAAAGGAGGCTCCAAAGAAAGACAAGCTTGCGAAGTGACTGAACCGCAAGCAGAAGAATCCTCTTTGTACTACTTGATGTCGGGAATGTGTTTACACCCTGGCCTAATGCTCTGGACTTTTGTGTGTGAGTGCAGGGGTTCGGAACATCGGAAGGCCACCGCGCCGTGGAGTGACAGGTCTGAAGCGCCCCGGTAGAGGCACCTGGGCCTAAATGTGCAACAAGACTTCAGTCAGCACCAGCCCCCAGAGTCACTGAACTCCATGACATCATGCCCAGGCGGGAAAAGTCAACAGGCCTCTGGCTCGGGGTGCTCCTCCCCTGTTTTCCTTTCCCGGGCTCTCAGTTCTGACCCAGGGACAATGTTTAGAAAGCAGAGCTGAGTTCAGGCAGCCCTCTCAATTACTTTGGCTGGAACCTTCCTGAGTACATTTTGCTATCTCTTTGTGATATAAACAGGGGCACTCACAGTTGGCAGGGGACGCTCTTTCTGTTTTAATTTCGCAAGGCATAATTATAGTTCCAGGGTCTGGAAGCAGCATAGAGTTCTTTGGAGAACTTCACAGGGATTCTTCTGTTATGACATAGTTTATCTGGGGGGGGGGGGAAGTAAGGCAAAAGGCATTTCCAAAGAGGAAATAATAACACTATTCATGTTAGCATGCCATTCCATATTGAGTAGATCACAAAATCAGAGTAGACTTTCTTGTGGTGGGGGGGGGGGAGAAGGAGGTGTCTCGAAATGTTGGACTCATAGAGTGTGGGAAAATCTGGATAAATCCTGATGAATGGATGTGGGTGGAGAAGGATATAAGGATATAAAAATAAATGTTTTTACTTAGGAAAGCAATAATGAAGCACCCAGCTGTATCTGAGTGAATTTGTAAGTACCCTTGGCCCTGGGGATATGGAAAAAGATCTCACCGTAGTCATAGTACTCTGGGCTAAACCTAAATCATAAAATTCTCTCTGCCCCCCAGATGTCCAGTTAGAGGGCATTTAGTTACTCGGCTGATGTAGCAAGAAATCGTGAACTGCCAGAGAGAGCAGGGACAGGAGTGGGGAGATGGGGCTGTTTCTCTGTGATGAGACCTGTTTTTATAGGTAATTCTGATGTACAGGAGGTATTAAATAGAGCAACTAAAATATGTTTTACTTGAGATTAGTGCTGGAGCGATATTCTCCCCATGGCACTAATAATCCAGTAGCTTTCCCTGCCCCGTTTGTCGCAGGCTTCCTGCTCTGTGTGTTCTGGCATAAGGGCGAGCCACTGCATCCACACCTCTGTCTCAGAAAAGGAGAGAATCACCTTTACTAATTGTGCTCATGATATTTAGAAAAGAGGGGTCTCGTGCACCTTTCTTTCTTTCTTTTTTCTTTTTTTTCTTTTTTTGTTGTTGTTGGTGAGAAAGATAGTAAATGAATTCTGCCTTTGCAATTTAGAGCTAAGGCTGTGTAGAGAGGGGAGCTCCAGGTAAAAAAAGGCATTTCCAGAATGCTTATTATTGTAGAGATCCCTTTATGCACGTAAGCAGGCTTGAAGTCCAAGGGCCCTACCATCTCAGCCTCTCTGCTTTCTACGCCACACAGGATACACAATCCCTGCTTAATTGTCTGCTCCTCGCATACTTCAAGGGCTTGTCACAGGAACAACAATGAGAGGCCTGTTGTTGAAACCACCTCATGTCCATCACAGTGGGGGGAAAAAAATAAGGTCATTGTGAGCTCGGAGCATTGTGAGATTTGAGACTCCCCAAATTATTTCATTCATGTTAAAATGTAAGGAGATGAGAAACATATTGCATGAGAAGAGAGAAGTGATTTTACATGGCCCCTTACCCCCTCTGGGATCTGGGAGCAGACCTCTCCCTGAGAGCCCCCTTTAGCTGGAGGGCGAGTTCTCTGCCACCCCTCCCCCACCCCACTCTGCCACTTTTTGGGTGTGTGTGTGTGTGTGTGTGTATGTGTTTTTCAATTTGTTAAGATGCTAAAATCTGCTTTGTGTGATTTATGAAGGAACTTGAAGCGATTAGTTTCACAGTGCATGAAAATTCCTCAGGTTCGGGGGTTGGGGGGGATGGCCAATCTGTTACACTGTTTGCTGTGGACTGGATGGGAACATGAGCAGCTCGGAGCCATAAGGAGATTGTGTTGAGTTATTAAACACTTGTGGTAAAGCTGCTTATTGTTAATTCCCCGATGTCCTGCTGAAGCGATAGGATAAAATCAGATCGGATTAGATCAAAGAGCCTGGGAGCCAGCCTTTGGAGCAGATTCATTTAATCAATAAAGAGACCTCCTGAGAGAGGGTCAGAGAATAGGGGCCATCCTGGTCGCTCTGGAGATTAAGATGGGGGGGGGGAGTGGTGGGAAAGAAAAAACATTTATATGTATTTATGTTCCCCCTTCTTTTCGAGGTGTAATTCTCCTCTGAAACATTTCAGCCACACTCACCAAACGGGGTAAACATTTCTGTAAGATCTCATTACTGCAGTACTCCATTACTCCAATAATGCCCTATAAAGCAGGAGTTTATTTCAAAACAAAACAAAACAAAAACAACCAAAAGGAACTTCTGTTCCATAAAAAGTATTTCAATAAAAGCAATTTAGGCTTAAATGATTCCCCAAGAAACCTTAATCCCTTATGAGTTAATCTGCAAAATTTCCTATTATCCCTTTCTGAGGAGAAAGAATAGAGAAACACCAAAAGGCCAAAGTCTGGCCCCACCCGCCTCTTTGTATTCTTCCCACTGCCCACCTCCCCCCCACCCCCCGCCCATAATTAGAAAGCATTGTGTATTAAGAGGTATGATGCCGTCCTTCATCCATGATTAACACTTAAACCAGTGCATATTCATTCATCTCTTAGCCCTACCAAACCCCACTAAAATGAGGACTCGTCAAGAAGGAAGTGACACCCATTAGAAAGTTAACCACAGAAAATGAGAGAAAAAATGAAGGATGGAGCAAATTAAGGATGCGAGTCCCTCAATGGTTATTGGCTTTAATGGTGTTATAAAAATGATGTCGGCTTTTACCAGGAATAATTTATATTCCGAATTAAATAAGGATATGTATCTATAAATCCATTCTATAAAACTTAATTTTCCATCTAGATATGCTGATTACTTCAGGCCCCGGCATACCTTTACCGGTTGTTAATTACCACGGGATGGTTTAACACTATTTTCCAAATCAGCATGCATGCATAAAATGACTGCAATCCAATTTGACACATTATTAGTGATGATTATTGTCATAGATAAATTAGATTGAACAGAAAATAACCTTCATCCTTAGCATGTTTTAGCTCTCAGAATTAATGTGATTTGGTGAACACATATAAATAAAAATCTGATGAGTCCCTGCTGACTCCGGGGCCTGCTGGTGCTGAAGTGTATCAATTTCATGCAGATGATGAATTCCTTAAGCATTCAATGATAATCATGCTTGATTTGACAAGACTTTCTCATGCTATTTTAGGGCCTTAATTTTCTGTGAAGTTCTGTCAAGTGCTCATCAAGCACCCACTTATCTCCGTATCTTAACCTGGCAGCCAATCACAAGGTTGCCTAACAGTATAGCTACTGAGTGCCAGCCCATTAATATTCGGGTCACGTGACTGTCCAAGGAGAGAAACCAATCAATGGCTGATTAACATTCAGGTCACATGACTCCCGAGGAGAGTAAATGAGTTACACAGTAAGACATCAAACAAATTTTCATCTTGAAAGAGTGATTGCTTTTTCTGCTGCTGTGATGTTTGTCAAATTCGCTCTAGCCTTGTCCAATTAAGCTCCATGAGCTGAATTAATAATGAAGAGATGTAAGTACCGTGCCAGCATGAGAGCTGTGAGTGGTGCCACGGAATATGAACTGCTTAAAAAAAAAAAAAAATTCTTAGAATGATTGAAAAACCACATCTGGATAACTGGAATAATTGCTTTTACCATCTTGATGCTGTTTTGTACTCTCCAGTGCAAAGTGTGAACTGGAGTATGGCTGGGATGTGGTCCTTGCTGTGATACTTCAAAGACGAATGCGATTTGGGGTTTAGGATGACTTTAAAGGCATCACTCGAATACACATCAATTGGATTATTGTTTGTGACCCTAGTAATGAATTTCATTTGCACACTCAATTATGTTCTGGGGCTTTCTAGAGACGCGATCTCTCAAGATTTTTAAGCTGTCCCCCAAAAGGAAAGAGATTATTCTGTATTCTTGTATCCTAAGTGAAAGAAATGACTAAACCAAGTACTTTTGTGAGAATTTGTGAGCATATATGTGCATGTGTGCATGAGCCCATGTGTGCTGTTCATTTCCTTAACATTCGTAGATCAGTCAGTTAAGTTCATGGAACTATTTCAAAATGCACAGGTGAATCTAAAGAGAATTTTCTGAAAAAGGCACATGCTTTCTTACTGGTGGTAGCCAATGAAAACTTTCTTGTAGTGTCAGGGAAAGTTCTATTTATTCACAAAGTCAGTTGCATTTCAACACAGATGCGCTACTAAATTCCAGTGACATGTTTAGAATAGAGACCCTATGACTAATAAAGCTTTCATTTCTTCCCTGAAGGGAGTGAGACTTGACTAATGGTTTATTGGAATTATCAAAGAGTGTCAAATCCCACTTAATAAGTTCCAGCATGAAATTAGCTAAATTCCCAAAGGCCTTTCTAAAACAATATAGTCAAATAAAAGGTGTTGCGTGCACTGGAAAGAGTGTTAAAACCAGTTACTTGGAAGTGATGAGAAATAAATCTAACTGTAGGCAGGAGGCAATGTTTATGTATACAGTTAATAACCTTCTTAATGGGACTGCTTGGCTTGGTGATTCCCGTACTGGGAGGAGAGTGAGATGTGGAACGCAGGGTAGGCGAAGGGCCATAAGTCAATTCCCAGCACGGTTAGTCAAGGATGGAAATTGCAAGGAGAGAGCAATGAATTTAAAAGCCCCAGCAAGCAGAGATCGAGGAAGGAGAGATGAGAGGTGCGAGGGGAGGAGGTGGAAGAGGAATGGTTGAGTCCAAGCTGGACCATCCCAGTGCAGTGAGAACCTACTTAGTCCAAGGAACAAGGGACCCCAGCAGTTACTGGAGAATGATTCTTTTCTGACAGTTCCTTAATAATGACTCAGGAAAGAATGTTGCCATTAATAACTTCTCAGGGTGAGTGAGGCCTGGAAGGGGGCATACCATAGAAATGGTTTTGGGGGGTCTTTGAGGATGTGTGTGTGTGTGTGTGTGTGTTTAAAGCAAAAGCAGAGACCCCAACCACAAGGCTTAAATTGAATTTCAGAGACTTGTGAGAACACAGCTCTGAGTTAGTCTGAAAAATCTTGAGGCACCCAAGGTAATGTAGGTTTCACTGATCTTCTTTTCCTGCATATTTTACCCATGACTCCCTTTGCAGCAGGCTGGGAGCCTGGAGCTCTGCTCACATTCAACCCATCAGCGTTGGAGCTGCTTCCTACAAGCACCCCACTTCCTGACACTTGAGAGCCTTGGAATGGAAGGCGACTCCGTCGCTTTAGAAGGCCCTGAATAGAAGGGCATTCCACTTTCTGCATAACTTTACATAATTAATAGTTTTCCATGCAAACTATTGTTTGCCTTAATTGTTGTTTCAACAGCTGTTTTCATTAAATTGTAAAGCCCGCTGTGTCTAATCCTCTGAGCACCACTATTGATAACAAGAAGTGCTCTGAAGCTTGCTCTGGAGGAAGAGTTAGTTCCCTGCCAAGCTGGAAAACTGTCATGAAGTTACTTGAAAAATAAGGCCTACAGTGGGACTGGTTGTGTAGCTAATCCATTAGGCTTTTCAAAAGAGCCGTGCTCTGTACCCTTATGGCTAAATTGACCCAACAACCAATCAATGCCTTTATTTGCTGCGTGGCTGCCCCTGAAGGGTCTTATAGCTGGGTCCAAGTCGTAATCAAAGCCTCCATCAGGACCGGGTCCCTGATGACATAAATGGCCAAACTTTCAACGCGGCTGGCTTGGGGCCAGTCACACCATTTTGAAGATACAAAGAGGCTGTGTTGCGCGGTGGAATTCATTTTCTTGTTTACTTCCTCCAGAAACAAGAGCATCATCAGCACGCTCAGTGCATCAGATCAGACCGCGGAGTTGTTGACAGAAGCTTGGCGAGGCTTGCCAGCTTTCCACAAGAAACGCTGGCTTTCTTCTCATACACCCCCTACCGTTTGTGTCTCTGCCAATTGTAGCACATCAGAGCGGCCATTGAGATAATGACCGTGAAGTCTCATGATACACTTTGATGAAGTGTAACATTTTTTAAAGGATTTTTGTCTGTGCCAAAATGATCGAGGCAGCTGACTAAAAATCGCCCCATCAAAATCAAGGCTGATGAACAACAGGCGGAGGCAGGAGCCTCCCCAGAGAAGATGGGGGATTTCGCAGCCAAAGTGTCTTTCTTTCCACGTCTCTGTGCACCACGGATTCCTTTTCTGAAAAGTCATCTTTGTTTCCGATGAATATATGTCAGTGGCTGATGCTTCAGCCTCCAACATTTCTTAATTCTTTTTTTTTTTTTTTTTTTCCTATCAACCCCCAGAAGATACAGGGAACGATTCCTCTCTGACAGTTCCCTACGAACGGCTTAGAAAATAACGTTGTTCACAACGTGATCTTGTTTGGAAAAAGCATACTGGGCATTTCAGCTCAGAGGTTTTCAGGCAGAGGCTGACCCTGGACTCGTGTTCGGGTAAATTTGGATTTCTGTGGTTCAGCCAGAATGAAGAGTATGATACACGAAAGTGGTCCTCAGCCAATGAAGAACAGAATCAGTCTGGGAATAATGTCTACGAAGATCGTGAGCTTCTTTGGGAGAAACATCACGCGTTTGTTTAATTGGTCCATCACGATGCCCATTTATTGAACACCTGCTGTATTCACATGGAGTCTGTGATCTTCACAACAGCTCCAATTTACCACCTCCGTTTTGGGTGAGGAAGCCAAGGCCCAAGTGAGGAGCCCGAGGCCTGGAGATATTAAGTAACTCGGCCAAGGCCAAAGAGCTGGGAAGTGGGGAAAGCAGGGTCTGACCCATGCGCTTGGTCATGTGATGTGTTCTCTTCCCATCTGTGGTTCACTGCTTCCATTGTACGTCTGATACAGCTAAGTAAATGGTGCTCAGTGGGAGAGGAGGAAACAATTTGTGGTTGAATTGGTAAAGGCGATGAATAAAATGGATTTACAGTTTGCCATTCTCACCTTTCAGCATTTCAAGGAGACATTAGCTACGTGGCATCCTTTCATACCAGGGAGCAAATGTATCAGAAACCAGGTTTGGGCGTGAGAGAAGCTGGAGTGAAGTTTTGGCTAACCTCGGCCTGTCTGTAGTTTACCTTCTTATTCAAGGTTAAAGCTCAGGACGGGTCCTGCCCTCGGGAGGAAGTGTGGGTGGTGAGCTCGAGGACTTCTCAGAATGTCACAATTGAAGAAACACCTGTGCTCCCGCAAGTTGGTGCAGAAACCACAAGTGGAAAGGGGGTTACAGCTCAGTTGCCTCTCAAGTTTTTGTTTCTTTTGGAGCAAGAATCTGTGTCAGAGTGGGATGGAGGGGAATGGAGGAAGAGTGACAGTGAGGAAGTCGGGGAGAGGAGACTTACACTACAAATGCTGTGTTTGAAGGTGCAAGTGACATTCTCTTGGGCTTCTTTTAAATGTCTTCATATTGTTTCCCTAAGTACAGTCAAATAAAAGGTGACAAAAGCTCAGACAACAGAACAAAGGCGCCAAGCTAATTTTGTGCACACATTGCAAGGAATAAACTACAGGGTTTCACTCCCCTGTTTCCAAAGAAAGCACATGTCAGGAGCCAAGATGGAAGCATCCCGGTTTGCACTTAGATCTTACTAATTATTTAGACTTTGAAAGGAAACAGCAACCCAAATCCAAGTGTTGCAGAGAGGTTTAGGCAGCCAACTTTGTACACCAAGGCTTTGTGAAAGAGAAAGGGCCAGGGAGGCTAAGGGACGACAGAGGGGTGGGAAAGGCTTCTCATGATGTGGACCCCGGGCGGGAGTTACGCACAGCTTTCTGCACAAGGAAGCTTGTGTAATAGACCCTGATGTGTTGTAAGAGGTCTTTCAGCCTCCCTTCCATACCAAAGTATGGGCATCTGCATTTTATGGAGAGTGAGTATTCTGTTGGGAGAGTCAATCACAAACTCCTTAGCCCATTTCGAATAGAAAGCACTCAGACTTGAAAGGAAAAAGACTCTAGTATATTACTTTCAGGAGCCCTTGAGTGAGGGAACCACAAAAATCCATCTGATGTTAAAGAAAACTCTCACTATCTCGTCCCTACCCTCACTTTCTTCATTTGTAAAATGATGGTTTTAGATTCTCTGAATCATTCCCAGCATTAAAAGTGGATAGTTTTGGCATTCAGTAAGTACAGACTAATGCCTTTCATTTCCACTGATTCTAAGAGGATCTTGAAACTAATTGAATCAGTCCAAACTGACAAATAAAAAGATTTGTCACTTTCCAAATATGTTCTATCTGAGCCTTTGCTGAGTATTTCTCAAACTGTGGTCCTTGGACCGAGGACGTCAGCATAGCATGTGGTGAAAATGATCAGCCTGCCCCTGCTCCAACCAATTCCGGAATAGAAATTCTGGAACTGGGCCCCAGCCATCTGCATTTAAACAAGCCCTCTAGGTGATTTCCGTGCTTGTTCAAAACCCAGACCATTTTCTCAGGCTCTCCTGGCTGCCTGGAATGCCTTTTTTTTGAGGTCTGCTTGAGACTTAGCTCAGATTTTGCTTTCTTCAAGAAGGCAGGCCAACATCTCCCAAATGAAATTAAGTTCTCCTTTTCCTACCATCTCAGAGCATTTCCCTTCTACCGTTGTCAAAGAACTTACTAGAAATTCCTTGCAATGCTGTATCGGTATACGTCAATCTTTGGCCAAGTTGTAGAGCCTTGGTAGTCATAACTTGTGTATTCATCTCCTTTTTAAACATTTTAGTTTTTTATGTGTGTGTGTGTGTGTGTGTGTGTGTGTGTTCCCCTTCTTCTGAATGTGAGTTGACTTATTTCTGTGGCAGAAGTGATGGGATGCCAGTTCCAAGGTAAGGTTGCAAAAAGGCTGACATCCATCTTGGTCATGATCTCTTTCTTGTCTTCCCTCCCTCCCTTTCTTCTTCCTGCTCCTCCTCCTGCTGTCTCTGTCTCTCTGTCTCTCTCTCTCTCTCTCCCCCTTCTCCTTCCTCTCCCTGCCCCTCATTCCCCACCCACCAGCCCAGCCACCTTATAAACAAGCCCAGGTTATCCTGCTAGGAAGGTCCTGGAGGATGACAGGCCACAAGGAGAAGCATGGGATGCCTTGAGGAAAGGCACCTGTGAGTGAGCATGTAAGTGGGTCCTCCCCTGAGTTGAACCTTGAAGTGACCACAGCCCCTGCCCACACTTTGATTTGCAGCCTTTTGAGTGACCCTGAGCTAGACCCACCAAGTGAAGCTGCTTCTCCATTCCTGAGCCACAGAAACTGTAAGATCATAAATGTGTATTGTTTAAGTTGCTAAGTTTTGGAGTCATTTGTTATGCAGCAGTAGATAACTAAATATATAGGACTGGCATACTTTTGTAGTCTCCAAAGCACATAATGGGATGCTTTGCTTTTAATAGTTTATTATATGATTGTTAGAATCTGAGGGATATTGCCTTGAGAAATTTTCAAGAGTAGTTACTTTCTAGGGTTAAAAGGGATGTATTCAGTGTTAGTCCCAAGCAACATATGTTGAATAAGTCACAGGAAAGGAACAAAAAAGGTGAGGGTTTGGGGAGCCTAGAATGAAAGGAAAGAGGGGAAAACATGATAATTTTGAGGGAAACTCAAGTAGGCTTCTGGGCTGAGTTTTCCTGCAGTTGTGGTTCTCAAACCTGATGAAATAAGAGATTTTTAAAAAAACATTTCAAGAAGATCGAGGCCTCGCTACCCAAATAAATAGCTGCCATGTGATAGAGAAATCCCGGAACGTCAGCGAGAGGCCACCATTCGAAGACCAGCCGCAACAACGAAGAGTCTGAGTTTGGATTCAGCCAAGACAAGTATCCAGATGACTTTGCTTCACGTTTCTCCTTTTCTCCGAGGACATTATCTTTGTTTCAACATCCTGACAAAAGTGTGTTCTCTTCCTTAGCTCCCAACTTTGCTTTGACTAACTTCTGAAAGGAAGAGCAACAAATCAGGTGGGATTTGGGAGTAGCTGGAATTCTATCTTCCTTTTTGTATGCACCGTCTGCCTCTAGCCTGGCTCTGGGCACCTCTGGTTTCTTTCCCCCTTCTTATCTGCAGGAGGGCTGACAGCGCCTGAGAGAAAGGAGAGGATTTTGAAGGCAGGCCAGAAGCTTCCGTGGTGTGATGACATGCTGCTCATTCCCCCCTCCAGGAGCAGGACCTGAAATGCTCCCCGGGTGCTCCCGCAGGCTACTGCTGGCTCCTTTCCCCACACGTGTGCGCACGTGTGCGCGCACACCCACACACACATCTACGCATGCCCACGTGCAGACATGCACACACACGAGTGTAATGCACCCCTCTGAGAACTTGAATCACAGAGAGAATGCAGCCAGTTGGAACCACCGGTGGAACGTCCTTCTCCTGCTACGTCAGGACATAATGGAGACTGACCTCAGAGACTGCTGACTGGGTGAAGCATGAAGACTTTAATTACAAATGAGCTTGTCTGCACTTTGCTTGAGAAAACTCTTGGCTTGGATGACACCCAATATAATATGGTTTATTTGGTGTAAGTGCAAGTATTTTTCTTTTCGTTTTAATTTTCTCATTTCCTGAACACAGGGCTTTCTTTCTGAGAATTGTTTCATCCCACTCTTGTTGTCATGTTTGGCTGCATTTTGAAGAGTTAAAAATTGTTTAAGAGAAAGGCTCAATTAAGTTTTATATATTAGCTTGGCAACTGCTTGTGTTACTTAACTAGAGAAAAGCCAAGTAAAACTCTATAATTCTGTGATTCAGGGCCCAGCACTTTGGAGTAAGTGTCGGACAAAATTGTTTCTCTTGCCATCGGAGAGGTGGCCTCAGCCAGGTTTTTTGAGTTTAGAGGGATTTTGAAGTTGGTGCTTTACAGAAACTGTGATCTTATTGGGGGGGATCCTCTGGGCTCGACATGCTCCCCTTTCTCACCTCACCCGCCTGCCTCACCCTTCCCAGCGAACTTTCCTTCTGAGGGTCACTGGGGAGAAATGGCTGTTTCCCCTCCTCTCTCCTGGGCTCTCCCCACTGAGAAGAGAAATGTGAGATGTCAAGACCCCCCCCCATGGCTCAGTGGGGTGAGTTAGTAGGTGAAATGGCTCCGTGGGGTCATTTTCTCCTGAATTCTCAGTGCAATCCAAGTCCTAATGGACTAAGTTAGATTAGATAACGAATTCTCTGTGAAGCTCACTTTCCCCTTGTGGATTTACCTGAATCTGCATTTTGAGGGGAGATATAAAAACCTTATTGGTCTCTGGTCCATGTAGTTATGTCTAATACACACTTGTCAGATATTAAAAACAGCATCTTGATCTGTCTTCCACTCTGCAAGGGTTTGTCTGTAGCCTCAGCGATCAAAGCCTGCGCTACAACCAAAACCTCTGGCCTCCACAGCTCTGAGGGCTCATTCTAGCTCCTCTGCCTGTTTGTCCTCACCTAACCTTGTCCAACTTTGATTCACTGGATCTCGGAAATGCTGAGGTGGGTCCTGCTCTTCCCCCTCTGAAACTTATTCTTGCTGCGGAAGATGCCGGGCGTAGGCAGGGGCCGAACAATGCTGGTGCGTGGCGGCGATGGCATTCGAAGAGCCAGTGCTGCCCAGCCCCTGCCTCCTCCCTCTGTTTATCCTTTTGTCAACTTGGAAGACATTTTCCAGGGCAGAAAAGCCACACATTCCTGGTATAATTTAGAGACTACTGTTAAGCAGATGGTATAAGTGGTTTATTTTTAAGGAGGTTATTACTGGTCACAAAACTTCAAGTCAGCTATTTGCAAGGAACCCTTATGAAGGAAGCCCCTGTTTGTGGCATCCACCCTCAAGAGCATCTGACAGAGAGCTTACTGTACTTTTGCGCTCAACCACATTTAATCCATTTATAAGACCCCTTTGTATGAGATGCCTTTCCAGAGGAAATTAATGTAGGATATTGCAAACAGCTTTTAAGAATGTCTTTTCTATAGAAGAACTGTGTCATTCTGAGAGCAAAGTGGGCTTTTTTACCCCCACATTGTTATGACTTGACATCTCCAGTGTGGAATGTTTCCAGCCAGTTATGATAAGAAAAGCCTGGATTTTTCACTGTTGTGGAAACCACAGTCAAAGAAAGCTATTCTATTATCTATTCACTTACTCTCCTCCTGTAAATATAAATGCATTTAAGAGATGGGTCCAAGTTTGGGGAAGAGAAGTGGCAGCACTTAAAAATCAGGCAACGAAAAATTACAAGTTCAAGATGACAATGGCTAGTCATGTGGACAACAGAAGATAAACATGTGCCTTCCAGGGAGGAAGATATTTTCTCATCCAGTAGTAAATTTTAGATTTTGGATTTCTGGGAATGAAAACAATTTTTTTTTAAATTAAAAACTGACAGCAGACGCCAACTTTTGGGTTTTTTGTTTCGTAAGTAGGGCATCATAAAGAAAGCAACTACCATCTTCAATTTTATCATCCCATAAAATAAAGGACTGGCAGTGTGATATTAAAAAAAAATAAGTCACAATCTCATAAAGAACCATTCTTTAATAAACTTATCTGTAAGTTTATTTAAATGTAAAATGTCATTACATGGGGCTTTGGTTTTTCATTCCACGACAGACCGTGAACTTGTTCTTATTATTTGGCCCCAGTTCAAGACCTGGTACAGGGAACCTCTGCTTCCGGTGTTACGATGTGTGGGCAGTGGAGTCAGGTGACCTGTGGTCAGATCTGCACCTCGTCACAAGTGGGTGTATGGTCTTGGGTCAGGTATTTCTCAAGTATTTCTCAAGTTTCATCTCTGCTTGTATACAACATGGATAGGAGTGGTCCCACTCTTCCTAAGGCTGTTGGGAGGATTCCATGAGGCAAGGGAAAGGGACTGGTACATAATGAGTTTACAGAACTTGGCAGCTCTTATCAGAGAGGACTGGACCCTTCCAAGGACAGACTATAGAATTAAAGCAGAAGTGTTGAAAGGAGTTGTCTTTAGATGAGCATGATTTTTTGTTTTCTGTTTCTGTGCTAAAGTCACCTGGATTTTATCATTTACATTTATAAGCAAAGCATTTAGCAGATGGAGAATATACATTTGGAAGAAAAGAAACAATATCTCATGCAAATGCCAGTATGGAAAATGGAGTTCATAGAGGCAAAGCTTATGGCTTTTCAAGCAGAGACGTGTAAAGGCTGGGTAACAGACACAGACTGGTCTCCAAGAGCTGTTTTTGCGATCAGCTAGAGAGAGCTCAGTGTTCCCCTCAATCCTTAGGTGCAAGAGTGCTCCCCCCACCACTTATTTTATTTCTTTTGTTCTGACTTTGTCATCGTTAGTCAACTTCTGACTAATAACTTGCCTCATCCGATAGTTTTGCTAGAATCTCATTCTCCCCTGGCCTCTGTCCTTTCTACCTGACAGACTCCTATTCATCCTGCAAGATAGCCTCTTTTAAAAAGATTCCTTTATCTGTCATTTTCCTAATTCCTTTTCCCTGATTTTTTTTCTCACAATCTTTTTCCATGAAATTGTGAGATCTGTGAGATCTCAAAAAGTAGGGATAGCATTATATTACAAGGAAGAGTTACCTTCTTTCCCAGGTACAAAGTAAGCCTTAACAAATGCTTGTGGACTGGATATTGTCATGAAGACACTGAATGAATGAAGATCAGGTTGTAGGTGAACAAATGTTTGGTGGTGTGTTGTAGCAGAGTGATGTAGCTGAGCCATTTCTGGGGGAAAATGTTCGTGTGTATTTGAACTGTTGGGAAAAGAGCACTTTCCTACAGGGAGGGAGTTACTGAACCACAACCAAGCAGTTATAACAATAGCAAGTGTCATTTATCGAGTGGTTACTATGTGTTGATACCCAATGTGTTGATACCAAAGTGGCTTACCTGCCTTATCTTCTTAAATGCTTGCAGTCGTCTTCATCCCATTATGTCCTTCTCATCCCTGCTTTCCAGAAGATAAACTGAGATTTGGAAAGCTTATAAAATCTCATAGGTCACATGGGTGCTGAGTAGTGGAGCTGGCACTTGAACCCAGGTCTGACTCCGAAGCTCAGGTGCCTGTTCAGGCCACCACAATGCCAGGTAACAGCCACCTCCCTGTAAGGTACCTTCAGAGCAGTGGAGAACACCACAGAGCCTGAAGTCTCCGAGATGTGTTTTTGCAAAAGCATTACACTTCAAAGGAACATGTCTTTAGAAATACATGGAATTCTTGTAGCAGGGCAGATTCTGAAAGTTTACTGATGGATGAGATGATATATTTGGGTACTTGAGAAGACTTTTATGGGGATGCAATTAATTTTGCAGCAGGCAACATCTGAGTTTAAAAAAAAAAAAAAAGCCTTACAGGTATAAATGTGCAGCATGGAAAGAGAATTGTGGTAGATTCAGCCTAAAACAACTCCAATTAATTTATATGTGAAGATTTCAAACCCTTTGTGAATCTTACCTTGTGGCAAAGAACCAATGCCCAGTTGGAAAAAGGCTAAGTCGCCAGCATTCTCCCATAAGTGAAATGTAGAAAATGGGCTCAGTTCCAGTCTTTTCGTTAAAGATCTAGTTCTTTTTTTTTTTTTTTTTTTTTTTTTTGCCTCACAAAGTTAAACTTAATAAACAAACAAAAGGATTCATTTTTTTTCCTCAGTAAGAATTTCTTCACTAAAGGACTATTAAGTAGCTTTGAAAAATCTGTTTATTAACGAAAAACATTGTTAATTACACCACTGATATAATCCTTTATTCATTCTGAAGTCTAAGAGGTGCCTATTAACTGGGAACAGCACAGTTTAGGAAATAAACCACAACAAAATCCTGGAAGAATAAAAGTACTTTGCCACAAATGCTTTTGACCTCTTATCATCCCTTTAATGTTCTCTGACTTTCTTGAAGACTGGGTTTATGTTGACTATTACTTGCATATTATCCACAGTTTCCTGCGGTGGTTGAACTGAATTGAATTCTCATCTTCTTGGAATTGATCCGAGTATCAGTTTCCTTTGAAGTCAGTTTTAACTTTGCTTCTGAATTAGCAGAGGAAGATCAGGATTATTTCCCCAATTTTCTTGACCATAGCTGTTCTTGGGATATTTTAATGTGCAAGCACCTGCCTTTTTGGTTTTTAAAGCATTCCAATGAGCCTGGAGTCTGACTGGCTTGAACAGAGAAAGACAGATACTAGATATATGATCTCACTTATATGTGGAATCTAAAAAAAGCTGAGCTTGTAAAAACAGAGTAGAATGGTGGTTACTGGGGATTTGGGGGTTGGGGGAATTGGGAAGATGTCTAAGGGTACAAATCTGCACTAGTAGGGAAATATATTCGGGAGGTCTAATAATGCACGGCATAGTGATTATACTCAACAAGACTGTGTTATAAACTTCAAAGTTGCTAAGAGACTAGATCTTCATTGTTCCTAGTACAAAAAATAAATAATTATGTGACATGATAGAGGTGTTAGCTAATGCTACAGTGGTAATCATACTGCAGTATATAAATGTGTCATATCAATACATCGTACATTGTAAGCATACACAATGTGATATGTCAATTATAGCTCAATTAAAAAATATAATTTTTTAAAGATTTATTTATTTAGTTGAGAGAGAGAAAGGGCAAGAGTGAGCGAGAGAGCACAAGCAGGGGGAGCAGCAGACAGAGGGAGAGGGAGAAGCAGGGCTCCATCCCAGCACCTAGAGATCATGACCTGAGCTAAAGGCAGATGCTTAACTGACTGAGCCACCCAGGCACCCACCCCAAAATTTAAAAAAAAAAAAAAATTAAAAGATTGGCTTGAGGGGTGTCTGGGTGGCTCATTCAGTTAAGCATCTGACTCTTGATTTCAGCTCAGGTCTTGATCTCAGGGTCATGAGTTCAAGCCCCACATTAGGCTCCATTTGGGCATGGAGCCTACTTAAAAAAAAAAAAGAAAAAAGAGTCTGGCTTGAAATCTGTATGTGGTATGGCAAAATGTGATTTTAACCTTTAAAGATAAAAGAATACCCTTTATCCTCTACTGTCCTGATTTCTTTGGGGGATAAAGATTAATTAATTGCAAGGGGAAGAAGTACGCCGCCTGTAATTATGTGGTATGTGTAAGAAAAGGCTAGGTCAAGTGTATGAACACAGCTTCTTCTATAAAACAAGACCTGACTTGGGTGAATAAAAGCAACACTGGGAATCAGACCAGGGAGAGAAATCAACCCAGATGTCGCTACATTTTATTATGAAAGTAACAATAGCATGAAATCACTTTTTTAAAAATTCAAAAACAACCTACACTTATTCTCAGCTAGAACTCATTATTGGTCCCTGGTTGAACTTTAGAAAGATTTAAGCTGAAAGAAACCAAGTGTTCAGAATGCACCAGCAAAATTCTCCTTAATTTAATGATTAGGAAAGAATAGGATCAGAAGAAGGTTAGAGGTAGCATCAAATCCTTAAAAAAAAAAATCTTAAAAGGCCACACATCATCACATCGACTGGGAGAGGTGTAACACTGACTTCTTTCAACAGAATTGGGTAAATATTTGACCTCCAATGTCATCACGGTTAATGTATATTCTGGACCTCAGAGGACATTGAGACGAAAGCTGTGCTTTCTGATTGGCTCCCTCCTAGGCTTTGCTTGCTTAGAAAAGACTGATAATATACTTTGTCCTTAACTTGGTGAAGTTCAATTCCTAGCTGTTCAATAGCTAAGACAATAATGATCTCATTCACTGACAATTTAAGTTCATGTGATTTGTAAATCAGTACATAATAATCATAACTTCTGGGTTAATTGTTAACTCTCAGAAGATATTCAGGGCCAATATCATCCCTTTATCTAATCCCGAGAAGATGACATTGAGTTGTAGTTGGTGCACATATGTCCATGAAGGTCCCATAAAATAAGAAGTTGATTACAATTACGTTAATATTCCTAGGACTTGTATCTCTCTTGTAATTCCCTATAAGGATGCAACAGACTCCCCTATGTTAAATTACTCATTCTGATAACTATGTGAGAAGAAGATGCACAGATGGTATTTCTGAGAATGGCATCAAAGCATTTAAAATGCTCATTGGCAACATATCGCATATTTACATGTGAGTGGAAAGTCATCTTTTGGCTACATTAATGCTGCAAAAATAAACACGCTTTGGTCTCTGATGCAAAGTTTAAAGTTCTCATGGCAATATTTGTTTCTTCACTTTGCTTCCCAGGTACCATAAAAAAGTCAACATTTATCAGTCAACTGCATGTATTCAACACCCACTGTGTGTTCAGCATCAGGTGCTATGGAGCCTTAGAGAGAAAGACATTCAAGGACTTTATAGTTTAATGGGGGAGAAGGAGAAACACAAATGTGTACATGTAAACAAGCAAGGCTGGAGACGTATAAACAAACACACAGTCCTGACCATCTGTGCACAGTGAGGTGGAAACTGGCTGCAAGGATAAAGGTGGGTGGAACGAGGCCGGTGCCTGAAAGGAGTTGAGCCTTCTTTTGGCGAGGCTGTGTTGGGGTTCAAACAGATCTTCCTTCCATTTCTTGAAAAATCAAGGAGTAATATATGCACGCAAACAGAACTGTTTACTCCACTGGGGATGCGGTTGGTCGGGGTCTATGGATTTGAAGGGTGCGTATTTGGAGTGCAGGCAAATACTCCTGGCAGTGGTTCTCCAAGTGTGCTCCAGACTGTCGGCATCCAGACTGGGGCACCCCAAATTATAAGGCTCCCCCAGACCTACCTAGTGGGAACTGGCAGTGGGGGCTGGCACCCTTTGTTTTCAGAAGCCCTCCAGGGCAGTCCGAGGCTCACGGAGTCTGAGAGCCACTGCTCAGGGCGGTGGCTGAGTGTGAGTTCTGAGTGAGGGTAGGATGCTTTTGAAATGGCAGGTGCAGAGGCCAGCGGATGTCTGCAGGAAGCATTCCAGAGACGAGAGCAGCTGGTGAGGAGGGGGCAGTGAGTGAAGGCCTCAAGGCTCCCTCCAGAAATTTTAGGAGGCTACCTGGAGCCCTCTGACATGTATCTCAGAGCCCGATTCTGAGTTAAGCTCTTCAGAGAATTCCAACTTTTGCATTTCCTGACTTTTATGAGCATGTTGAGTGTTGTAATTCCATGAGGCTTTTAGATGTAATTTCCTTTGCTTTTAAGGAAAAGATGAGACGGTGGGGAGGGGTGTTTTTTAAGGGAGGGGTGGTGGCTGGTAGTGAGATGGCAAACCATTTTCAAAAGGAATAAAACATCAGCAAAGTTATTCTTTAAAGACATTGCTGCTAAGCCCGTATACATGTACTGAAACATAATAGAAGAAGAAGAAGAAAAGCTAATATTTATAGAGCTTTGATGATGTGCCAGGCATGTTCTAAAGTAGTTATATATATTAATTCATTAATCCTCATAGCAGCTTCTGAGGCAAGGCCAACTATTATTGCCATATGATAAATGAGTAACTATAGCACAGAAAGGGTAAGAAACTTGCTCAGGGTCACACAGCTACTGCTGGAACTAGAACTCAGGCACTGATGCTGTGTTTTGAACCCATACACTATTTCATGCTGCAAGAACTTAAACACTGGATGATAAGTATTTTCTGTTTTGAAAAAGTGACTCACTGTTCTGAATTGTTTGGCATTTGAGGATTAGACTTCAGGGCCTGATGACTTTCTTATTTAATTTTCTGGTTGGCCAGCCTAGTATTTCCCAGGTCTACCCAGTTCTCACAGAAGGTAGCCGAGGCTGACTTTTGGGTAGAGTAAATCAGTTACAAAATAAAGGTTAGGCTCAGCGCCCAGAGCAAAGCTTGAAAAGATTCTGGAATGATCTCCCCTTGGCCCAGAACCGTTTAGCTTGGCCTCGGCAACCCCTGCAGGGCTTAGGAGTTCCTAGGAGCCCGGTTTTCCCCTGAATGCAGGAAGAGGGGGTTTCATGGGGTGGAGGGAGATGGGGGAGGAGAAAGGAAGGCCTCTGCCAGTTTGTCAATAGGGTCTTGTCCCCTATGGGTCATTCTCAAGAACAACAGTGGTCACCGTGTTTTGGTGAAGAGCATGGGTTTTGGGGGTCAGGTGACTACCTGGGTTGGAGGCCTGGCTCCTTCACTTACAAAATGCAGATCATATATACTAGTTCTTGTCTTAGTGTCGAGACAATGGAATCAAGGCTGCATTTCAGTTCTTTGAACTAGACTGGGCACAGAGTAAGCACTGAGGGGCTCCTTCTTATTTCCCGATCTCCTGCTACCTGCCTGGCACCATTCTGTAGCTTTGGGGAGAGCACTAATGACCAGCTAACACTACTGCTCGCAGCAACACTGTGACTTGGGCATCTACCATTTTGCAGGGGAGGAAACTGAGCG